>NC_138384.1:28531747-28555751 GCF_054177405.1 Leptonychotes weddellii
ATAGCATCCCATGCTTCTCAAGGGCTGCTTTTAGACTTTCCATCCATATTTGCATATTCTTTTAACAAATATTTATCGAACATAGGCGATGTGCCAGTGCACGCTGCATCGTTGAGTACTTCCGGTACAAGTAGGAAAGAATGAAATTTGATTTGGGGCAACCACTTTCTTACTCTCACCTTGCTACTGTTGTGTCCCTCTATGGGCTACGCAGGCTTCACTCACCACTCCTCACTCCTACACCTTGCCATCGGCTGTATCTCCAGCCATTCCCTTCTAAGGTCATTTCCAGGATGCCTTGTTAGGCCACTGGGGTATCAGGCTCTTGGAAAAACGTATCTTTTGATTTTTTTCCTGAAAGCTATTTCAAAAGATAACTGTGAGTCCTCTAGGACTGATTCCTCAAGAGGCAGTTTGGAGCTTGGGCATGTGGTAAATCCCTCACAAACACTTCCTGATCATTCTGCCCCAAGTACTAGCTAATTTCAGGCTGAAAGCCATCGGAATGTCCACTGAAGGGATGTAAGTTTCCACTTACCCCCAAACTAGGCATGTGTTTGATAGCTGTGGTTTTGGAGTCTTCAGTGTCAACAGGGTAGGTTATATAACCCCAGGTAGTCCTACTTTAGTTTCATCCTGCTGAGTAAGTCACATAGTCTTTGCCATGTTTGTCTCTGTATAATGCATATTGGTATCGCTCCACTGGTCCCATGCTTGTGCTCTTTGGTGACATTTCTTCCGAGGAGGGAGAATGCATCTTATGTCTCTTAATCTTCCCAGCACTGTGCAAACTGTTTTGGCATGCGATGAGTGCCCAGTGAATGTTTTGACAATTGGATTTTGAATCAGTTACTTTCTTGGAAGGCTGTTGACAATATCTCAGCTTCTTGATAAAGTAAAACCTTATGTTAGTCATTGAATTTCTATCAAAGGGCATTGCAAACTGGTTATTGATTTTTTTTTTAAAGAGAGAAATAAATCTACCACTTTGTACTTACTCTTGCACTAAAAATGTGAGCTAAGACAACCAGATGTGACTCAGAAGTCAGATGGAACCCCTATGAAATTAATAACATAAATAAAAGAATAGCATGAAATGGGGATTTAGTTAACTTTAAACCACAGCTAGTTACACTACCTGAAGGAAGTATCCAGCACTGTCCACAATTTTGGGAAGGGTTTAGGGCTTGACACCATGTTTTCTCTATTTTCCCATTTCCTCATTCACCTGTGCTACTCCCATTCTGCTCCACCCTATATCACCCCCAGCATGCAGCTGAGTGTTGTCCCGTTTCTGCCAAAAATGTATCCAAACACAAGCATTTAATGCATTTTCTAACACTATTAAAAACCTGGGAGAGTCTGGAAAGAAGCCAAGTGGAGATCGCTTCATGATCTTTCTGGCTACACCCGTCTCCTTCCCTTTCTCATCTTCCTCCCTTCCTCAGTGGAGAAGTGACTTAATTCTTCATTCTGTCTTCCACCAAACTCTCCCACCCATATCCACCTCCCCTTTAACCCAAAGCACTTTTCTTTTTTTAAAAAAAGATTTTATTTATTTATTTGAGAGAGAGAGAGCACAAGTGGGGAGAGGGAGAGGGACGAGCAAACTCTGCACTGAGCTTGATCCCATGACCCTGAGACCATGACCTGAGCCGAAATCAAGAGTCAGACACTCAACTGACTGAGCCACCCAGGCGCCCCGACCAAAGCACTTTTCCAAACAGACTCTGTCCGTCCCAAGAGACCTGGTAAAATAAAAACATCTCCATCTTATGACACAGAAAATGGGTCTCCTGTATTTAATACGAACTTCCAGAGGAGCTGTCATTTGAAACTCCACTTCTTCAAAGGATAATACTCTAGGAATGAGGTGAACTTGCAGACCAAGTGGAACACCAAAACACCAAAAAAAAAAAAAAAAAAAGGAACAGATCTTTGGCCTCCTAACTTCAAAAGGAAGCTGCTCAACCACTGCTTCCTTCATGTTCCACTTTAGCACAGAACCTCTCACACCTGAGGGACTTCTGGAGTCCCGCAGCACAAAATCTGAGTGATGTAGAGGCTGTGAGAGAGTTTAGTTTTCATCCTGAAGCCAGTGCCTTAGCTTTGATAGGGCCGCCTCCGTACATCCCACCCGTGCCTTGGGAAGGAAGTCCAAAGTTTGCCATGACCAGTTGTATAATGGTTCTCCATCAGTGGCTCCGCGGAATAATCAGAGGCTCCCTCTTCACCCATCAGAAAGGAATGGTATAGAGTCCCAATTTTTATTGCCAAAAGTTTACTGTGTGCAAGTGTAGCAATTTTCTACTTTCTGCAGGATGAATTAGATGAAGGGTACTCAATAAATGCCTGTGAGTGATGATGCTCTGGCAGCAGAGGCATAGATCCGTGCTTGAGCTCAGCACGGTGCTGACTCTTGTGCTTCCAGTGGGAATGCAATTACTCTGCCAATACTCCTCACTCCGCAGCCTTCAGGGAGGGCTTGCTCTCAGCTGCAATGCAGCCCTGCAGTAGCTTGCTAGAGGTGTAGAGTGAGGTGGGTAAATCAAGGGTAGAGGATCACCGAGTTGGCCAAAGGGAATGGGGTCAATGTGGTCATTGAATTCTGGATCAAACCAAAGAATGTATTAGATCATGGACACTCCAGGGCTAAGGTCTCCAGACCAGGACTCAACAAGCAGTGGCCTGTGGGCCAGATTTGGCCACCACCTGTTTTTGCACCTAAGAATGGTTTTTACATTTTTAAAGGGTTGTAAAAAAACAAAGAACATGTTATGGAGAACGTAGCTGATGGCCCACAAAGCCTAAAATATTTATTATCTGGCCCTTCACAGGAAAAGTTTGTCAACCCCTGCTCTAGACCAATGATGTTCCATCTCAGCTACATACTGGGGCCACCTGGGGAGTCTTCAAAAACAAAACAACACAAATAAACCAGTAGAGAACTCTGTCCTAAATGAACCTACTGAATTAGGCTCTCCTAAATGTTTGCATTTCGTAAACTTTCACAGGTAGTTCTGAGGGCTATCAGCATTGAAAATGATGTAGATCTTTTACTTTTCAAAGTTGCCTGATGGCTGGCCTTGCACTCTCTCTACCATTAAGTAGAGCATCAGGCCTATGTTGGGTTACTCACAGCAGAAGGGATGTCTAGGGCAGGACTGAATGAGAGAGAGGCCCCAAGAAAGTCTCTACCTTGCTCAGAGAAAAATCTGAATTTGCTAAACACTTTACATATTTTTACAATGATTCTGGCAGCACCTCTATGAAATAAATTGTTATTACGAAGCAACTGAGGCTTCAGAACATTGAATAACCCATCCAAGATTACCCAGTTATCAAGGCAGAGCTGGGATTTGAACCTGGGTGCGCTTGCCACCAGAACTAAATTCTTACCCAATGTGCTTTGCTCTCAGGCTGTCCTTGCGTGGAACCACGATCAACCGGAGATCTGACAGACTGTCCTGGGAGCGAATGGGGAAGACTGTGTGAAATTTGACAGGTACTCCTGCTCTCACATAGAGCCACAGATGCTGGCAACATGGAGCCTTCCCAGTGGCTATCTTGGAGAGGAATGGGGAGCAGGGAGCATCCAGAGTTAAGCCCCTTCCTCACCTGAAATATTTATCCAGTGTTGTTGTCTTCCAGCCCTTCCTGGGTCTGAACACTGCATGCAGACACCTGCCTCTGCCCTTTTGGCCCCCAGGGCATTGTAGAAGGCAGGCATATGCTCACTGGAATGAAGGCAGGCACATAGACTCTAACCTCAATGATGCCTCAGGAGTTGTCCCATGCAGAGGCCCCCGTATTGCCTAATTTTATGGAGGAAACGGAACCTAATGGAGTTGAAGAGCTTGCTCAAAGTGGCACTGATTCTAAGGTGACATCTGCCTAGGGCCTGTGCTCTTTCTGCAATCATCACTGCCTTGCCTGTTGCCAGTTGATGGGCCAGCCGGATTCAGAAAGTTCTCTCTTCCCTTCTCCATCCACTTTTTGGTAAACCTGTGAGGGCTTTTCCCAATAAAAGGGACAGCCCGGTGATTCCTGGGGTCTCCTCAAGACGCCTGGGAATGAGCTGTCCCTTCTCGGGCCTCTCAGTGGCCTGGTCTCTGTTGAAGATTTTCCCCTTCAGGAGGCCCAACTGCCGCCACATTGTCAATTGCTGGCTGGTTACCATGGAAACAGGTCTCAAGAGGGATCTGCTTTTCTCCCTCCTTGAATGAGGAGGAGTACAGGGCTTTGTGAGGGGCAGCGCTTCCCCCCTTCGTGGCCAAAGAAGGACTGGCTTTGGGTGATGGGGCTTACATGATTTTGCCTAAGGACCCCACTCTTTGTCAGCATAGGATTGCCAATTTCTCATTCTGGAGAGCAACCGTCCTTATTTAGAACACATATTTTTTCTCCTTTTGATGGTGAAAAATGCCTTTTCTTTCATGAAATGATTATGATACTAGAAGGAATGGTTTGAAAGATGTCATCACTTGGTAACGTAAAAAGTTTGTTAATACATGCAACAATATGGATGAGTCTCAAAATCCTTATGCTGAGTGAAATAAGCCTTGCAGAAAAAAAGAGTGCATGCTGTATGATTCCATTTACATAAAATTCTAGAAACTGCAAACTAATCAATCTATAGTGACAGAAATCAGACAAGTGGTTATGAGGGGTGGGGTGGAGAGAGGGACGGATTATAAAGGGACATGAGGAAACTTTTGGGGGTGATAAAAATATTTATCTGATTGTGGTGATGGTTTCACATGGGCATGCATATGTCAAAACTGATCAAATGGTACATTTTAAATATGTGCAATTTAGTGTACTTCAATTATACCTCAGTGACACTGAAACAATATAGCAGCCTTTTGGTGGGCCTCGATTTTTACTTCTATTTTTTTTGTAATTTAAACTGTCTGTGGAACAGAGATGCTAGGAAAAGTACAGCATAGGCAAAATAGTCAATAAGATTGTAAACATACATACATGCATACATATAAGCTAACTAACTAATTGTGGAAAACCAAAGTGTGGGAAGCTTAAGGCCTTGGTAGTGACATTTCTTAATACAATAATGAAGGAGGCGAAGTTTTCTTTGTCCTCTCCAGATTCAATCCCCATCCCTAGGGTTCCATTGACAGAACATGATTCCATAGGCTAATTGGCACTAAGGTCTCTAGAGACTTAATGTGCTTTGTCTCCTATTAGTATTTACATTTTACAAAGAATTCTTGGGTGAGTCATGTTCAACTTGAAAGCATCAATCTCCAGTGGTGGAATCTTAAGGTCCAAGGTCACTAGTCAGAATAATACTTCAAGACTCTATATTTGACCACCTTTGTTGAATGTTAGAATTAATGATTCCTTCTGTGTTCCTGGGGTCCTTTGTTGTTTTACAGCTCATCATACTTATCATTTCTGTTCCCAATTATCATCTGCCTAGTTTACATAAATGTGACATATATAGATCTATCTATATCTCTGTCACATTTATACACATATTTATATTTAGAACTATCATTTTAACTCATGAGGGCAAAATCTGAGCGGGATGAAGCATTGAGTAAGAAGATCTTTGCAGGCCACACAATCTGTTCCATGTATTTGTTCAACACCAAAAGAAGCCTCATCACCTACTATGTGCTCATAACTCTTCTAGGAACTAGAGATACAAGTGAAAATAAGACATAGTCCCTAACTTGACTTGGAGGCAGTAATAATGTGGTAGGGAATGTAGTCCGGATAGAGTATTCTGGTAGCTAGACATGAGTAGGGAACTGGACTGTCCCACTGTTGAAAAAAGAAGGAAACCACCAACCACCTCCTGAATGCAAATGGCTGGGGAGAACCCTGAGGAACATGCATGCACCTTTTCCTATAACTGCTGCCCTAAAGTAACCTATAGCTTCATTATAATATATTTATATTGTGGTTTTGACCTACCCCCATAGGAGGGCTGCCATGACAGTTGCAACAAAGACCGTACAGGGCCATAAACTCCCCCTCCAGTCCCATCGGAGGAGTCCCTGAGATGATTAGAAGTAACTTCAATCGGAAATCACCCTAGTTATGACCCATAACCCATGCAAGTATAAAAAACAAGACAACCCTGACCCTGGGTGCTATTGCCACCTTTGGGCCTGCTTGCTCTCCCTCCTGGAGTGTATACTTTTGCTCTGACCACTATTAAATGCTTATTTGCTTAAGAGTAAGCTCTGAATTCTTTCTTGGCCGAACTCAAGAACTGAAGAGAGGGAATAGGACATGCTGCCAACAGTCCAGTAAGTGGGCCATTTAAAGGAAGTGACATATATCAGAAATCTTGGTATTCACTGGCAAGCATGGCCTAGCTACAGAGGTGTCGGCAGAGTTCCTGAAAGAGGTAATAACTATACCAAATCCGAAGGACCAGGAGTGAGTCAGCAAGGAGATGGGAGAAGGACTTTCCTGGCAGTGGTGCTCTTGTGAAACTGAGAGACTTGATTATTCTGGAGTGTGAACTGGTCCTGGTGAGAGATGAATCTGGAGAGATATTTAGGAAGCAGATTATGATGTGCCTGTCTTAAGTCACAGTAAGGAGGTTAGGCTTTGTCATGTGGCCAGCAGTCAGCCTTTGTGAAGTTTCAAGCAGGGCAGTGCAGAGACCAAAACTTTAAATTCAGAAGGATCATTTTGGCTCCTGTAGATTCATTTATGGGTGGATAAGGTAGCTATTGAGAATGAAGTTGGAAGACCATGGTGGCAATCTAGTGAAAGACAATGGAGTTCTAAGTAGGGTCCTGGAGAGAGAATGGAGGCAAGTGTATATATTCAAAAGGCATAGCATCTTAGTTAGAGCTGCTACAATGGAATACCATAGGCCCCATGGATTAAACAACCAAAAATTACTTCTCACAATTCTGGAGGCTGGAAAGTCCAAGATCAAAATGCTGGCAGATCCAACGTCTAGTGAGGGCCTACTTCCTCGTTTGCCGATGGTCACCTTATCACATACTCCCATGGTGAGAAAGAAATCATCATTGCCCTCATGTTTCTTCTTATAAGGGCATTTCCATTGGTGAGCACTCTACCCTCATGACCTAATTACTTCCCAAAGGTCCTACTTCCTAGTACTATCACATTGGAGGTTAGGATTTCAACACACATTCGATCTATATCCTATAGCTAAGTTAGAATCGACAGACTAGATTCAACAGAGCGATTGGACATGAGTGGGAGTCCTAGAGGAGGGAAAGATAGGAATGATGCCCCAGGTCTGGCCTTAGATAACTGTGTGGTTAGGTAATGGAAGATGGGTTCCCGTTTATGTAAGTTATGGGGGAGATGGTGAGTTTAGCTGTGAACGTGTTGAGTTGGAGGTGCCAGAGAGGCATCTAGAAATGTTAAGAAGGAAGTCAAACTTAAGGATCTGGAACTCAGGAGGTGACTCCAGCCCATAGATACAGATTTAGCACGTTGATGGGGCATGAAATCATCAGGAGAAAATGAAATAGTAAACACATGTTGAATTAAATTCACTGTGGTTGGTTATTTTAGTCATTAGTTTTCATGTTCCACAGGTGACTCCTTGTTTCCACAGTGGGGAAAGAAGGTGTAACTGACAATCCATGCTCTTTTGACTGCACAGAAGGGCTTGGCTGTGGGAGTTTGGAATAAAATTACCAAAAGTCTTCACTCCTACAGTTTTTATCTGATTATACATTTTTAGATTTTTAGAAAATATTCCCTCAATGATGTTCCCACTGCACTTGCTACACACTTCCATGAGAGTACTTTTTACCTTGGGCTGCCAATATGCATTTGTGCATCTGTTTCCCCTTGTGCATTAAGCCCCCTGAGGCCAGGTACCATGTATAACTTACTTAAGTTCTGGCATGCTGTGAAGGATGGTGTGCTAGACTGAGTGCTCCCTCTCCACATTCCTATGTTGAGTTTCTAGCAAATTACTCTTAACTTTCCCACTGACGTGTGTGGATTCATGGGAGCAAATTTAAGTGGAAAGGTATATGAACCCAAATGAAAGGAGAATTTTACTCGTTCTCACATGAGGAAGAAATAAGTGGTTGTTGTATAATGTGTGTAGCCCTAAATTTAAAAGCATGTCCTCTCTGCTTACTATAAATCTGAACTAGATAGATGCTTCTCTTGGTTTTCTGTGCAAGTATCCTGAAGATCCCTTTTAATTTGGTTCGTGGACTTTCTCTGATTTCTCTTAGCTTGCCAGACCACACCTTAGCTCTTCAAAATCACCCAGAAAAGAAAAGTAACCAAAGATATCATTGTTTCTGCTAAATGCTAAGATATAAACCAATGACATCAGGATGTTGTCCGTTTGTGTTTACATCTTAATTTAAAGCCAACTGTTTTTGTGTTTACAGTCTGCATTAATTAATTTAGGACATCATGAAAATGGTTTATGTCTGATGGGTGAGTTTCATAATGAGTGGAATTTCTGCATGGATTTCTTACTCATTTAACAGTTGAGAACATGTCATTATTTTATAAGCACCACTGATAAATCATTTGGCAAATACTTCTCAGTCCTTTAAAATAATTTTTATTTCCTGTGATTTCAATTGTCTCTGCATTTTTCCTTGTAAATAGTTGAAGAGTAAGCACATTTTCAAAGAGCTGTAGGGAGGCTAAGATGCCAGTTGCATTTTAACGATATAGGGCATTATCGTTCTTACTGTAGCCAATTCTCTTTTAAATCATTGCAGTTTCTGCTCTAGCCTCCAGCTATAGAATTCTTTTCAAGCTGGCAGTGCACTTGGCAGGCTGCCAGAAGAAATATAAAGGTGTTTTGGTCCTCCAAAGTATTTTGAGTGGTTCTTAGTGATACAGTTTTCTTCAGTACATCTGCAAAACATTTTTCTGAAGTGAATTTTCATGTGAAAAGCCTCCTTAATCATCACCCGCATTGTTTGTTTCAATGTAGTTATTTAAGTGCCCCCTGGGTGCCTACAAAATAAACAAGAGAATCTTCTAAGGAGTTTTAAAAGTGGCAGGTGCTGAGACTGTGCCCTATTCACTTCGTTTGCAATGACATTTTTGTGCTAATCTATAGACAAACAAGAGACAGGTGACACACCAAATCAAGTACAATGAAGAAGAGAAGACGATTTTGGCCAATGGGGTCAGCTCTAGATAAAATGCTTGGGAGGCAAATGCATGCAAGAAGCAACCTCTTTTTAACCCTCTTGCTGTTTGCATTGTGGCTGTAAACATCTGATATTTAAACTTGAGATGTTACCTCAACTTTTTTGGTTTTAAATGAAAACCAATGGAGATTCGAGATTAAAATATCATATCTGTGTGTGAATGCGCAAGTAAATTATGTAGGAGTGTATTTATGTATGTAGACACATGCATATACATTTTCCCGTAAAGAAAAGAAACACCATGATAAAGCATTACATGTGAAAATGACCATTTGTTTGCTATTCTGGCTGTGAGTTCAGTCCACATTTGTCCTATTTCCACAACAAACCACCCTATTTACACACCAAACACCAACACACACGATGGAACTTAGGAAACAAATGATTGAGCACACTTTTATATTGTCTCCTTTTTATTGATTGCCATGTGTATGTACAAATTCTGTTTCTAGGGCACTGATTTTCTTTTTTAAAGGTTGGATTAGTCATCTATTTAGAGGGACTTGATGGAGAGTTGAGATATTAAGTTTTAGTGCAAATTATTAACCACCACCCTCCTATTTCTTTTTAAAAATAATCCTACACGAGTTGGTGATAAAGAGAGTTCTGTGGAAGATTAAAAAGAAAAGCTTTATACTTTTTGTAAAAAATGAAGCATACCTATTGTAAATAATACTGAATGTACAAAAACACTATAAAACCATTAAAATATTCCGTTGCACTGAGGGATAAAGTTTTGAGGGCATTTATCCACTGCTTAGGAGGAGTTAAAGGTTCTGCTTTTGATCCTTCCTCCAAAAGGGAAAAAAAAAAGACCAGATAGTGACATTTTATCCAGCACTTTCTACCTTACGAAGGCTTGGCAAGGTCTACTTTGATTCTGTGATCAGGAACAAGAAGTACTGACTTTGTTGTTGCTTAGATCTTCAATATCATTATGTTTCAAGCCCTGGGTCTACTGGTTTGGGCTCAGCTGCTTCCATGGCAATCAACCTTGGTTTACAAAAATGTATTACTCACCAAGTGGCTAACAGAAGCAAACACAACCCTTTGTAAGAAGCATGGCGATCCCAGAATTTAAGAACTAAAAGAAACTTAGGTATCATTTATGTGACATGGGGAGAATAAGAACTGCATTACAGTTGAACTGGGAATCCATGAACCAAATGCAGTTTGGGCTTGTTTGTGAGAAAGGTACAGTCCTCTGCTACCATTCGAGATGGTTGCCTGATGATCCAGCGGCAGGAAGCATGGCGGAGGGCCCACTGCCATCACTGGCAGGACTGTAGTGTGCTGAGTCTTATCAGGAGACTCTCAACCAACTAGGTAATAAGTCAGTGCAGGGAAGGAAATTGTCTACTGGCCAGGCTGCCGTAGCTGTCAAATGTGCGGCGTGCTACTTTTCCTGCTGAACATATTATGATTGTTTTTCCATCAAAGAATGCATCAGGATTTATCGAAACAGTAAACCTCCTGTTTGCCGTCTTTGGCCTTGGCCTTCAGAATCACCCTCCCAACGTTCATCGAAAGAAATATCAGTATTTCAATGCCTGCCAGGGAATGAGAGTAAACAGAATAGAAACTTAAAGAAGCTTTGCAGGAGTAAATGCCTTTAAGGGATACGTGGTCTGAGATAAGAAGGTTCGGTTTAAATATATTGCAGGTGTCCCTTCCATTTGAAAATGGGAACAATTACAATGAGATACAGATTATGTAGGTGATGTATAACCATGGAATGGAGATAATGCTTCTCACTAAGAGGAAATGACTGGGACATGGGTCTCTTTGGTATTTTGATGAAATGTATGTCCTCTTTGTGTACACGCACCCACACATGCTTACACATGCTTGCACACATGCACACAATCATATTTACGACATATGCATATAAATAAACACACATATATGATACAATTTTAGGGGAAACAGAGTCCTTCTTGAAGTGAATCCTGGGCCTCTCCTGGGACTGTGGACACCAGGTTGAGGACCTGTGTGTTAGAGCACACAAAATATTGCCAATACACCGGGTGGCGCGGGGGGAAAGGGAAGGGCATTAAATTTTGCTTTGCATGTGAAGATTTGATTTATTCCCTTGATGGCCAGCACAGAGTGGGTGCAGGGCACCAGGTTGAATTGTGTACCCGTGTAACCAAGACCACTTGCATTTACGTAGGGCTTTGTACTTTTGAAAGCACATTCCCATCTATAGTTCTGCTCAGCAAAAGAGCAGGTACTGGAGTAGTATCTCTATTTTACGGGAGAATAAACAAATGTGAGAGTGAAGTGCCTGCCCCCTGGGCCAGTGAACCCTAACCTTGTACTTCTGCCGCTACATTGCTCTGACAAGAGCTTTATTTGAATCTGAATCAAATATTTCTTCAAACTTGACTTTAAGAAAAGTTTTTTTCTTTTTAGTTTTCAAGCACTTAGAGTAGGCCTATAGTTTTGATATAACCCACCTGTGTTCTTTCCTATGATCTTTGAGATGATATTTTTTTAAAAAGATTTTATTTATTTATTTGATAGAGAGAGACAGCGAGAGAGGGAACACAAGCAGGAGGAATGGGAGAGGGAGAAGCAGGCTTCCCACTGAGCAGGGAGCCTGATGTGGGGCTCGATCCCAGGACCCTGAGATCATGACCTAAGCTGAAGGCAGACACTTAACGACTAAGCCACCCAGGTACCCCTGAGCAGATGATATTGATTTTAGATGTTTTAGACAGGCTGGTATTGGGAGGAATTTCTAGAGCCAAAGAAAATACATCACTTTCACCCTAAATAAGACATTTGTCATTACCTAATTCAGCTTCTATAGCTTCCTTTACCTGTAGTCTTTTTTTTTAACATTTTATTTATTTGAGAGAGAGAGAGATAGCATGAGTAGGGGGAGGGTCCGAGGGAGAAGCGGACTCCCCACTGTGCAGGGAGCCCAAAGCAGGGCTCAAATGCAGGACCCAAGATCATGACCTGAGCCAAAGGCAGATGCTTAACCAACTGAGCCACTCAGGCACCCCTACCTATACTCTTTAGAATCCCCAAATCATGGCCATGTGGTTTAAGTGTTTCATTTCAGAATACCCAATAGAAAAGGAAATTGAGAAGAATGGCAATTTTCCAGGTGACTCAGATAGACTCAAAGCAAGAAAACAACAACGACAACATGATTTCTACTTGAAATATCCAAATAATTGAGGCAAATCTGACTTACGCTATGAGACCCCCAGTCCCTTCCTGGGGCCTTGCTGCTCATAACTGGCATTTCTCTGCCTCTTTCATCATTTACAGAAGGTTGCTTGTTTAGAAAGGCAGTCAGAATGCTCAGCAAAAATAACCACACTTGCTATTTATCCATCTCTTTTCGTTTGCAATGTGATCCTGCATCTATTTTCTCCCGTGCTTCTCACAACAGCTTTAGAAGGTGCTCGATTTAGGATGGTTACACTCATTTGACAGGACACTCTCAGACCCTGAGAAGTCAGATGTGATTCAGTCTGTTGTCTTTACTGAGCCCAGACCACCTGCTTGAAAAACAAGAAATTCAACCAACTATCTGGAAGTCAGTCTAATCCCTTATGCATTGACAGTGTTATACCATGTACGAAATAGTTTCATGCCTGTGATTTCATCTCATCCTCGTATACGGAATCACGGAGCAGGAAGCTGCCATCAAGGGTTACAAAGAGGACAACTGAGACTGAGAGAGAGGCCAAGGAAAAGAACTAACCTAGAACCAAAGTCTTCTTAATTCCAGGCTTTCCCTTGTCTTGGACTCACTGGTCCATTTTACTGGTATGATTGTTATGCTAGGGAAGGGCCAATAATGTTGGTTCTTATTTTATACCTATTTCTTCTGACCCTCCTCTGTCCTTGCAGGCAGCATCTCAACTGACTTTCAAGATTCAGGTAACCAATTTTCTTGCTGTTTGCTTAAGAGCACTCGTTTTGAAGTACATGAAGCTGGCTTAGACCCTTAGATCCCCAGGGGATGACTTATGTGTGCAGTGGTGAAAGTCGATTTAACAAAACCATTAATTTGAGTTTCTGGGAATAAACAGTAGCTGTCACCCGCCATCAGAAAATACACAGATAGTGCTTTGTAATCCAAATTGCAAAGTGCCTGAGAAAATGATGGAATCAAGGAAAATAACTTCAGTGGTTGTTCAAGTCTGTGTATTGTTTTAACTTTCTGGCCAGGATGGTTCATTTCAGTGTGGTTTTCAGAAAACTAGATATTGGGTTGTGCCTGCCACATTTCATCAGTCACGCTGCATTACGAGCATTAGGAGGCCCTATGAATTCTTTTGGTCTCAGATTTACTGCAAGATGAGGCAGAAATCCATTTATGAATCCAAGGAAAGAGACTGTTACAGAGTCCCCCTTCACCAGGGGAGACAGCACGTGCTTTTCTCCCACCATTGACAATCCCGCCAAACCCAGTCCCTTCCCCAAAATGAAACGGCAATGCCAGGAAAGCTAAATTCAAATAGAGGGAAACTATTTTTCAGAGACCCACGGCCAACTGTAAAAATGTCTTTATTTTTTTAAACAGTCCACAGTAGGCAGCATTACTGCGATGAGCATAAGAAACAGCTTCGACACCCATGGGCTGATGAACTGGCGAGAGAAGGGCTACTGATACTTTCAGATGCCTTGAGTCCATGCTCGTGTACAAGTCAAGTTCATTGACCTTCTGTTTCAAAATTATTTAAAAAATATTTAATACGGAATATTGCAGGCAGAAAAAAATACCATACTAACCAATGTGAACATTTTGCTTTATTTCTTCAGATCTCTCCTGTTTCTTATATATACATGCACACAAATAGACATATATATGTCCATACACACATATCCATCCATACATGTGGGTATATATATACATATAGACTTATAACTTTATATATCATATATGCATATATAACTGGCTAGAGATAATACTCAACTAAAGTCATAATTCATATGCATACTCTTTTGGGGATTGAGGCTTTCTATATATACTTGAAACCATAAAGTCCCAATGTAGCATGTCTGCTAATAATTATTTTATAAAGAACATCTCTTTACAGATTTTCTATGTCTGAACATGTACTTATTTTGGCCTCCTATTTGACTGAAAGTTAGCAAAATATAACATTCTAGGTTGGCAGGAGTTGTTTGTATATTGTTTATTTTTTTCCCTTTCAACTTAATGTATACTCCACTCCCTTCTGGCGTCTCCTGCTACCTTGCTTCGGTCTGCCACTTTGCATGGGTTACACTTGGACTCATATATTCAGTGGGGGCCAAAATCTTAGCCACTGATGTAAGGTTCCCAACATCACCTCAGTCAGTGCTTTGCGTTTGGCTTCCATTTCCACCGAGGAGATGCTACTCCTGTTTCTGTTTCTGACTGTATCTCTTATTTATTTTTTCTCTATATAGGTATAGGAGTCAAAGGGGTTTTCATGGACCAGACTATATACCACTCTTGGCCCCCTAATGAAATGGTCTAATAGAGGAAACAGGAGTAAAAGTCAAATTTTAAACTATTAACCTCCTTATGAGTGCATAATAACTTTGAGAAGTAAGAGCATCATGTGCTTAAAAAGAAAAGAAGTGACTGGTGGACAAGAAAAAATTTATAGGAAATAAATGTTTAATAGGAAAAATTAATAACAGAACATGGACACTTAGTAGCTGAACAGTGAAACAGCAAACTGTTAAACTAGCCCAAGGCATTCTTTCAAAGTACAGAGCCGAGACAAAAATCAAAATTACGGATAAAAGAGAGGAAACCCAGGATAAATCTAAGAGATGGGATGTCTAATGGGCTTTACATAAAGAGAATACAAGAGGGGGAAGAAATTTTTTAAAAAGTGATAATAGAACAATTGGATAAAATCCCTCAGATGAAGAAATTATGGAGTCTTCAGATCAAAAGTCACGCTAAAATGCTAGGCAGGGGCTGGGAAAAGTGACACACGCAGACATACCCTAGTGTGATTTTTAAATTATTGGGATATGTAGAGAAAAATATACACAATATCAGAATAAGAGAGAATATGGCGACCATTAAGGAAGGAGAATCAGTCTGGCACCAAATGTCTCACCTGTAACATGAAAATTCTAACAGTAACAGGAAAGTAATTCCAAAATTCTGGAGAACTGATTTTGATCTCAGCATTCTTAGATCCTCTCAAGCTATTTTCCATGTATAAGAACAAAGAAAAGATAATAGAATAATGATTATAACAACAAAGTTCACGAGTCATTGTTTAATTAAAGGATCATTTTGGTTCAGGTTGCTGGCAGGAGTGGGTACAGATGTTGCTTAATTCTTTTTTAAGATTTTATTTTTTTTGAGAGAGAGAGCAAGCATGCATGAGTGAGCAGGGGGAGGAGCAGAGGGAGAGGAAAAGGGAGGGGGAAAGAATCTTAAGCAGACTCCCCAGTGTGCGTGGAGCCCACAACGGGGCTTGATCTCACAACCCTGAGATCATGACCTGAGCCGAAACCAAGAGTCAGACGCTTAACCAACTGAGGCACCCAGGCGCCCGCTGCTGAATTCTTGGTGGAAAAATATAAGCTTGTTTATATTTGTTAATGTTCTAGTAATGATCATGGTTCGCACAGAACGGAAACCTACTGAAACTAGCACAAAAAAAGGAGGCTTATTTTAAGGATTTGACAAGCAAACTCAGAGTCACAGCCAGCTCTGTAGGAACTAGAAATTAGAAGCCAGTGCAAATCAAAGCCTTGCCCTCAGTTTCAGGAGCTGCTTGGTCCTGTCTCTCTCCCTCAGTGGCCACATGGTCGGTCACACCTCTTTTTCTCGGTGGCTTCTCTCTGAGTTGCCTATGTCTATGTACACACAGCCCAATAGTGCCACTATTCATGAGCCTACAAACTGGACACTTCCAGGACCAAACAACCACGGTCTCTCTGACTCTTCAATCAGATTCTCAGGAAAGACACCCCAACTGGTTGCCAGGCAGCCCATGATTGCCTGGCCTCAAGTTATGTGTCTCATCTAGGACCAGTTATCTAAGCTGGCATGCGGTGGGGGTGATGTGGGATTACATGGCTGAGTGGACCAGTCTCTTCACAGGGCATAAGGATAAAGGACATTGTCAGAGAAGTGAGCTGGTAGCAAAGACGAGAAAACATGCCGGCAAGGGGAAAAACTGTATGACTGGCCCCTGGCAGCACAGAGATAGGATAGCTCAGTGATTCACAATGCAGCTAGCCTCTTACGGGAACATTGTACAGAGCAGAAATTTCTTTCTGATGTCAAATTAAAATGTGCGTTATAAATATTTAACTAGATATGCTTTCTCAAGCTACTCAAAGAAATACTATTCTACCTTCTCTGGGGTAGCTCCTCAGCTATCTGAAGATAGCAATTGATATCCACAGCCTCTCCCATTATCCTTTCTCCTGGTTAAACAGATTTGTCTAAGTTTTGTTAATTTTAAGACTTCTAAGGGAGAAAGAAAAAACTGTACTGCTCTTGCCTCTTGTAGATACTTCTATAATAGCACTTATCTCACTGTTTGGTAATAATGTATCTGCTTTGCCTGCCAGATCTTGAGCTTTCTGATATATTGTGTCCAATTAACTTTTCCACCTCCAACAATTTGACCTTATGCCAGGAACATAGTAGGGGCATAAAGAAATGAATGTGTTAGAATGATATTCATTTTAAATCCTAAGGCATTTTGGATTTAAATTCTAGACAATTCTATCCTGTTACTGGATATCCTGTGCATTTTATTAAGTGCCCTCTTATAACAGGGGCACTTTTTAGCGGGTGTCTTTCTGAGTTGATGTGCATGGGAATCGATCACGTGGAGTTTTCCAAAGCACACCAGAAGGGAAGTTAGCAAAAAGGCAGAGGGGCAGTGTCACTTTTCATGAAGTTGCTTGATAATTTGGGGGCAGTGTAAGGAAAGGAAGTGCCATTACGGACTGATTTGTCTCACCGGGGTACGAAATGATACAGCCACTGGTTTTAAATCAAAACTGGCATTTTGAAAAACAACAACAGCAACAACAACACGGTTCTGGTTTCTCAGACTTAGTTACCCAGAGGTTCCAAGTAGCAAGGGATGAGGTTAGTCCATGAGAGGTTCACCTCTGGAATCTTTTTTTTTTTTAAGATTTTATTTATTTATTTATTTGACAGAGAGAGACATAGCGAGAGAGGGAACACAAGCAGGGGGAGTGGGAGAGGGAGAAGCAGGCTTCCCGTGGAGCAGGGAGCCCGATGCGGGGCTCGATTCCAGGACCCTGGGATCATGACCTGAGCCGAAGGCAGACACTTACCGACTGAGCCACCCAGGCGCCCCTAAAATCTTTTTCTAATTTTTTTTTATAAACTATTTTATTTATTTATTTTAAAAGATTTTATTTATTTGACAGAGAGCACAAACAGAGGCAGAGAGAGGGAGCAGGTTCCCTGCTGAGCAAGGAGCCCGATGCGGGACTCGACCCCAGGACCCTGGGATCATGACCCGAGCCGAAGGCAGACGCTTAACCGACTGAGCCACCCAGGCGCCCTTCACCTCTGGAATCTTACGACCCAGGTACTACACTGCTGTAGCAACCTGCTGTTTATTTTGAAAGATGGAGTAGCTTAAGGTTGACAGCGGGACTAAAGGAGCAGGTGCCCTGTTCAAACTCTAAACCAAAATGCGTTCCAAGGAAATGTCCATCCACATAAATATGTGGCATCTAGGGAAAAACAGTCTAATCCAAACTGTGTCGGCCATTTGCTGCTCTGTAGACACAGTTAGGGAGCCTAATGAGAAATTAATACAAATGCCTTCAATGATGCAGGATTTAAAGGGTGCTACCACTCCCAAGCCTGCTTACTACAGCCTTACATTCTTCCTTATCTGAGCCAGATTTTGAGTCACCTCTGTGAACTTAATTTAAGGAGTGGTTCAGTGTAATGAGTTTCCAACTCTGTGCAGAAAACAAATTTGCATTTTTCCAACTGATCAGTTTCTCTACTGATTAACTCAGCAAGGTCAACTTTTGGTCACTGACGCTGCTGATACGCACAGTTGATATTTTCCAGCTTCAGAGCTGGGAGGCCCATTGCGAAGCTGTCGTTTTCATGACTGAAGGACAAACCACAACATTCCAGAAGGGAAAGAGATGCTGGAGCACCTGCACATCTACCTGGGTTTTATTAGGCTCTGTTGCTCAAGTGCCACTCACCTCTTCTGTATTCCTAGCTCCCATTACAGAGTCCTTTTAGGGGAATTTCCCAAGATGGCCCATGGCTTTCATTTCATGATTGCACTGGAAACATAGGGTACAGTAGGAAACATGGGCTTGGGGTATAGGAGGAACTTGATTGGAGCCCGCAGTTCCACCACTTTCGAAGCTGTGTAAACTTGAATCAAGTTCCTCATCTATAAAATGGGGATAACAGCTGTTCTCTTAAGTTATTAGGATCAAATGAGGAAACACAGGTGAAAATGCCTTGCTTAGTGCTTGGTACATAGTAAGCAATTAGGAAATGTTACCGGTCTTCTGTTGTTGAAGTCCTAGGTCAGATGTGATGGCTAATTAAGAAAGCAAAGGTACTAACACTTACACCGCTACGTCTCAGCTCTTCCCTGTGAATGCCCAAAGCATTTCTGCTCCTGCGTCTAAGAGTAGGACAATCCTATCAACTCAAGCTCTGCTCAGATGCTACAACCACACGGAGCCTCAGCAGGTCACCTGGTCCCGAGATCACTCCCTTTTCTGAATGTCTTTTACCATTACTTAACTTTCTTTTAAAAAAAGAAAGAAATTTATTTGACAGAGAGAGCAAGAGAGCACAAGCAGAGGAAGCAGTAGAGGGAGAGGGAGAAGCAGGCTGTCCGCCAAGCAGAGAGCCGGATGCGGGGCTCGATCCCAGGACCCTGAGATCATGACCTGAGTCAAAGGCAGACGCTTAACCAACAGCCACCCAGGCGCTCCTACCATTACTCTCTAACTTGGAGCTCTCTAACTATAGGACGTATATTCCTGGCAGTGCCGGGATGACTTTGGGTGGAGATACAATAGCCAATAGCAGGTCTCAGCTTTCAGCAGGTAAAAATATCTAGCTGCAATTTTATAACATTGGTTTATTTTTAGTGTATTTCCTTTTATACTTACAAACTTACGGGAAATGATGTTTCCATTTATGGTAGGGATCTTTGAGTTTCCTTTGACTATGGGGTTATTTAAGGAAAAAATAACCGATTTCAGCTACATAAAAATATTGAGTAAATAATAATAATTCCTGTGGCATGTGAGAATGGCAAAAGAAAACCACATCAGATTCGATTAGCATGCATGTAACTGAAATTTAAGAAATATCAGTCTCTTCCACATAAGAAGTATGTTCAAATGGTCTGGGGTCGTTGAGGTTTTCACATTGCTTTCTGCTCTGAGTCCTTTCTCCTCCCTCGAATGGACTGCTAACCTTTTGGAAGAGAATGTCTGGCATTCTTTCAACTTTTCATCCTGTCTAGCAGTTTAATAACACAGTAACTACTTATTATGTGATTGGAGAAGAAAGTAACTTATTTCTCCACCCAGCTACAATCCAAAGAAAAATAATTACATTGTGAACAATGAAGCATGTATATGTAATTAAGAATGTACACACAGTTACGAAAATATACATAATCAAGAACACATATAATTAATGCATAATGAAGAATTATAATAAAAATGAAAAACACAACTCACCTACTGCTACTTTTCTTCCTTACAGGCTTCTCTTAATCCTTGCTGGGCACAGAATATTTGTACGAGCCGGGCAATCTTGAGACAGGCTAGAACATAATCCTACTGGCTATTAGATTTAAAATAAGTTTATCTTTGAGGCTCTACCAATGGGGACTGTCTACTCGGTCAATCAGTAATGAGTGGCAGCTGGAGAGAGGAGAATTTTGATGTGGTGGTCCTTGTCGGCCCCTATTTGTCATAGAGATTATTCTCCACTTGGTTTCTTGGGAGTAGTTCCAGTGCCAAAGAACATGAAAGAAATTCTTCCTTAAATGTGTATCGCCCATGCGGTCTCACACCTCAGAAATGGCTCCTGCACCCTCTTCAGCAAGTAGTTTTATTTGGTTACAATTAAGGCTCCGTCTGTCGTGAAGGATTCCTCTTCATCAGTTATTCAAAGAGAGTTCCTTATCTTGCATGGTCAGATCAGTGCTTTGGCGATCCTGGAACAACCCACTCACCACTAATGCAGCCTTCACATTCATCTCCGTGGAGTCCCAGAGTGGCCCACTCTAAAGTTAGAAGTGGCTGCCTCTTCCCCCTTCAATTTCTTTTTAAAATGATGTAGTTAGAGCACTGAGATTGATTCTTTAATCAAACCTGGCCTGTAAGATGGCCCTCACTTTATAAACAGATAGCCCATCAACCTTTTCATTTTCCATTATTCATATGTAGAGAAAAGAGCAGTCATTCTTACAGTGTCATATATGCTTTTTAGGTTTAGCATTACAGTTTTTATTTTTCTTTTTCCAGGTGGTTAACCTCCATGTTGTGGGCTGAGCAGAAATCATCACAGAAAAAATACTTTTCTCATCTGATCTTATTGCTGCTTTGAACTGACCCTTTGGTGTAGTGTGGCAGTCACAAAATTAGGACAGCACTTATGGATTCCAGGGACTTCATGTTTAGCCTGAAAGAATAAAATCATGATTTGAAGAGTGAAATTTGATTACATATAGGATATGGATCTATAACCAGATATTATACGGCATTGGGTTTTCTTAATCTTTTACTGTTTGACTTTTGATGCTTCTAGGGGAAAAGCCCACAGACCCATTTTAAGCATATAAGGACAGAGTTGTAATGATGGGGTTAATCTGCAGGGAGCATTAATCAGGGATCCTTTATTTGCTAATGGAAGAACCCAGTTCAAACTAGCCAGGGCCAAAGTAACTCTTTGTGGAGGGGTGTTCGTATGGTCTGTGAAGGTTAGGTATTTAGGCTCCTGGCTTAGGATAACTGGAAACCACTACAGGGATCTGTCTTCTTCCTTTCTGAACATTGACCTCATTCTTTATGATTTCAAAAGAGCTTCACAAGTCAAGAAATTTCTGTTTCACAAGAGAACGTGCCTATTCTTCAGGAAGAGTCCAGAAAAGAACTCTGACTTTCCGAGCTTATGTTGCATGCCTATTTCCTGGGCAGTCACTGTGGTCACGGAAGCAGGGTCATCTATAGAGCTGCATTTCACATTTGGAACTCATGTTAGAATTCTGCGTGGAGAGTAGGCAGTGGCTAGCAGCAACCAAAAGAGGTGGCTCAAACAAAGCCTTGGAGGGCCATGGTCACCCCAATTTGTAGGTACCATAAAGAACAGAGGAAAGAAGATGAGAATCAAGACAAGGTTAGAACGGTGATGAAATTGAACAAATGATAGGAGGTAAAGTTGTCTCTTCAGATCATGTCTACCAAAATCTAATGTGCTAGTTAGAGAAAGGCTACATTGCAGTAAAAAAGAGGCCCCCAAATACAGATTTATGATAAACATTTTTTTTTCTTACATTACACTCCAGAATTGGGCAGGAG
This sequence comes from Leptonychotes weddellii, assembly GCF_054177405.1. Classification (NCBI taxonomy): domain Eukaryota; kingdom Metazoa; phylum Chordata; class Mammalia; order Carnivora; family Phocidae; genus Leptonychotes; species Leptonychotes weddellii. The sequence goes on from NC_138384.1 coordinate 28,553,467, forward strand.
GTACAGGTTGGTTAAGTTACTTTGTCTATAAGATCATCCAAGGATCTAGGTTACATCTATCTTGCTGCTATGCCATGCCCTAAGTATAGCTCTGAATGGTTAAATCTGGCTCACTCCATTACCTTTGTACAACAGTCCACAGCAAGGAAAAGCAGGGAGTAGAGGGGAAGAGCCTCTTTACAAAAAAACATAATCTGCAAGTTACACACATAGCTTCTGCCTGAATCTCACATGGCCACACCCACCTACCAGGGAGGCTGGGAAAAGTAATCTTTTGATGTGCAGTCATGTGCCCAGGTAAAGGTCGGGTGGTTCTGTTATTATAGAATTTGGGAAACCATTAGCATCTACTGTACCCCCCAAATGGAAGATCTCTTACAAGCGCTCTAGCTTCATATAAATGGTGATCAAAGAAAGTGTATTCTATGTTTAATAATTCAAATGTAGCCAGGTGAGTGTAGATCCAGCCTCTGAGTAGATACAAGTTTATATATCTCAATCCCTGTTGAACCTCTTTACTAAGAAAAGTATCCTTTGTTTTGCCACTGAGGCTGTATTTGTTTTATTTTTTTAAAAATCGCGTCTATTAAAACAAAAGGTAGATGGGGGTTATGGTATCATGATATTGTGTCCAATTTAAGTCTTAGTAATAAGAGTGACAGGTAGACACAGACTTCCTTAGCTGGGAAGAAATGACATGCATCGAGGCATTTATAATACATTCATTTGTACCATTATCATTGTTTTGCCTCTCTTGTATAATTTTTCCTAGGCATTCTCTGGCAGTTTCCAGGAGTAGAAAATGCTGGCCCTCATAACATCTCTCTTGTCTTGGGCTAAACCAGCCTTCTTTTTCCAGGTCGCCAAGCAACAGAATCTTAAAAATGAAATATTCATTTTTTGAAACCTAATTTAATTCCAGCAATGACTGGGTTGCAGAGCTTATCAGATCACAGAATCTGAAAAATTCTCTGAATTAACAATTCTCTCCTAGTGATGGAGTCCTTAAAATATTTATTTATTTATTTATTTAATTTATTTATTTGCTGCACCTTGTTAAAATGTACACACTCAGTTTTAACCTTGGTTTGTCTGACAGTGATTTACTCATTTGTGATCTAGGGGTAATGAGAAACACTGTAGGCAATCATCTTGCTGTCAATAAACGAAATACATTGTTATTTTTCTAAAACAGGGGTTAGTGTTTCTTCCAAATGTAGCTTCTACCCTTACTGAGAAATAAATGATTTTTTTAGTTTTATTTTTGGAGCAGATTCTGAGGTATGGTAGTAAGGAATTTATCTTTCATAACTTCTGGAGCTGATGAGTCATTACTGACATGTAATATCCAATTAAAGCAGTGACAAATGTAATTGTGTGTCATGCACTGTGGGGGTGATAAATTGTACCATATTCCAAAAGGCATGTTTTGGTAAATGCTTTTTTGCTGAAAGACTGCAATTACAGCCTGCTTTGAATGGGTGCCTTTGTTTTAAACACAGGGTAAGGAGTTCTAAATAGAGAGATCAGGTTAACAAAAGACATTTGAGAGAAGAGTATAACCAAGCTAACTAGCAGTTGAAATTTTCCTACCACTATCATTGCCACCTGCAGCCAGAATCTATCATAATTCCTGAAAGTATGGCTGTTTCTAAAATGTTTGGTTCAGTTGACTTCATTTCTTTTTTTTTTTTTTTAAAGATTTTATTCATTTGACAGAGAAAGACACAGCGAGAGAGGGAACACAAGCAGGGGGAGTGGGAGAGGGAGAAGCAGGCTTCCCGCAGAGCAGGGAGCCCGATGTGGGGCTCGATCCCAGGACGCTGGGATCATGACCTGAGCCGAAGGCAGACGCTTAACAACTGAGCCACCCAGGCGCCCTGTTGACTTCATTTCTTTCTTAAAATCGTGGCCCATTTGGGCTAATACTATCTCCTTGGAATTGTGTGACATTGCAGTTTCCTAAGACAAAACAGAAATGCAAGAAACCATCTAATGACACTGGCTTATATTTAGACAAATGAGAAGAGCTTACATCCTTTGAAATTTGTCCTTCTCTACAATATTTAAGCAGAGAAGGTAGACAACTTCATTGAATTTTGAATTTATTATGTAATTTTTCACCTCTTTGCTTTAGCTACATAAACCTTTCTTTGGTAGCGTATGTATTTTATGATTGTGTCACACTGTTTTATGTGTGTGTCTGGTCTGAAACTAGGTCATTCCTGATTTTAATAAGGAGATTAAGATAAGTAGTGATGATTATGACCTAAGTTTTTTTTTTT
>NC_138384.1:28556251-28627474 GCF_054177405.1 Leptonychotes weddellii
GTTGGCCATTTGGATGTCTTCTTTGGAAAAATGTCTGTTCATGTCTTCTGCCCATTTCTTGATTGGATTCTTTGTTCTTTGGGTGTTGAGTTTGATGAGTTCTTTATAGATTTTGGATACTAGCCCTTTATCTGATATGTATGACCTAAGTTTTTTAGGTAAGAAAGAATCAAGCATTTAGTTTTACATAATGATTGCTTGGTCCATTAAACTAAGTTTGCTGAATTTGGTAAATAACTAAGCCATTCTCAGCCAATTATATTACTGTGACAATTTTCCTCATTGTTTTGCTGAGAGCTATCTTATAGAAATATAATAACGCACTTGCAAGAATAGTGATAGTAATAGACTATATTAATTGAGAACATTTAATGTGCTTAAAATGATAATTTTAGTGATTTTCAAATTGCTTGAATACGCTTTCAGTACTTAGATCCAAATCTGCTTCTCCACTGAAAGATACATTGTCACTGTCTTTAAGAAGGTAGCTTTATACTAGAGGACAAATAGAATACAATATAAGAATACACAGGTGTTTTCACACAGCACAAATATTCCTAACAATATTTGAATATGAGATAGGTTATTTAGAGAATGCCATTTGTACTTACCAGTCAGGTATTTATTACATCAATATGGAGAGTACTTCCATTTCCATCTATTATAGATAAACAGACCAATCCTCCTGCTAAGAACAATTAGAAACACTGAACAAAGTTTAAAAAGATATCTTTTTGGAAGTATTAGAGAGATACCAAGGTAAGAAGATTGGAGGAGGTCAAGATCCTGGAGGAAAAGAATGCACAGAGAAGTAAGCCTAATAGACCCCCACTTTTCCACTTAAAGCAATTGCCAATTCAAAAGCAGTTCAAGGCAAAGAGTAGGAAAACACAGGTAGAAAGCGTCAGAAGAAAGCTTCTAAAAGGATGAGAATCTGAATGGAAACTCTTGACAGTTTGGATGAAATGGGTAAATTAATAAAAATACAACTTACCAAAACTGACATAAGAAGAAAGAAAAAATCTGGATAATCTTGTATCTAATAAAGAAAAGGAACCCTCAGAAAACTCTGGCCTCAGATGGGTTTACTAGTGAATTTGTCCAAATAGGTAAGGAATAAATATTACCAGTCTTATGCAAATGGAGAGAATATTTTCTGATTCATTTTATGCATAACCTTGACAGCAAAATCTGACAAAACATTACAAAAAAGGTAATACGCAGACAGATCTCCCAAAAAATTTTATAGACATAAAAATCTAATACCAAAATTCTAGCAAATGAAATCAACAGATGTGTAAAAAGAAATCTAAGCTTGTGGTCACATTTTGAAGTCACTATAATTTGTCATGTGAATGGAATAAAGGAGAACAATCTCAGTAGATTGTATGGTTATCTTAATGAGACAGATAAAGTATATTTGGTTAAATTCAACATCTGTTTTCATGAAAAATTCTTTAAAAACTGTGAAGAAAAGGGAAATTCTTACTTGATAAAAGGTTATGTACAAAAACATTTACACTATATATGATATTTAAGAGCAAAATGTTAAAAGTTTTCTCCTTGGACAATGTTGACTGTCATCACCATATTTATTGCCATACCAGAGGTCCAGTGACATAAGAGGAAAAAATGGAGGTATCTGGATTGGAGGAGAACTGAGAATGTCAACATATTCCCCTGTATTCAGTTCACATGGTAGATTATATTACATTCTAAAGTGAGTTACCACCAAAGGCTCTCTGCCCTCTCAGCTCTCCAGCATTTCTCAGGTAAAGAGAATAATCTTGCTCAAGGCTACATCCCCCTTCTCGGGGCAGCCTTATCTGAAGGCTCGGGGCTGGGGGCATATAAAGTCCTGACTCCCTCACTCCAAATGAAGATTCCTATTTTCATAGCTCCATAAGGAGTTGTCTGAGGCCTTTGGTCACACTGCCTCATAATCTCGCTTCTCCCTCTGTTCAGTTCTCCTTCATTCATATCCCTTCCATGGGTGTTGATCCCAAAAGCTGCCCTAATAAACATGCATTCTGGTCTTCATCTCGGATTCTGCCTTCTGAGGAACCAGACCTGCCACAGTTGGTACCAGAAGTGGTGGGAGAAAGCAGATGTGAAGATGGGCTTTTGGAGATAGATCACCAGCTGTCTAAGTGGCAAGAAGGATTCATCGTTGGCGGTAAGTAGTACACAGCCCCTGGCATGAAGTAGTGGTGTAATTAGTAGAGTTGTTACTGGTGGTAAACTGGGATAGCACACTGCAGAAAGGAATTCACAAGCTGGTATAACAACAGACATTTGAGAAACGTGTGGCAACGATAACACAAAGGACAGTAGGCTTGGCTAGCTGTTGCTAAGCTCCACTGATGCTTTGGGAAAAGATAATAAAAGGCTGAGAGGGAGAAATTGGCAATTAAAAGCTAAGGAGGAAATCCAGAGGGCTTCCTTGGTAGCATATAAAGAGGTCTAGATCTTCTACAGCCCAGGACTCCTTCATGAGTTATGGAGCTCCAAAAGTTAAACTCTAAACTCTAAGGCTTGAGCTACGGTCTGAATGTGTCCCCACCCAAAACTCGTATGTTGAAACCTAAACCCTAAGGTGAAAGTATCTGGAGGTAGGGCCTTTGGGATATGACTAGGCCATGAGGGTGGAGCCACCATGATGGGGAATAGTGCTCTTATAGAACAGGGCCAATAGAGCTTTCTAGCTCCCTTCTGCTATGTGAGGACACAGCCTGCAGGCACCAAGAGAAAGCAGGTTCCCACCAGACACCGAATCTGTTGGCACTATGATTTTGGACTTCTCAGCCTCCAGAACTGTGAGAAGTAAATGTTTGTTGTTTATAAGGCACTCAGTCTGTGGTATTTTGTTACAGCAGCCTGAACAGACTAAGATCTCATGTCTGTTATATCTTGGCCCTGATCAGGAAAGAAGGGAATTAAAGCAGGCTAAAATCTTGAATCTCAGTATTCCTCTGAACCTCTGAAATGGTGCATATTTCCTTTATTGGACCGCTTCCCTTATTTGAAGATTGCAGATATTTTCCCCTGCAAGACACATGCCATTCCTTCCTCACCCCCCAGGATCTGCCACCAATTTCCTTCCGGCCGATAACCTAATAAGTAACAAGGGTCAAGTCCAAGATAACCTGGGCAGGGATGCACTGGGCCTCATGATGGAGGGAAGGTGGTAGACTTGAAAGGAGAAACAGGATCTAGCCAACATATAGCATTAGGAGCCAGAAAATATGCGTGGGACTATATTCTGAAGGTGCTGGATCTAGGGGGAAAAGACTCCATAAAACAGAGTTTCTTGATTTGGGAAGATTCTGTCAAGATACAGAGTGCAACATCCTGGCAAAGACCCTATAAGAAATGCAAACATACTGTTAGAGTGACTTCTACAGCCATGGAAACAGTAACAGCCTGCATTAAATGAAGTAGAAAAGCCAATGAAGGCAGAAATGCCATAGTGAAGAATCACTATGGATACAATGGCAGAAGGGGATAAAAGGCTCATAGAACTAGGTGTAGATATATGTCGCAAGGCCAGATGTCTATGGTCTCGATGCAAGGCCTGGCCGATGACAGTGTCCACTACAGTCCACCCCATGTACCACTCAGATTCACTTCATATAACTTCTGGGAGTGATACCCTGAGGATTCCCATGAGCCTCCTTCCCAAGAGAAACTTAAAAGGAGAAGGTCAGTGGGATAATCTGCAGCCCCTGCCACTTGCAGGTGGTTTCAGACTGTCACTGATAACCATTTTTCTCTTCTACAGCCATTCTAGACTCTCCTCACCTTCACTAGCACCTCTGTTGGCTATAGCCTACCAGGGGGTGTAGTCCAGATTCTTACTCCTGAGCCATCTGAGTTCCTGGCCATCATACCTTTCAAGCCATGGCTGCTGTAATTGTGAATTTACAGGTAAAATTAGTGAATAGAGACCAACAAGCATCCAAGTGGATGACATGGGTACCAAACATTTCTCTTTGAGGTCATTGTGTAACTGTAGCTCTACTTCATCATGACGCTTGGGTAGACAAGCATTTCTTTAAAGGACATATAAAAAATTATCTCTAAGAGAAAAAAACACCTGATACATTTTATTATATAACATTAAGGATTTTTGTAGATCAACTTTAAGGGAGTGTGGAAACATCCATAGTTGTACTATTAGTATAACTACTGTGGCAGTATCTACTAAAGCTGGACTACAAACACTCTATATAATAAACAGAAATACATATATGCACCAAAAGACTGGGACAAGAAAGTTCGTGACAGCACTATTTTTAGTAGTCCCAAACTGGAAATAATCAAATGCCCATTAACAGCAGAGTGGAGAAATAAAACGTAATATAGTCAATAAAAGACAACCAAACAATACCTCAGGATTCTACTTATACAGATATAAGGCAAAAAACTGGGCAAAACTAATAAAAGGAGGGGTGTTAGTCATTGGAAAGGGGCACAAGGGGGGACTTCCGGGGATGGGGAGCAATGGTGTTCAATTTCTTGATCAGAGTAGACATATGGGTGTGTTCACTTGGAGAAAATTGATTGAGCTGTATACTATGATTCTGCACTTTGCTGCATATATGTTATACTTCAGTTTCAGTGTTAAAAATAAAGTTAGGCAACCAGCAGAGTCTAGGAACTAGCAATTTCTATTTATATAGAAAAGCAAAACCCTGTTGTACATGTGATGGAACCTTTTCGTCTGAGTGGCTTTGCACTTTACTGTTTGTATATTCCATCAGCTCACTAAGCTTGACCTTACTCACATGCCCAGGCATTCTCTAGCCTGTCAGCCTGTTTTTCTTCACAGTACTAATTGCTGTCTGATATTGTTTACTTGCCCTAGTGTAATGTCCACTCAGTGGCAGGAGGAATCTTCTCTTTTGTTTACTGTTATATCCCTTGCATCTAAATCAGTGCCTGGCACATAGTAGGAGCTCAATAAGTATTTGCTAAGTGAATGAATGAAATAAAGGTGGTAAGAGTGTGTATAAAAAGACCAAGGGCTTTGCTTGAGCAGAAGTTAAACTTATTCCAATACTGGATTTGTTCAGTGATATTTACATTTCATAGCTATACACAAGCATCTATTATTCTTAAAATGAGTGCAGAAAATGTAATTTGTTACTGTGATTCTGAAGCTCTCTATCCCCTAATTTCTATTTTCCCCATCAACACAACAGTATTTTAAACACCATTTTTCATAATGATAATCTCTTAGGGATGCAATTATGCATTAAAATATAAAAGACTGGATGTAATAAAGTGGCAAAGTGGAAAAGCTAGATTATAAGCACTACCGAAATTTGAGGAGGAAGAAATTTCCCTGCGGCTCAAGCAGCCAGGGAACTTTCTAGAAGAAGATGGGTCTTGAGCTTCTGTGAAGGATGAATAGGATATAAGAAGGGGTGGGTTATTTGGGTATAGGAAGCAACACAGAAACACAGAAGACAGGTCTGTGTCCATACCCTTCAGGATGGGCTCCAGGGCAACCTGCTAGAATAAGGCTTGATTGTGGAAGCTCAGAAGAAGTAGGAGGAAATGTGGTTCAAGAGCCCAACTTAAACATTTAAGCACCTGGGGCAGCATCCTGTTCCAGCTCATTGTCTACCTCTTCTATTCCCAGAATCACACTCATTATTATTGTTGATTCAAAAGAACCTTGGGGTTACCTTCCCTGGTGGGCCAACCATAGGATATGATTGTGGTGATGACAATGCTGGTAGGGGTGTGTGTGTGTGCACGCACTTGTGTACATGCTTGCAGCACACTAGTGTTTATTTGCTTCTCTAATTCACTAAATTGGTTTCTTTTAGAAGCAGTGATACGAATTTCTCTACACTTATTAAATAACAATTGAGCGTCCATTGTGAGCTAGGGACTGGGGACACAGGATGAAAAAGACAGTTTTAGCTTTTAAGGAGCTCACTGTCTAGTATACAAATAATTACCATTCAGTGGAATATATATGGTGTCAGAATTATATTTAAAGGACAACAGGAAGGGCACCTGGGTGGTTCAGTTGGTTAAGTGTCCAACTCTTGATTTCGGCTCAGGTCATGATCTCAGGGTCCTGGATCCAAGCCCCACATCAGGTCCTGTGCTCAGTGGGGAGTCTGCTTGAGGATTCTCTCCTTCTGTCGCTCCCCCCCTCCACCTTGTGCATGCTCTCTCTCAAACGGATAAATAAATCTTTTTAAAAAAGAAAAAAAAAAGCACAACAGTAATAGATGTAGACAGTAATCAAAACTGGTGCAGGGGTTTTTCAGCGACAAGATAAAATAATTTGACATGGCCATTTGGAACTCCTAGGACATAATTATTTGGTTGTTTTGGGTAAGTGATGCTGTCATCGCCTGTCCTGAGTTCATGAAAAAGGAACAAATGAAGGATAAGCAGGTCCACAGGTGACAGCTCAAGGGTTAAATCCAGCCAGAAAAAAAATGGCCTATTTGGCCTATAGAGTTAAAAAGAGAGAGTAAAAAAGATTATCATAATTCCAAAATAGGGAGATTACACAAAGATCAGGATTAACAGTTTCTCTTGAGACGATGGAAGACCTGGCAACACCTGGTCCTTGTTTTTTCATGGCAGTAAGGGGACTGTGCCTTCTGGTTTGCCATAGTCCCTCTCCAGCCCTTCTCATGCAACTGCTCCTCTTTCCTGGTCCCCATGTGGATTTGAATTTCATCTCTATTTAGTGGGATGGCGGGGTTACAGACAAGCTGAAGATGCCTGCAGCACACAATACTGGGTAATAAAAATCTGTGCTTTAGGGTTATGTCAAAGAGTTATGTCCCCTTCACAGGAGACCATTAACACATGGTGATACTTCAAAAACATTTTGAGAGGAAAACTGGACAGCCACATGAAGAAGAATGAAACTGGACCATTCTCTTACACTATACACAAAGATAAACTCCAAATGGATGAAAGACCTAAATGTGAGACAGGAACCCATCAAAATCCTAGAGGAGAACAGAACACAGGCAGCACCTTCTTGCTAGACACATCTCTAAAGGCAAGGGAAACAAAAGCAAAAATGAACTACTGGGACTTCAAGATAAAAAGCTTCTGCACAGCAAAGGAAACAGTCAACAAAAATATATTTGCAAATGACATATCAGATAAAGGGCTAGTATCCAAGATATAAAAAGAAGTTACCAAACTCAACAACCAAAAAACAAATAATCCAGTCAAAAAATGGGCAGAAAACATGAGCAGACATTTCTCCAAAGAAGACATACAATGGCCAACAGACACATGAAAAAAATGCTCAACATCACTTGTCATCAGGGAAATACAAATCAAAACCACAAGGAGATACCACCTCACACCAGTCAGAATGGCTAAAATTAACAAGACAGGAAACAACAAATGTTGGTGAAGATGTGGAGAAAGGGGAACCCCCTCTTAGACTGTTGGTGGGAATGCAAGCTGGTGCAGCCACTCTGGAAAACAGTATGGAGGTTCCTCAAAAAGTTGAAAATACAGCTACCTTATGACCCAGCAATTGCACTCCTAGGTATATACCCCAAAGATACAGATATAGTGATCTGAAGGGGAACCTGCACCCCAATGTTCATAGGAGCAATGTCCATAATAGCCAAACTGTGGAAGGAGCCGAGATGTCCATCGACAGATGAATGGACAAAGAAGATATGGTATATATATACAATGAAATATTACTCAGCCATCAGAAAGGATGAATACTTAGCATTTATATCAATGTGGATGGAACTGGGGGGTATTATGTTAAGTGAAATAAGTAAATCGGAGAAAGACAATTATCATATGGTTTCACTCATATGTGGAATATAAGAAACAGTGCACCATGAAAGACTCTTAACTCTGGGAAACAAACTGAGGGTTGCTAGGGGGGAGGTAGGTGGGGGGATGGAGTAACTGGGTGATGGGCATTAAGGAAGGCATGTGATGTGATGAGCATGGGTGTTATACATAACTGATAAAATATTGAACACTACATCTGAAATATGTTGGCTAATTGAATTTAAATTAAAAAAAAAAAAACATTTCAAGGGGTGCCTGGGTGGCTCAGTCAGTTAAGCATCTGACTCTTGGTTTCAGTTCAGGTCATGACCTCAGGGTCGAGAGATTGAGCCCTGTTGTCAGGCTTGCACTTGGTGCGGAGTCTGCTTGAGATTCTTTCCCTCTTCCCACCCCCCTTAACCCCTCTCCCTGCTGGCACTCTCTCTCTCTCAAATCAATCAATAAATAATCTTCAAAAAGATAAAATAAAAATATTTCAAAAATGTGCTATGGAATTGTACACTCATTGGTTAATTCAGAAATAACCTTAAAAAACGGAATCATTAGCAGCATTTGTGTCTGTAACACACTTCACTATTCCAGGATGACTGTGAGGATCAAAATAGGATAATACAGAAGTGTTCTATACAAGGGATGTGGTTTACAAATACAAGAGAGGATATAAAGAACAAAACAAAAGTTGCACTAAAACTTTCACAATGACAGAATAAATCTGAGTACGTGAAAGCAGGGGAAGAGAGTGGTACCTGAGGAAGTCCTCTAAATTTTAACAATATAAAATTTTTGTATTGGGTAGACCAGGGAGGGCATCCTGATAGTTCTACTTTCTGCATCAAGGGATGGCAATTGTGGGCAAATATAATATGCCCAGACACTTATCATAACTCTGCTTACAAATCTATTATAGACCCACTGTTCATGAATTTAAGCCTTTCTTGAGCCTGTTAAATTTCAAGAAAATCACAGATGAAAACAAAACAAAACAAAAAAACATGAGCGCTAGTAGGCTCAAGCAGTCTAGTGAACCAACGTAGATTAGAAACAGCAGTGGATGTATCTTTTCTTGGCATTTAATCCAGCAAGTGGAGATAGATTATAGTTAGTATGTTGCTGATTATTTTCAGTTCCTCATCAGAAATTTGGCTTATTAAATAGCAACTCTATTCTCCTAATTGGTAAAAGTAGAATTCATACAAACATCTAATGGGGTCTTCTTACAACTGATAAGGAGTTTTCTTCTTTCCCTGGGGAAAAGGAACAGAAATGAAACTGGTGGGCAGGGAGAGTAAGGGCAGGAGAATAATTTCCTCCTTTGAGCACATTTTCCAGAAGTTCCATCTTTTTGTCAGTTTGTATTATAAGCTAATAAGATGACATCATGGCTGTTGAGACTAGGATAAAAAGATATTAGAAAAAAAAAAAAGAGAAAAAAAAAGATATTAGAGGGAGCAGTTCAAAAGCAAAACAATGAGAAGGTAAAACGTGGCACCCTTCAATATACCTATTCTCTCATCATCCAACAGAACCAGCCCTCAGTCTCCTCCCAAGCACCCCTGGCTTAAGAGCCCTAAGAATCTGGCGTGAGTGAGGGAAACTGGTTTGGTTAGCTAGAATGTGAGTTCTTGGGAGCTGAATGAATTCCCCTCCCAGCCTCCTTTTGTGGGCATGTGGAAGGCAGGTGCCTCAGGACAGTGGTTCTCAACATGGCTGTCCAACAGAATCACTGGAGGAATTTAGGGGGAAGAAAAGACCTATACCTCCTCCCCCACCCCCATCAATTAGATCAGAATTTCTGGAGGAGGGGTCCGGGCAGTGGGATGTTTCAACAGCTCCTCAGGTGATGTTTCACATGCAGTCTATATGCGAACCACAGCCTTGGAGATGCAGGGCAGCTTCCGCAGCCATTGCAGGGTCTTTCAGAGGTCCGTGCCAGCTCCCTGGTCAGAAACCCCCTTCCCACAGGATAGTAGACCAGTAAACACACACCTGAGGAGAGATCACCTTCCCTCTTGCTCTCCTCCTACTCCCATCGCAGTCCTCCGCGGCCACCTCCTCTCTCCACTCCAGCGAACATCTGCCATTTTGCTGTGCCCACACCTTTACACGCTACTTCCAGTAAGAGCCTCTCAGTCCTGCGACCTCCCCTCGTCCCCAACCCGCAGCCGCGAAGGCCACGTGGTTCTGGCTCCACCCGGAAGCGCCCTGTGACCCTGACCTGGCCAATCAGAATTCAACTCTCTTTGCCAGCGTGCTTGCGGAAGAGGCGGGCACGTGACTGGGTCCGGGCCAATGAGGGGCAAGTTCTCTGACAGCTCAGGCAGAGAGGCCTCTCCCGCTCTTGCCTCGGTCGGTGGTGCTTCCCATGAAGCTGTCCCGGTGCTGAACGCAGCCAGAAACGGAGCCAGCCGCTCCGTTTGCGGGTCCGCAGAGGCGTATTCAGTACATGTTCAAAGTTGAGTCCACCCGTGGACGTCCCAGCCAGGACAGCCCTCGGCTTCCTTTCTTGCTGAGGCCACCTGTGTTGGCCTTTCTGCCCTTGCAGCTCGGGTCCTGGCAGACTAGCCTGCTTTCCTCTGGCTGGTGGAAGCGGGGAGACGTCCAGAGGCCTCCTCCATCGGAGGACCCTGTCGGGCACAGCCTGCCCCCACCGCCACCGTGAGATGAGGAAAGGGCGCCCGCTCTGGGCTGACACGGCCACACGTGTGGACAATGGTGCCTCGACTCGGTTTCAGCCCCGTCGCTCCTCTGGGGGCTCTCGCGCAGGGAACAGCATGGACAGCGGCCTTGAGGACAGCCTAAGCCTGGTGCACGGAGCAGAAGCCTCTCGCTGGGGACCCTGCTGGGAGCATCGTAAGTCCTTTGATTTCATTTCCCCGTAGATTCAATGAGAACCAGTTCAAGCTCTCAGGGTACAGTGTCACAGGGGGCGAGCTGCCCAAGAGTATGGAGTCTTCAGTCTTCCATTTGGCGTTCAGTTTTGAATAAAAGCATGTACTGGGTAAGCCTTTGGCAGCTATCAAACGTGTTATAGCTAAATATTTATTGAGGACTTAGAGCATATCAGATATCATATGTATGATACATATCATATATATAATAGCCTGTATATATCAGACTGTATGTATGCTATATATACAATATTCATTTTATTCTCATAGCAACCATGTTATTGCTGATACTGTGCTCATTTTCTGTATGAGAAAACCAAGGCACAAAGGGTTTAAGTAGTTTTCTCACAGTCACACAGCCACAAAGTTGCAGACTTGAGATTCCAACCCCAGATTAAGCAGAGTGCTTAATCCCAGCCTCAACAAGAGTACTTGCTCAGTCCAGAGCAGTGGTCATTTATGGCAGAAAAGAAGAAAACGTTGCAGGATCCAAGGTAGGTGCCTTTGGCAAAATAGTCATTTTTCCCCCCCCGATGTATATGTATGTATGCAGCCACCCTCCTTCCTCTCTTGAATGCAATGTTTGATCTGTTGGAAGTGGGGGCATGGTTCTATAAATATATATTTATTTGGAGGGGCTGCTCCAGGGTTGAGGGGCAGAGTAGCTGGGGAATCAAACTGGCGTGACCTTGTTCCAGGTCCAGATACAGAACCTGATCGGTGAGACCATAAATGGTGCTTTGTTGACAGAAGGAAACATTTAGCAACATTTTTTTTTTCTTTTCATTTTAATATGCAAGTAACATTTGATTCCCTGGGCATTTTTATTTCTAACTCAAGCTCTGAAATGCAACCTAATTAGCAGCATTGCCTGGAAAGTGGAGCTTTCCTCTCCCAGGGAATGGGGGGCCTTTAGAGAGCACTTCTTGTCTGTTGTCCTCACTTGCTGTACACTGATTTCAGTTTGTTCAACTTGTCCCTCCTTGCCCCAAATAGCCCAGTGGAACAAAGAGAATATAATCTTATTTCTTGCCACACCTTGCATTTTGCTCCTTTTTTTCCTTCTTGGGAAGGTTGAAAAACAAAGCATTTCAATGTGGCTATTCTCTCCTGTGGTTGGAGGCCAGCCGTGAGATTTCAAAGAAACCTCCTTTGTTCAAGATTTAAGAAAATAATCACTGCACAGCAAACATTGATATGACTTTTAATGGCCATTTACCTGATTAATATCCTTTCATGCTACAAGGCAGCATGAGACACAGTGCTTTAATGAAAGCCAACAACAAAGCGTGGACCAGGTGTGTTACTAAGAAACAATCTCTTGTGTGATTTAATTAGTCAAAGCATTGCATGGAGCAATTATAAGCAACCTTGCAGAAGTGGCAGCAGTATGGAGCCCTCTGTTATAAATTGGTCTTTTAAAGAAAGACATAATGATTTAATAACTGTGCATCTCTAGTGAAAGAAGAAACCCCTCTTTAATTGGAAGCAAGAGGGAAAAAAAATAATACGCTAATCACAATTTTTAGATCTTCCCCCACTTCCCCTTGTCTCTAATTGGGTACAAAAAAACTTCCAACAATTTATAGGAGGACTTGAATGTGATTATTTCTGTTATTCTCTTATTTTGTTTGCCCTGTTCCTTGAGCTACTCAGTACCGTCTTTGAGATTGGCACTCTGATTCATGTGACATCTTTGGAGAAAGCCTGGCAAAACTTGAGCTGGTCAGGCCAAATGCAAGACATCTTGTAATTTTAAAGTTGCTGTTATTGTATTGTTACATATAAAAGAAATGGGAGTTGTGATGGTTTGATGGGGCCTTTTTTTTTTTTTTAATCCTCATGCCTTGGTTTAATGATGTGTCAACCTGCCACAGAAAGATTGACTGGCATAATGCTTATTACTTAAGATAAAGATAGATTTCTTGTGTGATGTGGGAGCTTTACAATAGATAGGGTCTTATCAGGGAAAGTCTGCCTAACCCAGGTAGGATTTGTGACTGACTTCTACATTTTACTTCTCTATACTTCTACTTAAATTAAGGAGACAAGTGTTCAGTGCAGAGAAGGGAAATGCCGATTTGAGAACCAAAATTGAAACTTCCCTTTTCCATCGGGCTCCTGTGCATTTCCTCGGTTATGGGTCTGGAGTGAACTTGTTCCCCCTGAGTACCCGAATTTCCTTGAGCATGGGAAGTTGAACATCACACACCCTGACAGAGTCCTTTATCTTTGGGTCACTGGGCAGGGTTGGGATGCAATTGCTTTGGGGCCTTTTACTCTGCACAGATCTCCTAATCTGTGAGGTCTCATCTAGGACTCAGAATCTGATACTGAAGGCCAGTGATGAGCTAGCAAGAGATCAAGTATTGGCCACACCAGTTGTCATCCTCCAGAGTTTGTGAACCGTGGCCTGCCACGGGCCTCCTTTTGTAAAGGATGTTTTATTGGAACATAGCCATGCCAGCTCACTGTATTGCACCACAATGGCAGAGTCCACTGATTTCCATAGAGACCATCTGGCCTGCAAAGCTAAAAATACTTAATATCTGGTCCTTTATGAGAAAGTGTGCTGACCCCAGCAAGTTGTCGGAGTTGAGTTCTGCTGAGCAGTCCTTGCCTTTGTAGCCCATTAGGTGGGAATGACCCTAGAGGGATTCTCTGGCCCTGTTTCTCAGTATCCAAGTGGCTCAGGCTGAAGGGGGAGATTGGGTCTGGGATTTGAACAATAGGGAGTTAGTCCACTTCCGTGTTCTGAGAGGCTATTCCCAGGCTGGTGTGAGGGGTTTCCCCATGCATTTCGAGTCCAGCTGAATGTGTTGAGGAAACATCCTTTAGCTGTTGGAAAATATGTATTATGGATCAGTGGATCATAGTCTGTGGACAACACGGCCAATATTCATCAAGCTCTTTGTGAATAAAATACATGAACTTTGTACATAGAATTTTTTCTTACATATACATTTTTAATTTCAGAAGAAATACGTGAATTCATTTGCTAAAAATATTTGAACGGTAAAGATGAAGCTAATGACTAGGGGTGATATTCACAATACCTCACAACAGTTGGGTGTGGGCACTGACCAGTAAGGTTGATGCCAGTCATTAGCAAGAAGTGCCACCTCATAGTCCATCCCAGCACAGTGTGCATTCTGCTAATGACCCCTTTGACCACCCACCCCTGATTCTCATCCATTTTGTTCCCTTTCCCATTGTTCTTGGTTTGGCATGTGACTTCCCAGAGAGTGTTATATACTTTTATGTAGGCACTCAGTGAATATGGAGTATTTGGGGGACAGTTTTTATATAAATGGTATCAAGGTATAAATAATTATTGCCAAACACTTCTTTTTAGTAGATCTTTTCATGCTGATACAGACTGATCTACTTCATTCCTTGTAGCTGCTATGTGATATAATGTAGCATAGGTGTTTTTAATCTATAAAAATAATTTTTCAAATGAATGCAGATGTAATTAATAAAGCACTAGTTCATTTAAAATGTTACTAAATTTGCTATCTAAGCATCTGGAAGCAAAAATATAGCAGCTATCATGGTGATCTGAGAAATATTCCCTGTGAAAAAGAAGTACAGAAAATAAAACCAAACAAAAATTGTATATATTCATATGTTTGCCTGCTTGGCCAAAAAAAAAAAAAAAAAAAAGTCTTTGGAAGGATCCAAAAAGCAAACCTAGAAACTGGTAAACTCGTCTTTAAGGAATGAATAGGTGATGAATAGGAAGTAATTATTTAGTGGGTTTAGAATTTTGAATCGTGTATGTTATATTTTGACAAGAATAAAATAAAATGATACCAAAAGCAGAAGGATGTGTCTCAGTGGTTGACATAAGGATCTCCGGGTCAGGCTTGTGACCTCTAACAATTGTCCTCATATCAGACCAAATAACTGAGTACTTAAATTACTATCAACAACCTCTAGGGAGGTCTGGGGCTAGATTGAAAATCTTTTCTTGAAAAAACTAAACATATAACACAGAACCACTAAATTAAAATCGTTTCATTGAAACTTAAACAAATAATCCCCAGGGGACTCAGCCAGGCAAACACCAGCTGCTACTCCCTGGGGCCCTCCCCTTCTCAGCCTGTGTTTGACCTGTGAGCCCCTGGGGTCAGCTGTTCAGATCCCCTTCCCCTAACCCTTCCGGCCTGTGAGTGGCAGGGGAGAGAGGAGCAGCTGTTCCTGAGAGCCAGTGGGCCCAGATGCCAAGGTTGGGACCTTGGGCCTCAACTCCCCACCCCCTTCCCAGACAGCAGGGTTGAGGAAGAAGGAACCTTTGTCTCTTTTGCTATCTCTAGGGCCCCACAAAACCTCATACCTAGGATGAGATTTTTTTAAATGTACTACTCATCATAGGGAATATGTTCATACCAGCAGCTAGATTCTTCTTTTTATTATCTTGTATAATAACAACAAATATTTATTGAACACTTACTATGTGCCAGGCATTTGCCAAGAGTTGGATTATTCAGTTATTATTGACATATATGTTGGTATTATACTCATTTTGCAGATGAGGAAGCTCAAAGTGGTGGAAAAATTAATCATCCAGCTACTGGGGGTTGAGCTGGGATCTGGACTCCAGAGCTAGTGCTTCTAACCACCCTATAGTCATGCCTTTCTTTGTGTCCCAAAGGCTGACTCTCATGTTTAGATGCCAGAATCAATACTCCCATAAGGGATTAGATGCCCCAGAAAACCTGCATTGGGAGCTGTCAAATGTAATCCTTAACCTCTGAAATGATTTGCTTAAGAGTCAGTAGTAGCCATCAGGACCGAGAAATGTATTCATGGTCTTCTTTATACAGGTAGCTGGGAGGGATAAAGAAGTATAATAATATCCAGTATGTATTGAGCACTTAGTGCCAGGTCCTGTTCTAAGATCCCCACTTATCACATTTACTACAGTAATCCCATGGGAAGAGATTTATTATTTTCCCCATTTTACAGAGGCGGAAACTGAGGCCTGTATTCAGTTCCAAAGGTACTAAATGATGGAGCTGGGATTCAAACCCAAGTCTATTATATCATATCATATATTGTATCATAGGGTATATATTATCAACACGACTTACAACTGGTGATGATAGTGTTGGCCACATGGCTAAGGCAGCGTCTGCCAGCTTTCTCCACTACACAGTTACTGTCTTTCCCTCTCCATGCTCTGTTCTTTGCCGGCAAGTCATTAAATTCAGTTCAAGTCCAAAGGGAGGGGAATTAAAGCTTTACCTTCTGGGTGGGGAAGATTTCTTCCTTTTCCCCATTTACTTATTCATTCAAGCACTTATTTATATCTGTATGGACTCACACATTCTTATTTTATACTTTCTTTATAATCTAATATTACATTATGTATTTTGTTGTTCAGATTGCTCCAGCTTGGGCCATTGAGAGATCTTTCAGGTTGGCTCTTGTGTCCTTTTGCCCTCATCCTTTATTTTATTTTTATTTTTTTTTAGTGCTTTCTTACTGTCTGGCACGATAAGATGATCAAGCTCATCTTGTATTTTCTGTGCTCTATCCCTGAATCAAACATTTCTCTGAAGAACCCAGATTCTTTCTAATGACGAGTGGTATTTAGAAACCAAGATATGGTCACTGGGTGTGCTCATCGTTCACTGGTGTGTCCCTGCTTCTAGGCCCTCTCAATGGACAGAACTAGGAAATATACGCATGTATACCAACCAACTAACCAATGTAGACACTTATAATTATTTCTCTAGCTAGTTATATATAAATTAAATTTACATGAATTTATACTTTTGTCTCTGACTCTAATTCAGCACCACAGATTTATTTCTAGTTTTCTAGTTTTTAATTCTAGTTTGCTTATTTGCACATTTCTTTCTCTGGCAGTGAGAAATCTGGCTCCCATTATCTACCACTTACTTACATATTTGTTCAACTCTAGCTCCAGATGGTCTCCCTGAAGCCTATCTAGATAACATGGCTCATCTCATGTGGGCAGCTGCTGTTGATCTTCACTGCCAGCTGCAATGTGGGACTGTGAGTTCAGTGTTCAGGATGAGAGTGTTTGGTAGTAAGGTTCAGGTTGATCCCTGAAGGTAGAGGCTGCCTGAGACAACATCTTGGAGAAGGTGTCCTCAGGCTGAATCTTCAAGGAAAGGCAGAAGAGAGTGGGAATCAAATTTTAGGTGGATGTCATATAGGCAGGAAGTGGCAGAAGAAGTTTACAAACCCAGGGCTATCTTACTCCAGATCCCACCATTTTACCCTCTACGTAGGGCAGTGCTGGCCCATGGAATCTCTTTTTACTGTTTCAGGGAGGCAAGAAGGAAACCTGGCGTGGTAGCCAGGGCCACCATGTACATACAATTGGGTAGGCTGTGCTCTAGCTGAGGTCCTAAAACAGGTCTAATCACATGTAGGAATGCCTTTTTCCTAATTCATACACAGGTGCACGTGGGGCTGCAGAAGCCCTGATTGGGTTATATCCAGCCTGCAGGCCTCCAGTTTGAAGGCTCTGGTTTGGGAGAACCTTGCTTTCTCTGTTCCCAGCAAGACTTTCTGTAAGTTAGTGTGAACAGCTTACAAAGCATACCCAGTTCAAGTGCAGTCAGCCCTTTCACCTGTGTGTGAAGCCCCAGTTCCCCTATGGCTGGTATCCAGGCCCACAGGGTGAGGGAGGTGTTGGTAGGCATTTTAAATTCTGGCTGCTGGGCACTTGTAAACAGGTGCTGTTTACCTGGTGCTTGTTTTCATGAACTACAGTATTACCTGATTTTACAGGCAGCCATGTGAAATAGGATAGCACGATTCTTGTCCACCTGAAGGATGGAATAAAAGCAAAAGCAGGGTAAAATTACACATTATGAATACTCACTACACTGCACGCATTAAACTAGTAATTTGGAAGGGAGCAAGTGTCTAAGCTATCATTAGAGGCACTAATATATTTCTCTAGTAGTTTCACATAGCAGTTATTTCCTGAACCACTCTTTGCTGTAGTTTTCTGTTTTTCTTTCCTTCTCTTGGACTGTATAGCTTCCAAGGCAACAAAGGAGGTGGATATTTTGGGTTTCCCTACCAGAACAATAGGCTTCCTTCCATTCTCCCTGCCGGGCTTCTGAGAAATATAGTCGAACCAGGCTTTCAGGGTGAGTGGTAAACTCTGAAGTATGCTCTGCACCATGGAAAAGAGGAAGGAACTCACTGGACTGAAGGGTATGATGATGGTCGCAGATTTGTTTCACGGCCTTGTGGGGCCCCAAGACTCCACTTGAGGCAGTTAGTATCCACTGGCTTTTGCCAGCTTGTCGTGACAGGCCAAACAAAGCACATACTGAGTAGAGTTGGGGCCAGTGGCTTAGATATAATTCAGGCATTCCAAGGATGCACAAGCCATGGTCTGCTGTATCTACAGAGCACGCAGAGAAGAAATGTGAAGAGGTAAGGCTTCTATTTTAAAGAAATCTTTTCTAGTACATTATTGATAAGGCTTTCCTCTTTTTTTTTTTCCTTCTCTTTCTGTTTTTGTTTCTCTTAATTTTCTTTTGCTGCCATTAGGTTCTGCCGTTGCAGTCCCCACATTACTCTTCACACTTCCCCCACAGGAGTTATTTTGAGTTACGATATGCCTCAAGGGGGCTGATCTCCAAAAAGAAGAGAAAAAGAAAGAAAAAAAAAAAACCTATTAGAAACCTAATGAGCCTCTTTGGTTTCTGATTTTTTTTTTTTTCCTTCCTGGCATTGTACATAATCAGGAGAAGAGAGAAGGAATTTGTGTACATTGTTGTTAGGGGGCCTGCTCTGTGGCATGTAGGTGGGGGACTTTAAGGGATTAGCACCTACAGCCAGTGACCAGAGTTCAGTGGACATTCAGTAATGTAGTGGTTCTCAACTTTATCTGTGTATTGGAAGCTCTCTGAAGATTTTGATTCAGTAGCTCTTGGTCTAGGTCTCTGTAGTTTTTAAATCTTCAAAGGAAATTTTGACAGATAGCCAAAGAAGGAAATGTATATTTGTTAGATGGAGCGATAATTGAATTAAGGAAGGAATAAAAATGCAACTAGGCCAAGAAGCAGTTGTATTAAAGTTGAGACAAGAATTACTTAACATCACAATGTGAGCCTGAATGTAAAGATTTCCCCTCCGCTGGCATGTTATCAGTTTAGCTGTGCTACAGTTCATGATGTTCTAGGCTTGATGAAGGATTAATAAGGTGGATTGTAAATGGGTGTATGTTGCACCACTCATTTACTCATTTCATAAATCTGTATTGTGATTCCCTTGAGCAGCCATAGAAAGCACACGCACACACACACAGATTACAAATCCATAGAGAAGAAAAAATGAAATCCTAAAACGTACTCAATGAGTGTAAAAGAAGACAGGAAAAGAGGATCAAGGACCAGAGAACAGAAGAGGAAAAATAGAAAAAAAAAAAAATCACAAAATGATAGATTTCAACCCAGTCTTTACCAATAAGTATATTATGTTTAAATGGGAGTAAATACTCCAATTACTAAGCCAAGATTATCAGGATGGCTAAACAACTAAACGCTATATGCAGTTGATGCACCTTAAATATAAAAATGCAGGTAAATGGAAAGTCAAAAGAGGAAAAAGATGTACCATGCAAACACTGCTCACAGAAAGCTGGTATGCCCCTGTTAATCAGTCAGAAAACCTCAGACAAGACATAAGAGAGACATTTCATAATCATAGAGCCAATTCATCAAGAAGATATAATCCTAAATATATGTGCATCTAATAGTGAATCAAACTACATGCAACAAAAATTGACAAAACTAAAGGGAGAAATAGATCAGTCCACAGTCAGAGTAGGAGACCCTGACATTCCTTTCTCCAAAACTGATAGAAAAAGAGACAGAAAATCAGGAAGGGTATAGATGATCTGAACAACGCTGTCAACCAACATAACTTAATAGACATTATAAAATTCTTATAATCAACAGATACAGAATATTCTTATCAAGGACACATTAAAGATGAACCAAATGGTCCAGATTCTGGACTATAAAACAAGCCCCCCAGAATTTTAAGGATTGAAATAATATAAAATATGTTCTCTGACCAAAGGAAAATTAAATTAGAAATCAATAATAAAATTGTATCTATAAATTCCCCAAATATTTGGAAATTAAACAACACATGCTTCAAAGAAGAATTTATAATGGAAATTAGAAAATATTTAGAAATATTTAGAAATAAATGATAGTTAAAATACAAGCATCAAAATTTGTAATCTAAGTGATGCTAAGAGAGAAAATCCTGTCTTTAAATGCTTATTATTAGCAAAGAAGGAAGATCCAAAATAAATTACTTTAAGAAATTCAGAAAAATAGAGCAACTATGGTCAAAGTAAGTACAAAGAAGGAAATAATAAATAGAGGAATGGAAAACGGTAGGGGCACCTGGGTGGCTCAGTCAATTAAGTGTCCAGCTCTTGATTTTGGCTCAGGTCATTATCTCAGGGTCATGAGATCAAGCCTTGCATCAGGCTCCTCACTGAGCATGGAGCCTGCTTAAGCCTCTTCCTCTGCTCCTCCTCACCCCACCTGCCCCCATGTGCACACTCTCTCTCTCTCTAAGAAGCAAAAAGAATGGAAAACAGTAGATAAATATCAAGTCCAAAAGTTGATTATCATTTAACAAATATTAGTAACACTGATAAACTACTAACACTGATCAAGAAAGAGGAGAGAAAACACAGAACCAACATTAAGGATGAAAGAGGTTATTACTGTAGA
Source organism: Leptonychotes weddellii (assembly GCF_054177405.1). Lineage (NCBI taxonomy): Eukaryota > Metazoa > Chordata > Mammalia > Carnivora > Phocidae > Leptonychotes > Leptonychotes weddellii. Next base: position 28,576,707 of record NC_138384.1, read on the forward strand.
TCTTTTATGCCACCAAATTTTACAACTTTTATAAAAATACAGCTTATCAAAACTGATTAAAAGAGATAGATGACCTGAATAGCTCTAAATATTCATTAAAAATTAAACTCATAATTAAAATCCTTTCTACAAAGGAAAAAAAACTTCAGTGGTGAATTTTATTAAATGCTTAAGGAAGAAATTGAATCTTATACAAAGTTATTAAAAAAAAAAAAGATGAGGAGGGACTTTCTAATTCGTTTTATAAAGCCGGCATAACAAAACCTGAGAAGGGTTTTGCAAAAGAAGAAAACTTCAGGTCGTAATCACTCATTAAATAGACTAAAAAATCCTTACTGTATCATTAGCAATTTGTATAGCAATATATAAAAAATATAATACATCATGACCAAGTGGGTTTAATTCCAGGAATGTAAGGTTGTATTAACATTCAAAAACCAATATAATTCACCACATGACAGAGTAAAAGAGAAAAATCATATGATAATCTCAAGAGGTACAGAAAAAGCATTTAGGCAAAATCCAGCACACATTTATGATGACAAAAGAGGAAGAGGAACCTCTGAGAAAATTAGGAATAGAAAAGAGTATCTTTAATTTAATAAAGGGCATCTCTGAAAAAGATGTCACCATTCTTAATGGTAAAATATTGAAAACATTAACATCATTTGTTAACATCACTCTTAGTGGTGAAATATTGAAAACATTCATTCTAAAATTGAGAACAGGCAAATATTTCTACTCTAAACCATTTCTCCTCAACGTTTTAATGGAGTTCAATGCAATGAAACATTGCTAATGATGAAGTAAAACTAATCACAATGACATGATTGCATATATAAAGGAATCCTAAAATATTAATAGATCTGATCTGTGAATTCAGTGAGGTCTTAGTATAAAAAGTCAATGTACAAAAACCAATTTTACATCTGTATATTAGCAACAATCAGAAAATAGAATTTTAAAAATACCACTAATAGCATAAACCAACAATTGTGTAGAAATAAATTTAACAAAAGCTATAAAATACCTCTTCACTGAAACCCATAAAATACTGTTGAGGAAAAAGTAAAGACCTAACTAAATATGGTTTTACTATGCTTATGGAGTTGGAAGAAAGTCCAGAAATAGACCCACACATGTACAGTCAATTGATTTTTCTAAGAAAACACCAATGCAATTCAAGGGAAGAGGAAAGTCTTTTCAACAAATGATGCCAGGATATCTGTATGAAAAAAATTAAATGAACTGCAAGTCATACCTCACACCATACACAAAATTAACTGGAAGTAGATTACAGCTCAAAATGTAAAAGTTGAAACTATGAATCTCTTCGATGAAAAAATAGGCAAATAGCTTTGTGACCTGGGCATAGGCAAAGATTTTTTAGATCCAAAGCAAAATGCAAAGATCATAAAAGAAAGAGATAGTAACTTCACTGCATTAAAAATAATTTCCCTTCCTTAATAGTCACAATTACAGAAATGAAAAGGTGAACCACAGAATGGGGAAAGCATTCACAATATTTTCCATAAAGTATTCCACATATATCCATAAGAACTTCTTGTGAGTTCACAACCTTCTTGGGAGCTTCCTGAGTGTAATCTGAAACTGGTCCCTTTTGTACTCAAGAGGGCAGAGAGAGAAGAAAGAGGCCACTCCAGGTTGGTAGATGGCAGTTTTAATAAATAAAGGGAACTTACATATGTCTTGGGTGGCACCAAGATGAATGGATCCCCGTACTGGCCCCCCAAGTCTTAAAATTTCATAAAGAGGCCTTGCCTGGGTCCAGTCATGTATACCAGGCAGGTGTTTTCAAAACCACATCATTATCTCAAAGGCTATGTCCTTGGAGCAGCCTCTGGGAGCAGGAAAGGCAAGTGGAACCCACATTCCAAGAACAGCAGAGAGGGTGAGGAGACTCTGAGTGCTTGGGGTGACAGGTCAATTGGTGGTCATGTCTTTGATGACATTCCCCATCACTTGTATCCAGAATATGTAAAGAACTCTTAGAAATGAATAACAAAAAGAGAAACAAACCAATACAAAATGGTCAAAGGACTTAGACAATTCACAAAAGAGGATATATGAAAGCCCACTAAGTACACGAAAAGATGCTCCACACTGTAAGCCTGCCGGGAAATACAAATTAAAACCATAATAAGAAACTGTGATTTATTCACTAAAATCTATAACATTTAAAAGGACTAACAATGCTGTATCTAATGCTGTAAAGGATGTAGAGCAACTGGACTGCTCATGTATTGTTACTGGAGGTGTAAAATTTTAGAACTGCTTTGAAAATTGGCAGCGTCTTATAAAGTTAAACATGCACCTGTCCTATGATCCAGCAATTCAACTTCCACCTATTTACCCAAGAAAAATGGGAGCATACTTCTACAAAATGACTTGTGTAAAAATGTTCATTGCAGCTTTATTCATGATAGTAAAAAATCCAAAACATGTTTAAATTTTCTTGTTGCCCATTAACAAGAAAATGGATAAATAAATTGTGGTAAATTCATGCAGTGGCATAGTGTGCAGCAAAAATGGAACAGATTACTCATTTATACAACATATGGGTAAATCTCAAAAACATGATGAGTGAATCAATCAAGATACAAAAGAGTTCATACTGTGTGTTTCCATTTACGTAAAGTTAAAGGACAGACAGAACTAATCTATGAGGATAGAAATCAAAATAGTGGTTGTCTCTAGTGGGAAGAGGGGTAAAACTGGAAAGGGACACAAGGATGATGGCAATGCTCTATACCTTGATTGAGGTATTACTTAAATTGGTGCATATGCTTGCCAAAAATTGCCAAAATGTACACTTAGGATTTGTGCGTTTTACTCTATGCAGTTAAATCAGGAAACCCCAACACACTTTGTAGCTGCAGAAGAGCAACTGACCTCAGAGACAGGCCCGCCCCCACCCCCAGATATGAGTAACATTGTACCCCAGCCAACGCTTACTACCACAGATTTCTGCAACTTGGGACATGTGATCATTTTCCCATTTGATTTGAAGTAGTTAGGTGAAATGGCTGGAGAAATAAAAGTAATTTAGGTTATAAATGAGAATGCTAACCATATGATAGGTTGCTGTAAAGGAAGACCAACATTAATGTACTGTAATATGCAATTTGAACTTGCAGAGGAGTGAATTATGTACTGCAATAGTAAGGAGGCAAAAAAGTTATAGGAGTACTTACTGTAGGGATCGCTCTTTCGACAATGAGGCTTTTACAAGCCGGGTGCATGTCTGTGCATAATTTCCATATGCTTCCCGGGTATCATATGTTATATCTAAAGACAGAAAGAGGTTAGTGTCCAAAGGAGGAAAAATCTGCTATTAAACTCATTAATTTGAGAGTTCTGGTTGTAGAATGATTATGAAAGACAATCACTTCTTGGCTTGAATGTGGTCGTTGCTGTAATTCTAACTGTGAACATGTGAAAATATTGAGGGCATCTGCTAAGTGAAGCAAAATGTAGAGTGAAACTTTATTTATTTAACCTTGTCTTGTCAGTAATAAGGATGGGGAATCTATGAAGAAGGGAAGAGTCCTTCTTAAAATAGAAGCTGAAAGTGGGAATAAAATGGAGCCATGTACTTAAAATACGGAATAGAATCTGTTTTAATTTCTGTTTTCTAGCACCTCCAAGTACTTTAGAAGCACAAATTTACATATCAGTTATAAATCAGTAGCTTATTCCAAAAGTATTTTTATTAGGCAGTAGTTTGAACTTGTTATCATAGTTTGAATGTCTATATGTTCCTAAAAGTAACACAGCCAGCTGCATTTCTTTAAATATACTCTAGAATTTCTCTCTAACTCAGAATGAATGTCCTACTTTCCTAAGCAGTTCTGCCCACTGAAGCTTTGGTTGAAGTGGGAGAATTTCAACCTGGCATCGTTGGCTGGCAGATCCTAATGATCGCAGAGAGCCAGAAGGCTGGGCCCCTGGGCCAGTAGAATAGCATTGTGCCAGGCATGTGAGCACTGCGATTTTATTGTACCAATGTCACTGGAAGGAGAGTAATTGGGCCACACAGCACCATCGCAGACCTTTGGTGTCTACCTTCTGCTGAGCTCCATATCACTGCTGAGCTCCAAATCACTGCTTTGTCGCTGAGGGCTCCATTTCTTCATCAGTAGGACTGTTCCAGCTTTTCACATTTGCCTTTGTCCAGGCCTGGGTGCTTCATCAGATCTTACAGAGGTCAGGGGAGGTATAAGAGGGAAGCTCCCTGGTAGACCCCCTTACTTGAGGTCTTTTGTAAACGCTGTGTTGTCTCTCCTTCCATTTATGAGCGGCTCACTCTCCCCCTTACCCATCCTCTTCCCTCTCATGTATTTTCAGTATTTCCTCATTTACTTTTCCCTACTCTGCTCTCCTCACAATTTCTCTCCTACACTGAAAAAAACTCTTGCTCTGCAGGATTTACAAATTCACCTTGTGGCTGTTGCCATCTTCCTCATTTTGCAAATTTACATCTTTTGTTGTGTATCAGAATAGGTAGGAAAGTACCCATTCAGGCTGGGACCTGGGGCAGAGTTTCAGAGACCGTTTCTCCCCTCCAACTTTCCTTACTGGACAGATGCCCAGCTGCCCTCTATTAATGCATCACTGTCCACCGTAAGTCTTTTTTTACCTTTCTGATTTTTATTTGGTATTGTCAAAGGTTTTGCCATTCCTTAAAAATATACCAACTTCCAAAAACTATGTGTCACATATGCTCATTATAGGAAACATATTTTTTAGCAAAGGGTACAAAGTAAAACTTCTCTTTTATCCTTTCAGACATTTTATGTGCACAAACATACCTCAGTAGTGTGGTGCAGCAGTTAAGAGCATGGACTATAGGCCAGAGTGTGTGAATTTAAAAGCCAAGCTCTGCCATTTATTGGCTCTGTGACCTCAGGCACATTAGTAACTTCTCTATGTCCTGGTGGTTTCATCTTTTTCTTTTCCCCCTTTTATTGAAGTCTAGTTGACACACGATGCTACATTAGTTGCAAGTGGACGACAGAGTGATTGGACAAGTCTATATGCTGTGCTCACCCCAAGTGTAGCTACCACCCGTCACCATACAACATTGTTATGATACCATTGTAGAATGGTATTATATCCTATCCTGTACCTTTCATCCTTGTGGCTTATTCATTCCAAATCTGGAAGCCTGTACCTCGCATTCCCCTTCACCCATTTTGCTCATCTCCCCCAACTTCCTCCCCTTGGGCAACAACCAGTGTGTTCTCTGTATTTACTGTGGTTTCAACTTTAAAATGGGGTAACAATAGTAATTTTGTAAGGGTAAATGAGTTAATATTTATAAAGTGTTTAGAACCATACCCAGAATGAAGGAAGCCCTCAATAAATGTGCTACTATTGTATCATTTATAAAGAAATGAGATCATGCTACATGTGTAACTTTACAACTTGCTTTTTCATTTACCATATATTTTGAACATTTTTCATATCATACATTTCATGTCAAGGAATGACTAATCTGCTAGCCATATTTTATCCTAAGCATACTGTTTTAAATGTTTGTATAATGCTCCATTGTGTAGCTGAACTTGAATTTATTTAATGTTCCTTAGATGAATTGTTTCGAATTTTGTGAAACAAACAACACAGCAATTAACCTCCTAGCCCATGCCTACCTCTTCATACATAGCCGCGGTTTCTAGAAATGCGATTTATGGGTCAACAGATATGGATATTTTAAAGACTTGATTTAAATTGCTAAAATGATCTCCAGATAAAGTCAATTTTTAAAAAAACATTAATTCCTTCAAAGACCTACAGGAATTTTACGTTCACTGTATTCCACTGTGTCTGATATGGCTAACTCTTCTGCACACATGGCTTTCTAATAGATACTACGCTGTATACCGATCTTCAGATTGTCATAGCGAGGCATGGTCAAGACTATAAGATTTCAGGAAGGGGGTCCCTAGATTAGCTAAAGACCTTAGGAAGGCCTTGAGAATATAACTGAACCGTATAGGTTGTTCTTAATGAAGAGAGTCTCAGATATAGTTACATATTAGAATCTCCTGGGAGAACTTTAAAAAAAAAAACACACTCAACAAAGAACAATGCTTGGGTCTAGACTCAGTGGGTCTGGGGTAGGGCCCAGGCGTTGAATGATTTAAAAAGCCTTCCAGATGATACTAATATGCAAGTCTGGGTTGAAGACATTAATGGATTGAATTTCTTTAATTACAGATGAGATTACCTGAATTCATCACATCTCTTTTCTTACACCTGCTGTAGGTATCATCTTGGTACTACATTCAGTCATTACTTCTTTTTCTTTGTGAATGTAAAAAAAAAAGAACTATTTCAAAAAATTGGCAGTATCTGAAAACTCAGGTAAAATATATTCTTGCTCTTCACTTTTCTCTTTCAGTTATGCTGCAGACAGCATCCTAACATTAATCTTACTGCTAACCCATCAATCATCTCTCTTTGATCAGACTCTTCTTCAAGACACTAAATATCTCTTTTCAGGTGATTCCACCTACTATTGTGCTTCATAAGTTGAGTGTGATGTAAATGTCGTTGGTTCTATTTTGTTGCTTTTATAAGACAACCTCAGCACTAGCCATATTTGTTGGAAATGTGAATTCTTGATGGAGCTCACTGAACCAGAGATTTGACTCTTTTGGAAATTTACAAGCTATAGGAAATCTCTTAGGTAATGATTCTCAGTGTAAAACTAGGGAAGGCATTTAATAAAAAGACTTTGCAATAGGGCGCCTGGGTGGTTCAGTTGGTTAAGCGACTGCCTTCGGCTCAGGTCATGATCCTGGAGTCCCGGGATCGAGTCCCGCATCGGGCTCCCTGCTCGGCAGGGAGTCTGCTTCTCCCTCTGACCCTCCTCCCTCTCATGCTCTCTGTCTCTCATTCTCTCTCTCTCAAATAAAATAAATAAAATCTTTAAAAAAAAAAAAGACTTTGCAATAGCATGTTCCTGAGTTTTCACAAGTTAATTCAGGAAGAAAGAAAAAGGGCTAATCTTCCTGCCATAAGAATATTTAATCATCCTGTATAGTTAAAGAAGCAAATAAAATTGACAGTGGCATATAGTCATTAATAATTCATTAATAAGTCAGATAGTATGTCAGGGGGTGCCTGGGTTGCTCAGTCAGTTAAGCGTCTGACGCTTGGTTTCTGTTCAGGTCATGATCTCAAGGTTGTGGGATTGAGCCCCGTGTCGGGCTCTACACTCAGCATGGAGTCTGCTTCAGATTCTTTCTCCCTCTCCTTTTGCTTCTCCCCTGACTCACACTCTCTCTCTATTCTTAGAGAATCTTAAAATCTTAAAAAAAATAAGTCATATAGTAAGTTAGATTTATAGGTCAGCATAATAAGGAAATAAAAGAATATGTACTCTTACAACTTCAGGTGAAAATGTAAATTGGTAAGATCGTTTTGAAGAACAATCTGGCAATATTTACTAACATTAAAAATGAATGTCTCCTTGACCCTAAAATTTCATATTTAGGAAATTACTTTATGGATATTATTATAAACCTATACCAGCACATATGCATGAGGTTATTTATTTGAGCATTGAATGCAATACCAAAGCATTGGTAACAACCTAATGTCCATCAGCAGGAGACTGGCTGTATGAATATGGTACATCCATCCAGCTGTTACAAATATGTGTTAGAGTGGTATGTATAGACATAGAGTTGCTCCTGTGATGCATAAATGATCTCCAGGATTGCATTTATGTAAATTTAGAAATAACATTATAAATGTGGTTTTTTGTCCTTTTTATCTAGGAAGATAAATGAGAAACTGTTAATAATAGCTATCTTTGAAAAATAAATAATCGCTGTCTTTGAAATGCAAAGGGTTGGGGAAGAAGAGAGACTTGTGCATTTTAATTTTATACCTTTGTATACTTTTTGGATTTTAAATCACATTTATGTATTATTTCTCTTTCAAAAATTAGGTTAAAAAATTATGACGATGGTAGGATCTGCTGAATCACTTTGAAATTTAAAAAAAATGATAGAACATTTACAGAAAATGCTTTACAAATATTTTTGAGGGGTTAATGAGAAAGAACACCAAATTTGATGTTAAGTGGTCTGGCACAGTGTTCCCTCTGAACTCATTGTTCTTCAAAGCGTATGTTTCAAAAGTGATCCTTTGGTGGTATACAAAAACTGATTATGTTATTCTCTCTATCTTTGTGTGTGTGTGTGTGTGTGTGTGTATGTGTGTGTGTATCTGAAATATTTCCTTGAAAAATGTTACCCTCCTATGGCATCAAGTCATTTAGCGATTTGGAAAAGGAAGTTAGGATTGATGAACAGATTTTTCTCTTCTATCCTTTGTTCTCTTGCACTCAGTATATTGTTTAAGTTTTAAGTGCAGTTTTAAATAGAGTGGTTTAGCATTTGTGTCATTCTCATTGTTTTAATTGCAGTCTGAATCATAAACATCTAGATATTTAGAGAAAAAAAAAAACCGCAGATCTTTAAGTGAATGTCCTGATGACTCTTGAAAGGTAGTATTTCAAAAAACACACCAACCAAGATTTTCATCTCTATTGTCAACCTTGTTCTTCTCCCTCTCTCTCTCCTCCCTGACCCTGTTCCTTCCTGTATCACGACCTTCTCATCAAGTGTTAGCTATACCCACGTTTCCCTTCTGCCCAACTACCTCTGCCTTGGCCCTGTATGATCCCATGCCTGGATTAAAGAACAGTAAGTTTTGTTGTTTCCTACTAGTCTATCCTGCAAAACCTACTAGAATCATTTCCCTAAAAGGTCATTTTATCCTGGTGCCTCTGATTCTGCATCACTAGAGGTTGTCTGTGAGGTTGAGCCCACATTTCTTAGTTTGTATTCACACTCATTCTAGATCCAGGAAGGCTTTCTTGGTTGAACCCAGAACACCCATCCCCTGCATTCTCTCACTAGTGAACTGAATTTCATCGTTTCTTGAATTTAGTGATAAGCTGCTTTTGATGGTTATCTAAATGGTGTGATGTAGATTTATATACACACATGTACCCATGAGTGCACAAAGACGTTCCTAAGATCTGTTTACCAAAAGCAGACTTAGTTACCCAAAGAGGACAGTTTGAATCTGATGACACCGAAATGCCAAAAAAAGTCACATCAAAATCCTCTCCCTCCCTTTTTTGACTAGGGTTAAGATGTCATCAAGAAGGTGAGGTCAGCTACAGAAAATGGAGCAGCTGAATTTCTGTACCTAACTTCAGAGTTCTGTGTAAATTTTCTGTCTTGTTACATAGGACTGCTCTTGATAGATTCCTTAAGTGGAGTGGCTGTACCTTGTTTCTTTGGAATCCCCCAGTACCCTATCTACTTCTGAGAACAGTTGCCAGGACATCCAGTGTCAGAACCCAGGCCTTATAGGTTCTGACAGGTTCTTATGTAGTCATACAGCTTACCCCAAGGAGGAAGTGTGGATTTGCAGGGTCCCGGGCCAGTGGACAGAGTTATTGGTAGCTTATAAGACTGTGATCCTTTCCCTATAGAAAATACATACTTATAGAATTGCCTTTACAGACCAAGTCAGTACCCTCTGCTTCTTGGCCATGTCCACCATCTTTGGAATCAATCTCAGTCATCACTGGTATTAGGGAAGGCATCATTTCTTTTTTTTTTTTTTTTAAAGATTTCATTTATTTATTTGAGAGAGAGAATGAGAGAGAGAGAGAGCACATGAGAGGGGGGAGGGTCAGAGGGAGAAGCAGACTCCCCGCCGAGCAGGGAGCCTGATGCAGGACTCGATTCCGGGACTCCAGGATCATGACCTGAGCTGAAGGCAGTCGCTTAACCAACTGAGCCACCCAGGCGCCCCAGGCATCATTTCTTAACCATAGAAAAAAGATTAGGTTAAGGTGTGAACAGTAGCAGTGGGGTCCAAAAGCTATTTTTAGTACTGCAAAAAGCCTAATAGAAATTGTATACTTGCCTCCAATGGTCCCACATTGTTTATTACAGAGTAAATGCAGTTTGTTAGACAAAATTTTGGCAAATGTGGAGTTTGTAAAGGGAAATTAATGAAAGCAGTCCATGGTGGAGTCTAGTTGGTCTCTGTGTCCTTTCCAAGACCCCTTGACATTCTTTAATTCAACCCAACTGGTCCAGGAACTTGATGGTCTGGGCAAGATGCTCTCACTCCCCCAGCCATTTTTTTCTTAAGAGCCTGAACACAGTCTCAGCATTTGGGCAGTGACTCTGTTTTGAGCAGATATCCTGACCTGGGTTTGACAGCATCACCCATCTGTCTTGAATCTTCATACCTCTGTCTGAACCTAGAAGATTGGAAACCAACCAAACCACCCACCCACCCTCCCTCCCTCCCTCCCTTCCTTCCTCTTTCTCACCTCCCCCCTTCTTCTTTTGCTCCTCTCTCTTTCAGCTTGGACCTGTCAGTATAGTTTTGTTTTTATTTCCTAGGTCCCCTCTCTGTTCTGTGTATGCATCTTCTGGTGTCTTTCCCTGAAGCTATGCATGTTTTGCTCCTGCCCTTTTCTAGATTCAACTTTATCAACACAGTAGTCATAAAATCCACTTGTTTTCTTCTTTTAAAATGCTGACAGTTATTTGGATATAGAGTTTCAGCGATGCACTGGTCACTGTAGGGTGGCATTATTAAGCTGTGCTTCTTACAGCCCTCCTTATGATTGTTCCCGGTAATTTTATAAATGCATACTAGCTAATAAATTACAATTAACATTTAATAATCAAAAATGTAAAGAGACCATTGTACCTCCCTCATCATAATGATAAGCAAAACCTTTTATGTTGTGATGTCTTAACAGTTAGCTTCATGAGTGCTAAATGTTGCTTTTAATTAAACAATAAAGAATGTAACACCCTTTCTGGTATCATTATAAATTTTGATGTGGTACAACAATTTGATTCTTTAAAAATTAATTGCCTAGGAGTATGTTTAAGTAGTATTGATTATGTTTGTGCCTTGTGTTGATCTGTGATACTTAACCCAACATTTAAAATATCTTTTTTCCATTATATGTTGTGATGCAAGAATAAAAGCGAAGTACAAAACAAATAGGCACTTGAATTCTAATAGCAATAAGCAATAAATGTCAGGCATCTGGAAATTATGGTTGCAATTTCATCAGAGTACACTTTGTTCTTCTATTATGCCTGCATGAATTTTGCTACAGGCAAAATCTATTACAGATAACAGTTAAGAACCTTTCTAATCTACACAGATAGTCATGGCAAAATGCTAGAAAACTAAATGTTGGAAATTGTAATATTGCAATGGAAAATTGACACTTGTGGAAAATAATGTGGTCCTGTTTAGAACCACAAATGATAATCATTTCTTTAAGATGATGGTGTGGTGGATGTTTCTGTGATGGGTGACCCACATGAAGGACACAGCCCTGGGAATGAATCCTGTTCTGCTGCCTGGTGTGTACATGTATAGGTAGATGCTTATCTGTAAATTGAGGGGTGGGGTGTGTGCTTAATGATCGCTACCTGAAATTGTAATTACAAAGTCAGATTGCATGTGAGAAGCCTGGGTTTTTTCCACTGCCCTTGGGTACACTGGAGAGGAATATTTCTATTCTGGGGCCAGATGACTCCCCTCAGGAGAAAGATTAGTTAGTATTCACCACTCTTGATGGCACATAGCGACCCTGGATAGTTGCTTGGTAAATTTACTAACTGAGCTTTCAGGAAATTGGCTTCTGGCTATTAACTTGGAGAAATGGGTTTTCTGCACTCAACTCCAGCTTAACCTGCATCTTCTAGGTCTTAGAGCATTAGAACTAAACTTCGAATGTGTGGAGCCTGCCATTTACCTTGTTATCCTATCCTCTTGATTTTTCATATCCCTTTAAAGCATTACCACCTGGATCAGTTGTCTAGTGCTGTGTAACCAATTACCCCCAAATTTAGCAGCTTAAAGTAACAAATGTTTATCATCTCACACCTTCTATGGGTCAGGAATTTGGGAGCAGCTTTAATGGGTAGTTCTGGCTTGGGGTCTCATGAAGTTACAGTCAAGATATCAGCCAGGGGTGCAGTCAACTAGAGCCTTGATATCAAGCTGGGGATGGAGGATCGTCTTCCAAAAGGAGAGCTATTGGCAAGAGATCTCAATTCCTGGAAGATTATTGGCAGGAGGCTTCCATTCATTGCCATGTGCGTCTCTTCAGAGAACTGCGTGAGTGTACCCACAGCATGGCAGCTGCTTTCCCCAAGGGCAGTTGATCCAAGAGAAGGGAAGGAAACCGCAGGGCCTTTTATGTCATTTCTGCCATATTCTGTCTGTTAGAAGTAAGTCACTGAGTCCTGCCCATATTGAAGGGAAGAACTAAACTCTACCTCTTGAAGAGAGGCACTTCAAAGGGTTTGTGGATGTATTTTAAAACCACCATACCACCTAAAGAGGCCTTGGGCTCCCAGGGCAAACTTGCTTGCCAGGTCTGCTCAAGTTGCACCGTGTCTGAAAAGACCTCCTTTGCATCCTGGACCCACATTCTTCTCCCTTCTCTCACATCTAGGTAATATCATCTCACCACTTCAAGCGTGGTGGTTTTGACTGCAGTGAATTATTTTAAGTGTGTATTTTTTTTCTCCCCAAGAAAATGTTAGGTCTTTCAAGGCAAGGGTTGTGTCTTATAACTTCTCTTCTCTGAAGGCCATTCCATGTTAGGCAGATTGCTGACGCTTGATAAATAAGCATGGGAGGCTGTTGAGTGTGATGAGTGAGAGCAGGGCTTTGGAGCAAAGGAGTCTTGGGTTCAAATTCTGGCTCCACCACTGTACCAGCTTGGGAAAGCTATTATGCAGGGGACAATATTAGAACACAGCTCAGGAGGTTTGTTGTGAAGATTTAGTGAGTTCATCATGTTGAGAACATAGGAAGTGATACACAGATTGTTGGCATTGCAGTGTTGTTACTGTTTACAGTCATTTCACCTGACCATAGGCCACTTTTTGTTATGTTGGATGGACTGACTTGGATCCTTGTCCTCCCAACTTCCTGTGTGACATCAAGCAATTCACTTCTTTGCTTATTAGCTTCAGTTTCCTGATCTGTGAAATGAAGGTATTGTACCATATTTCTGTGACCATTTTGCAGCAAGATTCTCTAATACAGATGTAGGTAAAGAGAAGAGATTTTCTTTTCTCTTTTTAAGATTTTATTTATTTATTTATCAGAGAGATCGAGAGAGAAACAGCATGAGAGGGGAGAGGGTCAGAGGGAGAAACAGGCTCCCCGCTAAGCCGGGAGCCCGATGCGGGACTCGATCCCAGGACTCTGGGATCATGACCTGAGCCGAAGGCAGTCGCTTAACCAACTGAGCCACCCAGGCGCGCTGAGATTTTCTTTTTAATCCAGGCAAATTCTGCAGGACATACCATATTAAATCTTCTAGAGAAGAACTTGGGTCAGAAAATAAGACCCCCGTGTCAAGCCTTTCTGCAAGGGGAGATGAAGACTAATATTTTTTGAGTACTTACTAAGTGTTTGGGTCTTTGCATATGTCGTACCATTAAATACAATTATCGCCGTGGACTTTCCTTCTCTTCCTTCTACTCATCCCAGATGGTCCACCATCCAAGAGCCCCACTAAAGATAAATGTCTCAGGTCACATGACTAATACATAGTAGCAGGGAGAATTGGATCCAATTCTATGTGATTCTTTTTTTTTTTTTTTTTAAAGATTTTATTTATTTACTTGAGACAGAGAGAATGAGAGACAGAGAGCATGAGAGGGAGGAGGGTCAGAGGGAGAAGCAGACTCCCTGCCGAGCAGGGAGCCCGATGCGGGACTCGATCCCGGGACTCCAGGATCATGACCTGAGCTGAAGGCAGTCGCTTAACCAACTGAGCCACCCAGGCGCCCTAATTCTATGTGATTCTAATCCCAGGTCCTTTGCATGACCCCTGGCCACCTCCATTTGAGAAGGGTGTGACCTTTCAAGTGATTTAACCTCAGCCTGTCCTTCTGTACATGGCAGCAGTAATGCTCATGTAACCCAGGAGAAGCAGCAGTGGGGTCATTTGTAGAACTGGATAGGTCTGTCTGGGTCACACTGAAGAATCTTGAGTTCTTGTCATCCCTTTTAATATCTGATAGGCAATTACCAGCAGTCTTGCGTCTGTGACATAGGCTGAATGGGACTAAGAGAGTATAATTCTTTGATAGGAAAATTCCAGGGCTTCTGCTAGGGCTTTTAAGGGTCTATACAGGAAGTTGTTTTGATCATTTCTTTTGTTTTGCTGTTGTTTTGGTTTTGGTTTCATTTTCCTTTACCCTGGTCCCTGTAACACACCTGATTGGTTCCTGGGAAGTATCCTTCCCACAGTGAGATCAGAATCTTGTTCAGAGTTTGCCACCAGTGGGTCTCATAGCCTTCTCTTTTTGGAAGGATTAGGAGGCCCAACTGGCTAAGTCCTGCCTACCCAGGCTCCCAAGTGGGGCTTTGTCAAGTGTGCCTGGCTTCTTGAGAGTAGGTGACTATTAGGGAGGTAGGACTACATCCTTATCCAGGCACATGTGAACATGAGAAGAGGGAGAACAGGGCAGGCTGTTGGTACCACGTACCTGTGAGGATGGAGGCCATTACTGGGAGTGATAGGACATAAAAGTGGAACATATAATAAAAAGGTGGGATTGACCACAGTGCTCAGGAAGGGCCCACATGCCCACAGGTGTCAGGGATAGAACGTAGGCAGTTGAGAGCAGGAAGGTACCAAGTCTGATTCCCCAAATTTAGAGCTAGAAAAACAGATGTGATAAGGGCATCATCTTCTGTCATCTACTCCTTGTTGTTTTCCACCTTGTAGTTATTCATGTCCAGTCTTGTCCCCGCTGAACTGGGGTCTCGTTGTGATGAGGAGGAGCATCTGGATTCTGAGACAGAGAGCCTAGGATTCAGAGGTGACAGTCCTGCACCCACCGATGGCCCCACCAGCCATTCACCACAAGCAGCCAGCGACCCCTCTACCTGGCATTCAGGTTGCCTCTAGATTCTTGTTTTTTGAAATGGAAAAGTAGGGCAAGGGCAGCTTTATCTTAAAAATTACATGTACAAAGGTAAAGCCTACAATGATTTCCTATCACAATTGGAATAAAATCTAATTTTTTTTTTTTAAGATATTATGTACATATTTGTCAGAGAGAGCACAAGCAGGGGGAGCGGCAGGCAGAAGGAGAAGCAGACTCCCTGCTGAGCAGGGAGCCTGATGCGGGGCTCGATCCCAGGACCCTGGGATCATGACCTGAGCCGAAGGCCGACGCTTAACCAACTGTGCCACCCAGGCGTCCCTAAAATCCAAATTTCTTACCATGTTGCATGTTCTTCATGAGCTGGTCTGACCTCATTTCCTTCAGTCATTCCTCAGTCACTCCTCCCCATTCATATCTGTCTTCCTTCTGTCCCTTCAATCAGCCAACTTTGCCCTCTTTTAGGGCCTTTACACTTGCAATTCCCTCTGCCTGGAAAGTTCTTCTGCCAAATCTTGGCATGACTGTCTCCTTGTCATGTCCATGTGCTCACACAGACGCGTTCCTGACTACCCTACTTTATGTGATTGTTTAACAGATTTAACCAATGGCAGTTGTCTTATTAATTTCTTAGTTTACTGGTTTATTGCCTGTTTCCTTCCTGAAATGTGAGCTCCAAGAGAGCAGGGATTCCATTCGGGCTCATTCATTGCCATATTCTCAGGGCCAGGCCAGTGCCTGGCACAGAGGCAAATGTTCACTGAAGAAATGAAGCGATCTTGGCTCTGTCAGTTGCCACCTGTGTGACCTTGGGCAAGTCACTCTGTTTTCATTATGTTACATTAGGTTATAAAGTCTACTTGTTATGAAGATGAATAATATGTATATAAAATGCTTAACTACAGTGCCAGGTTCATAGAGTATGTTTAATAATTAGAATTTTTTTCCTAAAAGGCCTGAAGCAGTGTGTGTGTGTTTGTGTGTGTGTGTGTGTGTGTGTGTGCGCTCATGAGCACGTGAAGTAGGCACTGGATAAGTATATGTCAGTTGAACAAAATGAGTTCCCTAACTTATTCATTGCAGAGCCAGATCTTCCTCCCAGGTTGCCCGATTCTCAGTTTGGGGTCTGTCCCATCTTTGGTAATGCCAGGCATGCCTGTGGGTTGTGTTGGAGGAAATGGGATTTATGGGGATGGGGCATTTTGAGAAATGAAGATAGGCTGGCTTTCTGGAGACGCTGCTTCTAGATGTAATTGTGCCTGTAACTAGGTGAGTCACTGAGGAAGCCATGCTGTGTCTGTTGGCCTCTGTTTTTCTGACCTGTAAGATAAAGTTGATAATACCAGTTTCCCCTCATTCTTATTAACAGATTCTAGTTTATTACCTGCTTTGCATCAAGATGGGAGGCATAATTCTGCCCACATGTTGCATGTGATCTAGTTGGGGAGATGTACTGTAGGCAAGTATTGCCAAGAACAACACAAGACTCTCTCAACTAAGCAAGGTCAGAGTAGAACAATCTGAGTTCAGAATTGGGCACTATTTGTCACTGGAAGCTGTGATGGCTTAGAATGTTCTGGAAGAG
Organism: Leptonychotes weddellii; assembly: GCF_054177405.1. NCBI lineage: Eukaryota > Metazoa > Chordata > Mammalia > Carnivora > Phocidae > Leptonychotes > Leptonychotes weddellii. Next base: position 28,593,306 of record NC_138384.1, read on the forward strand.
AGGCTTACCTTGGCTCTTAAAGAACTTCACTTGGTGATTGTGAGAATAAGATGGTATAAGTTATATGCAATCCATACAACAGTATAATGGGCTTCACAGTTGTGAAGTGTTGACATTATTACAACCTCTTCCAGACCAATACAACTTATGCCAAGGTAATAGGTCTAATTCTGTATTCTTATCATGTTTTATACCTTAAGTAAAACGTGACTGAAAGATAAACCCTCCTTTCTTTCTATTCTTAAGTGCAGTGTGGGAGAGTGAAGCCTCATAACTTAGCTCAGAAAGTTTCAGCTCAAGTCTAGATTCTGTTCCTTAGTAGCTACTTGTGCCCATGGTCATGTTGCATAAACCCTCCAAACCTCAGTTTTCTTCTCTATATAATGGAGATATACCACCTACCGCATAGGATTGTGCTGAGCGTTACATTGTGAAAGGTAAGGCCTATCCAAAAGGCTATGACACTGCTTTAATTGTCTGAATAGCCTATTTAGTATAGAAATATTCTTTTTTTTAATTTCTCTTTTCGTTTTATTTTTATTATGTTATGTTAGTCACCATACATTACATCGTTAGTTTTTGATGTAGTGTTCCATGATTCATTGTTTGTGTATAACACCCAGTGCTCCATGCAATACTTACCCTCCTTAATACCCACCACCCAGCCAACCCATCCCCACACCCCCCCTCCCCTCCAAAACCCCTAGTTTGTTTCTCGGAGTCCATAGTCTCCCATGGTCCATCTCCCCCTCGATTTCCCCCCCTTCATTTTATTCTAAGCAGTAGACTATATGCTTCCTAAGATATGGAAAATGCCTCAAAGGCAGAATCTATAATATTTGATTTTTTTGGTTTTCATTTCATCTTCCATATGGTATCTGCTTGATGACTCAGTGGGCATAATTGTTGATTAGTCCTGAGCTAGTCTCCAAATGAATATTTTCCACATTTCTGCCAAAGTCCCAATTCAAACAGTGTTGTTTGTTTGGTGAGAGTATCTGGTTTATATATAAAGGTGGGATCAATAGATTGTGGGCAGTTTTTGATACTGGATCTTGAGGGATTAATTAATTTAATTGAGGGGTTAATTTCCAGAATTGGCCACAACAAATAGGTTCTTATTAGATGAGAAAGCTGAGGGCCTGAATCACTGAAATTTTGCAACATTTTCAGTGAAGGGTTTTTTGAACATCTGTCTAAGGTAGCCTTCTCCCAAGCCACCCTCTATACCATTATCCTGTCCATTTCCTTTAGGGAACTTAGAGCTATGCAAAATTACCTTATTTGTTTACTTGTCTATTACTCTTATGCTCTATTAGAATGCTCTACTAGTTGATGGTAATAAGACCTTTATTCATTTCTCTTTGTAGCTTAGAATAACCCCTAGTATATGGAGGTGATCAAGAGGTATTTTTATTTTATTTTTTATTTTTTAAAGATTTTATTTATTTATTTGAGAGAGAGAGAGAGAGAGAAACAGCATGAGAGGGGATAGGGTCAGAGGGAGAAACAGGCTCCCCGCTGAGCCGGGAGCCCGATGTGGGACTCGATCCCAGGACTCCGGGATCATGACCTGAGCCGAAGGCAGTCACTTAACCAACTGAGCCACCCAGGCGCCCTGATCAAGAAGTATTTTTAATTAATCAATAATTAAATGTAGTCACTGAGCTAGAAACTAAAAACAGTGCAATTATCCAGTTCTTCCTTTATTCCAAGGATGACTTCCCTTAAGATGCCAAAGTGGATACGCTTGAGCATTCCATGTTGGTTGAGTAGAATCAGTCAGCATGGTAGAAGTATGGTATCAGTGAATCTCACACATGCATAAAGAAATTCAACCAGAGAGCAATTACAATGACCCAGGATAACGTCCCGAAAACATGAAAACAGATTCAGTCTATATCCTTCCTTAGGATGTAGTCAGCTTTAACAACCTTAATTTGCTGGTTTTCTTTTCAGTAGGCCATATTCCCTCTGTATTATAATGGCTTCTGAAAGAGAGTTAATTCTGCTTCCTTTTTGAGGACAAACTGCACGAGGCATGTTAACTTCTCTGCCACCAGGATTATAAGGGTCATGAGCTGGAATATGTAGTGATTAAACACTGTCAGGATGAGGGCCCCTCAGGCAAGGATCACCGTCCTTTTCCAGAGCCTAGATGGCATGTAACCCTTGGGACCAATGAAGTCTTTCTTGAAGATTTGTGCTGTGTTCAGTACTAGTAAGTTAATTTTCAGTTTGCAATTAGTTGTGGTGGTAACTTCTATATTAATGCAAAATTCTTCCTTGAATAGAATTATTCGGGTTAACGTTCAGAGACACTCTGAATCCTCACTGCGATATCATCTTGAGTGAGAATAGCTGATCTGAATAACTTTATTCAGAGGTGTTGATTATGGATTGAAGTTTTGTATTTTTATGTTAATTTCAGATAAGCCCTTTCTCTCATGTATTTGACATTAACATAGCTGAATAATTTTGAAATTCTGGTGATTGTATTTTTAAATGCACAAAACAAAGTTCCAGTGCAAGTAGACATTTTTTCACCAACTGAAAGACTTGAGTGTGTTGTAAATATTACAGAAAGGGTGACATTCTAGTCCAACTATACTACAGATTTATTTTCTGTGAACCCTAGATCTAAGCTTTGTAATGATGCACTTACTACATCTACCTTGTCTGTTACCTCGGACCATATTCAATATTTCCTCACTTAAAATCCATAAAGGTTTGGATGATCACATCTTTACACACAGTGGTCCTTTGGGCATCCCTTTGATTCTTTTGAATTAGGAGATGTTAGAAGTGGAAAAGGCCAGTGATACATATAAACCAGCAGTGCCCAAACTCTTTTTGGTTGACTGACCGTGTTCAAGTCCAGACACCTGGGGCTCTTTAAAAACATACAGATCCTAGGACTCCAACCCCCAGAAATTCTTATTTAGAAGGGCTGGGGTCCGGTCCTGTAATCTGTATTTTTAGAAACCTGATGCTCCGTTGGATTTGGGAACAGATTGCCTCTAGTGCAACAGCCTGATTTTATAGACAGTAAACAGAGCCACAGAGGACAGAGGGAACATACGTGGACACACAGCTAGCCAGCGACCCAGCACAAATATCCTCTGTCTCTTTCCTGCTGATTTGGTCACCATTCATGACGTTGACAATATCACAATCAATAATAATTTTGTCTACAACTACCACTCAACAGGTACACCTCATGTACCTCTTTTGTACATCATTTTCATTCATCCTCCTGAGAATGTTACTGAGATATGCCTTCTCTGCTTCCCAGAGTAACCAGACCTCACAGTGCTTCCTTACATAACCAAGCACCTTTTAATGATGTTTCTGTGTGTTTCCCGATGATGCTGTGAATGCCTGAGTCAGGAGGCTGTTAATACTTCACACTGGGAAATGGACTCTGAGGGTTACAGTGCCCGTGGTTTGGAGCAAGAAGATCACGGACACAGATAGGAGGGAAAGGCATTTTTAAAAGAGCCGAAGCTAATGGCTGTTCCTAAATCTTCTACTTTATTCTGGGGCTCTCAGAATTGATCATCGGTACTTTGTTTTAATCAGAAGCTGAAACTTTCCGGCCACTCTCAAGGGGGTGAATTCCCTGAGGTAAAATAATTTCCAGATTAAATAAAAACAACCACCTTCTCAAAAATCTTTAAAAAAAAAAATCTCCATGCTTAATAGATGTGTTATGGACTCATAAAAATGGAGCCTGAGACTCCCCAGAGTACTCTCCTGATCAGGCTGCTGGGAGGCACAGGATTATTCCCTGAGTTGGATTTCCTAATAGGGAATCTGGAGAGAGGCTAGCTCTTCCTTTATGAGTGTGAGTAAGGAGGTATGTGGGTGAGGGAGAAAAGAGAACATGCCTTTATGTGTGCATGTGTGTGTGCAACAACTGAACATTCTCCCAGGTCTTTCCTTGCTTTCAGGAACACAAGAGGCTGCTTTCCTTTTGGGGCAGGAGATCAAGCAAGCAGATCCACCCAGGATTTCAAAGCCCTGGGAGTTGGGCTACCTTCTCTCAGCTTGGCTGATTTCTTTCTAACGTCATGTGATGTCATCTAATATCAGTGTGATTCATTCCGGCTTTACTTGCTCTTCTCTAATTCTCAAGACAGTTTTTTTAAGTTATTTTTTTAATATTTATATTTATATTTTTTCTTGTTATCAAAGTAATGCATTTTTAAAAAAGATCTTATTTATTTATTTGAGAGAGGGAGAGAGAGTGTGTGCATGAGTGATGGGGGGGCGGGTGGTGCAGAGGGAGAAGCAGACTCCCCACTGAGCAGGGAGCCTGATGTGGGGCTGGATCCCAGGATCCTGAGATCATGACCTGAGCTGAAAGTAGATTCTTAACTGACTGAGCCACCAGATGCCCCTAAAGAAATGCATTTTAAAATATAGGCTTTATTTTTTAGAGCAGTTTTAAGTTCACAGCAAAAATGAGCAGGAAGTACAGACAATTCCCACATACCGCCATCCCCACTCTCCCAACAAAGCATAGCCTCTCCCGTTAATGATATCCTGCACCAGGAGTACCATTTGTACCAACATCGACACATCATTATCATCCGAAGTTCACAGTTTATATTAGGGCTCACACTTCATGTTGAATGTAATACCTCTTTATTCTGAAAGCTTTGAAACCCTCAAAAAACATCAAAAACTAAAGGAAATTAAAAGCACTTATAACCCTCTACCCAGATTTGACTACTGGTAACATTTTAGCTCTATACTCCCTTCATTTCTTTGTGTGTGTGTGTGTGTGCACATGTGTATGTGTGTCTATGTATATGTTCTTCTTCCTTATCAAAATCATACTGGGAATACCACTTTTGACACTCCCTTCAATTAATACTGAATCTCAGATATCTTTTGACATTCTTAAATATCCTAACCAATGATTTTCCATGGTTGCATAGCTCCATATTGAGTGTTTGACCATGTTATTTCTACCTACAAATTATTATAAACAGTGATGGCATGAGCCTCCTCTTACGCTTTTTGGGGAGGAATTGGAAGGCAGAGGGCACTACTGTCAGACTCACTTTATAACAGCCTCCAGAAAGGTTCCTCCCATGTGGACCTTTCATCTGCAAAATATGGAACTGTACCTTTATCTACATACTTACCCAAAAGAGACATTTAAATTTAGAAAATTCTATTATAAGAGCAATTTTTAAATATGCTATCTCAATTATAAATAAGGGAATGAATTATGTCTCCTTTACTACCTGTCCCCAAATATCTAGTCATTTAAATGAACCTATTTAATAAGCACCTCTAACACTATCCTAATTGTTAGGGCCATTAAATAGATGAATTAAGTCATTCTTTACCCTCACTTATTTCATTCATTAGAGTGGAGATAGATAAGTATATAACTAAGTTATGTGAATGTGCTCAATTCTTTGCATATGGTTGGTACTCAATAGCTATTTTTTAATGGATGCTTTGATGAAGAGGACCAGTGGGCTGTGGAATTGCAAAGGAGAAAGTCATTAATTTTTTGAGAGTGTGGTAAGAAGCCTCCTAGTGGAGGTGACTTGCTATCCCTTCATTCTCAGTTGTGTATAGGCCCTGGGCACTCTTCTTACGTACTGGAGACACGGTGATGATCAAGGTCAACAGAGTCCTTGACCTTATGGAGCTTCTGTTTTAGATGGGGGAAGACAGATGATAAGCAAAGAAGTAGAAAGATCATCATGCAATGTCAGGTAGTGACAGTGATGTGAAGAAAATAGGCAAGTGAGGGGAATAGAGAGAGCCTGCATAAGACGTGGTGCTTCCAACTGACTTAAAAGATGAGTAGGGTTTTGTTGAGCTGAAATGAGAGAAGCACCTGGGAAGGTGTAAGAGTCTGAACAAAGCCACAGGTGGGTGGTGTGGTCCAGGGAGCTGTGGGGGGCATGGCAGGACTGGGACGGGGTGAGGGTAGAGGAAGGGGGCAGTGATGGGAGGTGGAGGCGCAAAGGTCACCTGGGAAAGGATTTGTAAGGATGCTCTCCTTAGCTGAGAGACTGACCAGCAAAATCGGCTCTGTCTTGTCTCCTCTATTTCCTGCTGAGCATTTGGAGGACAAAGAGAAATTTGGTTTGATCACTGACCCAAGGTACCTCCTAAAAGGTAGGTACGGGGAAACATTTCATAGAGTTATTATATAGACTCCATTGTGGCATCTCTCCCTCTGGTACCAATTAGTATTTCTAAAAGCCCAACCAACCTTTGGCGTGTTTTCGATCTTTAGAAAATCGAGGCAAAGTGAGATCAGCCATAGGGTTGTTACATAAAATATAGGACACCGAGTTAGATTTCTCTTTCAGATAGACATGGAATTATTTTTGAGTATAAGTATGTCCCAAATATTGCATGTTTATGTGAAAGTTAAATTTAAGTGGGTGTTCTCTATTTTCACTTGCTGACTCTGGCAACCCTATCAGGAGAGGCTGGAAAGCCAGAACTGGATGCCTACATCATCTTGCAAGGGCTCTGAGAGTAATTGAGCGAACACTGGAGAGGAACAATGGTCCTATTTTGGTTTTATTTTTCCCAGGACTGACTAAATTATTTGCTAGATAGTTTCTCTCTTCTGAGAAGCCAGAAAGATGATTGTTAACGAATATTCAACTAGAATAACAAGGAACCACTGCACTTTAGATAACTTTTGTGAGGGGGAGGGAGCAGGGGAAGGGAAAGCACTCATCAAGGTCTTGTGTTGGGAGATTGTGATAGGAGGGGGTACAAACTTCATAGATATGTTCCTTTGAAATTTAGTGTGGTTGAAGGGGGATTGATTATGTGTCCACTTGGCCCAAGACAGTCCTGACTTACAATTGTTGTCCCTGAATAACTATGAATAGTGTCACCTTTCACCCTCAAAAGTATCCTGGTTTCAGATGGTAAGTAACATGGTCATTCCATGAGGTGGCCAGGGAACCCACACAGTTAGCCTGCACTTTTCTGGGCTGCAGATGCCCTGTAACCTCATTGGGCCTCCCATTCATTCATTCATTCATTCAGTGAAGGGGCATTGAACAGAAAGTCTAAGCTCCCTTCCTAGCTTCCATACTGTATATTTTATGTATGTCTTTAGGCAAACTAATAGTAAGAGGACATTTGTTCTCTTTCAGTTTGAGAATGATGTGTATTCCATTTTTCTGTATGTTCTGTTTGTTCATGCTAGCAGAGTATATTAGTGTCCACAACTCTTCGAAGAGTGAAAACTTAAAATTTGTCCTTTTAAAAAAAACAAACCTGTTTTGTCCTTGGAAGGCCAAGTGCCTGAAATAAATATAGCCTTGATAACAAAGAAACACAAGTGGCCAAACAAACATTGGCTAATTTGGGCCTAATTGTGTAAGCAACTTTTTATACTTTAACAAAAAAATAATTACACAGGTAGTAACAGAATATGGTGAAATTTCTACTTTCTTTCTTTTTTTTTTTTTTTAAAGATTTTATTTATTTATTTGAGAGAGAGAGAATGAGAGACAGAGAGCACGAGAGGGAAGAGGGTCAGAGGGAGAAGCAGACCTCCCGCTGAGCAGGGAGCCCGATGCGGGACTTGATCCCGGGACTCCAGGATCACGACCTGAGCTGAAGGCAGTCGCTTAACCAACTGAGCCACCCAGGCGCCCAAATTTCTACTTTCTTATCCCTTTCTCAGATCTACAGCAGTCCCCAAACCAGTTGTAAATCCTTCCAGACCTTGTAAATACAGTTCTGTATTTGCCTTCATTTGCATATATATGTATAAAAACTATATATATATAGTTTTTAAAACCATATATTTTTAAGGTTTTTGGCACATTGTTATTAATATTTCTTAGCCACTCTTTCTCTTATTAAATATAGGTCTACCTCATTCTTTTTTTTCTTAAGCTGTATGGTATTTCATAGTATGGATACACTAAAATATATCTAAGTAATACATTACTTGTTGATGGACATTTAGATTGTTTCCACTTATTTGCTATAATATAAATAATGCTGCCATGAGTATCCTAATATGAATATGAATATATATGTATGTATATATTTATGTGGGGTAGATTTTTAGAAATTCATTTTAATAATTATTATTAAATTGTTATTTTAAAAGGGTCTTCCAATTTGCTTGTCAAAAGAAGGGCACTTTGCTGGAACTTGAAGGAGAAATTTTGCAAGGATTCAAGGTGTTGGTTCTTCCTGAAATTTAGCTCTAAGTAGCCTTTTGTTGGGGGAGAGGCAGTGATTCCTTGACCTGTGCAATTGGATCAAAACTAGACCAAATTAAATCTTACTTATGTAGAATCTTGGTCTCCATGACCTTGCGTTTATCTGGGGAGTGATTTATTGGTGTAGGCTGCAGTCCAGCTATGAAGGACTCTGATGGGAGAACATACTTATCCCTCCATCTATAGAAGCTGAATTAGGCTTACTGGGATTAACTGAGACTGAAGGACTTGTTCATCTACTTTAATTATCCTTCCAATGAGAGCTTTTTTCCCAGACTGGATTTTGGATCAGGAGAACAGAGGCCAGAGGGAGTGATAGAACAGCTCAGTTAAAGATCTTATAGAAAAGGTGTTCAGAAGGGAAGGCTGTAGCCTAATGTAGGTAGATAAGATTTTATTTTTTTCATTTTGAAAGGAGAGGCCATATTTAAAAAAAGAAAAAGATGCATTTTGTAAATTACTTTTGACTAATTTGGCTTGCCAACAAAATTGTTTCCAAGGAATCACATCAGAACCAGAAAGGAATGGTTTTCCTTGCTCTAAAACAAACCAGGCTGTCCCATCCTGAAACTTGCACGCATAAAGCCAAAGTTAACAAAAGGATGAAAGCTAGGAAAATTGAGGGACTTGGAGAGCAGGAGACAAAGGCTGGACAAAAATGGCCATTGTGCCATCATTGTGTTCTCTGCTTCCCTCTAGTGGTTGTCTGAGGGAGTTGGGTGTAAAAATGTCTCAAGGTCATCCTAGATTGTAGAAGAAAGAAGGGTGCCTGGAGGTACCTTAAAACTGCCCATCCTGTCAGCAGCCTGCCTAGTGATGAGGGAACAAATATTCTGGCCTAGGAACCAGAGAACAGCCATGTGTATGCTGCAGTGGGGCCACTTAATAGTAAAAAGGAAACATGGGAAACAGGGCACTCCATTTAATTCAATACAACTCACATATGTATGGTACTGACTGTGTGCCAGATTTCTGGTCCAGAGCTGAAGGTACATGGAGGAATTAAACCTGACCCCTGCCCTTGGGGAGATTGACGTGTAGAGGGCAGGACCCACCCAGACAAACAGCGAGTTAGACTACAAACAGTATTATAAGAGGCATTTGACAAGATGTTTATTCTTGATGGTAATTCTCAAGTTAGAGTGAGATTACTCATGAGCATTTTCATTTGTATTTGTTCCCAAAGAGGAACATATTTCCTCATTCTGGAGAGAGGTGATGGAACAGGGAATAGAGGAAGTTTTCTTTCTTCTCTTTCTTTTGTAAAACACTGAATTTGGACTGCTGAGATTGTACAACTATGACAGCTCAAAGTCTCAATCTTGGTCTGAAGATGAAAGCCAAACCGTGTACCTGAGTTCTTCATTCCTCTGCTAGATAAATGCCTCTGTGAACTGCAAGGAAATAAAAGGCTCTATTGAGGGAGGCAGTCCTACTACATGGCAACAGATCCAAAGATGGTCACTTGTCCCCCACATGTGTGCAGAGCTGCGTCTGATGCTCCTTAAGGAATCCTTTCTAGACTCCTTCCCATCATCAATCTTTAGAAACTCTATATAGAGACATGTAGGTCTTAGTAAGTAATCCTCTCTCCCGGTTCCTTTGCTAGCAGTTTTTGGATGACATTTATTAAGAACTCATCCCCCACTTTTTTGCATTGGCCAAGAAGCCAGAAAGGGCCCAAGGAAGAGGGTGGGATTAAGGGGTAGGGTCCCACCTTCAATATCTAGAGTAATGCTAATACAAGATGTGTGGATTTAGGGAAGCTACCCTACCTTAATCTGGAATCTATTGGAAGACCAAGGACTATACCTCTCATGAATATTTTGTTTTTGCCTGACTAGTATCTACTCTCCCATCTTCTTATATCAACATTGGATTTTCTGTGGGCAACAACTTCTCCTTATTCTCCTTATTCATGGCTTTAGAGTTCAGAACCCTCTGCATATAAACCATGCCTGGCCACTCAGTGTTTGACATCTTCAGGCTACTGTGATAAGTTCAGGGAGGGGCACAAGACCGAGGCTGAACCAGTTAGGGCACTTAGGACAAAAAGTCCATCCTGGGACTTTTGTTGAAGCTGTTAGTCAAAAAGATGGGTCATAAGCCTGGTGCTGCTGATATCTTGCAAGAGTTTAGCCACCTAAAGAAAAATTTAGGCTAGGGCCCTAAAGACATTGTATGAGCTCCTGAATATAATCACATTTGAACTTCATATATCCATGGACTTTTGAGTTATATGAACCAATCTGTTTCTTTTTGGCTTTTGCCCAAATCAGTGGTTCTCAGATTTTGGTGTATATTGAATCTCCTGAAGGGGCTTGTTAATATACAGATTGCTGTGTCCCATCTGCAAGTAGGTCTAGGGTGGGGACCAAAAACTTGCCTTTCAAATAATTGTTCAGGAGATGTTGGTGGTGCTGGTCCAGGGACCATACTTTGAGAACTTTTGATTTATAAGCCTCTTTTGATTTCTGCTGCTTATAACCAAAACTGTCTTGACTGATACTAGAAGATCTTTTCTGTGGGAAGGAATCCTATCCTTAGAAGAATTCATAGAATTAAAATAATATGTTTGGTAACTAGTCATTAAGCCCTTGAAAAGTGACATGGCCATACTTTGTGACTGCATAGGACTAATCTGACACTTTCTTTAGTTGGTTTTCCACTATCTCTACTCATTCTTGAGCCCCTCATATGGCTAAAGGCAAGACCAATGGAGTATATGACAAATGAGCAAAAACAGCAGGACTAATACATGTTTTGTCAAAGACTTAAAGCCTGCACATTGAGAAAATACACATTTCTTTTTCACTCTGATCCAGTCTGTCAACAAAATGCTTTTCATGAGAAACATCAAAGCCATTTCATCTGCAAATTTCATTTTTTGAATCCCTTAATCTATACTGTTGACAAAAATTTCTGTCAAGTGCTTCAAACCATTGTATTAACAAATTTTGTTTTGTCAATCATGATTTAGCCTGCTTGCAAATGCATTTTGTAATATTCTGCTGCATACTGCAGGGAAGAATACCTAACAGTCAATCCCTCAATCTTAATATTGAAGGCCAGTGAGGAGGGAAAGTAAAAGGGGTGTTGAGCCTGCTCATTTAGCACATGTATTGGATGTCCCTGTGCATTTTAAATAAATCCAGCTTATCCGAAGACTTCTTTGGGTGATGCAAGCCACAGTGAAGGTAAGGATATTGCAGTTGGAGAAATTACACAGTGCTATTCATGTCTTCCAGTTTTGTGTCTTATCTGCTAATCACAGCCTTTCTGTCCTTACCTCTGAGACTTCTCACTGTGGCTGGTCTTGGTGGCTTTTATGAAAGCATCACCATTCACAATTTTCTCTGATTTCCCTAATTAGGATGGCATGTACTTTCAGTGTCTTCAGATTTCAGTGTGTCTTTACTTCAGTTATCATGCCGTTAAAGTAAGGGATAGTCACTGCTGTTTTCCAGAGATGCTATAAGAGCATCCAGCAATTTCTGCTCAAGAAGCTATGGCGGGTAATATCAAGCTCCAGATGTCTGTTTTCTGCCCAGCTTATCCCTGAATTCTTGGTGATGATATGATAAGAAGGCTGAATTTCCTAATAGTCTCTAACATGTTAAATTGCTAAGTTTTTCTTAGGTACTTCAAAACAAGATTGTCATAAATTGACACCACCAATATAAATTATGGTGGATACGCCTGCAGTGAATTTGCAGTTGTCAGTGTATCTTATAAAGGATTGAACATATCTTGTAGTACAGACAACAAAGAAGGATGTGCTGGGGTAAATATTGGACAATCTGAATTTGAGTTCTGACTCAACCTCATAATAGCTATTTGACCTTGAGCAAGTCACTGGACATCTCTGTTCCTGAACATCTACACAGTAGAGCTTTTATAACTACTTGCCTTCCAGACTTTCTGGTTGTGTAAGAAGACCAAAGGAGTGAATTTATAAGTCTAAGTTTGGGGTGATTATCCAGTGCTAGATAAATATAAGGCTGCACTGGATATTGTTTCAGAAATGCTTCTTTCATTTTAGCTCTCTTCGAGGAGGCACTAGATTCCTCTGTGTGGTATCAGCTAATGGCAGAGTGGTGATGTAATTTGAGAATTCACCTCAGGTCTCTCCTGTGTTGATCATCCATATAGCTTGAGAACCCACTCTCAGGTGGCCTTTGGAGTCTGGCATGCAAAGGGGAAAGGACCACATATAAAGTGTGTTGGCAAAGGTTGATGCATATGTGTATACCACATTGCTTTCTTGTGTGAACATCACTAGGAATGGGAATGGATTGGTCTGATACAGGAAAAGGTGAGACCTGGAACCCAGAAGCTTAAAGAGAAAGTGGCAGAGGGCATGAGGAAGGTCGGAATAGAAGACTCCTTGGTATCTGGGGGAGGTAAGAGACCACATCAAGGCCTAATATTGTCTCTTCTACAGTTTTGCTTTCATCCAGTCCTTTACAAAGAAAGAGTCATCTTATATCTGAAACCCCACTATGCCTAGAAACAGCGGCCACTACAAAAATGTCATGGTGGCAAGTTTGGATGGCTATGAATTTTGCCAGGGAGACCATCTGTCCAGTATTGTGGAAAGTCCATTGAGTTCTGTGTATTCTCCTTAAAGACCTCTTCAGACTTCTCTTCTCCAGGCAAAACTACCCCAGTTCCTGCACTCACTCTTCCCAAACCATTCATCATCTCCATGGCCACCCAAATCCATGCTCCTTCACATGACAAATGATGTGCATGTAATAATAGACTTTCTAGAGCTCTCAGCCCCAGACTTGCTGTCTACAGCCGAGGGAATCGAGATTGAGTGCACAGTTAGGGAGAAACAAATCAATTATAATAAGTGACAAACAAACTCTTCTTTCTCTCAGAAGCCCAAGCTAGTGGGGTGAGTTATATAGACAAGGACTTTATGGACTCATGGTTTGTGGGGAATCATCCTCAGACACGCTCACAGACATTAGGAGGAAAGGGGCCACGGGAAGCTCAGAGCTCAGGGGTAGAGAGTAGAGCAAAGTGGTAGCCTCTGGCTGCAGGTTCTGCACCTTCTATGCACATAATTGGTTCTTTCCCAGGGAACACTTGCACTAATTTTGACTTCTACAAGCAGAGAAAGATCCACAACATAAAACTATTGTATTGGGTGGTATGACGATCAGGACTTTTTGATTACAAATGTTTGATAATGTAACCCAAACTGGCATATAGGAAAAAAAAAAAAAAGAAATGAAACTCTTGGCTTACATACCTCAACCATCTAAGGTTTAATCTTACTTAGGGTACAGCTGGATACAAGAGCTCAAGTCGCCAGATATGATTTCTTATTGTCCATTTCTTGGCTTGGCTTTTTCTTTGGAGGACTTATCCTTAGATGGGTTTCTTCTCATGGATACAAGATGCCTACTTCCAGTTCTCGATCATATCCTACTAGCTTCATATCTGGAAGAAAAGAGTTAGAGTCTATTCCTAGTATTCCCAGAAAACTTCCCTGAGATTCGCTCTGATTGGGAGGCTTGAGTCACATGCACAGCCCTGCAGCATTGGCTGTGTGGAGTGGATGCAGGCCTTTCATTGGGTCAGGTGTATATTCTATCCATGAGGGCCTAGGAAGACTGAGGTGGACAGGAGGGGGCTTCAGCTTAAAGTTGGGGCTGCTAACCAAAGAAGAGGGTCCCTTGACAGTCATGGCTTAGTGGCAGAACACACAAATTGTTGTTTTAAGCAAAAAGCAATTTTCAGGATATTCAGTGCTTAGAAGATGTTTGGAAGAGCTAGGATCAGGCTCCAGAAAGACTGGCAGAAGAGTAATGGCAGAATTGGTCCACAGAGGGAATGGCCCCTGTTACTCTCAGGAAGTAGAGAATTGAGAAGCTGTCCTCCTAAGTGCTGGCTCCTTGTCACACCACCTTTATGTGATCCAGGGATCTGGAAACTGCCTTATAACCATTGGCTCCAGAGCTGTGCCACTTCTGGGTCCACACAGCAGAACTGTGCCCTGCGTCCTGGCTCTTGATACCCACAAAGCTAGTGAGTCCCTTCCCTGGACTTCTGCTAACCCTGTAACAGAAAAATCAAATATTGTGATGGTAACTTCGTTAGGAAAAGGAGCAGAAACATGGTCTCTGCCTCATTGCCATCTTCCAAATCTTGTGCATCTGAGGGGCCAAATCTACATGACATCTCAAACACTGGGGAGTCTAAGAAGTATTTAGCTGTATAGCATCTGTAGCCACTAGAGAGAGGGTAGAGTGGAAGTTGAATGGCCATCTCCCCATCACTACATGGACGGCCACCTAGGATGTCCACTATAATTAAGATTTCAACAGTGTACAAGGCCCCTCATGGGCAGTCTCCATGCTGAAATCTTCCCCAAGATGGACCTACCTCGGTGAAACAAAGCTGCAGAAACTCCTGGAGGGACAGATACCTTGCATCAGAGAGTCACTCATGAACACTGGATGATCAGCAAGGGGTCTGATATGCACATCTAGCTGGGGGAAGAAACCCAGCGATGGAAGCATGGGGGGAGCACCAAGTTCATGGAATGCCTGGCCAGGAGGACAGCAGCAAACCAGAGTAGAGAGCAGGCTGAGGAGGAAGGAACTCTCCTGATGATTGCCTTGGCTGTTCACCCATGGCTGTTCAGGTGGTGAACCAAACCTGAGGCTGTGGCTGTATGTATTTAGATGTAGTTTAGATTATTTGGACAGTGCTGTGGACAGTGTTTTAATAGTCAGTGTTTCTTATATGAATACCGTGGTCTGGCACCATTCTGTGGCCTTCACAGGTATAATTTCATTTAAACCACACTGCAACCCTGTGTGATAGGGACCAATATTCATTCATTCAACAAGTGCTTATTGAATACCCATCATGCAGCAGACCCAGTTCTGGGTGCTGGGGGTATAGCTATAAACAAAGAGACAAGGATCCCTTATGTGTCTTACATCCTAATGGTAACAGTTATCCCTATCTGATGGAGGTGGGGTGCAGGGGACTTGAAACAGACAAGTTGAGTCACTCACGCAACGTTACTCAGCCAGTGACTGGCATGGTCTGTGCTTGATCCTTGGCAGTCCAGCTTCAGAGCCTGTGCTGCCTGTGATCCTGCCACACTTCCACTCCATCATGGCTGCCTTGAGGGAGGGTGTCAGAGCAGCGTTTTATCTTTATTTCACTGTTGGGTACATGGAGGCTCAGAGGCCCTTAGCTGATGTGGTTAGGCTCACAGTAATAGCAAGGAGCAAAGCTGAAGCTCTGTCATGGGTCTTAGAGCCTGGGTTAAGTCTTTTCATGGTAATATTCTATCTCCAGAGCTCAGCCTGTTATTATCACCCCTCCCTCCCTGCAGTGCTCCTAGTAGTAAGGATGGTGTCTCTGAGGGCTGGCGTTCGAGGGCTAACTATGTGCCAGGCTCTGAGCTAATCACTTTACATGATTATCTCATTTAATTGTCACTGCTCTGTGAAGTCTATACAGTTATTATTCCCATTTCACAGGTGGGAAAAGTGACTCAAAGAGTGATTTTTTTCCCAAGGTCACACAGCTAGGCAATGGAGAGCCAAGGTTTTAGCCAGGTTTCCTGATCCGAAACTATGGGAAATTCCACTTGACTGTAGTGAACCTCTCTCTTTCCCCCGTACTTGGAGGGGAAGCCTTGGGGATGGGCAAAGGTGAACACTTTTCTTAATATAAGAAGTATCTCATTTTTTGCCTGTGTTGTCACAAAATCAGTTCAGGATTTTGGTGAAGAATAACCATTTGCCAAAGTCACTTTGGATAAGTGTTCATTCTAGCACGTGAGCCAAGATCGGATGATACTAAAAAATAATAATTATAATACTAAATAAATCATATGCCTGATTTTCTTTGGTATCCCCCACCCTCATGGCTCATGTCTGCTTATTTGCAGTTATATTTCCAAAGGATATATTTTTTTTGGAGCAATAATTTCCAACATAAGTTAAATAATTTGGCACTTTGTATTTTTGTATACTTTTGTATTAAAAAAAAAAAAGCCCTGTATTCCTTAAATTTAACTGTTTCATGTCAGTCTTAGGAGTTTTTTCAGTGGGGTAACCTCCAGAGACAGCCCCCTCTCATTAGAATGGTAGAAATGTGTAATGTTAAGAGCAGAATTTCCCAATCTGGGCATTATTGGCATACTGGGCTCGATGACTTTTGTTACAGGGGTCTTTCTCTATGTTGTAGGATGTGTAGTAGCATCCTTGGCCACTTCCCACTAAATGCTAGAATGCCACCCTCCCACCAAGTTGTGACAACCAAATTGTCTAGAGACATTGCCAAATATCCATGCAGGAGGCCGGGTATGGGCAGGCAGAATTGTCCCTGCTTGAGAACCACTGATTGAGAGAGTAGATTTAGGATGCAGTGACTTGCATTCTGGGCACAGCTTGGGCTATGTGAACTGGAGAGGTATCTGATTTCTTTTAGACTCAACTGTACATACAGTTGTACAATGTAAATGACAGTGGTGTCCACCCCCACACAATGGCAGGATTGGATTAGCTAGATCATGTGAGAAATGTGTGATGGTGGACATTGCTATGTGTTCCCTAAAATCTTGTCCACCTTCTTCCTGGACACAAAGCCAGTCTACACTTAGCAGTCTCTCCTGCAGTTAGGTGAGGTCAAGTGACTAGGTTCTAGCTAATGGAATATAAGTGTTAAGTTATGAGAGCCAGTCCCATACAAGCCTCTTAGAGATGACCCTCCATAATCTTTCTCTGTCTGCCAGCTATTCATGAGATCTCGGAGGCTCTAGGGAATGGGGGATCCACAAGATGGAAGCAACCTGTTTGTGTATTTGGGTGCATGGAGCATCACCAGACTCTTCCCTGCCACTGCTGACTATATATTTTGTGAGCAGAAATAAGCTTTTATTACGTTAAGCCACTGAAAAGTGGGAGTTTGTCTGTTACAGCAGCTGGCATGACTCTACTCTGTTCATAACAGTACTTTTGACACATAGTAAGCATCAGTAGATGTTAGATAATACTATTATTATTAATAATTGGTGCATCCTATCTTGGATTTCTTAACCTGACAGACAATTGGAGATCAGCTAGGGGAAGAAATAGGAGCTGAGCTGATTGACATATATCACGATGTGTTTCTCCTTAAGTCATGAAATTTGATGGATGAATCAGCATCAGGTTATGTCAAACATTCAAGAGCAGTCTTGTGAGCCTTATGCAGCATCTCAAAAGCTAGCTGCCATGGCGTCTCCCAGAGCATGGATCTTTCCTACTTGTAAGTAGAATCTCTGATGCTCTTCCTCTAGGGCACGCTCAGATATATACTTAGATCCAAGCAAAGAGCATGATTTAAGGGGAAGGCGCTTTGGGTCCCCCTATTTTTTGGTCAAATGCCAGAAATTCATATTTCTTTTTTTTTTAAAGGTTTTTGTTTATTTGACAGAGAGAAAGACAGCCAGAGAGGGAACACAAGCAAGGGGAGTGGGAGAAGGAGAAGCAGGCTTCCCGCGGAGCAGGGAGCCTGATGCGGGGCTCGATCCCAGGACCCTGGGATCATGACCTGAGCCGAAGGCAGACCCTTAATGACTGAGCCACCCAGGCACCCCTGGAAATTCATATTTCTTTTTTTCTTTTAAAAGATTTTATTTATTTATTTGAGAGAGAGAGAATGAGATAGAGAGAGCATGAGAGGGGGGAGGGTCAGAGGGAGAAGCAGACTCAGGGAGCCCGATGTGGGACTCGATCCCAGGACTCCAGGATCATGATCTGAGCCGAAGGCAGTCGCTTAACCAACTGAGCCACCCAGGCGCCCCTGGAAATTCATATTTCTGTGGGAAATTATAAATAATGTACATTGGACAAAGGCAATGCTTAACTTATTAGGAGTTCAGACTGGTAAAATGACAGTGAGGACCTTTAAGCCCCTAGGGAGGACCCAGTGGCTGTATTCTTCTTTGTCCTCTCCCTTCCCTGCTATTAAAGATCCTTACAACATTGGGCTTTGGAAAGACTGACTGCAAGTGCCTCACAAACTTTCTTTCTGTAGCTACTTTTTGTATACAAGCTATGCTAGGTTGAATAATGGCCCCTTAAAGATGTTCACATCCCAATCTCTTGAGCCTGTGAATATGTCACCTTCCAATGGTAAAGGGGCCTTTATAGATGTGATTATGTTAGAGATCATGAGATGGGGAGATTGTGAGATGGGCCTCGTGTAATCACAGGAATCCTTGTAAGAGGGAGGCGGGAGGAGCAAAGTGGGTAGTAGGAGATGTGACAACAAAAGCAAAAGGCTGGAGTGCTCTGAGGAAGCAGCCAGGAGCTGAGGAAGGCAGGAGGCCCTAAGAGCTGAAAAAGGCAAGGAAACAGAATCTCCTCTCAAAATCGCCCAAAGGAACCAGCCCTACCAACGCCTTGATTTTTGCCCCGTGAGACTTAATTTGGACATCTGACTTCCAGAACTACAAGATAATAAACTTGTTTTGATTTAAGCACTAAGTTTGTGGTAATTTGTTACAGCAGCAATATAAACTAGTACATCAACCAGTTGTCATTTGCAGGTTGAGGAACTGGGCATTAAGCGATGGTTTCCTTGGCCTGGAGGTAGTCATTGAGCTCACTGTCTGCTCACTGAGATGGACAATTAAAAAACCAAGTAGTGCCATTTTCAGAGAAGATAAATTAATCCAGTTGGGGGGGGGGGCGGGTCATTGTGTAGGTCAGAATTATTTTGGCTATGACAAAAAATCCAGCACAAACTAGCGTTAGTAAAAGGAGAATTTAGTGGCTTCAGGCATGCTTAAAATGAGGGGCTCCAACAGTGCCATCCCATCTTTCTATCTCTCAGTCTAGCTATTATTCCTGCCTCCCCAATTTCATCCTTCTCCTGATTCTGTGTTGATCTCCTCTCCATCCTTTAAAGGAATGGCTGTATCTCCAGTTTCAATTTCCACACTTAAAAAAAAGCTGCTGCTGAAAAGGTCAGAGCTATCTTGGCTCCCCATTTTGTGAGCACACCCTATTATATTTTGGGCTAAGAACTTCTAAGAACTAACTCCTGAGCACAGCTCTTAGGGTCCTCTTTGTAAAGAGAACTCAAATGGCTGTAATTAATCATTGTAACTATTTAATTTTCTTATGGAGAATGTCAGCCTTTCCTAAAGAAGCAGAGTTTCTGAATTCTGGCAACATTTCATACCTAGAATTAGCTCTCTTCCCGTTTTGCCCTGGCCCTGATCTTTCCTGCACATTAATATAGCTTATATGGTTCCTGTGGAGTTGAGCATGAGAACCATCGAGTGAATTTTCTTCCACCGTGGTGCTGGATTAGGATAATGCCAGTGAGAACCTGCTGATTATCTAAAAATGACTCTATTTTTGTGTCTGACTCTATTAATCTTTCCTAATTTGCGCCAGCCTGTTATATTTGGATTCAAGGCATTTTTCCTTGCCTTGATATTTAAATATCTTTGGGTTAAGATCACCTTCCAGTGTTTGTGTCTGAGCTGGTGTGGGGGTGTGTGTCATGGTGGGGGGTAGTCTTCCAGCGAAGTTAAGAGTCTACACACCTTACTCCTACCCCTTTGGAAAGAAGACACTTTGAGATGGAAAGGGGTGGGGGGTGAATACGGGACGGGTGCTGCCAGGAAAGCCTAGGCTTACTGGTTAGCATGCTCCAGCTGTGTCTAGGCAAAGCTGAGGCAATGGTTTGCTCGTTGACCAGTGGCACTTGTCCAGTGTTCCCCCTTGTGTGGTCTACACACTGGATCCATGAGGTGGGGGTGCTAATTGGTGTTAGGCAGCAAAACGGGTCCCTTAGTGATTAAAGCTTTGGGGGAACACTGTACTAAACAAAATGGAACATGTTTCCTGCAGAACCTCTCAGGGCCTTTATTTTTGCTTATCTGTGCTTGGGATCCCTAAGAAGAGGCTAAAACATGTAATATTTCTCAAATTTATTTGACAGTAGACTCCGTTTTCATGGCAGCTTTGTTCACTCACTTAACAAATATACATTTGGTGCTTACCACACACTGGGCTCTCTGCTGGGCAGATTTTGAGAAGAGCGGACTCAACTTCCTATCTCCCAAGACTAGTGTTCCAGGGAACCCTTTCCAGGAAATGTGGCCCTGACTCATTGTATTTGCCTGGGAATAATAGGTTTCTGTGGGGGTCATGTCCTAAGCTTCTTGATGGCAAGAACTGATTTATGGACTGAAATGAAGCTGTTTGAAAGAGAGAATAGCAGATACTGTTTAGTGCCACAGAACAGAACCTTTAGAAAGAAGAACCTTCTGTTCCGTGGCTTTTCATATTCTTGTGGAATAGTGTATGTGTACATTTGTGCTGGTTAGGGGTTCACATAGCTGTACTTGGCTCTCTAACTCAGTTTTAAGCTCCTTGAAAGTTGAGATCAAGGCCTATTTTCTGTTTTATTTCCTTTGAATTGTTAGTATACTTTAGTTTGCTAATGACCGGAACCCAAATCTAATTAGATATTTTGTTGGCTTTTATAACCAAACAAGGAAAGAGCAAAAGTGAAGTTGGCTTTTGTTTTGTTTTGTTTTTTAAAGATTTTTTTTATTTATTTACTTGACAGAGAGAGACACAGAGAGAGAGGGAACACAAGAAGGTGGAGTGGGGGGGCGCCTGGGTGGCTCAGTTGGTTGAGCAACTGCCTTTGGCTCAGGTCATGATCCTGGAGTCCCGGGATCGAGTCCCGCATCGGGCTCCCTGCTCAGCGGGGAGTCTGCTTCTCCCTCTGACCCTCTTCCCTCTCATGCTCTCTGTCTCTCATTCTCTCTCTCTCGCAAATAAATAAAAAAAAAAAAAAAGAAGAAGAAGGTGGAGTGGGAGAGGGAGAAGCAGGCTCTCCACTGAGCAGGGAGCCTGATGTGGGGCTCGATCCCAGGACCCTGGGATCATGACCTGAGCCGAAGGCAGACGCTTAACGACTGAGCCGCCCAGGCACCCATGAAGTTGGCTTTTGTTATTACAGATCCCGGGAATCAAATACCCTGAAGACACTCTACCTGCATTTCTCTCTCATATACACATACCTGTATGCATACACATATAAGCATATGTGTGCGTATGCACACATGCAGACACACACACTTTTTAAAAATTCATTTTTAAAATTGAAATTCAATTAACATATAGTGTACTATTAGTTTCAGGAGTAAAGTTTAGGGATTCATCAGTTGCATATAACACCCAGTGCTCATTACATCACGTGCTCTCCTTAATGCCCGTCACCCAATTACCCCACCCCCCCACCTCCCTTCCAACAATCCTGTTTGTTTCCTATGATTAAGAGTTTCAGGGGTACCTGGGTGGCTCAGTCGTTAAGCGTCTGCCTTTGGCTCAGGTCATGGTCCCAGGGTCCTGGGATTGAGCCCCACGTTGGGCTCCCTGATCAGTGGGAAGCCTGCTTCTCTCTCCCCCACTCCCCCTGCTTGTGTTCCCTCTCTCGCTGTGTCTCTCTCTGTCAAATAAATAAATAAAATCTTAAAAAAAAAAGTTTCATATGGTTTCTCTCCCTCTCTGATTTCATCTTATTTTATTTTTCTCTCCTTTCCTCTGTCTGTGATCCTTGGTTTTGTTTCTTAAATTCCACATATGAGTGAAATCATATAATTGTCTTTCTTTGATTGACTTATTTTGCTTAGCATAATACCCTCTAGTTCCATCCACGTCATTACAAATGGTAAGATTTCTTTTTTTTTTTTTGATGGCTGCATAATATTCCATTGAGTGTGTGTGTGTGTGTGTGTGTGTGTGTGTGTGTGTATGTGTGTATACACATCCCAAATTCTTTATCCATTCATCTGTTGATGGACATCTGGGCTCTTTCCATAGTTTGGCTGTACACACTCACACACTTGCTTCTCTTTGTGTATAACTTCCTTTCCTCTTCCTGTAGTCACTCTCCTCTACCTGATGGGGGATGTGACCCTGTGAGGCCATAGAGTTGCAGTCTGACATTTTCCTGACCAGAGAGTACAGAGAAATCTGGTCATCATCTCCAGTGTCAAAGCCTCAGAGTCTCTGTGTCCACATGCCCATCACAGACCAGGCCTGTGAGCAGGGGGGTGGGATACATTGGGATGTTCACTGCCCAGACCCATGGGCACGTGTGTTATTACCAGAAGGACAATGCACAGTGGGCACTCAGAATAGCCTCCCCTTCAGTTCCATATCTTCTGGGAGCATTGAGAAGATTGGAGACATTCAGTGAATAGCTGCTGGATAAATGGGACAGAGAACGTAGAATAATGAGTAGTACCTGGATGTGGGACTATTTGTAATTAAAGAATATATTTCTCCCCTCTTCACAGGGTCTTGGAATATAGTAGCTGCTCAGCAAAAATTTGTGTAATGAGAGCTAGGGTCTCTGGTTTGCTTTATAAAGTTTTCTTGTATTTGTTCCATTTTCTTTGGAAGGCTCTGAACTTACGATCTTTATAAATATTTATATTTTATGAAGATTTTGTAGTGAATTTTGGGGAGCTGCTGACAAGTTTCTATTCCCAAATAAATTCCCTCTTTTCATCCCTACTGCTGAAAGTGCTTTGTATTTCTTATTAGCCTCCTGGTTTTCTGGGTATTTGGTGTTCCACTCCTTGTCCTTCTAAAGATAGCTGACCTTCACTTTATCACTCACTTTAATGAGGTTCCACACAGAGACACAGGTCTGTATGGACTCTCCTAATTGCAGCCCAAGAAACTTCATGCCATTTTATAGGCTGATGAAGCACACAGGGAGGGAGGGTCCAGTGGTGGCTGAACAGTGACCTTGGGCTGGGGAATTAGAGCTGACGGTCTGGACGCCTCCTCTCTCTCCCTGTCTCCTGAAGTACGGCTCCATATGAGCTCAGTTCTAACGCTGTCTTATTAGGAAAGATGGAATTGAACACCTGTGTGTGTGTGTGTGGGGGGGTGTCTAAACATATGGTCTGTGCCTCTAGCACTGAGGCTGTTCTGCCTGTTCTTTGCTTCTTTCTAAACTAAGAGAGGATTAGGTGGGCTTGGAGCAGAGAGCACAAGTATACCAGTCGTCCTCTTAATAGGTAGTATTTTTTTGAGCATACATTATATGCTAGGCATTGTATTAGGTCCTTTACAAGTAATAGTTCACTCAGTCCTCAGTCATTTCAGTGTTGTTCTTCCTATTTGCAATTGAAGAAGCGGATTCAGAAAAGTTAATGTTAATTTGCCTAAACTGACAGTTTTCAGATCCAGATTTGAGTGAAGGCATTTTGGTTCGAGAGCACCTTCTCCCACACCCTCTGCTCCCCCCCCCCACCTCCCAACTAAACACCCACACTCTATTTGCCTATGAAGTGAAAAGAGAGGAGACTTTTATACTATGCCCATTAGTGTGCTGGACAGTATATCCAGGCGAAGGTAAGGCTGCAGAGACCTGGGATGCAAAAGCTGGAAGACTCTCAGACCCTGGCATGTTGGGCTCACTTGCAGAGGAAGAGACTGGCTGAGAGAGGAAAGTGCAAGATCTGGTGTCTTGACTCCCAGAACCCCATTCTCCCTCCTTATTCTAGGACCTTGTAGAACTGTTGCGTTGAAAGTGGGATTCACTGGCCATACATACCAAAACCACCTTCAGCGATTGGAGAAATTGCACATTTTGTGCATCCCTGTCCCCAGACCCCCTAAATTGGAACAGTTCCTGTATCTTGGTCAAGCTCCCTAGAGAAACTTGATGCATTACTATAAATTTTGGGAAAGGGAGTTGTTGCCTGTGTTCAGAGTTTTGAGTGGCACGTAGTCTTATCCATGTAGAGTAGCTGTGGCTTAGAGGAAACCAGGCTGGATTTGAAGGTCGATGTGTCCCCTGGGAGAATGGCTTCACAGAAGTTGTCAGTGGGTGTTGGAGCAGAGGAGGACCTATGTGGAATTTGTATGGATCCTGTGTCTCACCTGGGAGCCCAAGTGTAGGGATGGATCTCATGATCCCTGTGTTTGCTTGTCATTTAGCTCCCTGGGGTGGAAGAAGTCTCAAGGGCAGTTGGGAACTGCAGGTGGTAGATGGGTAGTCAATAGGACTTGGGTGGCTGTTATCACCTAGAAGACTTTATGCTTCTGGCCATCTCTACCATGTGTAGCTGTAGACCACCTGCTCCCCTTCACCTGCCTGGGGTATCCCTCTGTCCCCTTGCATGCTGCTCAGCCATCTCCCTTATGGGGAAATTTAGATCCCAGAAGGGCAGAGCTGGAAGAAGCTTTTGAAATAATCGAGAGATAAAAGGTCCTAATGTCTCCAGCATTTCTCAAAGCCCGGGACACAAACCACTAGTGGTACTTGAAATTTGTTTAAATGGTAATGGACACATACTCTGTTTTTCATTATAGTGGTACTGTAGTTGTGTGCATACATATTAGAAAAAGAACTTTAGGGTTCTTTTATTTATGGCAAGGATGTAACATTTTCTTTTAAGTATGTTTGTTAACAAAAATATAGTATAAGAGCCACGTGCAAACATTGCTACCGTGACATGTGGATGGGGTCCAGGGAGGGAAATGATCTGTCCAGGGACACATACAGATAATCCTTGTGGAGCTAGGGGTCATACTGGGCCTGGGGTTCCTCTCCCAGGGCTCTCTGCTCATCAGCCTAGTTAATGTCGACTCTGGGCCTTAAGTAAAACATGGTTAGGAAAGTAAATCAAACCTCTACCAACTGCTTTCTAAGGTCAACTAAAATACATTTTGGAGTAGAATCTCTTTTTTTTGATTATGTATTTGTTTGTGGGTGATCCCTAGTGAGAAAAAAAGCCAAGACCTCCTGTACCAGCTGGGATTCCCCAGCAGTGGTACAAGGTAGGGAGAGGCCGGCAGTGGATTCACCCATCCAGGCTGCTCTCTTTGTGGAGGAGGAAGCTCGGGATGGTGGCCAGGACTGTCGCACATGTCCTCAGCGTCCCAGGCTGCTGCAGCGGAGTCTCAGGTTCTCTGTGAGGCCAGGGTATGTGTGCAGGCAGTTGAGTAGGTGGGCTCAGTCCCCGTGCCCTCTCTGCATTTACATAGTTTATAAATCAAAGTGGCACATAGGATTCCATTTTAATTTAAAAAAAGGAGGGGTGTGGGGTGCCTTAGCAAAACCTGGGAAATTGCTGGTATAGGGGAAAGGGCATAGACTTTGCCAGAAGACCAGGTCTGACTTTGAATGCTAGCTTTATTATACACCAGAAGTGGGATTTGGGCTAAGTGAATTGACCTTTGTGAACCTCAGCTTTGTCCATGTTGAAATCCCCTGTGTCTTGGAGTTTAGGGTGACTATTCAGTGAAACAGCATCTAGGGAAGCACCTAGCATTGTTCTTGGCATATAGTAGACACTAGATAATTAGGCATTTTTATTCCTCATCATTGTAATTATGTCATCCCTCCTGAGGTTGTGTTTCTTTTTCTTTCTTTTCTTTTTTTTTTATAGATTTTGTTGTTGTTGTTTATAAAGATTTTATTTATTTGACAGAGACAGCGAGAGCAGGAACGCAAGCAGGGGGGAGTGGGAGAGGGAGAAGCAGGCTTCCTGCCGAGCAGGGAGCCCGATGTGGGACTCGATCCCGGGACTCTGAGATCATGACCTGAGCCGAAGGCAGATGCTTAATGACTGAGCCACCCAGGCGCCCCAGGTTATTTGTGTTTCAAGAGGGTGTGCAACTCTAAGTTAGTACTCAACAAGGAGCTTCCAGGCATCCAAGAACAGGGTGTGGGGGGGGCGGAAGAGGTGGGGGGGTGGAGGCGGGGTTCATTTCCTGAAATGCATACCTGATGTCAGCTCTTTGTAAGTGCATGGTTAATTTTTTAAGTTAGGGAGCATAGTCATCAATGATCCTTTGCTGTAGCCACCAAAGTCAGAACTCTATTTCTTGTCTGATAAAAAAAAAACAAAAACAAAACCTCACAGGGGAAGCCAAGGAGAGGCCATGGATGTGCACCTAAGTAGTGGCCTGGGGTGTGTGTATTAACACAGGATATGGAAGCTGTGTCTGTGGTGGTCATCCTATTGGCCAGACCCCCAGAATGTGCTTTCTTCCCATAGGATGACTCCATTCTGGGAAAGGGAAAATAAATGGGCTCATTCTACTTATGGATCTAGAAGATTATTCATAATGGCCTTTTTTCTTTTTTTCAAATGAATTTTTGTAGGAGTCATTCCCCGAGCCAGCAGGGCTGAGGAAATGCTCTCTTGTGATGGATTATCCGAAATGACCCCATCCCTACCCTTCCCATTGTCTCCCCATCCTTCAGTACGAACACTCTATTCTGGCCCAATTAGAAACACACAATGACTCATGTTCACAAAGTGTGTTTTGAACTTTAAGTTGCCTCTTCATATTTTTAAATCATTGCATTTAAGTCTAATTCAATAAGATTCTGTATTTCCTTCAGTTTAATCTACGAGCTGCTTTCGCCTACCTGTTGCTAGGACAACCACTGCCTGCTCTGGCGTTTGCTTGTTGTCCAGGCACAGTCTGTGTTAATTAACTCCCTGAAACTGCAGGCCAGATAATCAATACCAAATGTATGGACTTGGCTGGAATGTTTTAATTAAATTTACAGTAATTTTATTTGCAGCTTCTCCTGTAATCTGCATGGTGGGCAATTGATTTTTATTTCAGATACAATGGTCTTCTCACTAGCCTGGTCCTCCCTTCTAAGTGCCCTTCTCCATCAGCTGAATCACTGTTCAATGAGGAATAACCAAGGAAAAATACTAGTTAAAATAATAATTTTAGAAAAGAAACAAACCTTAGAATATCAGAAAGATTGAGCTTCTGCCAATTATGTCTTCTCCATCCCTCTCCCAACCCTGCTGGATATGTTTTGTCTGGAGTGGCTCCAGAAGACAAGGATCGGTAGGATCCTGTGGAAAACATCCAGTGATGATGGGTAGGAAATCCAAATACTGTGTGCTGCAGAACTCCTCTGTGCTGCCTAAAATAAAAGATGCAAACAACTGCCCTCCCCCACCAGTACTCTTGGTAAAGACGTCAGAACACAGTGGAGCTGTGTGCTGTTAGGGAGAACTCCTTTCTTCTTCAAGCATAGTGGTTAAGTGTTTGGGCTCCCAAGACAGGTGAACCTGGGGTTCACATCTCAGCAATGCCCCTAAGTCAAGTTTATCAACTTTTCTTCATATCTAAGGAGAGGTAATCCTATCTACCTCATGGGGTTGTTGTGGGTTTAAATAAAATGATGGCATGTATTAGATCACGATGTTAAGAGCATGAACTCTTGGATCAGACAGTCTTGGTTTGTGCCCCAGCTCTGTCACATCCTCTTGGGATGACCTTAGGCAAAGTACTTAACCTCTCATGGCCTCAGGCTTTTCACTTCAGAAATGAGGATATTGCTACCTGTCTTGTAGAATTATGCTGGGGATCTTGTGAGATAATGCATATAAAGCATCGACCTCAGTACCTGCCACATACATTTGCTGGGGCTTTCTTGGGTTTGAGGTCTTGTCACCTTCTCAGGGGTAGCTGTATAGTGTCAGCCGAGCAGATTCCTTGGGTGTAAGGACCAAAACTGTCACTTGTTTGAGCATGATGGAAGTTTATCACAAGGATCGGTAAAGATCCCAGACAGATCTAGAATCTGTCCCACAGCCACATTAACACTCTAGACAGGTTCTCTTCTCTCATGGAGGCCTTTAGAAATACCACCCCAAAGTCTTTATCTTCTTTAAGAGTGGGAACCTGAGCTGAATGCCCTACCATTTTCTTTGCTCTGGATTTCTTCTTTCCACAGTTAGGATTCTCTTGGATGGTTTCCCTTCTATCAGGAATGGGGAGCTTCTGCTGGACAAATTCCCTTCAACCACTTCAGAATCAGTTGAATTCTTTCATGAACTTCTATTTGGATATGACCCTGCTCTAGTCCTCTGTGGTGGGGGTAAAGGCTGGCTGGGGTGCCCCTCCCAAGGAAAACAGCCTAACCTGACTAAAACAGGAACAAAATAAAACAAAATGGCCTAACAGGGTGCTGTGATCCAGAAGTGGCACTAAGACTTTTATACCATCTAGTATAGAGCCAACTTTTATCTATGGATAAAACTTTTTACTGTTTGAAATATCAGTAGGAATTCACTAGATATCATTGCATGCATAAAGGAAGGTAGGAGCAATTTGGGGAGGCAAACATGATTCCATATGGTTCCTTCAAAATGGTGACAAGGCAGCCAACCACTTACTCTACTAATGTGTTTCAATAACCATTTTCTAAGACCGATGATTGATTTAACTAAAGGCATTATTGGCCATGGGAGCTTGGAATGGCCATTAGGGAATAAGAGTGAGATTTTCTTACGGTGAACACCTGCCTGAAAATTCTTTCTCTCTGCCCACATCTTGCATCCCAAATAAACAGAAATTTAATGAGAACATATTCATTTCCCTTCAAAGGCAACAGTAGAATATTGTACTGGAAGAGCTTCAGCTAAGAGAAAAAAAATACAAGTCCCCTGGTGAAAATATAGTCGTCATGCTGGAATTTGAGGATATTTCCCTTGATAATAAAATTAATCTTTTTTTCTTCATTGCTTAAGATGATTTCCTGATGGGAGACACTGTGTCTGTGGAGATATTTTTGCTAATTTATTTGAGTCTGGTTAGAGAATTGATTCTAGTTCATTGTAGCTAGGGGATAGCTGACCCTTGACAACTGCTTATTCTCTAGTTAGGTTTTCCTGATAAACACCTCTTGCTCACTCACTCTTTCTTCACATTTATCATGGAATCTTGTCTCAGACAAACACATTAGGCAGAAACTGAAATCCGGGAAGGAGAAGTTACGATTGAGTGATGTGAGGCCCAGTTGCCCAAGTTTTTCTGTAAAGATGAAGGGAGTGGCACAGGTGAAGAGGTGGTCATGACCTCCAGTACCAGAATCACTCACCCTCTCCCGCAGGAGGCCTGACTCCGGGCTGTGCACGATTCTGGGAATTCAGGATGGCCTTAAAAGAACATTAACAAAGCTGAAAAACAAAACAAATTATGCGCCTTTTTGGTTGTTAGTCTTGTCCCTGCCCGTGAGCAGATTTCCTTTTCATACACATACATGATTTCATGGCTTGCTTTTTCCCTCTAACATTTCTTTTCCCCAACTTCTAAAACATCAGCATTGTGTGCATTTACCAAGTTGCTGCTCTGTCCTTTAGACTAGGTTGAGTTTGATAGTAGATGCACTCTAACTATGAGCCCTGGGAGAGTTTGTTTTGGGTTCCGTGTTCATTATCTCTACAAACTAGAGCAGAATAGATGCAGAGATAATAAAAGAACACAGTAACTATGTGCCTAATACTAACCATGTACAAGGCACTAAGTTCTCACATAGAAAAACTCATTTAATTTTGTCATAGCAGCCGCCCGAGGAAAGTACTATTATCGTTACTTTTTGACAAGAGAAAATCGAGGCAAAATGAACGGAAGACACTTGTCCCTAATCACCTGGCTGGTAAGGGGAAGAGCCCAGATTTAGACCCAGAAAGTCTGGTTTCAGAACCTGGGCCTACTGTATTTCTAATGTTCTTTCCTGGCTCTTGAAAATATTTGGTGGTTCTCTTCCTAATCCTACTTTGGTTATTCATTCATTTACTTTTCCAATTATTCATACATGCATCCATTCAAAAAATATTTACTTGGCATCCAGTGTGTTTTGACTCTGTACTACATACAGGACTGCAACGAGGGACAGGATGGCCACAGGGCTGCCTGTGAGCTTGCAGGCCTGCAGGGGAGCTGGATGAACATGTAATCATAGGATTAACTGGCTGTTTATAATTTCTAGTTGTATTTAATACCATCGCACTTATTATTTACCGCTTGAAGCAGTGGAAGGATGTGAACAGATTCATGGAGAACATTTGAAAAGGGGGCAGGAACTGGGCAGGAGGAGGGAAGGGGAGGCTGTTGCAGGAGTCTGAGCGAGAGGGGCCAAGGTAAGAGGAGTGTTTGGTTCCTGAGACACATGCTTCTTCCATTCAAGAGGTCTTGACAAAAATATAACTAGATACTAATAACCGACAATTCTGGGTGAATTTAAATTTTTTATTTATTAAAAAAAGAGGGGGCACCTGGGTGGCTCAGTCAGTTAAGCGTCTACCTTGGGCTCAGGTCATGATCCCAGGACCCTGCTTCTCTGTCTCCCTCTGTCCCTCCTCCTTCTTGTGCTCACTTTTTCTCTCTCTCCCTCAAATAAATAAATAAATAAAATCTTTAGGGAAAAAAAAGAGGAAAAGAAAAGATGTGAGGATGGAACATTTCCGACTTACTTATTATTTCTTGAAAGCAGAGTGGAGTTTCCAGAGCAAGGATCTAATCTGACATGGGGGAAGATTAACTCTCTAGTCTGGGGATGAGGTAGGCCAAAGACAGCCTGCCCCTTATCTTCAGCCTAATGCAGTGAGCGTTCTGAAGTTGAAAACAGCAGGTCCTCTTGTGCCTGGGCTTGTGGGGAGCATCTCTCCAGCTCAGGGAACGGGTGTAAGAGAGCCCCTGAACCCAGAGGAAGCATCAGGGCTACATTTCCCTGCCTTGTCAGAAGAGAGAGCATCTTTGGTCTGTGTATTCTTTGTTAGCTGTGTTTGGTAAACTAAAGGCCTTGGCTTCATGATACAGGCCCTGCAAGTGATAGGAGAAGCAGACCTTGTCAGGGCTTCCTCTGTACGGAGTGCTCATGTCAGCAGTAGGTGATTGAGAAATTGCTCCCTTGCCCACTAAGACTTGGTCTCCACCTGGAAGATGAAAAGGGGTGACCCAGAATCACACAGTCTCAGTGATGGAGGCTCCTCTTAAAGGTAACCTGGCCACTGACTTCCAAATCTGACTGCTCATCCAAAGCACTCGAGAGCACTTGTTAAAAATAGATTTTTTACAAAAAAATGTAGAGATTCTGATTTAGCAGGTTTGGGATGGGGCACAAGAACCTGCAAGCTGATGATTCAAAATCTGGATCTAGATTAGTGCTTCTCTCCTGGGGGAACTTGTTAAAATGCAGGTTCTGTTTCAGTCAATCTGGGATGAGGCCCAAGATTCTGCATTTCTAGTAAGTGTCCTACTGATGCTGCTTGTCCAGGGATCATTCTTCTCATGGCAAGGAATTAGAACAGCTTTATAACCAGAGACATTTTGTTTTCAGTCCTTATTTGAATTCTTCTTAGGGATATGGAGCTCTAAGCCACATAAGGCAATTTCTACCATCTCAGAGAAGCTTCAAGTTTTATAGCAAGGTCTTCCTTCCTTCCTTCCTTCCCTCTTTCCTCCCTCCCTCCCTCCCTCCTTCCCTCCCTCCTTACTTCCTTCTTCCTTCCCTCCTTCCCTTTCTTCCTTCTTCCCTTCCTCCCTCCCCTGCCTTCCTTCTTTCCTTCCCCTCTCTCCCCCTCCCTCCCTTCCTGCCTTCCTGCCTTTCATCTCTATGTTGGTAACTTCTAGAAAGCACTGTAGTGGAGTGGTTAGGTGTGAGCTCTGGAGACAGATGACCTGGTTTGGATATTGGCTCTGACTTTTGCTAGTTTTGTGACTTTGGGAAAATACGTAGCCTTCTTGTGTCTATAAAATAACGTAATTACAGTACCTATCCCATAGGATTGTGGTAGATTCATAATTGCATTAATCCATGTTCTAATCCAATAAAATTAGAACAATGCTTGGCATGGAGAAAGCACTTAAAAGGATTTTCTTATTGGTGCAACTGTACTTCAAGCAGAGTCAATTTGACAGCAATTCTGTTTTATTTCCCAATCTGAGACATTAGTAGACCAGGTAGCAACCCAGAAAACACTGCTAAGACAAGAGTTAGAATTTACTCTTTCTAGCATTTCTCCAGCCTTTCCAACCTTCTCAACCCTGGTGGGTGGGTGTTGCTATAGATCAACTTGATCTGCCTGCTATTACTATGTACAGGCAAAAAATTAATATTAAGTATTTGGAATGTGGAAGAGGGCTTTTCTTCTAGGAACACAGCAATTTGAATATAAACCATTGTGGTTTCATGTTAAGCTTGGGAATTTCAATCTCCAATCCCAAACAGTGGAAGAAGCAAGAATTGGTCTTTCTTTTCTTCTTAAAAAGTTACTAAATATTTTGCACATACTAAAAATGTATAAAGAATACTATAGGGGTGCCTGGTGGGCTCCATCAGTAGAGCCTGTGAATCTTGGCTTTGGGGTTGTAATTTGAGCCCCATGTTGGGTGTAGAGATTACTTAAAATTAAAATCTTAAAAAAAAAAAAAAGAACACTATAACAAAGGCCCCATATATCTACCTCCTACCTTAAGAAATAGAATATTACTAGTACTTAAAACCTCCCTCCCCAATTGTACCCTCTCTTATTCAGAGGCAACCACTATTTAAAATTTAGTATTTATTATTTTCACATATTTATGTTATTTTTTAGTTATAAACATATGTATTCATAAACAATATAAATTATTTTGTATATTTAAAAAATTTATAATTATGTATACTTATGCAATTTTCTTTTTTTTTCCCTCCCCTCTACATTATAGTTGTAAAATTCATTCAGGTGGCTATCTGTAGCTCCATAACTCATTTTGACTGCTGTATAGTATTGCATCGTATTTATTTCTGTTTCTTCTGCTTGACAAACTCTTAATTTCTTTGGAGTGGACAATGGCTATTTCCTTATTGCAGAGGAAATCTTTCCCAGAAATCATTTATAGCATGAATTCAGTACTTGGGAGTCTTGCTTCTAGAATTCAAAGACCTTTTGTCTTCTGGCTCATGTAGTTGAAAAGTGATGGCTTTCACGTTTTTTGTTCATTTGCTTGCTGCTTTTTGCCTATCTTTCCCTTCCTCCTTCCTTATTCTCTTCTCTTCTCTTCTCCTCTCCTCTCCTCTCTTCTTTTCTCTTTCTCTTTCTTTCTTTCTTTCTTTCTTTCTTTCTTTCTTTCTTTCTTTCTTTCTTTCTTTCTTTCTTTCTTTCTTCTTTCTTTCTTTTTCTCTCCTTCCTTCCTTCTTCCCTCTCTGCCTTTTCTTTCTTCCCCTCCCTCCCTCCCTCCCTCCCTTCCTTCCTTCATTCGTTCCTTCCTTCCTTCCATATAAATTTAAAACATGTGTTCAGAAATTTAGTTCACTTCTTTGTTCCAGGCTGTCTAAGCCTCTTCCCACTTACCAGCTATTTCTGTTGATGTATGGAATCAGAAAAGTAATGGATATAAGGAAGTGGGAAGAGGGGATTGATGGGAACAGAAATCTCAGTATCTTAAAATAATATGCCCTATACTGATAAGGACAGTTAAACAAAGCAGCACTGATGACTACGTGATATAAATTAGCATTGAGTAATGTCCTGCCTCTCAAACTTTATATGCTTATTGTCTAGAGATCTTTTTAACTTGTAGATTCCAATACCATAGGCCCAAGGTGTGATTTAAGATTGTGCATTCCTAGCAAGATTCCAGGTGATGCAGGTGCTGCTGGCCTGGACCAGGCTTTGAGCACCAAGGATGTGTGGAAGAGTACACATTTGTCTCAGATTCAAGTCTGAATCTTGGCTTTGTTGTTTTCATTGCCTCAGCTGACTTTGGGAAAATTAGTATCCAGTCCATGGCTCTCATGCTTGGCTGCACATTATAGTCACCTGGGATACATTTAAACATCCTATACCCAGGGTGCCTGGGTGGCTCAGTTGGTTAAGCATCTGCCTTTGGCTCAGGTCATGATCCTGGAGTCCCAGGATCGAGTCCCACATTGGGCTCCCTGCTCAGCAGGGAGTCTGCTTCTTCCTCCGACCCTCCCCCCCTCTCATGCTCTCTCTCTCTCTCTCTCAAATAAATAAACAAATAAAAAAAAATCCTATACCCAGGTTGCATCCCAGATCAATTAAGTCAGAATATCTTAGGGGTGGTTTACAATTGCACCCAAAACCGT
>NC_138384.1:28627974-28656508 GCF_054177405.1 Leptonychotes weddellii
ATGCCTGTTTCCTTCCCCAAATTAGGGAAGTTCTCTGCTATAATTTGCTCCGTTATACCTTCTGCCCCTCTCTCTCTTTCTTCTTCTTCTGGGATCCCAATTATTCTAATGTTGTTTCATCTTATGGTATTGCTTATCTCTCGTGAATTCTTAATGTATTACGTCCAGGTTGGATTGATTTTTATTTTTAAGAATAAACTGCCAAATTCATTTTATTAACATTTTTGGGGGATTTTTACTTAAGATTGGTCTTTAATATACTATTCCTGACTGAATTTACTTGCTTATGGATTATGGATTTATGAGCTTAAAAACATGAATTAGTGGAGTCCACCTCTGGAATGGCAACATGATTCATTCCATGGACCTGCTCTTCAGCAAAACAAACATTACTGTTGAAAATTATTTTAAGAAAACAACCATTTAAAGTTTCTGGAAATTTTCCTCAGGGCATATTGCAAATAAAGAAACATTTATTCAAGAAAATCTAAAACTTGTTAAGATCAGTGAGGATCTGTGGCATTTGAAGCAGGACCTGTTCCCTCTTGCCCCCTCCTCAGCTCATTATGATGGAAATCCCACTTAGGCAGATGTAGCCAAGAACACAGGACTCCTTAGTCCATTAGCTACAAATTGAGAGCTAAGTTAAGTTATCTTCCTGGGAAGGACATACTGCCAAAATTTCTTATCTTCCTGTAGCTACATGCTGCAGAGGCTAAATTTCAGGCAAGTATGGCTGAAGTCTGGGGGCTCCCCTCTCCCACCCAGCCACTACTCATATGGTGGAGGCTCTACTGCAGTCATGACATGCTAAAAACAAAATGGGGTCACCATCATCCCTACTTCAGCTTGTTCATAGAGTGGAGGTTCCTTGCCAGGAAAGACAAATAAAGATTATAGTGTACCGCTCCTGCTAGTGTCCTGCTCTTAAAGCAAGGAGGGGTATTAGTTAGAGAGAAATAGGCCCCTGTCCTTGTTTCCAGCCTTAGAGCTCATGGCTCAGAGATTTTAGCCAGGGGGAGAGGCAGGCATTAGTATCAGAGAACTTCAAAGCTCTCCCCAAAGGAAATGACTTTATTTGAAACAGTGTGGAGGTTGTTCAGGCCTAAAGGTGCTCTCAAAGACAGTGGAGGTTTTGGAGGTGAAAGCAGAAGTTCCATCCTAGGCCAGTTATTTACTAGAGAGAAGCAGGGAAAGAAACATCTAAGAAGAGCCTTCCTATGGTCAGAACAAACCTCAAGCACCAATGTCACAAACTACCTGTAGTAAGGGACCCAAATTTAATTGGATCAGACTGTGGAGCCATTTATGCTCCAGGGCATTGTTAAAACAATAGAGCAACCATTTGGCAATTAATGGCACCTAATAGCTAGATGTGGTCATGGAAAGAGACAATTAAAGGGAGTCCTGCCAAAACCACTGTCATCCCTGTGTCACTGTGGAAATACCCAAAATTGTGCCCCCAGAGAAACAATATCATGGGGCAGTGGAAAGGAATAGACTTTACTACTGTAGTCCAGCCATTCACTAATAATATGATCCAATAACAACAGGAATCCTCAGAGGTGGGGCACCAATACGCAGAGTTACTACAATATATCTCTAAAATGTCCCATCTCCCCACAGCACAAAATGATGAGACATACAAAGATACAGGGAAATATGATGCAAAACCGGGGGGAAAAAAGCAGACAACAGAAATTGCCTATGAAAGGAATCAGATGTTGATTTAACAGAAACCCTTCAAAATAGTCATTCTAAATATATTCAAAGAACTAAAGGAAATCATGATCAAAGAAATAAAGGAAAGTATGATGACAATGTGATATAAAATAGAGAATATTGATAAAGAGATAGAAATAAAAAGGAACCAAGTAGAAATTATGATTGAAAAGTACAATAACTGAAGTGAAAAATTTACCAGTGAGCTCAGCAATATATTTGAACTGTCAGAAGAAAGAATCCGTGAACTTGAAGATAGATCAATAGACATTACGGAATCTAAAGAACAAAGAGGGAGAAAAATGAAGAAAAACAAACATAGCATCAATTGTGGGATACCATTAAGCACATCAGCATATACATAGGAATACCAGAAGAGAAGACAGAAAGAGGCAGAAAGAAATACTTGAAGAAATAATGACTGAAAATGTCCTCAGTTTGATGAAAAACCACATACACATCCAAGAAACTTAATAATCTTCAAGTAGGATTAAATGCAAAGAGATGCACACACAGACAGGTCATAGTATAAATGCTGAAAGTCAGAAGTCCAGAGATAATCTTAAAAGCAGCAAGAGAAAAATGACTCCTCATATACAAGGGAGCACGAATTAGGTTAAAGCTGACTCCTCATCAGAAAGAATTAAGGCCAGAAGTCTCTGGGATGTCATACTCAAAGTGCTGAAAGAAAAAAAAACAAAACCCTATTAATGCAGCATTGTATATCCAGCAAAGTTGTCTTTCAGAAATAAAGGTGAAAATTAAGGTCAAATGAAGACATTCCTAGTCTTTATTTATTAGACCTTTATGAAGAAGTAAAGCCAATTTCCTATCTACTGTATACAAGTAAACCCAAACTGACAGAATTCGTTGCCAGAATTCATCTCCTTACAAGAGATACTAATTCTTTAGAATGAAGCAGGTGACCCCAGGCAGTAATTCCAATCCATGAGAAAAAACAAAGAGCACTGGTCAAGTAATTATATATTATAAAAGTATAAATACACATTTCTTCACCTTTCTTAACTGATTTAAAAGCAATCATATAAAATCACACACACATATATATACATACATACACACACACTAATATGTTGGCCTATAATACATAAATATGTAACATAATTTCTCAAACAGCACAGAGGAGGTGGGTGGGAATAAAGCTGTACTGAGGTAAGTAAATGACACCAGATGGTAACTTGAATCCATAGGAACAGATGAAAAGAGCCAGAAATTGTAAATAAGTTTAACATAACAAACTTGCTGTCCTTATTTTCTTGGCTTTTTAAAAGATAAAATTACATAAAGTAATAGTTTTAACAGAGTATCCTTGAGTGTGCAACGTTTATAGATGTAATATGTATAACAGAAATAGCACAAAAAAGGGAAGTGGGACTAGAGCTATATCTATATACTTTCTATAAATTTTTATCTCACTGGAATTAATTTAGTATAAATATGAAATAGGTTCTCACAAGTTAGTATTTATATTATATTAATCCCTATAGAAATGACTAAGAAAATATCTCAGAAAAAGAAAAATTATTAAAGGAATTAAGTTGTTACACTAAAAAATACTTAATGAAAATAAAGCAGTGAAAGAGAAATAGAGGGGAGAAAGTGTCATGAGACATACAAACCAAAAAGTAAAATGGCAGAATATATAAATAATTACATTAAATGTGAGTGGATTAAGCAATCTAATCAAGTCAGATTGTTAGAGTGGAGAAAGAAAAATAAAATCAATTACATGCTGTCTATGGGAGATACACTTTTGATTCCATGTTACAAATAGATTAAAAGAAAAAGGTTGGAGAAAGATATATCATGCAAATAGTAACCATAAGAAAGCTGGAGTGACTATAGTACTATCAAATAAAGTGGTTTTTAAACATGTTATTAGATAAAAAGAGGGACAGCTAATAAAGATAAAAGAGTCAACCTATTAGGAATATTTAACAATTATAAACCATACATGCCCCTAAAAACAGAGCCCCAAATACGTGAAGGAAAAACTGATGGAATGAAATGTAGAAATAGACATTTGAACAATAATACTTGAAAGCATCCATATCCCTCTTTACATAATGAACAACTATATAGAAGATTAACAAGGATATAGAAGACTTGAACCACCCAATTATGCAACCAATTCTAACAGACATCTGCAGAACACTATATCCCAAACCAACAGAATATACATTCTTTTGAAATGCATATGGAACATTCTCCAGGTTAGACCATATAGTAGGCCATAAACTAAGCCTCAATAAATTTAAAATCATTTAAATCATCTAAAGTATATTCTCTAGCTGCAATAGAATGAAATTATAAATTAATAACAGAAATAAACTTGGGAAATTCACAAATTTGTAGAAATTAAGCAACACATCTCTAAATTACCAATGGGTTAAATAAGGAACCACAAGGGAGATTAGAAATACTTTGAGATTAATGAAATTGAAGACACAATATAAAACTTATGGGATACAGCTAAAACAGTACTTAGAATTTATAGTTGTAAAATGTGTATATTAAAAAAGAGGAAAGATCTTAAACCAACCTAACTACCTTAAGAAACTAAAAAGAAATGAGCAAACTAAATGTAAAACAAGCAAAAGGAAAGATAAAATTAATAAAAAAATAGATCAGAAATTAATAGAATATTATTAGAATTAGAGAACAGAAAAATAGAGAAAATCAATAAAACCAAGCATGTTTCCTTTAATCTTTGGATGGACTGACCAAGAATGAAAAGAGGGGACCGAAATTACTAAAATCAGGAGAAAAGGGGAAATTACTAATAACCTTCAGAAATTTAAAAGGAAAATTACAAGGGAATACTATAAAAAATGGCATGACAATGAATTAGATAAATTGAATGAAATGGACAATTCAAAGAAAGCATGAACTACCAAAACTGGCTCAATAAGAAATATAAAATGTGAATAGAAGAAAATAGAATATAATCTGTAACAACTAAAGAGACTGAATTAAAAATTTAAAAGTATCCGCAAAGAAAAACCCAGATTCGGATGGTTTCACTGGTGAATTCTACCAAACATTTAAAGAATAAAAACCAATTATTCACAAAATCTTCCAAAAAATAGAAT
Source organism: Leptonychotes weddellii (assembly GCF_054177405.1). Taxonomy (NCBI): domain Eukaryota; kingdom Metazoa; phylum Chordata; class Mammalia; order Carnivora; family Phocidae; genus Leptonychotes; species Leptonychotes weddellii. The sequence goes on from NC_138384.1 coordinate 28,632,810, forward strand.
CAGAAAGAACACATTCCAACTCATTCTATGAGGCCAGTAATACCTGATACCAAAACCAGATTAACAAATCACAGGAAAATAACACTATAGACTAATATAATTTATGAATATAGATGTAAAAATTCTTAGCAAAATACTAGCAAACTAAATCCAGCAACAAATAAAAAAGGATTATTCACCATGACCAAGTGGGATTTACCCAGGAATGCAAGGTTGGTTTGTCATCTGAAAATCAATTAATGTAATATGCCATATTAGTAGAATAAAGGACAAAAGGTACATGATGATCCCATTAGATGCAAAAAAAAAAAAAAAAAAAAGCATTGACAAAATCCAACAACCTTTTATAATAAAAGCAGCCAACAAGCTAGGAGTAGAAGGTAACTTCCTCCATGTGATAACAAATCTCTATAAAATACTCACAACTAACATCATACTTAATGGTAAAAGACTGCAAGTTGCCCTGCTAAGATCTAGAACATGGTGATTCACTCTCACCACTTTTATTCAACATTGTTCTAGAGGTTCTAGCCAGGGAAGTTAGGTCATAAAGTGAAATAAAAGGTGTATTAGTTGACTCGGGCTGCCATAAGGAAAAAAATACCATGAACTAGATGGCTTAAACAAAAAAAAAATCATTTTCTCATAGATTTGGAAGTTAGAAGCTCCAGATTAAGGTCTAGTAGAGCCAGTTTCTGGTGAGGACTGTCCTTTCTAGGGTGCAGATGGCTGTCTTCTCATTGTGTCCTCAATAGTAGGGAGAGGGAGAAAGGCGGAGTAGAGGGAGAGGGAGAATGCAGTCTCTCTCTGCTCTTTTTATGAGGGAACTAATCCTATTGGATCAAGGACACACCCTTATGACCTCATATAATCTTAATTACTTCTTTACTCCAAATACAGCTACAATGGGGATTATGACTTCAACATATGAAGGTGGGGTGGGGGGGGAACCACAGACATTCAGTCCATAACAAAAGGCATTCAGATTGGGGAGGAAAAAGTAAAATTATCTCAATTTGAAGATGACATGACCTTGTATACAGAAAAAAACCTAAGGAATTCATTAAGAAACTATTAGAATGAGTAAATGAGTTAGGTAAGTTTCAATAGATTCTGTTTCTATACATTTATAAAGAACAATGCAAAGTTTAAATTAAAACAATTTCATTTATACTAGCATCACAAAGAATAAAATAGTTAAGAATAAACTGAACAAAAGGAAGTACAAAACTTATACTCTGAAAACTGTAACAAATGATGCAGGGACAGGTGGATATCCACATGGAAAAGAATAAATTAGGACTCTTACATCATACCACACACAAAAATTCACTCAAAATGGATCCAAGACCTAAAAGTAAGAGCTAAAGCTTTAAAACACTTGGAAGAAACATGGGGGTAGATGGTCCTGACCATGAATTAAGGAGTGGTGTTTTAGATATGCACCAATAGCACAAGCAACAAAAGAAAAAACAGGTAAATTGGCTTTCATCAAAATTTTGCTTCAGAGAACACTCTCAAGAAAATGAAAAGCCACTGAGCCACCACTCAGTCTGTTAAACACTTGCCTTCGGCTCAGGTCATGATCCCAGGGTTCTGAGATTGAGCCCTGTGTCCAGCTCCCTGCTCAGCGGGGAGTCTGCTTCTCTTTCTGCTTCTCTCCCATGCTTGTGCTCTCTCTCTCTCAAATAAGTAAATAAAATCTTTAGGGAAAAAAAAGTAAAAAAAAAAAATGTGAAAAGACAGCCCACAAAATGGGAGAAAATATTTGCAAATCTCATATATGATAGGGGACTTGTATCTAGAATATATACAAACCCCTGTAACTCAATAATAAAAAGACGCGTAACCTAAATGAAAAATGTGCAAAGGATCTAAATAGACATTTTTCCATAATATTTATAAGTATTACCAATAAGCACATGAAAGGAAGCTTTCACATTATTAGCTGTCAGGAAATGCAAATCAAAACTGCAGTGAGTTACCACTTCACACATACTAGGATGGGCATAATAGAGAAGACAAATAATAATAACCATTGGCAAGGATGTGGAGAAATTGGGACCCTCATACACTGTTGGTGGGAATGTAAAATGGTCAGCCACACTGGAAAACCATCTGGCAGTTCCTCAGGACGTTAAATGTAGAGTACCATGTGACCCAGCAATTACACCCCTAGGTTTATACCCAAGATAATGAAAGCATATGTCCACACAAAAGCTTGTACACAAATGCTCATAGCCTCCAAGTAAAAACAACCCAAATGTCTATCAACTAATGAATGGATGAATAAAATATGGTATATCCCTATAATACAGTATTACTGGATAATAAAAGGGAATAAAATGCTTAGGCATGCTACCACATAGATGAATCTTTTTTTTAAGTTTTTTATTGTTATGTTAATCACCATACATTGCATCATTAGTTTTAGATGTAGTGTTCCATGATTCATTGTTTGTGCATAACACCCAGTGCTCCATGCAGAACGTGCCCTCCTCAATACCCATCACCAGGCTAACCCATCCTCCCACCCCCCTCCCCTCTAGAACCCTGTTTGTTTTTCAGAGTCCATTATCTCTCATGGTTCCTCTCCCCCTCCGATTTCCCCCCCTTCATTCTTCCCACATAGATGAATCTTGAAAACATTAAGCTAAGTGAAAGTTACACAGGACCACATATTGTAGGATTCCATTTATATGAAATGTCCAGATAGGCAAATCCATAGAGACAGAAAGTAGATTAGTGGTTGAATGGTTGCCTACTGCTGTGTGGGATGAAGAGAATGGGGAGTAACTGGGAAATGGTATGGAGTTCCTTTTGGAGTGATGAAAATATCCTAAAATTGACTGTGGTGATAGTTGCACAACTGTGAATAAATTAAATAGTATAGAATTGTTTGCTTTAATTGTGTAATTATATGGTATATGAATTATACCTTAATGAAACTGTTTATGAATGAAAAGAAAAGAAAAACATTAATTAGAGAAGCTTTATCTCTTTATTGCTAGTCTCTGAAACTGAAAACTATAAAATGCAGGAATTATCTTTTTGTTGTTCATGGAAAAATTAGTGTAAAATGTGTGGGTCTGGTGTCTTTGGGGGGAGAGATTTCTTTTTTTCATTAGTTTAAAATTACTTAAAGATAATTAGTTTAGATATCTTCTTGAGTTAATTTTGATTACTTTTTCCTCCTAAAATATTATCAGTTTCATCCAAGTTAAAAAAATATTGATATAAACTGGATTATGGTATTTATTTATTTTAAGATCTTTTTCCCCCCAAGGATATCAAACAATCCCAATGGGGAAAGAATAGTCTTTAACAAATGAATAAAAGTAGTTGGTTCTTCTTAGAGAAATGGCCAAGTTGATGTCAGCAAAGTAAAAGATGAACTGAAAAAATTTTGTGATGCCTTAAAGTAAAAAAGTGCAAAACATGAAGGTATCATGCTTAAAATGCACAGAAACTCATCCAGGAGCTTCAAATGGCCATATCTGGGATATTTAGAGCAACAGAATAAATAATGATAAATAGTATTGGATGATAATCCATAGAATGAAACAAGTATCTGTGAATCCATACTGATAGGAGCAAATAATTGAATAATTGATGAAATAAATGAATGGAGAAGAGACAGCTTTTCCCTAAGGAGGATTTCAAATAATAAAGGTTGCATGAATGATGAAATAGAAACTCGCCATCTGACAAACACCACAGTTATAATTGTTGCAGACCCAAATCACTGATTAGTGTTACAATTAGTGGGAGAGATTATGGTGATGAAAGCTAGATGAGGGATGCCTGGGTGGCTCAGTCAGTTAAATGTCTGCCTTCAGCTCAAGTCATGATCCCATGGGAATGTCCTGGGAATGAGCCCTGCATCAGTCTCTCGGCTCAGCAGGGAGTCTGCCTCTCCCTCTCCCTCTAACCCTCCCCCCGCTCATGCTCTCTCTCTCAAATAAATAAATAAAATCTTCTAAAAAAGTTCTTAAATTATAAAATTAAAAGCTAAAAAAATTTAAAAATACTTAATCTGTTTTATCTGTTTAGTAGTTTTCTATTCCTTATATTGTTGCGAGTAGCTTTTCTCTTAATCAGTTTATAAGGTTTTTATTTTTTTTGAACAGTGACCCTATGACATTATATTTTCTCCATCTCCTTTTTTAAATTTGTTGTTTTTTTGGGGGGTGTTATTATTTTTTTTCAATATAGTTGACATACAGTGTTACAGTTTCAGGTGTACAACGTAGTGATAGTTGATAAGTAATTTTTTATTCATGTCTCCTCCCCAATCCAGCTTTTATTTTTGTTATTTCATTTTTGTTTGTTCTTTTATCATTAATTATAGTTCTCATTTATTACTTATTATTAACTTTATTATTATGTATTTATTATTGATTAACTTTATTTTTTCATTATTTTTAACTTCTGTCTTTGAGTGTATTTTTGGTTGCTTTTCTAGTTTCATTTAGTGAATTCATTACTATACTAGTTTTGTAGGGACCACCATAATAAGGTACCATGAACTGAGTGGCTTTAAAAAAAAACAGAACTTGGGGCACCTGGGTGGCTCAGTCATTAAACGTCTACCTTCGGCTCGGGTCATGATCCCAGCATCCTGGGATCGAGCCCTGCATCAGGCTCCCTGCTCGGCAGAGAGCCTGCTTCTCCCTCTCCAGCTCCCCTGCACTTGTATTCCCTCTCTCTCTCTCTCTGTCAAATAAATAAATAAAATCTTAAAAAAAAACAACTTTAGGGGTGCTTTGGTGGCTCAGTCCCTAAGCGTCTGCCTTCAGCTCGGGTTGTGATACCAGCATCCTGGGATCAAGCCCCACATCAGGCTCCCTGCTCAGCAGGAAGCCTGCCTCTCCCTCTCCCACTCCCCCTGCTTGTGTTCCCTCTCTTGCTGTCTCTGTCAAATAAATCTTAAAAAAAAAACAAACAAAAACTTTAGGGGTGCCTGGGTGGCTCAGTCAGTTGAGTGTCTGCCTTCTGCTCAGGTCATGATCCCAGGGTCCTGGGATCAAGCCCCAGTCTGGCTCCTTGCTCAGTGGTGAGCCTGCTTCTTCTTCTCCCTCTACCTGCTGCTCCCCCTGCTTGGGCTCTCTCTCTATCAAATAAATAAATAAGTAAATTTTAAAAAACAAAAACCAAAAAACTCAGAACTTTATTCTCTGCCAGGTCTGGAGGTTAGAAGTCCAAGATCAAGGATCATATTCTTTCTGAAAATTCTAGAAAAGGATCGTTTTTGCTTCTTGCAGCTTCTGGTAACCCCAGCTGTTCTTTGGTTTGTGATAGTGTAACTCCTCTCTGCCTCTGCCATCACGTGGCCTTCTTCCTAGGTCTCTGTCTCTCATTTTCTTGCATGGACACCAGTCATAATGGATTTAGTGCCTACCCTGCTCCAGGAAGACCTCATCTTAACTTGATTACATCTGCAAAGACCCTATTTCCAAATAAGGCCATATTCACAGGTACAGGAATTAGGGCATGAACATATTTCTTTGGGGTAGAATTTAGTTACTTACTTTTATTTTTCTTATTTTTTAAAAATACATGCATTTAAAAGCCATACTTTTGTCTCTACATAGTGTTTTAGCTGCATTTCACGATTTGTAAAATAAACTTTTACAGATGTATAATATGAATAAAGAGAAAAGTATACAAGTGATAAAAATAATGCTGTATGAATTTTCATTAATTCAAATACCTGTTTAACAACTGTACAGATTACATGGTATTTCTTGCACTCTAGAAGCACCTGGGAACACCCTTTTAGTTACTACCCACCCAAGATTAATTAGTATCCTGATTTCTAAAAGCATTGATTAGTTTGGCCTATTATTTAATTTTAGATAAATGGGATCACAGATCATGTATTCTTATGTAACTGGCTTCTTTCGTTAAACATTGTGTTTGCGAGATTCATCCATGTCATTGCATGGTGTTGTAAATTATTCATTCTTGTTGTCTAGGATTCCATTGTTTATCCATTCTGTCGACAGGGATTTGGTTAGTCTCCAGTTCTGGTTTATAGTTGCCATGAATATTATGTACATGTCTTTTAATGAATATGTATATGCATTTCTCTTTCATATTACCCGGGAAGAAAATTAGTTGGTCACAGTGTAACAAATGTTCAGCTTTATTCAGTACTGTCACACAGTTTTCCAAAGTTGTTGGATAAATTAAGTCACTTACCCCAGTGAAAAAGAGTTCAAGTCAATTCTTGACAATAGTTGTTATTTTGTCTTTTTCTTTTTAGGTGTTCTGGATGTGTGGTGTTATTTAATTGTGGTTTTAATTTGCATTTCTCTGATGACTAATAAGAGAGAACATGTTTTCATAGGTGTAATGACCATTTAGATATTGAAGATTTGTGAAGTGCCTGTTCAAGTGTTTTGCTCGTTTTTCCTTTCATTGTCTTTCTTTTTCTTTTTGATTTGTAGTTCTTTATGTATATATCCTTTTTCTAAGTCCCTTGTTGGGTATATGTATTATACATCCCATAAGTTTTTAATATATAATAATTGTGATTTGTTCTAAATATTCTAGAATTACATATAGGTAATCATACATATGATGTATATACACACATGCATAATATAACATGCATCTATTACCTATGTATAACATGCAAAATATATATACATGCATGCAACTAAAATGCCCACCTGAAAGTAAACCATGGGTTAGGGAAATTGCATCATAACTATAGAATATATATATATTACTTGTTTCAAGTGTAGTTGAAAAATTTTTGTTTTTCCTCTCTAGCTATATAGATAGGTGTGTCTATAAATATATCAGTTGAGGTGACCTTCTAAAGAGAGTCACTTCAAGTGGGAACTATGTCACTAAAAATAAATCTTGTGTTATTCCTATCTCCCATATCCCTGTTTTTGGTCATTTTGATCTATTAGTTTCTAAAGGAAGTGTGTTAAAATCTCCTACCATATGAAATTAAAGCATTTTATAGTTTTATAGTTTTAAGATGCATATATTAGATGCATGTAATTTTAATATCTTTTTGCTGGTTATTTCTCTTTATGCAATGGTTATTTCTTTATCATTATTTTATTATGTAATATCCTTATTTATTTTCGTTAGTATCTCTTGCTTTAACTGCTCTTTTATTGTGATAATAATGTCTATATCAGCTTTTAATGTTTATAATTGTTTTTCTTTTACCATCTATTTATTCTCAACCTTTCTATATCATTTTCCCTTAGTTCTCTCTCTAAGCTGAAAATACTTGGGTTCTGTTTGTTCAATGTGATACTTATTTGAATTATTATCACTGATTTTTTTAACTTATTTCTACTATCTTTAGTTTTCAGTTTGCCATGCTTTTTCTTAGGTTTTTTCTTCTTTTTGTACTTCTTGTAGATTGATAGGATTTTGTTTATTTCCTCTCTTAGTTTGATTTCATGATTTATAGTTTTTATCTTAGGTCTTTTTTTTTTTTTAAGATTTTATTTATTTTTCAACAGAGAGACAGTGAGAGAGGGAACACAAGCAGGGGGAGTGGGAGAGGGAGAAACAGGCTTCCCGCTGAGCAGGGAGCCCAGTGTGGGGCTCGATCCCAGGACCCTGGGATCATGACCTGAGCTGAAGGCAGATGCTTAATGACTGAGCCACCCAGGTGCCCTATCTTGGGTCTTTTATTGATTATCCTTAAATTAATGCTTAGTTACCTAACTTACTTTTTCTTCTCCTCTCTCTCTTTCCCTATTTTCTCCTCTTAGGTTTTACTGAGTTGAATAATTCAATGACATAGTGTCAAAAGTTAAATAGATTTACAAGGCTTAAAATGAAAAGTAACACTCTCTTGGTTGGTTATTTCTAAATTTTTAAATTTATTGTTTTGGGCACTCTGTAGACTCAGTAATCCAAAGTTGTTATTCTAAAAGAAGCAGTAATGCCCATTCATTGTTTGAAAAAGAGAGTTAAAAACATAGTAGGTAAGAGCCTTAAGATACTTTACTCTCATCACCCAAAAGTTTTTGGGCCTCTAGGACTATGAAGGTGAAACTATAATTCTCTGGAAACTAAGAGTCAAAGTAAACTTAGTGATAAGATCTAAAGAGAATGTTTCAATTGCTCAGATGTGAAAAAGGAATGCATAGGAGGAATGGAAAACTCAGTTGGAAGGCCCAACAAAGGCCCTGTCTTGGTTTCTGAGTATCTTCCAGAATGAGTCAACCTAAGGTAAATTTGGTAAGTAGGCACTGTGCTATACTGTACACTGTGGATCTGCCTAAAATGGAGTGTCTTGATAGTTTCATCCTTGAAACAAAAAATGATGATGAAGAAATGAGTTTTCAGAGAAAATGAAAACATTAATTTGAAAAGATATATGTATCCCTATGTTTTTTGCAGCACTATTTACAGAGGCCAAGATAGGGAAGTAACCTAAGAGTCCATCTGTAAATGAATGGATAAAAGATGTGGTACATACACACCCCTCCACCCCCCACAATGGAATATTACTCAGCTATGAAAAGAATGAAATCTTGCCATTTGCAACAACATGGATGGGCCTAGAAAGTATTATGCTAAGTGAAATAAGTCAAAGAAAGACAAATACCATTTGATTTCACTTATATGTTGAACTTAAGAAACAAATGAACAAACAAAAAAAGAGACCAAAAAAACAGACTCAAATATAGAGAACAAACTGGTGGTTGCCAGAGTGGGGATGAGCAAAATAGATGAAGGGGATTATCAGTACACTTACCATGATGAGCACTGAGCAATGCATAGAATTGTTGAATCATTGTATTATATACCTGAAACTAATATAACTCTGTATGTTAATTATACTTCAATAAAAAAAAAGAAATGGGTTTTAAGATTTGTGGAAACTGAATGAGAATCAGAAAAGTCAGACATCTTCACTTAATTTAAAAAATGAAATGAGTTTTTTAAATCAGAGGAGTTCCTGAGCTGGCTAGTTAATGAACTTCCACATAGAATAAAGGGACACATACTTATTTTTATTCTCACTCAAACCCCTGTCACATTACATCTTAGCTGATTGCATTTTCTCTCAATGGTTGGAGGTGGTAATATATGGACAGTCAATAATTTCTGAGCATTTCATCTTTACAGTACACATCTAATGAGTTTATGTCTTCATTCTTAATTACTTCAGCAATAGATATTATATGATCCCATGTGAAAAGCTGTATTTAATTAATATTGCCTCTTAAAGCTTTGTGAGGAAACATTTCCTCAATTTGTTGTATAAATTTATAGGCTCCATCGTGGGTATCACTCATGCAATAAGTGCCTCGGGAAAAGAGTGCTAAGCAAAGCCACTCAGCAATCTGGTGGCAAATAGGAAGCGAGGCAACAGCTTTATTTTCAATGTAAGGCCCCAGGTGGAATGCAAAGAATAGATGTAGATCATCTCAAGTGTTAACTGGATTTATGACAGGTTCTCCTCTTAGCTAACAGAGTGAAGGGGGCGGGGCAGTGAGACCAGATTCTTCTGGTGCAGTGAGGGAGAAAAAAAAAGAACACAGGAGGCTGGGATCATCTCTTCAGATTTTGTTACTGTTTTTTTAATGTTTGAAAAACCCCTTCCAGTCTTCTTTTCTTCTTCTTTTGAACATGGTTGATTATCCTATATATCATTTGTATCTTCCATTTCACCTCACATCTTCACAAATATCACCTTAAGGCCTACAAAACTTATTATTTAGATATGGCTTAACTTAATTCATTTCCTTCACAAGGTCCATTTTTCGGGAAAGCAGTAATGGTTTTGTGGGTGTTCATCAAATAGTTATTACCTTACTGGCCGTTTTTGCATCCCCATCTCTAAAATGGGATTCTGAAGTATTACACCTCTTCTTTCTATTGCTGAATCTATACACATGTAAATACCCAGAGCAGTCATCAACATTTTGTTGAGGTAGAGAGCTTTTCACAGGAGATTCAGGATCCAGTAGGGGAGACCTAGGGTTAATAGTGGGCAGAGTTTCATGAATTTTAATTACTGACAAACCCAAATTAGATTCTCAGATAAAATAGCACCAGGTATTAGCAGGGGCCAGGAGGTCAGAGGTGCCAGGGCCCTCCCAGCTCTACCAGCCATCAATGCTATAATTGATTAAAGCATCGCAGGCTAATATTTTTCTAAGTGTGTCACAGCATTTCTTCTTGTTAGGTGCTACATTTGCTTGCTGCTGTAAAACATGCTGAAATAATTGGATTACTGGTGATCATAAGGAAAATAATATCTGCCATGGATATGAAGTATATTTTAAAGGAAAAAATTCAAGATACTTCTTTCATAGCCTGCAAATTTTCTTATTCTTATCCTTTGTTTACTCTCTGACTTCTCGCTGCTTTGCTAACTGGCAGAAAGGAGTGAGATTTCTCTGGGGTTTCACCTGAGCAACCCTTGAATGTCTAGGTAGAGTAGAAGCCGGTACGTTTTCCTGGAGGTCGTTAGAGATGGAATATCTACTTGGATATTTATGTGGAATATCAGAGCGAGGGAGCTTTTTCAAGGATCTGTAGATTTCACAACATTGTAATGGGTGCTGTGGGGATTGTAGAAGGAACTCTGAATTACAGACAGTTTTAGAGTCCCATTTCCTGGCTTTGTTGGTCATCTAACTCCACCAAGCTTCACTTCCTTCATCTGTAAAAATAAGGAAGCTGAATTATGAATTCAGCAGCCCCTTCTTGCTTCACTCAGCCTGCTGTGAGAAGAAAATTTTCTTTCCTCATGTCGCCTACAGAGAGAGCAGAAGATCTCATACATTAAACCCAAGAAACAGAATCGTAGAACATGCACAATTGCCAAGGGATGAAGAATGTGAAATCAAGAAATCTTGGAAGCTGGTGGAGAGTGCTTCTTAAAAAGTTTGGTGGTCATTGACTGTTAGGAGTGGCTGGAAATTGACTTGCTTGTTGCTTACTTCCCAAGCCCCCAACCTTGAATGTGAGATCCACAAGAGATTGCCTGTCTTGTTCTTAGTTGTGTCTTTACTGCCTAGAACAGTTCCTGTAACACAAAGGTGTCAGTATTTGTTGAGTGAATGTACATGTTGAGGGACTGAATGATAAATAGGTTTGCTTAGTAGAAGTTTGTAGTATGAGATGCAGGTTCATCCAGTTACTATCCACGAAGAGGAAAGACATTTTTGACAAAAGTGCCCTCAATTTTTAATTGTCTTCATGCCCTAGGACTGAGATGGAGGTGGGTCTATGTGATGGGCCATTATTAACCAGAGCTAGTTTCTTAAATGATTGGATGCAACTGGATTGACTTTCAGGGGTGAGTTCAGACTAGCAAGACTGGAAATACTGCATTGGTTCTACCCTCCATTTTGTGGTTGCTCACATAAATAAGTCCTAAATCTTATTATTCATATATATATCTATATATCCTTTTTTAAAGAATTGACTATTTTTTAGAACAGTTTTAGATTTACAGAAAAATTGAGGAGATGGTACAGAGTTCCATGTACCTGCACTCAGTTTCCTGTTATTAACATCTGACATTAATATGGTACATTTATTACAATTAATATACCAATATTGACACATTATTATTAACTGAAGTCCGTAATTTAGTCAGATTTCCTTAGTTTTTAAAAAAATTTTAAAAGATTTTATTTATTTATTTGAGAGAGAAGGAGAGCGAGCACATGAGCAGAGGGGAGGGGCAGAGGGAGAGGGAGAAGCAGGCTCCCCACTGAGCAGGGAGCCCAATCCCAGGACCCTGAGATCATGACCTTAGCTGAAGGCAGATGCTTGACCAGCTGAACCACCCAGGTTTCCCAAGATTTCCTTAGTTTTACTTAATGTCCTTTCTGTGTTCCAGCATTTCATCTAGGTTACACATTACATTTAGTTTTCATGTCTCATTAGGTTTCTCATGGCTGTGACACTTTCAGACTTCTCTTGTTTTACATAATGACCTGGACAATTTTGAGGAGTACTGGTCAGACATTTTGTAGAATGCCTATTAGAATTTGTCTGATGTTTTTCTCATGATTAGACCAGAGTTACGGGTTTGGGGTAAGAAGACCTTAGAGGTAAGTGCTATTTTAATCCCATAGCATCAAGGGTACACACTATCAACATGACTTAACACTGTTGGTGTTGACCTGATCCCCTGGCGAGAGAGTGTTTGTGAGGTATCTCCAGTGTAAATTTACTCTTTCTCCCCTCCTTTCTTTACTGTTTGGAAGGAAGCTACAGTATACTTCCCACACTTAAGGAGTGGAGAGTTATGTTTTACCTCCTTCACGGCAGGGTAATTACATATATTACTTGCAATTCCTCTGAACAAGGAATTTGTCTCTTCTCCCTTATTTCTTTGCTTTACCATTTACATCTGAATGGACTTATGTGTATTTATTTTGTTCTGTGAGATATAATGCAATACTGTTTTATTTATATTGTGCCCAGATTGTTCTAGTATTGGCCACTGGGAGCTCTTTTAGTTGGCTCCTGTCTGCCTTTGATAGGCCTTCATCAGTGTGTTTGTTTTGTTTTGGTTTTTTTGTTTCTTAGCACTTCATTCTGTTCTGTTATGAAATGCTCCAGGCTCAACTTGTATATTTCCTACCCCCAGTCCTAGAATCCTTTACTTCTAGGACTTCTAGTGTATCCTTTAAAAGGATACACTTCTAGTGTATCCTTTAAAAATCTACTTTTTTTCTTCCTTGAGAATGTTTTGATTCTTATTTTCAGCTTTAGCTGTACTCAGAAACTTTTATTGTTAACTTTCCTGTATGTCAGTCCAGAGGTGTAGGTATTAGAAGAAAGTTTTCAGGTTCTATTACTAAATAAAGAGTTCAGAAATAGACTTGCAATTTCTCTTCCAAGGCTCCTATATCACCAGTGTCAAATGCAGTAGCTTGTTAACAAGAAAGCTACTACCCAGAGAGGGCTTAGAAATGCCAATTAGAGTCAGATCATTTATTTATAAATGTACAAATTCATTTCACGTTTTATCATGGGGCAAAGCATGCCTTGCCCCTTTAACTGTCAAGATTACTGAGCCGGGCAGAACGAATGACATGTTCTCCAGATGACATTTCTGACTTCCGCAGCTGCTTCTCTCCTCCCCAAAGGCTCCCACCTCTTCTGAATTCATGGAGGGCGGGCTTTTTATTGCTTTTAAGGATTGTTTTCCATGGAAAGAAGAAAAGGTGAGTTTCCCTTGGTTAAGTAATAGGTGTGAAGAGAGCAGTTTAAACACATAAGAAGAATAATTTTTAACCCTGGGCAAGTTTCCTGAGTTGGTTTTTTGGGTGATTTTTTTGTTTTTAAGTGGCAAAAATATAACATACACCTGTTTCCTAATCATTTTTGGTCTAGGCCTTGTGAAGGGAGTCTTTCCCTTGGTAATGTATAGATTCTGAAAGAGCAAAAATAATTTCCGATGGGATTCCTTAGGGTGTCCTGCCTGGCTAGGGAGCAATTTCTTTTGGCCTAGGGGAAAATTGTGCATTCAGATCCAGGAAAAAGAGAGGCCACCTCTGGCCAGCTGCTTCTTGCTTCTGGACACATAGATTATTAGTGTCCTCTTTTGTGGCTGGGACTGCATCTCAGTGCCTGCCTAGAAGAAATGGAAATCTACCCCCTCATTAGCCCCTCCCCAAATCAGGCAGCAAGTGAATTATTCAAGGTGAACTCAATTAACAACACCTACACCTGCCACAGTTTCCCAAACAAGATTGGCAATATAAAGCATAGGGGAATCATTTAGCTACTTCTTAATAATGTGGCAAGGTGAACTAGGAAAAGGGAGTGGGGCAATTTCATTTCTGGTTTCTGCTAAAATATCTGATTGACTTTGTCAGTAACTTTCACAGCATGTTGTTAGTTTTATAGAGAATTTGAATAAATTTTAAGTGTATGTGTATGTGAATGGCTTCTAAAGAGTAAAGGAAGAGTTTTTCTTTTTTTAAGAAAAAGTGTTCAGATACCAGAAAGCTGTTGATATGGGTTGATTGAGATCTGAGAGCTCCAAATTCACACCATGGGTAGTATCCTTTTTTCCCCCCAATTCTTTCATCTGATTGAGTCATTTGACATGAGCTCAGAAGTCCCTCTCCAGATACAGAATGAGATGCCATTACTTTTGGAATTGCTAGCCACCCTTTGATCCATAGACCTCACTTGCCCAATTATATTTATTGTAAGCTGTGAGATAATTACTCACTTTAACTTTGGCTTAGGTGAGTTTGACTTTTCCTTTGACTATCCTCTTCTTTATGAAGGGTTCTGCTTCCAAATTAACCATCAATCAGGGGAAGTTTCCTTTGACTCCAGCTTTCTAGACTTTCCACCCAAGTTTGCAGGTCTTCCTTGGCTTTGGTTTGGGTGGGTGGATCAGATGTGATTAGAGATGGAGGGGTCTCACCATTCCAACTAAGTGACCTCAAGGGTTCATACAGAATGGGGACTCAAATTGCAAGGCTATTAAACTGAAAGGCCTCCTTTACACTTTCCATTTCCAGGTAGAGCTTGAAAGATATCCACATTAAAGTTTACTACGGGTGAAATGTACATAATGGTGCAAGGCAAAATGTGTGACAGTCTCCTGGCAGGAGTCATCAATCATTCCAGACATTTTTCAGTGGGGATAAAGGGCTCAGCATGACTCCAGTAAGGGTTTACATCTCAGGAATCTTGGTTTAGTAGAAATATATCCTCTGAGTTATTTTTTATTAATAGCTCTTTGGGGAGAAAAGGTTGTAAGAAAATTCCCCCTTCTTGGACCATAGATTTATTACTAAAAGCCCATATCAAATCTCTTGATCCATTAAGTACTGTGTGTTACTATACATCATAGGTGACTATCTTTGGAGAAGCGGTGACATAGTGCATAAGACAGACAATACTTTGTGGATTGAAGCCATTCAGTACACTCAGCACTGCTCTTCATTTTCTTTAGAACCAAGAATGATCAGGAAATAGGATGTGCCATGCAGTTAAATATTTGGCCAACTGATATTTACTAATGTATTTGCTAATATTTTAGCAATTTTCAGAGATTAATGAACAATGAAATGTTCACACTTTTTAAAAAGATTTTATTTATTTATTTTTGTGAGAGAGAGAGAGAAAGAACATGCATGAGCGGGGGTGGGGGAGGGGCAGAGGGAGAAGCAGAGCCTGATGGGGAACTCGATCCCAGGACCCTGGGATCATGACCTGAGCCAAAGGCAGACGCTTCACTGACTGAGCCATCCAGGTGCCCCAAAATATTCACACTTTTAAAATATTTCAAACTTTTACCAGTTGTTTTTAGCTAAAAATAGCTACTATTTACTGAATGCCCCGTGTTAGACACCCTATTAACTGCTTTAGGTGCATTGTCTCACTGATTGTTCCCCATTTGTCTCTGAGGTACGTGCAAATATTGGCTTTGATTTAATGACTTGATCATTGAAGCTCAGAGAGGTTAAGTAATTTGCTCAGGGTTATAGAGCTATTCAGTGATGGGACCAGGGTTTGAACCATGGCAGGCTGCCTCTGTTCTTGACTGTTACTCTAAACTGCCTGCCAAATAATATAAATTGATTTTGTAGTCTAGTCTAACCTCTCTCTGATATTCCAGACATAAGCCAGCTTCTGCCTTAACACACCAGAATGTGAAAGTTCTTTGTTACAGGAAATCATTTTCCTTTATTATCTAAGAATCTCCCTTCTTGTAGCTTAAATCCACTGCTTCTAGTTTTGTCCCTAAAACTAGTATATATGAAAGCACATTAGGAACTGGAGAGCCTTGTGTGGGTATTGAATGTTTTTATTTTAATCATTATTATGTGAAAGGTGAATCGTGCTTCTGTGTGTAGCCCTGCATGTATTTAAAGACAACCATTATGATCCTTTGTCCCCACCAACTAACAATTCCAGGGCAGTGTGCCAAGCACTTATATAAGCATGAATCCACTGAGTCCTTATGGGAAGCCTTAATATTTTTTCCAATTTATAGATAGAACAACTGAAGCTCAAATCAATTAGGTTACAGGCTCAGGCCTTGTAGATAGCAGATGAATTTCAAACCTGAATACTTCTAACTCCAAAGCCTTTGCTCTTCCTGTAATACTTCTGGTGGCAACTCTCCTGAGGCCTTTTCTGTTGCTGAGCTCCAGAACTCATTGTAAGGTTTAGGCCCAGATAAGCTACCCTGGGATTTCCTCTTCCTTCCTGATGGTTGATCCCAATCCCCAGACTTCTCATCTGGGTAACTACTCATATTCACTCTTTTGTAGGAACTTCTATCAAACTGTCTGTAGAGTGGATTCCAGTCTCCTAGCCCTTATTCCCTTTCTTTACCATTCCTACAGAGGTACCAATGGATAATCAACACAATGATGGGGCACCTGGGTGTCTCAATTGGTTAAGCATCTGTCTTTGGCACAGGTTAGGATCCCAGAGTCCTGGGATGGAGCCCCACATCAGGCTTCCTGCTCAGCAGGGAGCCTGTTTCTCCCTCTCCCACTGCACCCCCCCACTTGTGCTTTCTCTCTCACTCTCTCTCAAATAAATAAAATCTTAAAAAAAAAAACAAACAGTGCAATGCAAAAATACCTTTATAAGAGTAGCCTTTGGCCAGTCTTTCTTGTCTTTCATCTGGGAGTATGGTAATCAGCTCATCTCAGTTTGCCTGGAACTCTTTCAGTTTTAGCACCTAAAGACCCTTATTCCAGAATCTCCTCAGCCCTGAGAAAACCAGGTTGGTTGGTCACCCAAACTGGGAGGGTAAATGGATAAGCTTTTTTTTCTTTTTTTTAAAGATTTTATTTATTTATTTGAGACAGAGAGAATGAGAGACAGAGAGCACAAGAGGGGAGAGGGTCAGAGGGAGAAGCAGACCCCCTGCTGAGCAGGGAGCCTGATGTGGGACTCGATCCCGGGACTCCAGGATCATGACCTGAGCCGAAGGCAGTCGCTTAACCAACTGAGCCACCCAGGCGCCCAAATGGATAAGCTTTTAAGTAGAGGGTCTTTGGATGGGCTTGGAGCAGAAGGACAGTGTAAATGAGCCTCCTAAAATCAAACACAAAATTGTGTATTGATTAAAGAGCAGGTCGGGGCGCCTGGGTGGCTCAGTCGTTGGGCGTCTGCCTTCGGCTTGGGTCATGATCCCGGGGTCCTGGGATCGAGCCCCGCATTGGGCTTCCTGCTCCGCGGGAAGCCTGCTCCTCCCTCTCCCACTCCTCCAGCTTGCGTTCCCTCTCTTGCTGTGTCTCTCTCTGTCAAATAAATAAATAAAATCTTAAAAAAAAAAAAAAGAGCAGGTCGTAGTTATGCTGTCAGTAAATGGCAGAGCCAGCTTTTAAATCCATGTTAGCCTTAATCCAAGTTAGACATAGTTGTGCCCTTACCATACTGGCCCTGGTGAAAACTTTCCTATGGCAGGGGTCAACAGATTACCAAAGGGGTCAACAGGTGACCTAGAAAAGGGCAAGTATTGTGGACCTAAATATCCTTGAGTTAGTAAAATTTCTTTGTAGAAAAAGATTGATTCCTGGAACGTAGCATTTTAGTAGTCGGACTAATATAAACTCAGACTTCTAAATCTGTTCTTCTAGATACTGTAAGTTTACCAATATAGTCTTAAGATAATAGTCATAGCTTTTGGGAGGCAGCTACATAACTCTCAACTCAGAATCTGAGATCAGTTAACACCCATTTTTTTTTTTTCTCTTGAACTAATATTAATTTGGGTTCCTGCTATTTGTATTTTTCTCCCCCTCTATTATCTTTGGGTGCCTGAAAATGCTCTTATAATTATTTCCAATTTCTGGATGTTAGTTTGTGTTCTAGATTTTCCTGTGGTTATTATCTATCTATGCACATAGTAAGCTTAGTGCCTAGTGACACCTCAAAATAACAGTGTTACAGATAAAAAACAATTGCATGTTCACTGAAATTATAGATAATTTCATGGTTTGGAAGCTTCTTGCCTTTTGGAATATGACAACTGCAAATGAAATTTAATGTGAATTCCTTAGAAGTTCTATTTTGCCATCAAGAAACATTGATTATTTTCTTGCTACAATAATAGTGGTTAAATTATCTAGTTATCCAACCTATTTCAACCAGGAAAAGAATAATACGACAATATGGGCTCAAGCGTACACATGTATCATTGAGAAATATTTCTCACAAATAGTTTTTTAGGCAAGTAAGAACTTGGCTAAACACTTTACATACATTACCTTATTCACAACAAACCTATAATAATCATTAACGTTTATTGAGTGCTTACTGTGAGTCAAGCATTGTTTTCAGAAGCTTACTTGTATGATCTCATTTAATTATCACAATATTCCCAGAGGGAAAGATTAGGAATAGTTTCTAAATGTGGTTAAAGGTGGTTTAAACAGGTGAAAGTACTTATTGTTTGCTTTATAAGAATCTCAAAGCAGCCCTTACCAGTGCTCAGTGATGTCCCAAAGGACTGGTCTCCTTTGATATTTTCTCTCTGCTAACTTCAGTGAATCATCAATGTACTGAAAGATGGCTGGAACAGCCCCAAGCATCATGTCTTTATAGAAGAGCACCCAAAGCAGGAAACAAAAGAGGAATAGCAAAGGGCCTTTTCTTTCTACTGTTCTTTTATTTTCAGGAAGGAAAATCTTTATCCTAGACACTCAGCAGACTCCATTTTCAACTCATTAGTTAGAACTAGGCCATCCCATCATCCTCACCCTCCAGGGAAGCTGGGACAGTGAATATATGGCAAAGAAAATAGGGTTACCTTGATTGGCTTAGAAGAGTGGTTCTCAAACTTTTTTGGTCCAAGGACCTGTTTTCACTCTGAAACCTATTGACCCCAGAGAGCTTTGTTATCTCTATTAATATTTACCATATTAGAAATTAAAACAGATAAGTTTTTAAAATGTTTATCAACTTATTAAAAATAACAAGAAACAATACATATAAATATTAAAATATTTTTACTGAAAAATAACCTTTTCAAAACAAAAAAATTAACAAGAAGAGTGATGTTGTTTATGCTTTTGTAAATCTTTTTAATGTCTGGCTTAACAGAAGACACCTGGATTCTTATATCTCTTTCTATTAAATCTGTTGTGATATGTTGTTTTGATTGTTGTATATGAAGAAAATCCAGCCTCACAATATGTAGTTGGAAAAATTTGGATATTTGAAAAGCCTTTTTAGATAATCATGAATTTTTTTGACACTACTCAAACTCACCAAATGGTAATATCTTAAAGTTCATTTCATTGTGAAATCTGAAAATGTATCAATAAATGTTTTATACTCTGTTTCATTAAAATCCATTGGTCTCTTTTGTAACTTGTAGGGACCTTTTATCCACATATGACTTTGTAACATCATGTATTGGTCATTTGGAAAGTATTGGCTCAGTGAGTTATGTAGATCTTCCATTCTTCATTATGCAATATAAAAAATCATGTTTAGAGGTCTGGCCAAGATGGCGGAGGAGTAGGACACTTTAGTTTCATCTGGTACCAGGAATTCAGCTAGATAACTATCAAATCATTGTGAACACCTGCAAACTCAACTGGAGATCTAAGAAGAGAATTGCTGCAATTCTATAAATAGAAAAGCGACCACTTTCTGCAAGGTAGAAGGTGTGGTGACGTGAATCCGAGGGGATATACTGCGGAAGATAAACTGCAGGGGTAGGGAGCCTCCATAAGCTGGCTCTGGAAGGTGATATAGCAGCAGAGAGCAAAATCAGAACTTTTGGAGGTCTGTTCCAGTGAGGGATGTCCTGCCTGAAAGGCACTCAGGTGACTAAGTGGGGGCAGAACCCTAGGTGGGTCAGTGTGGTCTCAGGATCCCCAGGATCACAGGAAGACCGGGGGGTGCCTGAATGCAGCAGAGCGCCCAGGTATTGGAGCAGGGAAGCTGGCTGCAATCAGTGAGCCCAGGAATAGGTTCTTAGCTTGGGGTTGCCATAAACTGCGAACCAGGGCCCATCCTGAGCAGGGGCCCAACAAGCAGCAGAACTGGTGAGCCCCCCCTAATTCCCCCAGGAGGAGTGGCCCAGGAGCATGCGGCAGGAGTCTGCAGGGATTGGAGACTCCAAACAGGGTCGTGTGCCTGAGATAGAAATGCTTGGTCACAGGCCGGGTGAGCATGGAGTGCAGACAGAGACCAGGGAGACTGGAGTGATTGACTGCTTTTCTCTGAGGATGCACTGAGGAGTGGCACCCAGAGCTTTCAGCTCTGGGACCAGAGATTGGGAGGCCGACATTTTCTTTCTCATCCTCTAAAGGTGTGAGGAAAGCCTTCAGGGAACAAAAGGCACATAGAGGGAACCGGAGCAGATTACTTAGCCTGGCC
Organism: Leptonychotes weddellii; assembly: GCF_054177405.1. Taxonomy (NCBI): domain Eukaryota; kingdom Metazoa; phylum Chordata; class Mammalia; order Carnivora; family Phocidae; genus Leptonychotes; species Leptonychotes weddellii. The sequence continues at coordinate 28,653,144 of NC_138384.1, forward strand.
GCCTGGCAAGGACGGTGCAATTCTGCCTGGGGCAGTTACACTTGAGAATCAAAGTAACAGGCCCCTCCCCCAGAGTATCAGCAAGAACATCCTGCCAAGACCAAGTTTACTGATCACCGAAAACTGCAAAACTCCAGTGCTAGGGGAATACAGCACATAGAATCCATAGCTTAACCCCCATGATTCTTTAGTCTTTCAATTTTATTTTTTTTTTAATTTTTCTGTCTGATTATATTCTCTTTTTTTTTCAATTTAGTTTTTTAATTTTAATTTTTTTTGGTTTCAGGTTGCTTCTGATTTGTTTATAGTGTATATTTCTCTGGGGTTGTTGTTGCCATTTTAGTATTTTGTTCTCTCGTTCATCTATTCTTCTCTGGACAGAATGACAAGATGGAAAAACTCACCTCAAAAAGGAGAACAAGAGGCAGTACTGACTGCCAGAGACCTAATCAGTATGGACATAAGTAAGATGTCGGAACTAGAGTTCAGAATAACGATTATAAGGATACTAGCTGGGCTTGAGAAAAGCATAGAAGACACTAGGGAATCCCTTTCTGGAGAAATAAAATAACTAAAATCTAACCAAGTCGAAATCAAAAAGGCTATTAATGAGATGCAATTAAAAAATGGAGGCTCTAAATGCTAGGATAAATGACACAGAAGAGAGAATTAGTGATATAGAAGACCAAATGATGGAGAATAAAGATGCTGAGAAAAAGATAATCAACTACTGGATCATGAGGGAAGAATGTGAGAGAAAAGTGATAGCATAAAGTGAAACAATATAGAATAATTGGTATCCCAGAAGAAGAGGAAAGAGAGAGGGGGGCAGAAGGTATATTGGAGCAAATTATAGTGGAGAACTTCCCTAATCTGGAAAAGGAAAAGGCATCCAAGCCCAGGAGACACAGAGAACACCCACCTCTCAAAATCGATAAAAATAGGCCAACACCCTGACACATAATAGTGAAACTTGCAAATCTTAGAGATAAAGAGAAAATCTTTGAAAGCAACTCAGGACAAGAGGTCCATAACCTACAAAGGTAGAAACATTAGATTGGCAGCAGACCTATCCACAGAGACCTGGCAGGCCAGAAAGGACTGGCATGATATATTCAGGGTGCTAAATGAGAAAAATTTGCAGCCAAAAATACTTTATCCAGCTAGGATGTCATTCAGAATAGAAGGAGTGATAAAAAGCTTCTAGGACAAACAGAAACTAAAAGAATTTGTGATCACCAAACTAGCCCTACAAGAAATATAAGGGATCCTTTAAGCAAAGAGAGAGCCCAAAAGTAACATAGACCGGAAAGGAACACAGACAATATACAGAAACAGTAGCTTTTCAGGTAATACAAAGGCACTAAACTCATATCTTTCAGTAGTTACTCTGAATGTAAATGGGCTAAAAGCCCCAATCAAAAACACAGGGTATCAGATTGGATAAAAAAGGAAGACCCATCGATATGCTGTCTGCAAGAGATTCATTTTAGACCCAAAGACATCTCCAGATTTAAAGTGAGGAGGTGGAAAACCATTTATCATGCTAATGGACATCAAAAGAAAGCTGGGGTAGCAATCCTTATATCAGACAAATTAGATTTTAAACCAAAGACTGTAATAAGAGATGAGGAAGGACACTATATCATAATTAAAGGGTCTATCCAATAAGATCTAACAATTGTAAATACTTATGCCCCTACCATGGGAGCAGCCAATTATGTAAGCCAATTAATAAAAAAAATCAAACACATTGGTAATAATACAACAGTAGTAGGGGATTTTAACACCCCCCTCACTGCAATGGACAGATGATCAAAGCAGAAGATCAACAAGGAAGTAAGGGCTTTGATGACACGCTGGATCAGATGGACTTCACAGATATATTCAGAACATTCCATCCTAAAGCAACAGAATACACATTCTTCTCAAGTACACATGGAACATTCTCCAGAATAGATCACATCCTAGGTCACAAATCAGGTCTCAACTGGTACCAAAAGATTGAGATCATTCCCTGCATACTGTCAGACCGCAATGCTTTGAAACTGGAACTCAATCACAAGAGGAAAGTCGGAAAGAACTCAAATACATGGAGGCTAAAGAGCATCCTACTAAAAAATGAATGGGCCAACCAGGAAATTAAAGAAGAATTAAAAAAAATTCATGGAAACAAGTGAAAATGAAAACACAGCTGTTCAAAATCTTTGGGATGCAGCAAAGGTGGTTCTAAGGGGGAAGTATATGGCAATACAAGCCTTTCTCAAGAAACAAGAAAGGTCTCAAATACACAACCTAACCTTACACCCAAAGGAGCTGGAGAGAGAACAGCAAATAAAGCCTAAACCCAGCAGGAGAAGAGAAATAATAAAGATCAGAGCAGAAATCAATGAAATAGAAACCAAAAGAACAGTAGAACAGATCAATGAGACTAGGAGCTTATTCTTCTAAAGAATTAGTAAGATTGATAAACCCCTGACCAGACTTATCAAAAAGAAAAGAGAAAGGACTCAAATAAAAAAAATCATGAATGAAAGAGGAGAGATCACAACCAACACTGAAAAAATAGAATTACACGAACATATTATGAGCAACTATATGACAACAAATTAGGCAATCTGGAAGAAATGGATGCATTCCTAGAGACATATAAACTACCAAAACTGAAACAGGAAGAAATGGAAAACCTGAGCAGACCCATAACCAGCAAGGAATTGAAGCAGTGATCAAAAATCTCCCAACAAACAAGAGTCCAGGGTCCAATGGTTTCCTAGGGGAATTCTACCAAACATTTAAACAAGAATTAATACCTATTCTTCTGAAGCTTTTCAAAAAATAGAAATGGAAGGAAAACTTCCAAACTCTTTCTGTGAGGCCAGCATTACCTTGATTCCAAAACCAGACAAAGACCCCACCAAAAAGGAGAATTACAGACCAATATCCCTGATGAACATGGATGCAAAAATTCTCACCAAAATACTAGCCAATAGGATCCAACAGTACATTAAAAGGATTATTTACCACGACCAAGTGGGATTTATTCCTGGGCTGCAAGAGTGGTTCAACATCTGCAAATCAATCAGTGTGATACACTACATAAATAAAAGAAAGGACAAGAACCATATGATCCTCTCAGTAGATGCAGAAAAAGCATTTGACAAAGTACAGCATCCTTTCTTGATTAAAACTCTTCATAGTGTAGGGATAGAGGAAACATACCTCAGTATCATAAAAGCTATATACGAAAAGCCCACAGGGGATATCATTTTCTTTTTTAAAAAAATCTTTTTTTATTATGTTAATCACCATACATTACATCATTAGTTTTTGATGTAGTGTTCCATGATTCACTGTTTGCTTATAAC
>NC_138384.1:28657008-28675713 GCF_054177405.1 Leptonychotes weddellii
TCCAACATTTGTTGTTCCTTGCCTTGTCCATTTTTGCCATTCTAACTGGCATAAGGTGGTATCTCAATGTGGTTTTGATTTGAATTTCCCTGATGGCTAATGATGATGAACATTTTTTCATGTGTCTGTTAGCCATTTGTATGTCTTCTTTGGAGAAATGTCTGTTCATGTCTTCTGCCCATTTTTTGACTTGATTATTTGTTTTTTGGGTGTTGAGTTTGAGAAGTTCTTTATAGATCTCGGATACCAGCCCTTTATCTGTAGTGTCATTTGCAAATATCTTCTCCCATTCGGTGGGTTGCCTCTTTGTTCTGTTGACTGTTTCCTTTGCTGTCCAGAAGATTTTAATCTTGATGAAGTCCCAAAAGTTCATTTTTGCTTTTGTTTCACTAGCCTTTGGAGATGTATCTTGAAAGAAGGTGCTGTGGCTGATGTCAAAGAGGTTACTGCCTCTGTTCTCCTCTAAGATTTTGATCGATTCCTGTCTCACATTGAAGTCTTTCATCCATTTTGAGTTTATCTTTGTGTATGGTGTTATAGAATGGTTGAGTTTCATTCTTCTGTATATAGCTGTCCAATTTTCCCAGCACAGGGTTGCAGATTGGATAAAAAGATAGGACCCATCCATATGCTGTCTACAAGAAACTCATTTTGAACCTAAAGATACATCCAGACTGAAAGTGAAGGGATGGAGATCCATCTTCCATACCAACGGACCTCAAAAGAAAGCTGGGGTAGCAATTCTTATATCAGACAAATTAGATTTTAAACTAAAGTCTGTAATAAGAGACACAGAAGGACACTATATCATTCTTAAAGGGTCTATCCAACAAGAAGATCTAATAATTGTAAATATCTACGTCCCCAACATGGGAGCAGCCAACTACATAAGACAACTCTTAACCAAAATAAGGAGTCGTATTGATAATAATATGTTAATTGTAGGAGACCTCAATACTCCACTCTTTCATCTTTCTTTAAACCATACTTATATAGCCCTATATGAGCTTTTATTTATGTATTTATGTATTTATTTATTGACAGAGAGAAAGATATAGCGAGAGAGGGAACACAAGCAGTGGGAGAGGGAGAGGGAGAAGCAGGCTGCCTGCTGAGCAGGGAGCCCGATTCAGGGCTCGATCCCAGGACCCTGGGATCATGACCCGAGCCAAAGGCAGACGCTTAATGACTGTATGATCTTTCTTTAAACCATTATTATACACTCACATTTCATAATAAAAAAATTACAGCTTTCTGAAATAGGTAATAAAAATTTTGGAATGCGTGTGGCCTTCTTGTTTAACTTCCCACTGAGCTGGAATCTCCCATTCCACAGGCACTCCAGGTCTTAGTTGGAAACTTCCAGCAACAGGGATAGTGTCTAGCCTTATTCTCATGGAAGCCAGGTACATTTTTTATAAGCACGGCTTTTCTCAAGTCTGTAATGTGTTGAACTAAAAACTGTCTCCTAATGACTTTTGCCTACTGGCAGTAGTGCTCCCCCAAATAAGTCATGTATCACTTTCTTGTCTCTCATTTAATTACTACTACTAAGTATTTGAAAATATCTATATGTGTGGTAAGCGTGCTCTGTCTCTTGAAGTCGAAATAAAGAAGGACTGGAGCCCTTTTTATCTTGGCTCTTTCTTCCAAGCCTCCTGGTTATTTTTCAAAAAGCTTATAGTCCAGTTGGGGGAAGTGAGCTGAACAGAAGAAAGGAATTTAACTGTCAATGTCTGTGACATCGACAAGGCATCCTATAGGAATTTAGAAAATAATTCTCAGGAGAAGACTCAGTTTTGCCTTAAAGGAGATATAAAGCATGCTATTATTTGGTTAGTTGTGTCACAATTTAAAATTTTAATCTGATTTTGCCCGTTGAATAATAAGGCTGGAAACCAAAGAGAGGTACCCAGTTACCATCAAATTTAGCTTTGATTTTATGAAAACTTGCCCCTCAGAATTCATGAAAGATGAAACATACTAACATTATCTAAACATCAATATTAGTAACATGACGGGCAAAAGATCTCTTACGCACGCATTTATAAACAGCAGGTCCTTCCCTTCCTCCAGGACAGGGATCTGCCCAGGATTTATTGATCATTTATGAATTGACATTTTTGGGACTCTGATGTGTTTCCATTAGATCCCATTGGGAGGGATGCCCAGGCCCTTTCTTTTTCACTTACTAGCTGTCATTTGGCTCCTCGTTTTCTCTTCTATAAATTGGTGATCAGAACTGTACCTATTTCTTAAGGTAGTAGTCAGGACAGGATGTGATGATGCTTTTGAAGAGTTCAGCCCTGGGCCTAGCACATGGTAAACTTTCAATGAACCCAAGTTAGCTTTGCTGTAATTTACCCCCCACATGCAAGGATTTCACAGCCCAGGATTCTACAGTTCCACAGTGTCGGGTGTCTTCTTGCCCCTCCTTGGGGCTTTCTCTTCCTTCTCGAGGACTTCCCCTTTTGCAGAACAAGCTTAGATATTTGAGGTGGTCCCAGCATTCCTCCATCCTGGAAGTTGAAAGGGGAACTTTGAACCCTGTTCAGTTTGGCTGGCAAAATAATAATAATTGGAAAAACTTTGAAAAGTGGGAGATTCCACAGGAAATCCATAGATTCTAGTGTCTCTTTAAAAACTGCAATATTGGGTGTCTGGGTGGCTCAGTTGGTTAAGCGACTGCCTTCAGCTCAGGTCCTGATCCTGGAGTCCCGGGATCGAGTCCCGCATCGGGCTCCCTGCTCGGCAGGAAGTCTGCTTCTCCCTCTGACCCTCTCCCCTCTCATGTGCTCTCTCTCATTCTCTCTCAAATAAATAAATAAAATCTTTAAAAAATAAATAAATAAAATAAAATAAAATAAAAACTGCAATATTCACCTCACCAGGACTTGCTTCCTCAAGAGACATCGTGGGTTAGTACTGGGCAGTGGTGTCTTTTCTCCAGGTCCCCCATCATCTCCATGCCTGGTCACTTCTCACACTTTTACACAGTCGGTCCCTGTGGTCAGTGAGCATGCAGTCCTTCCTCTTCCTAACTGAAAAGGCCTTCCTTTATTGAGAGCATGAGCTTGGGTTTTGCTATCATAGATTTTAGCTTTCAATTTTTTCAGGAGATTTTGAATTCCTTCTTGCTTGTCAGAGAAACTTTTTTTTTTTTTTTCCCTGCAGCAGGTTTCTTTTTGTACTCTCCAAGAACAGCTTGCTAGCTTGCAAAAAAGAAGAAGCAGGGCTCTTTGGGGAGCTGTCAGAAAGAGCAGATGCAGCCTCAGCATGGCGCTCCTGATCCCCGCAAGTGGCACGTAACACTTTATTTGTAAAGAGAAGGGCAGAGAACTTCTCTTCTCCCCACGTCGCGATTTGCATTTTATTAGACACCCAGTAGAATGGTTTGCAAATCGCCGTCTTCACTCGCAGATCTCTCTATCAACCCCCAACCTACCAGAGGGCAAAACACAGGGATGCAAAAAACAGGATGGTGTTAAAAGGAATCAGAAAAATGCAGCTCACAACTGTGGCTTTTTATTCTGCTTCAAAAAGTGCCTTTTGTTTCTGAGATTTCTGAGGGAGATAAGCGGACTCTGCCCAGATACGTAGAGGTAGTGTAAGGAGAGGCAGAGGAATGCTGTCCCAAGGCAGAGAAGCAGAGAGCCCGGGGCTCTGCAGTTAACACCTCCATTTGCTGGCTGTGTGTTCTGGCAAAAACGACTTCATGCCACAGCCTCAGTTTCCATACAGCCTTGTTCACAGAGCTGGCTGGTTGCAGTGGGGTTGCCCGTGTAACCGCCTGGCCATCTCCTTACACCCCTCCTCCCCTTCGTCTTTGCCATTTCCCTTGTCCAGGGTTTCCATATTAAATTCTGCCTAAGTCAGCTCTTCCAAAGAAGGGCTTTGCTTGACTTCTTAACTCAGTTGATACTATTATTTTAATCATTATAGAGAAATCTTGCTCTTAAAGGAAATAAACAAAGCCCCCCTCTTTCCCCCCAGAATTTTACTAAATAGAAGGTGGAAGGTGGGAGATTACTGCAGGCAATTATGATTACCTTCAACTGGGTGGGGACATGTCCTGGGGAATCTTTTGAAACGTGGAAGGAAGACCAAATTGTGTTTGGTTCAATTTATCTTATATATACATTGTGGAAAGTGGTTAATTGGTATATGTGACACCTCCTTTGGTGTCAGAACAGCTTGGTACCTGGCCATTCTGCCGTTAGTTGGGCCTGCCCTCAGTGCGATCTGGATTTTAAAAAGTAAAACTATCAGCCAATTATTTGTGGAGATTGGGAGGTACAGTTGAAGTTTGGGGTCACTGTTAACTTACTGTCTTTTTCTTAAGTATAATAAAAAGATTTCATGAAGAAGTCAAATTTTCCTGGTTTTCTTTTCATAGGTACATGGATAATGGATTTGCTCTAGTTCTTTCATTTTTCCAGGACATTGAGAAAGGAATTTGCCTGTTCAGTTGCTCCTGGTCTTACACCTGCTGGATGGTAAAGTTAGATATTCCAGCTCTCTGGAAGGTTGAAGTCAGTGATCTCTCAGAGTCTCTTCCAGCCTTGTGGCTTGATGAGGCACCACAAGATTCATTCTATAGGCTGGTGAACTTCATATCTCTTGTCTTTGCATTTCTTATACCCCTTACCATGGAGCAAAGACCGTCGCCCCTGTATTGACTTCCTCTATTGTAACCCCTTAACACCAGGTCAAGAACTTCATTTCAGCACTTAATATGCATCACTGTAATTATCTGTTTATGTATGTGTTGTCTGTGAATTTCCTGATGACAAATATCAGGTCTCATTCATACTTTTATTCCTGGCACTTACCATAATGGGCAAGTACTTTGTAGGGGGGCAAACCCAATACAGTGTTGAATGAAATAGAATTAATGAACATGGCCCCTGCTGCAATCAAAGGTCTGACCCATCTTTTTCTTATTCACACTGTGTATACCCAACATAGGAAAAAGTTTGGATAAACAGGGAAAGGTTCCTGGGACGAAAAGACCCATCCATATTCCAGCTCTTTGACTCAGCTTTGAATCCCCTTTGGGGAAGGGAGGGGATGGTGGGAGAAGGATGTTAATGAAACAGACAGGGTTCAATGCATAAAGGGACTTAAAAACAACAACAGCACAAAACATTGGATTTTATTGGTTTGCTTGTTTTAACCATGGTCCTGGTGATAAACAGTCCCCACCCTTCACTTATCCCAATCTTTCCCGAGGTAAAGGTTATGATGGAAAGGCTTTACCTTTATATAGGTAATATACCCCTCACATTCCCAGGCCGCATCTTCTATACCCTTGATACTACAGTTGTCCGTGACTTGCCCACATGGAATTATGTATGTGTAGAAAAGGACTGAACAAAATCTCAGGTCTCAAGTCTAGTCATTCCTCAGGCGGAGCTAACCGGCTACCGGCAAAGGGAAATCCTTCCTGGAGGCTGGAGGTGAGCAAGATGGGCAGAGCCTCTGAAGCAGTGATTCTGGAGGGCACTCAGTGGGCTGAAACTGGGAAGCTATGGGCTGCTCACTCAGCTCCCACAGTGAATGTTCCTGGTAGGGTTCTCTGCTGAAATGATCCATGTTTCTGTGGCCCTTATGTGCTAACCCTCTTTCTCTGGACCCTGACTGATCTCCTTTCTCTTTCTAAGCTCTCTCTTTGACTATTGTTGGAGATAGTGAACAAGGTCTTGACCTCTCTCACAGTGTTTTTCCCAAATACTTTTCCATGCCATCTGATACCTTCTGAAGTTGTCTAAGGACTGCACCTTTGGAAAACAAACAGACAAAAAAGGAATCCTGCCTTTCCTGCCTCTGTTTTCTTCCTGGTTTCACTTTCCTTTCCTGAGGCAGTATGCATGGAAATGGCCTAGCTGACTTAGAAGGAGCAGGGATGGGTGAAGGTGAGGCCTGAAACGTGGGTAGGAAAAAAAATGGATCTATAGATTGAAAAAGACCATCTTGCCAGATTTGCTATGCTGTGGATCCTAGAGTTCACCCTGTAGGTGATGGGAAGCCATAGAATTTTGAGCAATGTAGCAATGTCATCAAAGTTGACCTCTATGACTGGCATATCTGTTTCTCTGTTAACTCATACTTTTTTTGTGTCTATCCTGTTCCCAGTATTATATTTGGAGTTATGGAGAGTATGAATAAAGGCAACACTCATGTCTTCAAAGTGCCTTGAAAACTTAAGAGAATAAAACATTTTATCCATAAATAACAGAAACTCAGTTAAGTATGCATATAAACCAGTACTTTGGGTGGTACAGTATGGACTTTGTTAAGTATTACAGAGGTGGATGGAAGAAAGAGCTAGTGGCTTGGGGGAAGACTTTGTGGAGAGGTTGTATAAGAGTTGAGCCTCCAAGGATGGATGATCAGAAGTTTGATTGACAAGGGGAGTGAAGGGAAAGTGCAAAGTGGAGGGAAAAATGGTAGGCACTGGTATTTGCCTCTCTGAACATCTCCTCTTCCACCCTCCCAGCAGACCCTGGCTTTGTTTATGACCCAAGCGTTCTGGAAAGTTTACTCTGCTCTTACTTCTAGGAGTGGGTCACATAGCCCAAGTCAGTCATCGTTCTGTCCCTCCTAACGCTTCATCCCCAGGCCTTGGTGATTAATTTACTCTTAGTGTGCAGATGTGAGGCCCAGAACAGCTGCATGAGAGAAGCTATTTTCAGAATGATGCCAACACACAGTAAAGCATATTCAAGGGAATCTGAGAAAAACAGTGGAAGACATCTCCAGATCAAACCATATCGAAGCCTACTCCAACTCTGAACTTCTTAGTTACATGATACAATAAATGACTCTCTGAATTGGGCTTTTCTGAGCCTGAAACATATTAACTGAGAGAGCTGATTGCAATACGCTGGCCTATGACTGGAAATAATGAGTAGACCCCTTGGAGGGAAGGTTTGAGATTACAGAAGGAGGAGATGATGAGGGGCTTGTGGAGGTAACATTGAATTCTGGAGGGTCTTGAATGTGAGACTGAGGCAGATACATATGGCCTTGCTTGATAATAGAAAGAAGTTACTAAACATTTTATAAAGACATAAGAATGATATTTATTGGCCACTAAAACTCAGGATCAAAAATCATATAATGAGCCTAGACAAGACTCTCATCTTAGTTTTCAGTTTCTCTCTTTTCCCCAGAAGGAAGACCCATTGGGGCCAATTAATACCTCCCCAAGCCTTTATTTTGCCAGATATGATCTTTATACCAGGCTTCTAGAACTGCTCCCATAAAGTTTAAAAGTTGGTGTGTATAAGTTTATGTGTTTCCTTGGAAAATGCATTTGCTATATTGCTTCTGCTCGAAATAAAATGTGTTTCCAAAGTTATAAATATGAAGTTTAGAAGAGAGCATATTTCTTGGGAGGGATTTATTCCCTGTGACACGCTTTGAAGTCTGTTTTCCATTTTTTCTTTATCTCCGCTCCTTCAGAACGGTGTTTGTTTTTGCCATTATGCAAGATTTGCAGCCGGCCTCTCTATAGTGTTTGTATATTATTCCTTAATCAGATAAGAAAATCATTCTAAGCTTTATCTAGAAATTTCCATAGTAAGTATGGTTTAAAAAAATTTAAATAATGCTATGAAAGGGACTAAACCTCACTAGGTATGAACACACTTGTCCATAGTAAACACGAACTATGAGCAGATAATGGATAGTACAGGTTCAAATGAAATTCCAAGCTCAAAGACTATGTATTAGTTACATTTTCAGGTTATATTACTTAATAATAAGGAATGTCTTGCACTTTGTGATTTATTTCAAAACAGACTATGTCCACTTAACTCAGTTTAATATAAGTTTATAAATAAATAAAAGACTGTTCTTTTTATTGTACGTCATTGGTTTGGTGGGGGGAACCAGGGTGGTTTCCAAGCACCTACCACCACAGTTGTTGCTTGAGACATCTCCATCTGCAGCACACTGGAGCAATTCAGCTCTGGATGCCCTGCAAAAGTGCTGTTGACCTTGGGAAGATTTGGTGGGCTAAAGATCTGGTGTTAAGTTTAGTTGACCGGGTGCAGTTTAGTTTTCAGGGGCAAAATCAATTACCAAAGCTCAGTTTTCTGAGTCTTTTTGTTTCCTTCTCAATATAATTCCTTAATGTGCTATTTGTGTAAGAAAACACCAGTGATTTTTTTTTTTAATGGGGAGGAGGAAGGGCCTGGTGGATCCAATGAACAGGGTCGTCATGAAAAAAACCTAATCAGGATGTACATATGGAAAGCTGTTCCACCATTCATCCAATCACTTAGTCACTGATAACAACACATACTGAGGGCTTAGTTGGTTTCAAGATCCAAATCTCTAGCAGAACCCCAGAATCCTAAACTGGCTAGCAATCAAATTAGACTCAATTAGACTAGAGATGTGGATCCTTGCAAAGGGGAAAATGTTGGAGCTAGAAATCAACAGAGATGTTAGAAGATAAAGTCATTCCATGGGGGTAAGGTTGCCTTGTCTACAACAGTATTTTCTAGCTGGCAGATCATGCAGTAGGAGTGTGTTCAAAGCAAAATGAAACCAAACAAACAAATAAACAAACAAAAGAACACTTTAATGGTGGGTGAGAGCCTCTCTCCTGTCCCTCAATGTTCTGCTAATTTCACTTAACCTGATAAGCTTATAATATATTAATACATTTTTATTTGACTTAACACAGCAGTCCTCAAAGTATGTTTCATGCAACACCACTCCTACAAAATAATCTAATAAAAAATTGTTGTGGGATCAGTTAAGTGTGGGAAGCTCTACAAATTACAGACCCTCCTTGGAAGCATTATCTGCATACTAATAGCTTTGCGAAGTCCTACAGCAAACAGAATTGTTTAACTGTCCCAGTTTTTCCCTACTTTCTTGATCCATGGAATCATTTTATGCATCTATGGTTACGCCTTTTCCCTTCTCCCTTTCTAGGAAGGTCAACACTGTTGAGCATTGACAAAGATAGGCAGCAGGCAGCATGGTGCCTCTGATGCCAGGACAACTTAAACAGGGCACCAGGAGAGCAAGAGCCTATGACCTTTCTTGGCCCATGGCTTCTTTTGTGCAGCACTGTTACTGGCCAAGAGGCAAGACAATGTGGATATGCAGCCACATGATTGATTGTCAACAGTGACCCAACGAGAGACAACAGCAAAGGCAACAGGTCTATAACACACGAGAAATCATCATACAGATGAGATTTACAAATTCACAATAAACAAGACATCTTCCTTTGTTTCCTTCCTCTGCTTTATCCAGCTTCCTACCCAGGACCTCTCTAGGACCATCTCTAGTGCCATCTAGCCTGGTACCACATTAGGCTTCTATCAGGGACTCATTTTACTTTGATTAGGTCAACTGATTCCTAAGCTTGTGGACACACAAACACACTTTTAATTTCTTTGTCATCTTTGAAACTGGCACTAATAATAACAGAGCCATTATGGAACATTGTTTTTTTTTTTTTTTTTTTTTCTCAAAGATTTTATTTATTTATTTGACAGAGAGAGACATAGCGAGAGCAGGAACACAAGCAGGGGGAATGGGAGAGGGAGAAGCAGGCTTCCCGCCGAGCAGGGAGCCCGATGTGGGACTCGATCCCAGGACCCTGGGATCATGACCTGAGCCGAAGGCAGATGCTTAACGACTGAGCCACCCAGGCGCCCTGGAACATTGTTTTAGTAACAAGGATATCATCTACAAGTGTTCATTGCATACTTTCGTATAAAAGGCCTGAAAGGCAGGGGAAGTGACCCATGTGGTTCCTGCCCTCAAGCAGTTAATAGTCTAGTTGTAGAGACAGACATCCACATGAAAAGGAAGTGACAGCCAACCTGTTGGGATGCTTGGTTTACAGTCAAGTGTTGCAAACTGAGTTAATGAGGAAAAGACTTCAAAGTGGAAGAGGTACTACCTTCATCAGAGCTAGAAAGGAGGGTGGAGTTCATAGCAACAATGTTAGAGCTGGTATTGCCCATAATGATCATTGCAGTTACACCTTTTATACTCTCCCACTCTAGGAAGGTCACTAGAATCACAAAGCAAAGGGACCTTGGCACTAAATCCCTCAATTTAACAGGGGCACAGAGTGTGTTCTCTCTTTTCTTTTCTTTTTTTTTTTTTAAAGATTTTATTTATTTATGTGACAGAGAGACACAGCAAGAGAGGGAACACAAACAGGGGGGGTGAGAGAGGGAGAAGCGGGCTTCCCGCTGAGCAGGGAGCCCGATGCAGGACTCAATCCCAGGACCCTGGGATCATGACCTGAGCCGAAGGCAGACGCTTAATGATTGAGCCACCCAAGCGCTCCTGTTCTCTCTTTTCTTGAATGGTCACAGTCTGGTGGGGAGGGAACACAGCAAATGCTAATTGCTGTGATAAGGAGAAGTAGTGGATATTATGAGAATATAGAGGAGGGAACCCAGCTTAAGTTGGGTGTTAGAGGGATCAAAAGAAGGGGCTCAGATTTGAAAGATGAGAAGAGATCTACTTTATGAAGCACTAGGAACATCTGTGCAAAGGTAGAGGGAAATGAGAATTGTCACTCTGCTAGGGAACCCAAACTAGAACATGGGATCATGGTAGGATATTGGCATTGGAAGGTGGGTGGGGTCCAGATGCCGGAGCCCCTTGTATGATGTATCAAGGGAGTTAATATTCATTGGTCCGGGGGGGCATAAGATCCAGGTTCCGGTTCTTTGCTGCCAGGTGGCTGGTTATGTAATGCTGGTCACCTCTTTTTGGGCCTTAGTTTTCTCATCTGTACTCAGGGAAGATTAGCCCCTGTGAGAGTTCTTCTAAGGTGTTTTTTTTTTTTTTTTTAAGATTTTATTTATTTGAGAGAGAGAGAGAACGAGCGGTGGGGAGGGACAGAAGAAGAGGGAGAAGCAGACTCCCCACTGAGCAGGGAGCCCGATGCGGGGCTTGATCCCGGGACTGGGAGTTCATGACCTGAACCGAAGGCAGATGCTTAACCGACTGAGCCACCTAGGTGCCCTGAGAGTTCTTCTTGTTTTAATGATCTTTGTGGTAGAGTGTTTAATGAATTATAGCCTTTCTTGCCTTGCTTCTCTACCTGGTCCACCTTTGTCAGGAAGACTTTCTTTGACCAGGACCGGTTGACCAACTGTATTCATGGACAGTAGTTTTCCACTTCAACACATTAGGAAAAGTCCACTTTTCCCTAGAGCCCTTGGCCTTTGTGTTAGAGTAGAACAAAGAAGAGCTGTTGCAATGCCAAACTGGAGTGGTTATTATTTAAACCTTTCCCTCTTACATGCTGTGTGGTCTTTTTCATATTCATATGACTTTTCTGTTTTCATTGGACCAAATACAATGAATTTAATGCACTCTTTATTAAATTCCATTTCGTGCAACTGGAAAGAATTCTATCTCCTCTCCACTTTATAGGTTTGCACTATTACTAAATACTCAGGCTTTTAGAACAGGTTTTGTGGCTCTTTTCCATTTTGTTATGTCTTAACTTGGTATGAATATTTTTGAGAAATTAAAAAAATTAAGAAACTGAAAAGATGTAATTAACATGTGCTTTCATCACCCAGAATTAACTGGTATTAAATTTTTTCAATATTTGCTTTAGGTTGAATTTAAATGTTTTAATAAGATAAAATCATTTCAGATGAATGTAAAATTTCCTTTAATCATTATCAAAAACCTGTCCTCCAACCTCCAACATGTGCCCCATCTCCAAATTTGAAATGCATCCATTTTAATAATATTTATACAAATTAAAAATATCCAATGTACACATACAATAGACTTTCATAAATTATATTAGTACATTTTAATGTTTTAAATCTTTCAAAATGTATACCAAAAAATAAGAATTAAACTTCTACCAAGGGAAACCAAGTAAATCAGGATTAAGAAAATGAGCTGAGGTCACTGAGGTAACAGGGAAAAGTAGGGGGAATGGTCAGTTGGTCATTGGATTGTTCCACTAGATGCGGCTCTTGGCCCCATGATACTTTTAATTGGCTGCTACTGTTCTAAATCGGATTTTGCCTCACACCTGTCAACATCAGCTGTGGGGCCATTTGTCTTTCCTTTATCTTCAACTCAGTGCCCAAATCATCTTATTTAGAGGGATACTACTCAATGGATGAGATAGAGCTCTGCTTTCCCTATGGAAATAAAGGGCAAGATTTTTCTTGTTTCCATTCTCTGAGAGGTGGGGAACAATGGATTCAAGTGACCCCATTCAGAAGTTTGAAACTTGGGAAAGTAAGGCAAAGGCTCGGGGGCAGCTGAGAAATTATTCATGATTGGGTCTGTAAGAATGAGTTGATGATTTCTTCAGTTTATTTTCCACAGTATGTGTTGGGCAGGTGCTGTTTGTTGTAAGTAATTTATGTGTAATATCTCATTTGATCCTCATAGTAACAGTGTATTGAATACTCTTATGTTATTCGCTTTACTTATGGGGAAACTGAGGCTGGGATTTTCAGTAACTTGTCCCCGTTTACTAACAAGGCGTGTTGCTGGATGAAACCCTAGGCTTAGCACCTCAATCCAGTACTTTTAGCAAAAGTCCAGAAATTTACACATCCAGCTGTTCCTATTGTGTAACCTAAGTCATGTTTCTTTATGTCCAACTTCTCTTGGTTTCTTCCCAAAGTCAGAGCTGAGTTATCTAGCCTCCCATTGGTTTAGCAATTCTTTAATCAGTTTCTTTTCTCCTTAGCTGAAGTTAGCTCAAGTTGGATTTGGTTTTTTGCAACTGAAAACCCTGTTGGTCCATAGGCTCTGCTTCCATATTCTTAATTGTGTAACATTACTCTTTATTCCAAGAAACTGCTTAAAATATTATACTAAGGACTGAGCTTGATGTTACAGGTTAGATTTATGTTCTTTGCAAATTATTCTATTCCATGTACTCTGTTTCTGAGTAATGTCCCATTTTAAAAGAGAAATCAATTCTATTTCCCTCTTATTTTGGCAAACAATTAGTTGTTGTGGCTGGTAGAATGATGTCTCCCTGAGGCATTTAGGTCTTACTCCCTGGGACCTGTAATTTATATGGCAAAAGGGACTTTGCAGGTGTGATTCAGTTAAGGATCTTAAGATGCAGGGAGGGGGTATCCTGGATTATTTGGGGTGGACCCTGAATGTAATCACAAGTGTTCTTCTAAGAAAGGAGATTCAGCTTCAGGAGAGGAGGCAATGTGGACAGAAACAGATTGATGTCCTTGAAAAAAGAAGAGGAAGGGACCACAGACCAAAGAATACAGGTGTCCACTAGAAGCTGGAAAAGGCCAGGGGTTGGATTCTCCCCCTGAGGCTCCAAAAGGAACCAGCCTTGTCAGCACCTTGGTTTTATCACTGTAAGACTCATTTCAGACTTCTGACCTCCAGAACTATAGAAGAATAAATTTGTGTGTGTTTTAAACCACCAAGCTTATAGTAATTTGTTACAGCAGCAATAGGAAACTAATCGTTGATGAAACGAGATCATTTTGTAGGTTTATGCTTGGCTTGGAAAACAGTACATGTTGACTCTTAGGTTTCCGGGCTGGGGAGGGTCAGTGGCAACTCATACACATGCACCGTAAAGTGTTTAGGCAGTTGGTGGGAAAATTGTGTCACGATTTCTCTTGTGGGGAAGGCAGAGTACTCTTATGGTCAATGGATTTTTTTTTTTTTTAAAGGCAAATGATATGAAAAGACCAGCTGGCACAAGCCTGGTTAATTGCAAAAGTTTATAATCCAAATTATCTTATAATTTTTTTTTTCATGAAGTGTCATTAACAGTGTTTCTGCCACCAGCTTTTTTTAACGTTGGGAGTCATTCCATGTTGATGGGAGCAGAAGGCAGAATTAAGTTTGACTGGAGTCATGTGACTTATACCTAAAGAAAAATCCTAGGGAAAGTATCTGCCCCAAATAAAGCTCTTCGTTATTGTTTTTGTCCTAAGAGGATAGAAGGGTAAATTAATCACTGTGGCTGAGTCATTTGAAAGATTACAAGGCTTGTGAGTTCCTGTGAAAGCTATGTCCCTGGAAGACGCTCTACACCTGATAAGGATTTTGAAATTTAATTGAAAAAATGTTACAAAGATTCTAAATGACCATAGGATCCTTTTTTAGGAGGGGAGAAATAAAACAACAACAACAACAGGGCCCTGTGAGTCTTTTTTGAAAAGGGGTGTGTGTGTGTGTGTGTGTATGTGTGTGTGTGTGTGTGTGTACATGCATGCACACATACATGTGCACATTGAGGATAGTGGAGGGGGGTGAATGAATACCTGTTTGAATTCCTTTGAATAACGTCTCAATACATTGCCGTTGTTAATAAAATTATGGTTGGGGGCACCTGGGTGGCTCAGTCGTTAAGCGTCTGCCTTCAGCTCAGGTCATGATCCCGGGGTCCTGTGATCGAGCCCCGCATCAGGCTCCCTGCTCAGTGGGAAGCCTGCTTCTCCCTCTCCCACTCCCCCTGCTTGTGTTCCCTCTCTCGCTGTGTCTCTCTCTGTCAAATAAATAAATAAAATCTTAAAAAAAAATAAAATTATGGTTGGTGCACCAAGCAGAATGCATTTGAAATAAATAGCTTCTAAACTGATATTACACAGATTTTCAATATCAACTTGTTTCTGTTTCACAGTGTGTAGATAATAGGAGGGGAGACACATCTAAAGGTCATTGCTTATGCTGTAGTTATATGTCTTACAACGCCTGACTGATGTTTTTAAGAGTGGCTGAATACTTATACCATCCAGGATGGATATTCTCTCAGATGCTGACAAACACACATCTATCTAGATAATGGAACTGATTCTTTTTTTTTTTTAATGTGTGTTTGTTCACATAAATATAACACATAGAGCATTCAGCTGTGACTCATGAATAAATCTTGAAGATGCATGAGAAGACACAGCATTCAAATTTGATTTTCAGCTAAAAGTAAGTGGGATGGGGGAAGCTCATTCCATGGGAAAGCAAGCTATTTTATTAAATTCATTTGATTCCACTGGGGAGGTAAGGTTGTACATCATGGAGAATTTATATGTCTTGGATTCAAACCTTGCTCACAAAATCCAAAACATTTGTGGTTTTTGTTGTTATTATTGCTCTTGTTACCATCACAGCATCATGTTCTTTGCCATCTAGCCCAGAGGGAGGGCCATTTCTCCTAATTCAATTTAATGAATAAATCCACATTGAGCACCTAAGGTGTGTTCCGTTCTGGAGGATTAAAGAAAAGTGATGGTTCCTTTCCACCATAACCTAGAGAGGTAGAAGGGTAGAGGGAGTAAGGTATAATTTTCAGTTAGGATTAGCACAATGTGGCACACTGCTTGCCACTGCCCTCTTCAGTGTCCATTGCAGACATTGCTCATCACTTAGGCCTCTCCGTTCCTCCGAGCTTGGATGCAGCTTCTTTTCTCAGCATCATATTTCAAGAAGCCACTACCCATGGATTGAAGATGACATTCTTAGTACAACTTATTTGCTCTTCTTTTCATCCTTCTACTGGTGTCTTAGGCAGTTTGGGCTGCTGTAATAAAAATTCCATAGTCCAGGTGATGTAAACAACAAACCCAGTAAGCACTGGATGGAATAATACTTTACTCACATAGAGAAGAGACAGAACAAGATCACCTTCAGTGGTTGATGTCTGTCCCCCAAGATCAGTGGGGTCCCTCCCACCAGCTGACACAGGGCATTTGGCCTGCACATACGCCTCTTATGCTAAAGCAGAAGGACCTTGTTCTTTCCTTGAAGAGGACGGATAGAGCAGTATGGTTGAGCAGGTGTCCTATGATACACATGCTTAAGCAGAACAGAGGAACACACATTGAGTGTGAAACAGGGAAAGATATTCCCGCCTGAGGTGACCAGTTCAGCACAGGTTGTGAGGACTTTCTGTCTTGGAAAGGAAGTGTTACAGGTGCAAGGCCCATTCTTATGTGGCCAAGTGAGTGTCAAAAGACTGCAAGCAAGAGTGCCTTTCCTAGCAGACACTAATCTCATCATGGGGCCTCCACAGTCATGACCTAATTACCTCCCAAAGGCCCTACCTCCTAATACAATCCCACTGGTGGTTGGGGTTTCAGTATATGAACTTGGGGGGACACAAATATTCAGTCCATAAAAACAAGGTAATTCAATCTCATTAAGTGAGTTTATTTATTTTAAAGATTTTATTTATTTATTTGAGAGAGAGAGAGAACATGAGCAGGGTAAGGGGCAGAGGGAGAAGCAGACTCCCCACTGAGCAGAGAGCCCGACGAGGGGCTTGATCCTGGGACTCTGGGATCATGACCTGAGCCGAAAGGCATATGCTTAACCGACTGAGCCACCCAGGTGCACCCTAAGTACGTTTATTTATTTACCTGAAAAATGAGGATAAAAATATCTAAGCTCAAAGGAACTAGAGAAATAGTATAGGCGAAACTTCTGAGGTGTCAATAGGGCAGCCAAAAGTGGGAGGTGTTACCCTCCAGGTGGCTGGATGGGATCTGTACATGTGAACTAAATGATATTTGATTGTGAGTAATACTGTGATCAATAACAGCTTCTGGTAGGCTAGAAGTTAGCTTATTTATTTAAAGATTTATTTATTTTAGAGAGAGAGTGTGTGCACATGCACAAGCAGGGGGCAGGGGCAGAGGGAAATGGAGAGACAGTCTTCAGCAGATTCCCCACTGAGTGGGGAGCCTGTTGGAAGGCTTGATCCTAGGACCCGGAGATCATGACTTGAACTGAAACCAAGAGTCAGACACTTAACCGACTGAGCCACCCAGAAGTCCCTAGAAGTTAGTTTTAAAACCAAAATCCTACCAAAAATGGGGAGATTCCTCTTCATTTGTTTGTTCATTCGTTCATTCCTTTCTCATTTGATAATTCACTGAAGAGCATCCCTACTCTACAGGCCAGCACTTGTGCTTTTTGAGGAGACTTCAGACTAGTAGGAGGAGAAAGGATCATCGTGCACGCTATTTTGAATCTCAGATTTGTCTGCAGCTCTGGGACCAATTAGCATTTAATTTCAATAAATGGGGCAAAAAGCTCTCCATGCTAACCCAGTTTGTTACCGTCCTCAGCTCACCTGCCTCACAGATCTTTCTAGAAAGTACAGAAGAAGCTGATATCAGCATAGTGTTTGATGCCCAGATGGAGCATATGTGACTTTTCAGTACAGAAAACTCAACATCTTTTGCTAAGCCATTGTAGTCTTCACTGGGGGGAAGGAAGCATCATTCAGCAGATTGGAACTATTCCTCTGTAGCATTTGTTTGGCACCTGCTAACTATGCAGGTCTCTTGATAAATGAGCATTTAGGAAGCGACATCTTCAGAACAATAGTATATACCAAATATCTTAAGTAATTTTTATTTTAGATGCCTGGTGCTTTTAAGGCATTTTGACTGACTCAAATGGTATTGGGATTCCTTCTTCATAGATGAGTATGTAGTTAGCCCTCATGACACAAGAATGGCAGTCACATTAAAGATGCTCCTGTGAAATGATGAAAGTTTCATTTGTGCTGTTTTCTGGTGGAAGTGGAGATAAAGAGCAGGAGAGGAAGGAAGGGAGAGAGAAAGAAGCACATGAAAAGGACACCCATTTGAAAATGACAAAAATAATTGTTCGGTTGACTCTCATCAAACCAGGGTAAGAAAACAGTCTTGCCTTACAGAGTTGTTTTGAGGTACAAATTGGGTAAGCGATGGAACAGTCCTTGGACAGTTAGAAAACATGAGGCATGCTCTACATCCTTTCCAGTTCTTGCTTAAAGTAATCTAAGATAGAATATGTAATCACAGAAAGTGAAATGGTCTTCAAGTTACCAGGAAGAGTGCTTCCCCAGCTTTTTCTCATTGTCGTTCCCAGTGAATATAACAACATGTTAGCCAAATGGGGGGACAGAACCACAGCTGGGGGAGGGCAACCAGTCTGGGGGCACCACCCACCTCACGTCTACCGGGCCGAATTGAGAGATGAGCGGGTCAGATTCTTAGTGTAACTGTCACCTGGAGCTGTCTTCACTGGGATGTTTTATAAAACTACACTTCAGGAACCTTTCATTGTCATTGGCTCCATCCAAGGTCCTGTACCTAATTTTGAATCCATATTTTTTTTATTATGTTATGTTAATCACCATACATTACATCATTTATTTATTTGAGAGAGAGTTTTTGATGTAGTGTTCCATGATTCATTGTTTGCGTATAACACCCAGTGCTTCATGCAGTACATGCCCTCTTTAATACCCATCACCAGGCTGACCAATCCCCCACCCCGCTCCCCTCTAGAACCCTCAGTTTGTTTCTCAGAGTCCATAGTCTCTAATGGTTTGTCTCCCCTCTGATTTCCCCCCACCTTCATTTCTCCCTTCCTGCTATCTTTTTTTTTTTTTTTACATATAATGTATTATTTGTTTCAGAGCTACAGGTCTGTGATTCAACAGTCTTACACAATTCACAGCGCTCACCATAGCACATACTCTCCCCAATGTCTATCACCCAGCCGCTCCATCCCTCCCACCCCCCACCACTCCAGCAACCCTCAGTTTGTTTCCTGAGATTAAGAATTCCTCATATCAGTGAGGTCATATGATACATGTCTTTCTCTGATTGACTTATTTTGCTCAGCATAATACCCTCCAGTTCTATCCACGTCGTGGCAAATGGTAAGATTTCATTCCTTTTGATGGCTGCA
>NC_138384.1:28676213-28691358 GCF_054177405.1 Leptonychotes weddellii
TCTGTGCCTCCTGGATTTTGATGCCTGTTTCCTTCCCCAAATCAGGGAAGTTCTCTGCTATAATTTGCTCCAGTATACCTTCTGCCCTTCTCTCTCTTTCTTCTTATTCTGGGATCCCAATTATTTTAATATTGTTTCATCTTATGGTATCACTTATCTCTCGAATTCTGCCCTTGCGATCCAGTAGTTGTTTATCTCTCTTTTTCTCAACTTCTTTATTTTCCATCATTTGGTCTTCTATATCACTAATTCTCTCTACCTCATTTATCCTAGCAGTTAGAGCCTCCATTTTTTATTGTACCTCATTAATAGCCTTTTTGATTTCGACTTGGTTAGATTTTAGTTCTTTTATTTCTCCAGAAAGGGTTTTTCTAATATCTTCCATGCTTTTTCAAGCCCAGCTTGAAATCTTTAAAATCTTTAACATCTTACTAATGTCCGTATTGATTACGTCCCTGGCAGTCAGTACTGCCTCTTGTTCTTTTCTTTGAGGTGATTTTTTTCCATCTTGTCATTTTGTCCAGAGGAGAATAGACGAATGAGAGAACAAAATGCTAACAGGGTAAAAACGACCCCAGAAAAATATACACTAAACAAATCAGAAGAGACCTGAAACAGGGGGAAAAGAAAGGGAAAGAAAGGAAAAAGAAAAAGATAAAACAAACAAAAACCAGAATATGATCAAATATGATCAGGCTGGTGCATAGATCAGTGCCACATACTAGATTTTGGGCGTATTTTGGTCTGTTAGAAGGAAGTGCCTCCTAAAATTTTAAAGAAAGAAAAACTTATACATGTACAAAAATAAGGGTAAATATGATGAAGGGATGGAATATGACTGTAAAGATGAAAATTATAAAATATTTTATAAAAGGAATTGATAAGAAGCTGGTTGAAAAAAGAAAGATAAGGATTTAAAAAAAAAAAAAGGGAGACAATGTCATCAGGCAGGAGACTAGAACAAAGCCATACACTAGAGATTTAGGGGATATTTTAGTCTGTTAGAAAAAACTGTATCCCAAAATTTTAAAGAGAGAACAACTTATATATATATATACCAAAAATAAGGTTAACTACTATGAAGGGATAGAATATGATTCTAAAAATGAAAAATAAAAAAGATTTTTAAAAAAAGGGATTGATAAGATGTTGGTTGAAAAAGAGAAAAAGAAAAATTCAAAAAAAAAAAAGAAAAAGAAAGTTAAAAAAAATTAACTTTGAAAGACTAAAGAGTCATGGGAAAAAAGCCATGGGTTCTATGTGCATTATTTCCCTATCGCTGGAGTTCTGCCGTTCTCATTGATCAGTAAACTTGGTCTTGGCTGGCTGTTCTCGCTGATCTTCTGGGGGAGGGGCCTGTTGCTGTGGTTCCCAAATGTCTTTGCCGGAGGCGGAATTGCCCCGCCCTTGCTGGTCAGGGCTAAGTAATCTGCTTGGGTTTGCTCTCAGGAGCTTTTGTTCCCTGCAAGCTTTCCCTACAGCTTTGGAGGCCGAGAGTGAAAATGGCGACCTCCCAATCTCCGCCGCAGAGGAGCCGAGAACTCGGGCCCCGCTCCTCAGTGCGCCCCCAGAGAAAAAGAAGTCAGTCACTCCCGTCTCCCCGGTCTCCGGCCGCACTCCATGCTCACCCGGCCTGTGACCGCGCGTTTCTATCTCTGGCACCTGACTAGGTGTGGAGTCTCCAAACCCAGCAGATCCCTGTGGTGTGCTCCCATGCAGCTCTTCCCGGGGGAGGAAGGTGAGTCTCCCCAGATCTGCCACTTGTTGGGTCCCTGCTGGAGGAGCAGTGGCCCGACTGTGCGGCAGATCACGGTTTATGGCAACCCCGAGCTGAGAGCCCGCACCTCGGCTCCGTCTCTGCAGCCGGCTTCCCCGCTCCGATACCTGGGAGTTCTGCTGCACTCAAGTACCTCCAGTCTTCCTGTGACCCCGAGGGTCCTGAGACCACACTGTCCCGGGAGGATTCCACCCCCCACTTATCCACTGGAGTTACGTCCATCAGCAGAGCCGACTTCTAAAAGTTCCGATTTTGTGCTCCACGGCTCTATCACTTGCCGGTAGTGGCTGACGGTGGCCCCCTCCCCCCGCTGTCTATTTTCCCGAATATTGCCTCGGATTCACTTCTCTGCACGTCCTACCTTCCAGAAAGTGGTCGCTTTTCTGTTCAGAGAGTTGCTGCTATTCTTTTCTTCGATCTCCTGTTGAGTTTGTAGGTGTTCAGAATGGTTTGATCCCTATCTAGCTGAGTTCCTGGGACCAGTCGAAATTTAGGTCTCCTATTCCTCCGCCATCTTGCTCCTCCCCCCGAATCCATAGTTTTTTATGCATTTTCTTTTAGAAGGTTTCCACCCCCTCTTATAACTCATGTGTGGCACACTTGCTGGGAAGTTCTGACCTATGGTTTGTTTATGGTGGGCTGTATACTAGCAGTTTCATTCAGTAGTCCCTGGGAGTGTCTTGGATTAAGGGTAATTAGCTTTTCTACCCATTGAGGTTTGGCCCGTTGCTCTTTAAAATAAATAAAGACATGGGCGCCTGGGTGGCTCAGTCGTTAAGCATCTGCCTTCGGCTAAGGTCATGATCTCAGGGTCCTGGAATCCAGCCCCATGTCAGGCTCTCTGCTCGGTGGGGAGTCTGCTTCTCTCTCTGCCTCTGCTGCTCCCCCTGCTTGTGCTCTCTCTAGCTCTCTCTGCCAAATAAATAGATAAAATCTTAAAAAAATAAATAAATAAAGGCATACATGCTTACCTTAATTAATGTGTGTGTTTAACTGAGCACTAAGCATATCTACGTAGAATTCTAAAACACAAAAATTATAGTCCCTTTGGAGGAAGGATTAGAGAAATAGAATAATAATGTGTAACATGTAATATATGTAATAACAATAATGCATTAGGTTTTAGTGCCCTCTGAATAAGTCTACTGTTTCCTGCCCCTAGTTAAAATAACAAATCCTATATTGTAACTCCTCTTTACAGAGATGATGGGAATTGAAAGCAGCTTCATGGTCTATGACCTCTGTAAGGTGTTCAGGGCTTAGAAGTCTCACCGACATCTTAGGGATCTAGATGTATCCCAGCCCTCACTTCTGGATGCCACTTGATAGGATATGGTGAGGGACTCTGCGGTTTCAAGCAGGTCTTCTCTCTTTTTATTCAGTTCTCAAGGCAATTTTACTTTATAAAAAATATAAAGTAAGTAGAGTTTATATTTGGTGTTACCTCACTTCTTGTCTCAAGCCCCCCCTCAACTCTCTAAACATCTACCTTGTTCATTTTGTTTTCAATGACTAAGGAGAGCCAGGAGCTGGAGAGGAACTTGAGAGTCATTGTAGGCTAATTATTAATACATTATAAGTATTATAAGGCTAATACATTAATAAGTAATTATCTCACAGTGCACTTAGATTTACAGGTTACAGAATTCTAGTTGTTGCCAGCTCAGTACAAATAGGACACTGATTTTGAGTATTTGAGTGAATTGAACCTTTGAAAACCATATGCTGTAGTACAGTAACTTGGAAAGTTGTGTTTCTTTAAAAATCACATCGTCTCTTGGTAGATACTAATTTTCATTTCTGGTTAAGTGTTTGCTAAACCATTTCAATCCATGTTGGCATTGGATTACTAAGTATCACAAGAGAGGTGTCGGAGAGTTATATGTGAATAAAATGCATATAAATTACAAGAGTTTACCTCTAAGCAGTCTATTAATATAGTCAGATAG
The DNA here is from genome assembly GCF_054177405.1 of Leptonychotes weddellii. Taxonomy (NCBI): domain Eukaryota; kingdom Metazoa; phylum Chordata; class Mammalia; order Carnivora; family Phocidae; genus Leptonychotes; species Leptonychotes weddellii. The sequence goes on from NC_138384.1 coordinate 28,679,940, forward strand.
CACTTAGAAGTCTTTCTTTGCACCTGAACTGTGTTAAAGCAGTAAAGATTAAAAACTAATTATGCATACGTTGTCAGTACCAATATTTGTAATTAATTTGATTTACAGTCCACTATATAATAAACTGGGTTAAAATTGTAACAGGTTGTGTGAATAGTCATTAATGTGTTCCTTTTCTATTGCCTTATTCATTTTTAGAAGTATATTAAATTAGTTTTAATGTTTTTAAAAGCAGATTAAAGGTATGTGCAGCCCAGATAAAGCCCAGTGAAAATGATTATTTAGCAGCAATGCAGATTGTTCTTACAGCCTTCTCCTTTAGCCCATTGTGATACTGTGTATTTCAAGGATGAAAAGAACTCTGGAAACAATTAATTTCTGTGAATTGAATTCATTCATGAGGACAGAGACTGTCCTTGGGAACTGTGTATTGTGGGGAAGGGGTGGATGGTGAAGGTACATCTTGGGTCATGTTCCTTCCAGGAGGATACCAAACGATGGTGTGTAACTTCATATGTTAGTGGGCAGAACCAAATTTGAGATGACATATTCGAGTCATACTAGTGACACTATGTGACACTAGTGTCTTACAAATGACACTGTAGAATTCTTATTCCGTTTCTAGAATATAAACATTCCCCCTTCTGCCACGAGTGGATCTTGATAACTCCATAATTATCGATTTGTGTCTTGGTGCTGTAGAAAGATCTGGGTTATATACATCATAGTACCTAGTAAGGTGCTGGATTCATTTTAGGTGCTATACAATTAGGTGCTATTTACAATTAGGTGCTATTTACAATTAATTATTGAATTAATTAAGTGAGTTAGCATTAAGTGAGCCTGTGGTGTCCTGATTCTGATGTTCTAGGTCAAACCAGAATCACAGTTCTCCTCTCTATTATCCTGTTTCCTACTGTTTTGCCTTCATTTGTGTTTGTTGTACAAACAAGGACTGCCTGCCTTCCATTACTGTGTAACCAAATCACAGCCATTCATTGTGGTTGGGCTCAGAGGCTTCCTTTTATTTATTTATTTATTTATTTTTTAAGATTTTATTTATTTATTTGAGAGAGAGAATGAGATAGAGAGAGAGAGAGCATGAGAAGGGGGAGGGTCAGAGGGAGAAGCAGACTCCCCGCCGAGCAGGGAGCCCGACGCGGGACTCGATCCCGGGACTCCAGGATCATGACCTGAGTCGAAGGCAGTGGCTTAACCAACTGAGCCACCCAGGCGCCCCAGAGGCTTCCTTTTATGCTAGGCTATTTGGTTGCTCCACAGGGAAGATTTCTCTCCTTCAACTTCTGTAGCAACTTTGTAGCTGTTCGGCATCTGCAATGATGTGGTAGGGAGCTGACATAATACACATGGACATTTTCAGTACTGAATTTAACAATCTAAATGAAAAATGGCTTGTGAAGCACAGTAAATAGGATATGCTAATAGAAACTAAATTTCTGGTTCTTGCAAAGATTTTATTACAAAAATATAATACAGTGTATATATATTTGGGAAAAAATCAAGTAGTATCAGGCCTGTTACCAAGGAAGTCTGCTCAGATGCCAAGCAAGTTTGCCCAAGACTCCCAAACATTTCCTGTGATATGAGAGCATGTTATCATTTTTCATTTGAGCATGCAAGTAGCCAGCACTTAGGAGTGGTATGGTCAGGTATCACCCTGTAAGGCCTATAAAGGAGAAGAATCCAGGCAGAATTGAAAGAGAGAAAAAAGAAAGAAGGGGTTTTGATTTCATAAAGACTGGAAATTTAAGTGAATGTGTCAGACCTTCTCCAGGACCTCCTTCTATGGCATGAGCCACGGGAGCTGTTTCTTGCTGCTCGGCCTGCACCTGCTCTCTCCCTTTGTGTCACTGTCACGGATGCTTCTGTGACGGCAGACTGAGTGTGCTTGTGAACTGAACTGAGATGGAAGACCTGACAGGCAATGGCTAGGAATGAACTGCTCTCCTGTCCCTCATGGCCACCAGAGAAATGGCAGACCCGCTATGGTGGGGTGGGGGGAGGGGGCAGAGAGGATGTTGTTAATACTACCTTGTATCATCAGTATGTGCTTACAAATCATAATAAAAACAACAACAAGCGGTGTCATTACTACTCCTTATTGCATGCTTACTATGTTTCGGAGCTCCAGGAGGTAACACCTGGATTTTTTAAGAAAAATACTCACTTTGGAGAGGAGAAAACTGAAGTTCTCACAGCTCATATGTGGCAGAGTTAGGAGCTGTTCTTAGATCTGTCCTGGATCTATCTCAGATCCGTCTTTAGGTCTTGATCTGCCCCACATCAAAGCTTCCTCACTTCCACATTAAAATGCCTGGCTAGACATGCTTGGAGACAGGGTTCCATTTTATGCATCTTGATAGCTGAATGCCAAGCACATGGTACAGTTGATTGAAACAATAGCTGAAGGAGTATTCTCCCCCACCCCTTTTATTATGAAATATTTTTAAAAGTATAAGGAATAATGTAAGGAACGCCAGTCTACCAAACTAGCAGTTCTTGGCCAAGGGTGCTTTTGCCTGCTCTGCCCTCCCAGGACACATTGCCAAATTGTGATATGGTTTTGATGGTCCTAACTTGGGGAGGTGCTACTCATGTCTCATGTAGAGGCCAGGGATGCTGCTACACATCTTGCCATGCACAGGACACTTCTCCACAATGAAAAATCATCTGTCCCAAAGTGTCAGTGGTGCAGAGGTTGAAAAACTAAATAAATGGTTTAATAAAGCCATTTTTGAAGCCTTTTTAATACCTCTTCTTGGCTTCTCCTATTTTCCTGATGTTGGTATCTCTAGGCATGCCTTTATGTATCTCCTACTAATGTAGGTATTTATATTTGTCTATACTACCCAAAACAATCTACACATTTAATGCAATCCCTATCAAAATACCACCAGCATTTTTCACAGAGCTAGAACAAACAATCCTAAAATTTGTATGGAACCACAAAAGGCCCAAATAGCCAAAGCAATCCTGAAAAAGAAAAGCAAAGCTGGAGGCATCACAATTCCAGACTTCAAGCTCTATTACAGAGCTGTAGTCATCGAGACGTATGGTACTGGCACAAAAACAGGCACATAGATCGATGGCACAGAATGGAAAATCCAGAAATGGACCCACAACTCTATGATCAACTAATCGTCCACAAAGCAGGAAAGAATATCCAATGGAAAAAAGACAGTCTCTTCAACAAATGGTGTTGGGAAAACTGAACAGCAACGTGCAGAAGAATGAAACTGGATCACTTCCTTATACCATACACAAAAATAAATCCTAAATGAATGAAAGACCTAAATGTGAGACAGGAAACCATCAAAATCCTAGAAGAAAACACAGGCAGCAACCTCTTTGACCTCAACCATAGCAACTTATTATAAGACACATCGCTGGAGGCAAGGGAAACAAAAGCAAAAATGAACTATTGGGACTTCATCAAGATAAAAAGCTTCTGCACAGTGAAGGAAAATCAAAAAAACTAAAAGTCAGTCTACGAAATGGGAGAAGATATTTGCAAATGACATATCTGATAAAGGGCTAGTATCCAAAATCTATAAAGAACTTATCAGACTCAACACCCAAAAAACAAATAATCCAGTTTAGAAATGGGCAGAAGACATGAATAGATACTTCCAAAGAAGACATCCAAATGGCTAACGGACACATGAACAGATGCTCAACATCACCCATCATCAGGGAAATGCAAATCAAACCACAGTGAGATACCACCTCACACCTGTCAGAATGGCTAAAATTAACAACAGGAAAAAACAGATGTTGGTGAGGATGTGGAAAAAGGAGAACCCTCTTGCACTGTTGGTGGGAATGCAAACTGGTGCAGTCATTCCAGAAAATGGTATGGAGGTTCCCCAGAAAGTTAATTGCACTGCTAGGTGTTAACCCAAAGGGTACAAAAATACAGATTCAAAGGGGTACATGCACCCTGATGTTCATAGCAGCAGTATCAACAATAGCCAAACTATGGAAAGAGCCCACATGTCCATCGACTGATGAATGGATTAAGAAGATGTGGTATATATACACAGTGGACTATTCATCAGCCATGAAAAAGAATGAAATCTTGCCATTCTCAGTGATGTGGATGGAGCTAGAGTGTATTATGCTAAGCGAAATAAGTCAGTCAGAGAAAGACAAATACTGTATGGTTTCACTCATATGTGGAATTTAAGAAAAAGTACAGATGAACATATGGAGGAGGAAAAAGAGAGAGGGAAACAAACCATGAGAGACTCTTAAGGACAGAGAACAAACTGAGGGTTGATGGAGGGTGGTGGGTGGGAGGTGGGCTAGATGGGTGTTGGGTATTCAGGAGGGCACTTGTCGTGTTGAACACCGGGTGTTGTATATAAGTGATGAATCACTGAATTCTACTCCTGAAACCAATATTGCACTGTATGTTAACTAAGTAGAATTTAAATAAAAATGTGAATGAATAAATTAATTAATTAATGAAAATCTGCTCAACAGTGGAAAAGGTAAATATAAATAATATAATCGTTTTAATAGCATTTGTAAGTATCATTCAGAAATTTGATTCTTTGCACTTAAAATTATCTTTTTGAGATTCAATCTTAACCTTTTGTGTCCATCCATTTCTCTCTATCCTCACTGCTAACCCCTTAGTCTAGGTCTTCATCATGTCTAATGGAATTTCAGCAACAACACCCTAACTGACCTCCTTACCTCCAATACTACTCTTTTCTAACATAGGACACAATGATCTAAACCCCAAATGTTCTCCTTAAACCTTTATTGGTTCTTCCCAGTGGAGTTCAAACACCTTAGTGTGGTATGACACCTGCTTGTTGTCTGGCCTTCTTGCTAACTATTCTCCCTTCCATGGTCTATTCTGCATTTCAGTCAAAGGAACTAGCATCATTTCCTACATTCCAGTCAAGTCGAACTACCGTCATTTCCTACAGAGCCAAGCCCTCCTGCCTCTGCCCTTGTGCACACTGCTCTCTGTGCTGTGATGTTCTCAGCAAACTCTTTGGCCAGCTACTCCTACTCATCCTCCAGGTCTCTTAAGTATATGTTTTCTCCATTAGGATATCTTCCCTCCCCTTCCCCCTACCCAAAGCAGGGCGAATGTCCTTCTTTGTACTGTCCTGACACTATGTTATATCCCATTTTTTTTTTCTCTTTTCTCATCTGGTTTCCTCACTAAGACCTCAACTCCCTGAGGAAGGGCTATCTCTTATTTGTCTTCTTGTCTCTGATTCCCAGAACAGAATAGGTGTTATTAAATGGATGGGGAATAATAGTAAAGGCCTTCATAACTTTGAAGTATCTTGATAACATCCCTTTAAGTCATGAACCCAAACAGGAGTTCAGAGAGCTGACTCTTTCTTTGAAATCTCATGCGAGGGGTCAGAAGATCACTTCTACAAGAACCATCTTCCCATGTTGGCCTGTTTCAAATGTTCTGTATATCTTAGATTTACCATATTGTGGAGTGTGTTTCTCCTAAGGTATTTCCATTAGTTTTTAAAGCCCACATGCATCTTAAAGGAAATGTAAACCATATGTTTGACATTCATTTACACTTAACTATGTTTTTTTTTTTTCTATAAAAGAGAAAAATGTAAATTGATGTTCAGATGCCTTTGGGGCTGTTTAATAAATACAACTTTCAAGTCATTTTTCTTTCCATGGAATTATTACAAAGGAAAATGCCTTTGAACAATAGAAGGTCATGGCTCAGTCCCAAATTCTAAGTGAGTGGTATTTTAGGAGGCTCCAAACTTGGTTAAAGTCCTTATCCCAGAGCCCTGAACCACAAAGGTCCCAGTTGCATTTGTTCTCTTCATCTGTCAAAGGTAGAAACAGAAGATACTGACCTTTTATTTATCTTTTCATCTTTAAAGTGTAATTTGAGGAAAAGTTTCTGTAATTAGAATAAGAACATCTGGGTTATAGCCTCGACTCATGCTAGAAACAGGAGTGACACCCATATTCTACCTGCCGCATAATGTTGGTGGGAGCATCAAGTGACACGGACGTGAAAGTATGTGGACAAAATAAAGAACACCACTCACAGTCTGTCAGTGGGAAGGCAAATTGATGCAGCCTCTTTAGAGGGAAATTTGGCAATGTCTACAGGAATTTTAAACAATGCACATGACCCCTCACTAACAAAATCTGACTGCTATATATTTACCCTATGGATATGTCAAAATATATGCATAAAAATATTCATTGGACTAAACTTTTTCATTACAAAGAAGGGTATAATCTGAATTAACATACTTGGGAGCCAGTTACATAAATTAATGGAATACTAAATGATTGTTGAAAAAATACACACACACACACACACACGCATACATACTGATATGGAAAGAGCATCAAGATAGGATATGTAAAAAAAAAAAAAAAAAGCAAGGGCATGTCACTGTATATTGCATTGTCCCATGAAGGGAGGAGAATAATATCAAGGAGAAACAAACAAAGCAAACAAATTGGAGGAGGAAATACATGTATATTTCACAAGGCAATGCAGAATATTTTTTCTTGGTAGGATATATAAGGAAATATACAAATGGTTACTTTTGGGGACAGAGCCTAGGGAAAGCTTTTAATTTTCATCTTCTGCTATTACCATACTTGGATTTTCATGCCATGCATGTGTAGGCAATGGGCTTATGGGACAGTTTTCTTTCTTCTTCATACTCTTTTTTACACACATGTACACACAAACATACACACATATACACACATGAATATTTAAATAATGTTTAAAGAAAAATGAAAGTATGCAGTCCCTTAGCTTAGTAATAAAGAGCACAAGCTTCAGAGCAGACAGATTTGGGTGTGAATATTAGCTAAGCCTCCATTCTAGTTACATCACCTTGGGAAAATTACTTGAACTCTCTAAACCTCAGTTTCCCCGTATGAAATTTGGGGGAAGATAACCTATCTTTTCAGCCTATTATGGGAGTTACATTATATAATAAATAATGCATAGCGTTGAATATAACTTACAACATGGTAAAACCTCATTAAGTTGTGTTTATAGTTATTGTTTTTGTTACTATCCTCACAATGAGCTAGCTAACACCTTTAAACCTCATTCTCCATTAAGAAGATTAGTTCAAACAATGTAGTCCTCAGCCTTGATTCAGGGCTAATTTTAGGAAAAAGAAATGTGAGAGTGGGCTCCTGATAAGGCCTAGCTGTTAAAACCAAAAGGCTCAGGCTTTTGGGGGGTGGATAAACCAAGTATGATGAAGCAGGAGGATTTCATTTGAAACATATTCCCCACCTACCGTGTATGGCCCTAAATGTCAATGCCACGTCCCTTGAAATTCCCTGCTGCAACATGGTGTCTTAACCAGTTGACAGTATTTAGCTCTTTTATTTCCCTAAGAAGCTCCAGTGCCAGGTTCAGATTCTAGAAACCCTGGTCTCCAGCTTAGTGCCTTTGGTGGACTCATGGTTTCATGCACTCTCAGAACAGACTTTTCTATAGTTTGAAAAAGTTAAAGTGCACTCTTGACCCAAAACCATTTCTTGATTTTGAAAAGAAATTGTTCCTGGAAGTGCTTCAGGGAAAGATTTGGAGGAGCAGCTTTCCATTTTGACTTGAATTGCAAACTCACATTAAAAAACATTAAGGATAATAAACTGGAAATTCAATTACCAGGCTTGAAGCCAGAACACCGCACACTCGATTTGGATTTGCATCTTAACTTATAGCTTGTTCTTGCCAATATTACTTACAATTCAGACCTTTGCTCATGGTTAAAAAAAAAAAAAAAAAAGCACTTAGTACACAGATGATTTCTCACCAAGTGCTTTATGATGGACCTGCCCAAATGTCGATTTGGGTGTGAGCTTAAATTAGGAGGAAATTTAAAATATTTCTCCCTTTTATTCTTATATTTTTATTATTGCATTTTGGGAATCCACAAAATTACATGACAAGGGTTTCAAATTTCCAAACATATCGAATGTCTCCTCTTGTATACAACAGAGATTTCTATTAGGCTTATAATCTAATTTGTTTACAAGATACTCATGTTCAGATGTTAGACACCTGCCTTTATGAAGATGATTCCTAGTAGGGGGTTGGAGAAACAATGAAAGGATATGTGATAGCCTTGCCAAAGAAAGCAATGATAAGAGTATGAATTTTTGGTTCACCTTGATTTTTTAAATAATTCAGATATCCAGATGAGGGCTTCCATGAATCTGGATAAATGACCGTCAAGATGGGATCTTTCCAGTTCCTTTTTGAAGAGTGGCCTGACTTAGCCATGAAGGGCCTAGGCAGAACCAAGTATGTTGTTTGCATTCTCTTGGTGTGAATATAAGCTCGGTCTTTTATCAGTTGTGTGACTATGGACAAGTTCCTTAACCTTTTTGTGCCTCAGTTTTCTCGTCTGTAAACTTGGGATTAATTAAGAAGAGTGTATCTATCTTTTAGGGTTGTGTAATGATTAAATGAGTTAATAATGCATGCAAAACTCTTAGAATAGTGCTTGGCAATAGTAAACACTCAATAAATATTAATTTATTATTATGAGGTGTGACTCATGGAAGACTTACAGGAATAATTAGCTTATTATATTTGCTGTAGAGAAAACAGTGGTTTCTTTTTGGATGCTTCCCAGGATTTTGGCTTCTATCTATAGCAGTGAATCTCAGTCTTGGATGCACATTGGATCACCTGGTGTCAAAGTATAATTTCAAAAGTTGAAAACTTGACTCACATACAAATACACAGTCAGTACTTGCCAAAGACTTATTTGATTCATTTAATGAGAGAACCAGCAGGATACGTTCAAAGAGAATTAGAAAGATCAAATAGATATAGGTCCTGAAAAAATGCTGGAATAAGATTGTTAGGTTAGATATAAAACTGTTTAATGTCTTATGGAGCCAAAAAAAAAAAAAAAACAACCCAACCCTATAATCTTGGAATTGGGCAGAAATTATTAGCATCTCTACTGGAAAAATGTATTTGCATTGTTAATGGACCAAAATCTCTAGCACTGCCATCAGACTTCTACAACAGAGGTTGTCAAACTTGGGTGTGTGTCAGAATCACGGGAACTTGCTAAAATTATCCAAACCCAAGCCCCATTCTACTTTAATAAGCCTGGGCTTCTGTATACTTTATTAGCTTTCTATGTAACTCTGTTAAATATCAAGGTTTGAGAACCACTTTTCCACAAGGCAATATCTATTCTTATGGAGTTGTGAAATATCCTAGTAAATATGAAATTAAATGAAGGTACGTCACCCTAAAGACTTAAGATAGTCTTTGGGGTGAGCCTGTTAAACAGTTGCTCCACCATGATGTTGAAAGGCTATGTGGTTATCCTGTTGCTTATTTCCAAGTTTTGGAATTGTTTTCTTAATACTGAGCCATGACCAGATAACATCCCTAGGTTCTGATTAATTGATCTGAAGCATGGCATGGGAATCAAGGGTTTCAAAGCTCCCTAGGTGATTCTACTGTGCATTCAAGGTTGGGAACTGCTGGCTTTAAGTTTGTCTCATTTCCTGACTACATTCTGTGTTTTATGCAGTGTCAAGAACATGGTGTGTGTACAATATTATGTATTTAGTTAAAGAGTTAATAAATTAAATTTACTAAACACAGACCACTTTGGAATGGCCCATGTTGAAAAAGACACAGATTTCTCTGGCCAGCCTTTAATAGAGGTAGATGCTTCTTCAAGGGCTGGCTACTCCATTCTCAGTTTCAGGAAAACAGCAGAGAACTCTCCAGTTAACATTCTTTCATGTCCAGGGCACTGTTCACACTGCTGTACCCAATTTACAGGTCTCCTGGATATGACTAACCTATCTTCTCCTGCCCAGCTGTTCTAGACAAATCCTTCCTGTCAGACACATATATTCCTCTTTTCTTTCAGTCATTTACAAAGTCTTAGAAGAGATACTTCCAAACCCAAGATAAAAATAATTTATTTTGGCTTCTGTCTTATTCTTACAAACTTAAGGGTTGTTAGAACAACTCAGCTGTTTCAACTCCAGGCTCCCATGTCTTCTCAAGATGTTGCTTCCAGTATGGCGTTGCTGCTGGTAGAAAGTAAGGTAGATGATGTAGGAGGTAGACTCCTCAGCCATCATTCCCTCATTATGGTCTATTTTGAGGAGTCATTGGTCTTTCCTTGTGGTTTTTAAAATTTCATTCTTCCCGCTGTTTGTGCTTTTGTTTGGATATTCTGTGACAGGAGTGAAAATTATCTTCATTGCTGTCACCAAGATTCTTTTTGAGCAGGAAGCTGCTTGATGTGGGAAAATAACATCAGGAAGTGCTAGGATTCAAGATGAGACGCTGAGAGCACAGGAGTTGGCTGGGACTTAATCAAGTAAGATAATGGCTGAACTTCTCTACCTGAGACAAAGCAAGGTATTTGTTTTTGCTCCTGAGAGGGACGAGGAGAGCCCAGAAGGAAGCAGAGAAGAGAAAAAGTGATGGTAGAAGGTTGGACAGCTATATGAGGGGAAGGACCAGTGTAAAACCCCTGGCAGGGTGGCCACAAGGACATTTAAGAATAGGCTGGCTTTGTTTGCAGCTCTTGGCACTGCTGTGGGATGAGTGCCACCTCTTTGCAACATTGCCCCCCAAGTCTTCAGTGAAATCTATTTCATGCGTCCATGTGTGCATATGTCCATGATAAGAAATGGCACAGAATTTCATGACTGGATCAGGGTAACACAGTCAACATACATGCAAGCAATAGCCAAAGCCAGAAGGAAACTATAATTATGGAAATTTTGAGGAGGACTGTGAGTGGGTTGAGGTTCTGGAATGGGGTTCAAGGCAGTCTTGTGTGTCTCACAAGTAGGGTTACGTTGAATTCACTCTTTCCACTAGATTTAATGGAAGGATGAAGAATGTATGACTATGCGGTACAGAATCTCAAGACGGCACAGATGTGCCTCATCAAAGGGCTAACAATCTAGTCATGAAAATTCGAGATACATACAAAGAGCTAGACCTACCAGGGAGAATCTAAGGGTCTTGGAAGTGCAGATGAAGGAATGTTAGTTCAAAGTAAAAAAGGATTCCTTCTGATTGGAGAAAGTATCATAGGCCTCATGGAGGAGATGGCGTCTGAGGTAAACTTTGAAAAATGGATAGTATTTAGATGTAGAGAAGAGGGAATTATAATAATTAATATAATAATTACTCCCATTTATTAGACTCCCATGCAACCACTTCTTCCATCAAGATATACAGTATATTTATCACCTTAGAAAGTTTCCTGGTGCCCCTATCAGAGCAACACCTCCCAACTCTTCACTTCATGTGGCCACTGATCCGATGAGTACTCACTTGTGTTCTCTCATCTGATCCTCACAACAGTCCTTTGATGTAAGTGCAGTGACTGTTGTCACTGTA
>NC_138384.1:28691858-28706375 GCF_054177405.1 Leptonychotes weddellii
GGACATGTACGGTCAATAGTGAGTAGTTTGGCTACAGGATAAGTTTTGTGAGGCAAAGTAAAGGGGAGTTTAGCTAGAATGTTGTGGTTTTCTATGGATCTCTTTTCCACCCAGAGGAAGGGTTGTGTGTACTTATAATCCTTACGACTCCTGAGCCTACAGGTTGAACTTATCTTCTAAATGATGTTTATATGTCAAAGTGTCCTCTTTGTATGTATGTACAAAAGTGTATGTATTCACTCAGCAAAGAGATATAATGAATCACATGCCAGACATTGCCCTTAGAGCCAGAGATGTGAAGATACTGGAGAATTTACAGGTGTGGCTGGAGTTAAGGGTCCTAGAGATGAGGTAGGAAAAGGCCAAGCCTGTTGAAAGCCTTGAAAAGGTCTTAGATCGAATCAGTCTGAAAAACACAAGCCTGGAAGTTATTCCATAGATTCCTTTACTTGGGTGGGAGGGAGGTTCTCAGAGCACTGAAATGTCACTATGTCTTGTGACTCTATAAGATGGCGGTGTGTGCCCCAACCATATTTGATCACAGAAACCTTATTTACTTGCTTATTAAATAGGGCCCATTTATAGGATTAATGCTTTTCAAGGCATTGGGAATCACTGGTCTACTCCCATACATTTGGAATTTATTTTGTGTGGCCTGGTGACAGTGTTTGTGTTGCCTTATCTTGTGATTTAACTATAGCATGTCTTTTGAATGTCTTTTCTCAGCTGGATTGTAAACTCTTAGAGGAGAAGGAGGAATCTTGTGCTTATTTTTCTACCCTCATTTCACATTGACATTCGTGTTTTTCCATGATTGTCTTTTATATCTACCTCACAACCAAGTAGAGGCCAAAGACATGGTGGGCACTTGGTTAGTATCTGAATGGCCTAAGGTGGATTTAACGTAGTAGGGAAGACATCTGATGGGGATTATAATCCTGGCTTGGACATTAGCTGTGTTGACTTTGAGCCAGACACTCACCCTCTCTGGGCTCCATCATCCACTTCCTCAGCCAAGCACAGCCACTGGATGACAGCCTCCCATGGAGTTGGGTCTGCAAGCTTCTGAGTCTTCAAGTAGATTTAAGATATCATTGGAGAGATTTGAATTTAATTTTAGGGAAAATTCTGTACTCTGCTTTTCTGTAAATAGTGTTTGAAAATTAGAGAAAGTCAATATTTTAGAATAATTTAGAGGAGAGGCATGACCAAGGTCATAATACAAAGTCTTCTTGAAAGAGATTTTGCAGGACTGAAATTCTGTGATCTGTATAAAATGAGAACAATAATGTGTTTCCTTCTCCCATTAGTCATTCTGAACTTGAATAAATCTGAGAAGATTTAGCCTTACTAATTTTAAAAGTAGCTGCTGGAAATATAATTTGATTATAACCACCACAACAAAAGAACTTAAACATATGTTGAACTTGCAAGCATTATTAACACTCGGTTAAAAACATAGTACCTTCTGCTTATAGAGACGGTTCTCCCAAGTAGCTCAAAGCACTTTGCACTGAAATGTTAATATCCTCATTTTATGGATAAGGGAGTGGAAGTCCAGAGTGGGGCTAGCTGACCCAGTTCCCGACTAACATCCGAGTCAGAGCTGGGTATTGCCCTGGACCTGAGGTTTCCGAGTATGGCCTTTTCCCCACCACCAGATATGCAGAGTGTTCATTTTGATCTCTAGCCCAGTTGATGAAAGCTGTCTTCCCTCTGAAATATGTGTATATTTACTGGATGCTGTATATGTATGTGTCCCCTACAAGACACGTGATTTCCTGAAACCTGCAGTTAAACAATGATAATTGGAAATGGACAGGGTGCTTTGGCAGATTTGAAGTACTGTAATACTTAATATTAAGTCTGAATGCTTCTTGTAATAAGCAGCCTTCAGTTACCCGAAATCAGGGCCCATGATTAACTGGCAATTGGCTGGTATTAATTATGAGGCACGTCCTGTAAGTCTCTTTGCTGATGGGGCCCCAGGCAGGTCTGAGGCCAGCCGAGGTCTGCAGCATGTGGAATCTGGAAGCACAGACCAGAGCCTAGTGCTCTTCCTCCCCAGCCCACATTTGCTTCCTAGTTCCTGGCAGCCCTGACTGCATGTACTTCAAACTCCATTTCCATCTCAATGAGGTTATGTCCAATGTGATTGTACCTTCCCCTGGCAGGGCCCATCCACCAACCTTGCTCTTTTATCTCCCCCTCGGCTTCTTACATTGGAGAACTTGTAGCTCCTTATGATCTGCTGAACATTAATATTCACTCACTTGCTCCAGGGAGCTACGCTTCACCGAGCGCATTTTCACCTGAAAGGAGTTGTTTAATATAAACATTTGGTTAATATTCTGTACATTTGAAAGTATTTTATCAGCATCAGTGTAGGACCAAAAGTCATTTAAATTCAATGGGAACTGATTATGTGCCAAGAATCAGTCCTTTCCAAAAGAGTATGTTTTCCCCCCTACTATAATGTATACATTATAAAACTTACTTACACGGTTGATAGGAACACTTTGTGGACAAACCAGCAGCCCTGCATTTCATCTGACTGAGTATTCATCAGCTCTGGCGCTGGTGTTAAATGGGGGAAAATATTATACAATATTGCTTTAAAAACTGTCTAAATATAATTATCAACATCTTTGGAGTGATAATAATTATCATAACAAGAGCTCATCAGAGGAAACACACAGTTTGATGAGGATCCTCTACTCGAGTCCCTGCCCCCTTGCAGAAGAAGGATGAAAATTCTTTTTTTTTTCCCTTCCTAAAGAACCCTAGTTCTCTGAACCCTTCTTCTGGTTGCCCTACAGTTTTTCTTTGCGTGTGTCTGTGTGAAATTCATTATCCCAAATAGTTGTTAAGTAGACAATACAGGCAGCTCCAAGAAAGGTTGAAATAGACAAATGGAGAATGCTGCTAAGATTTGTTTGAATTACATTCCAAACTTTGGGATAAAGTCTTCACAAAGACAACTATTATTACTTTCTGCCTGAGGCACCTGTGGATACCGAATTTTCTTTAAACGTTTTTTTTTTCTCCTGAAATATAACTTACTGGAGAAGGAAGTGTGTATGTATGTATGTGTACATACAACAAATAAAAATCTATGTGGCCACCATCCAGGTCAAGCATCCCTGTATGTGCCTACCTGACAACAAATCTCTCACCCCCATGGAGTTAACCGTGTCTTCAAGTTTAGCTGGAGTTTGTTCATTTTATTTTTTTTTAAAGATTTATTTATTTTTGTGAGAGAAGAGAGAGCAAGCAAGCATGAGCGGGGGTGGGGAGGGGCAGAAGGAAATGCAGACTCCTTGCTGAGCAGGGAGCCTGATGCAGGGACTTGATCCCAGGACCCTGGAATCATGACCTGACCCATAACTGACTGAGCCACCCAGGTGCCCTTGGAATTTGTTCATTTTAAATGCTAGATAACCTTTATGATAAATGGATTTATTTATCCATTCTAACATTGATGGACATTTGGGAAATTTCTGTTTGGGGCTATTCCAAGCATTGTCTCTCTGAGCATTCTCATTGGTGTACATATACAATTGTTATCTCTGGAACACATCCTTTAGAATATGATTGCTAGGTCATATATTTGCATTTCTTCAATTTTATTGGATAATGCCCAGCTGTTTTCCAAAGTAGTATTACCAGTTTGCATTCCTGCTAGCAGCATGAGAGTTGCAGATGTACCACATCTTCATCAAGACTTGTATTGCCAGGCTCTTAAATTTGAGCCAATCTGGTGGGTGTGTAGTGGTGTCTTTCTATAGTTTCAATCTGCATTTCTCTAATTATCACTGAGATTAAGCTTATCTTTCATTTGTTAGTTGGCTGTTTGGAGTTCTTTTGTGAAGTGTCTATTCAAGTCCTTTGCTCATTAGTGGGCTGTCTTTTCCTTATTGATTTGATGGCCTGAAAAAGAAATGAAAGCTCTATCATGGTGTCTGCTTAGGAAGTACCCAACACTGTATCCAGCACATAATTTAACGATGATAAAGACAAAAAATTAGTGTAGATGCCAAGGCAGACTCTGCTACTTCTGAGATTCTTATGAATTTCTAGAGTAAAGAAAACATAAGTCATTAAAAAAGGCCATTGGGCCCATATATCTCAGTGCCAGGAGTCCTCTCCTTGTAGTTGGATTGTTTTGGAAGGGCTCTGGATCCTTCAAGGATCATTTAGATTGCTGCCGCAGGGATTTAATAATGTATACCATAGAGTTCCAGAAACAAATAAATTCCTCTAGCAGCAAATAGCCCATTTACTCTCAGGACCCTGGAAGAATACCAAAAACTAAGCTCTTGGACATTCAAAACACTCATTAGTGTTCTGACAGTGGAGATAGCCACATCCTAATTGGCAACATAGCCACATCCATGATTGTTACATTGAGCCAGACCAATGTCAAACATTGAAACAGCCAGCCAGAACTTCTTTAAGGAGAAGGAGTTTGGATAAGAATGTGCCCAACTCACCCTCTGAGATGTGGCTTCGAAGGGTCCAGACACCTTCTAATTCTAGGACTTGCTCTGGATCTGTCTTCTATGATTAAATACTTCTCGATTCTCCTTGTGCTCCCGAATTCCCACATCTCCTCTGCATGTCTCCAGTTCCAGCTCCCTAAGAGAGGGCATTAACTGCTCCACTTGCCCCCTTAAAGAATGTGTCCCTTTTTTGCTGTAAATCTTTTCTAGATCACCTCCTGGGCTGTTTTTTGCAAGTTATAAGTACTTTTTTTGGGTTCACTGCTGGTCAGACTCCTAGAGTTCTGGCCTGTGTGTAAGAATCCCTTGCAAATGTTTTTGCTTAGAAGCCATGGCTGTGGCACATGTTCAGGGTCAGGTCTGGAACAGAGGCTCATGTGACATCTCAGTGCTAACCAGAATCTTGGGAGAGGTGAGGCTCTCCAGCCCCCGCTCTGTTCTCTCCTCCTTTCGTGATGGAATCAGTTGACTTGAAGCTGAACATATGGCAGCTACCATCATAACATAGAAACCATTCCCTCTACCATGGCAACCGGAAAATCAATGCACACTTATGGCTTGGACGTACTCAGTAAATGCACAACGTATAGGAGGGTTTTTTTTTTTTTCTCTCTTTTTTAAAGAAGCATTTGGAATAGCAGCAGAGAATTAAGACCTTTTCTTCAAACACACCTCTTAAGTCCTTCTGTGGAGAGGGGTGTTTGGAATATCTTACCTATATTGTTCTGTTTCATTACCACAGGAGTTTCTTAATGGAACTACATTTTGTTTCCAAATTTCAGGCATATTATTTATCCCTGAATGAATTGGATTCAATTCAGTTTTCTCCCAGAGATCTTTGAAATTGATTCGTCAATATATTGTTCCAAAGTTCTACACCTAAGGGAGAGTACTGCAATTAGAACCTCCCTAATGCATCTGACATCTATAGACTAAATAATTTGGCTCCATATTGATGAGAATATCAGAGGCACACATTCTGTCTAGTGTCTTAAGGATAAGTGTCTTAGTTTTATTACCATGTTCATCTTGGTGAATTCTCTCCTTGCTCAGACCTAGAAGGTAATCGTATCTTATTGTCTATATCTATGTAGTTCCATCACATAAATAGTTGGAAGGGCAAGAAAAAACGGGACTTTTTTTCTGTGAGAAAGCATTGCCAGGGGCTGTTTCTTCAGACTTCCCATAACCTCATTCCAAGAAAAAAAACAAGCCAAAGAGTTGAAAGGAGCAATAATGGAGACTAGGAGCCATGAAAGTTTGCTTTCTACTTCTGTCCCACTTTGGCTGTCTCTAGCTCCTCAGATAGAGCGGGTCGTACAGACTGTGGTTCGAAGGACCCTTCTGCGTGAAATCCATGTTCCCTTAACTCTCGGCAGTGTGTTGTTTTCTCTGTGTCGTGCTCACCCATTAGCATTTTAATTTAGCTTCATATGGCACTGTTCTGCAGATGGATTTGCTTTCTTGCTTTTGTTTATTGTACGAGTGACAAACATGAGGGCATTTTCATGATGTGAAAAAATGCCGTGAAGTTGTGAAAATGAGGTGACTTTTCCTTGCCAAACCCCAAGGAATGTTAAAGCAGAGATAGCTCTGACAGGGAACCGCAAACGTTCCCAATATTAAAATGTTCAGGAGTCTTGATCTAATTGAAATGAGAAGTTTTGGCCGAGGGCTAGGGACTCAGACATGACCTTACACTTCTGTCTGTTCAGTGGGATGTGGCTCATCTGACTCTTCGGGAAGTCACTCAGTCCTTTACAGAGACACCTTCTTTCTGTGGATTTTGAGCAGCACTTGGAAATCAGACACCTCCTGCTTTGGGGGCATAGTGGTGAGTGGATGGTGAACACACTCTTACAAAACTAGTCTCAGGTATTGAAGGGCTTTGTTTTGTGAGTCCATCACTCCTTGAGATCTGTAAATTCTTACATCTACCTGGTAGTCCCTAAGGATCCACTTACGCATTGGGTCTAAAAGTAAACAACTTTCTCATTGGAGGTTTTTAAGTAGGAAAAAAGCTGTTTTAGGGAAGGGAAGCATAAGAAACTGTCTTATAAAGGTTGTCTCTTTCCTATACATTGGATATTCCTAAACACTTGCCTTCTTGTTTAATATTCGTTGAGATTTCTTAGAGCAAAGTGTACTGTTTAAGGCAGGGGTGGCCAATACTTGTTCAACATCTAATCACCAAGCCAGAATTCATGACAGACATCATTAATCAAGCACAGAATTCCTTCCTGCTGAACCAAGAAGTACAGTGTCAGAATCCTTCTCAGTACGACTCCACCAGTTGATCAGAGTTGTGATGCAAAATGAAACTGACCTACCTTCCCTGGTCTGGACTCAGCCAGAGATGTGATTCCTCTTCTTAGCATGAGTAGCCAGATATAGCAGACAACCTTCATCTGGAAACTATGAGTATTCAACACTTCCTACAACTTCCCCTCCCTCTGACTCTAGTGAAGCATTGCAAGTATAAGAGGGGCTCTTTTGTTGGGCAGGTTCTTTCTTTGTCTCATCTCAGGCCACCTCCTCCTTTATGTCTCTGTGCCTTCGCTCTGCATTCATCAGGGGCTTGGCATGCTCTCTCATGGCACATCCTCTCATCTCTGGGTCCTGGTTCTATGGGAGTGATAGGCAGAATTCTGAGATGGTCCCAAGATTCCCGCCCCCTGATGTTTACACCCGTTACTCTCCTGATTAGGTTACATGATGTGACAAAGGTGAAGAGATTTTGCAGATGTAGTCAAGGTCTCAAATCCGTTGATTTTGAATTCATCAAAAGGAAGAGTATCGTGGGTGAGTCTGATCTAATCAGACGAGTTCTTAAAAAGCTGGGTGGGCCCTTTGTGAAGGAAGAAACTGAAATGCTCCTGCTGGCCTTGAAGAAATAAACAGCCATGTTGTAGATTGTCTATACTGAGTGCTACATGGCGGGACTCCAAGAGCATCTTCTAGGTGCTGAGAGTGGCCCTCAGCCAATAGCTAGAAAGAACATGGAGACTTCAGTCATATAGCATCAAGAAAATACATTCTTCTAGGGCGCCTGGGTGGCTCAGTTGGGTAAGCAACTGCCTTCGGCTCAGGTCATGATCCTGGAGTCCCGGGATCGAGTCTTTCATCGGGCTCCCTGCTCAGCGAGGAGCCTGCTTCTCCCTCTGACCCTCCCCCCTCTCATGTACTCTCTCTCATTCTCGCTCTCTCAAATAAATAAATAAATCTTTAAAAAAAAAAAAAAGAAAATACATTCTTCTAACCACCTAAAAGAGCTTGGAAGTGGGTATTTCTCTAGTTGAACCTCAAGATGAGGATGTAGATGGCCAAAATTTTGTTTTCAGTCTTGTGAGGACCCATTTGAAACATGTTGGGCTCCTGACCCATGGAACCTGTGAAATAACAAATTTAACCATGTTAAGCTGCTAAATATGTGGTAATTTGTTACACAGTAATAGAAAATGAACCCAGCAGGCCAGATGTAGGGTACAGGATTTTCCACTTGGCCCTTTCTGCTGCCTTCCAAAACCAGCAAAAAATCATTTTGATGGGGAGATGGGTGGGGGTTGGTGAGATAGGTGATGGGGATGAAGGAGGGCACCTGTTGTGATGAGCACCAGGGTGATGGATGGAAGTGTTGAATCACCAAATTGTACGCCTGAAACTAATATTACACTGTATGTTAACTAACTGGAATTTAAATAAAAATTTTAAAAAATTAAATTAAAAAAAACCCTACATCACTTTATTTTTAGGGTCTGATTGGTTTTTCCCTTAGGAAAATAATTATAGTGTAACAAGAGTAACAAAACCGTGATGATATTGGGAGAATTAAAGAAATTTCAAAAGCTCATAAGTCAGAGTAATTATTTCTAGTCCATATGAAAACAAGAAGAGAGAGTCAGTGCTTCCTCACTTCCTCACTCCCACATGTATACAGTGAAATGGGTGTGGCCCTTAGCCCAGGAAACACCAGTAGTAATGGCTGTTGAGACCTGTCTTAGAAGGAATCCTGACACTCCCTGGGCCTTGCTTTGAGAATTCTTATTTGCAAGTATTAAATCTGTTTATCCTTCATTTTACTTTACTTTCTGTTACTTTTTCTATATGGATACCTCATCCTCCTCACGAAGGGAGGTGGCTTTCTTCAAGGGGTTTGGTAGACAGCAAACATCAATCATTGACATTTTGAAAAGTTCTGGACAAGAGTCTGTGTTCTCATTCTGCCATTGCTCATCATAGGCAGTTTACCATAAAAACTATTTCCCATACCCTTTATTTTGCAGTGAACAAATGGATCCCCTCCCTCCTGTGGAAAGGTCTTTTTTATTCACATTTTCATTTGGGACTTCTATTTATTCTGAAAAACGGGGGATGATAAGAATCTCACCTGTTTCATAAGGCTTTTGTGAGGAATAAATAAGGAAATACACGAGAAGTTCTTAGTAGCATCAGGCACATAGCACATGCGTAATAAATGTTAGCCATTATTATTATAATCATTATTATAAATCTATTATGTGCCCAGCAATTTGCAGGACCCTAAAGTGGTGAAGCAGAAATCCCTGTGTGCCTCCTGCCTACATCACAGTAGAGACTCTCAGATGAAACATCACAATGGCTCCTGGTCATTCAGGAGTGGGGGGGGCTTGGGGGCCAGAGTATAAACTGGTGGATCTGAGCTTGCTGAAACCAGACAGCCAGTCTCTATCAATCAAGAGGGGCTTAATCCAGAAAGGTAGAGTCTCAGGTTTGAGATCATGGAGGGGAGGGGGTAGTTGAGCAAAGTTTCTATTTGGGTTTTTTTGTGGACAAATGACACTGGAAGGGGAGAGAATTGAGTGGATAGTTTCAGAGTTTCAGAACCAAGAGACTTTATGATCTAGGAGTTGCAGTCGATGACGAAGAAAATGGGGTGTGGGTATGGGTTACCTGAAAGTATGCCAAATCAGGAAGAATTATGGTTTCTGTCAGAGTTTTTTCTCTTTCTGCGCACTCAGAAAAACCTGATTTGAATCATTAGGTTGAAAGTTTTGTATATATGTGTGTGCGCATACATGCATATATAATATACTGTTAAAAAGGGGCAGCATAGTTGACTAAAGGACCATAGTGTATGTTTTCTGTGTCCTTGCTGTCTATTCAAATTATAGGTGAGCTCGACAAAGGCTTCTTTATAAACCTAGGGAGTTTCCATTTATCTGCTGTTTGGCCTGTATAATCCTCATGTTTTACACTTTTAGCCCTTTTAAAAATGTCATTCTTTTCCCAGGGTTCTTCTGATCATTGGGTCAGAAGCATCTGAGTCCTTGTCATCAGTTGCGCCTCAGCTGTACTAGAAACTAGATGTTTAAGAATATCATAATCCCAGTGTGATATAAAGACCTTTCTAAGGAAGATGAGATACCCAGAGACTGGAGAGGAAAAGTCTGAAGGATTTGACCACATTAAAATGAAAAGCTTTGGTTCAGCAAAACACCAGAAACAAATTCAAAAGATAAAATACACACCGGAGAAGCCCATTCTCTCAACATATCTGACAGTTCACAAAGAGCAACTACAGTCCAACCTGAAAAATGAACAAAGTGGTAGGAAAATGGGCAGTGTTCACTATGAGGACATAAGAAATAGGGATGCCTAATTAGGTGGCAAAAAGCTGTTCAGTCTTAATAAAGAGTGAAGATAAAAGCTTAGTAAAGATTAACATTTACTGAAGATTAAAATGACACTTCTGCCATAAATAAAAACATTGTTGGCAACATCGTGGCTAAGTGGGCGTCCTCCTGGGGGTACCTACAAGGGCACATCTGCTAGGAATGGTAAACAGCACTGGCTTAAGCATTGCCCAAGTTTGTGGTCCAGAATCTGAGCAGGGGTCCAGCAAGGTGGAGGCTCCCACCTCTGAAGTTCAAGCAAAGAATGACTCCTTTGGTGACTGACCTCAAAGATAGGAAATTTTTTAAATAGTCTTCTAGTGTACATTTGGCTACATCTGAGGCTAAAATTCTTCTTTGTCTTTTCATGCCTAGATGTTTTTATTTACTTAATGTGTTTTGTTTCTTTGTTTAATTTTTTATCCTTGAAGTTCATTACCAGAATGTCTTGGTGTTTCCCAGGGTATGGACAGTCCTTTCTAGTCTCATTTGGGCCTTTCTTTAATTAAGCAATATTTTCTTTTGTTATGACTCATTTCTCTTTTTTGGTCATCTGTCCCTACTACATAGGCTACTAGTTACTACATATGTTGGATCTTTTTATTATTGTGCCATGGGTCTCTTTTTTATTATACCATGTCTATAATCTCTTTTTATTTTGAAACAGAGATTTTTGTCCCCCAGGGAATATTTGGCAACATCACATGCTTATTGACAAGCTGCTGGCATCTAATTGGTAGAGGCCAGGGACACTGCTAAACATCCTACAATACGTAGGACAGCCACTGTCACAACAAAGAATTATCTGGTCCAAAATGTCAGTAGTTGCAAAACCTCGCCCCAGGGTTCAGGCTGGATCCTGATAGATCTGTAGTTTTATTTTTTTAAAGATTTTATTTATTTGAGAGAAAGTGAAAGAGGGAGCACAAGCAGGGGAAGAGGGAGAGAGAGAAGCAGGCTCCCCGCTGAGCAGGGAGCCAGACATGGGGCTCGATCCCAAGACCCTGGGATCATGACCTGAGCTGAAGGTAGATGCTTAACAGACTGAGCCACTCAGGTGCCCCAGATCTGTAGTTTTAAATTATTTCAAATCATGTGGAAGAAATCCAGAACTTCTATAGGAGTAATATGTAGATAATGTTTCTTCTTTTAGGTAATGTTTTTGATACTAATGCTAATGCTGGAGCATTTGAGAGCATGTGTGTGAATATTTGAAACACAAAACCGGAGAGATGTTTCTCTCTACATACATTTATATGTATCTTATACTTTTAAGTGATACTATCATAAACCTTGATTAAAACATGATTACCTAACATATTAAGGGCTCGTGCTATTTGTGTGGGTTACATTTTCTAGTTAATGGCAACTTAACCTCAGAATATTTTTGTTTCAACCTTTGTTTTTCAGAAAAGATGTATTTCCAGGCTGAGGTTCTTGCAGTGTTTCTGAATAATCAAGCAAGTTGAAAACCCTGTAATCTTACATAAATGTAGGAGGAGAGAATTATGGTTATTAACACAATTTCTCCTAGATAATGAGATTGGACTAAAATGATATTGAACAAAATACATTTTCTAAAAGTGATTTTAAAAAAAAGTCAATATCTAGCCATAATGAATTCCAGCTATTCGACGTCTGACTGAAATTTTATTTACCACTTCAATCACGTTGTATACATCACTCTTATCAGCATGGAGAAATTCCAGGAGAGTAATGAACTGACCCAGACTCACTTTATCTCCTTTTTCCATAAATACACATATTTTAGTGCTCACTGTTCTAATTGTTTGCAAATTCATTTGCATGATTTCTTTCGATCTTTCACAGAACTTAGAAAATTAATTACTTGATCTCTGTAATAATAACCACCCTGTCTCCTCCCTTTCTGTATTAAAGCTAATTTAAAGGGAGGAATTTAATTCAATCATCTCATTGTTTACTCAAATTACACATGCATAATGAGATCTCAGTAGGAAAGGATGCAGAATGCCACCTTGAAGACTCAAATCAGTACCTTGGGGCAAAAATATGATAGTCTAACCATGTAGTTATTAAGAGTTCCCAGATTATAGCATTTGGATGATCAAACCTATGGTTTCTAGGGCTCTTCTCAAATCAGAGATGCTGAAAAGATTCGGAGGAGGGGGGACAAACACTTCAGGGGGCAGAAGTCATCAATATCATCACTGCAGTAGGGGTTGCATACGTTTTATAATTTCCAAAACTCACTGATACTCTACACTTGATAAAATGATGCGGTATCTTCAGTTTATTTTCCTTTCTATGGCCATTCCTTGATATTTCCCAATATCCTCTCCCCAAAAGGTTGAAATAAAATACGAACAAAACTAACACATATAGTATTGTCAATCTGGACCAAGTTTTGGATGCCATTTTAATTTTTCTCTCTCTCAACTCAGTAGTTCTAAGGGGGTTAACCAGAACAGTCTTCAATGAAGTTAAGCACATTTTTAATAATTACCTAGTGTTCATTTAGATGGGCATTTATTTCAGAGGTTATTCAACCCATGGTCTCTTTGGAAGTTGTCTTTTTTATTCAAGGTTAGTTGCTTATACCTAACCATGTTCCAGAAAGAGCTGAAGTCAGCTTACAAGGATGCAAAATTAAAACCATGCCGAGTTCATGTTTTACTACACCATGCAATCCCAGGGGCAATCAAAATAGCAGTGAGCGCAAAGAATCTTTTGGTCATTGTTGGACACTCTTTGAAAACAATGTAATCAAACAAGCCATTTGTTCAGTGTCTGCTGTGGGCTCAGCATTGAGTTGGACACTGTGGAAGTTATAGAAAACATTACCTAATGGATATAGAAAACCATACCTCGTGGATTGGAACATTCCACATTCTGGAATTCAGCTATCTGGTAAATTTAGCTATTTAGAAAATAGTCAAGAGATCAGCCTAAATAATGAGATAGTATTTCTAACACTCACTGGAGATCTGTTTACTCATACTCTGCTTATAAATCTAGCAAACATGATTCTTTGATGTCCAAGCTCATAGCACTCATGGAACAGTAAATTGGAAGGCAATAGTTTGCTACTACAGGCACATTGATGGCTGAAAACTTCTGCAAATAAGAGAAGAGAGATTTGAAAAACAAATAGGTAAAAATCAAAAGGCTCCAGAGTGAGGACATTAAGTGCAAGGACACCTAATCTTGAGGCACAATTCAGTAATGGGTGGCAAAGATGTACTTAACATCTGTTTATTTAAAAAGACAAATACATAAGATATACCATAAACATGCTTTTTGCCAAAATGTTTATACTTTTTAAAAAGCTTGGCCTGGGAAGAAAACCCTCAATTATCTGGAAAACTCAGTCGCTCTGATGCATTTGTTTTCTGGATAGCTGAGATTTTAGCATTGTTGATGAGGCAGGACTAATAGTAAGCAAAGTGATAGGATGTCATTAAATACTGGGTTGTTTGTCATCTGCTTTGATAGATTCCAGGGTAAAGTAAGTGATTCTAAGCTCCACGGGTGAAAGAATGGTTAAAGATTTGTGCTATGCCTTGAAGCTAGACTAGAATTTGAAAAGATGTCGCGGTTTCACACCGATTAAATATGAAGTCAGTGCTTTCTTGGCCCTTTATCCCCCTTTCTCTCTGGAAAGTGGTCCAAGGAGATGGACCACTTGGAGGGTAGAGATTCCAAAAGGGGGCAGGTAGTGGTGCCAAAGCACAATGTGCCATAGTCACCATTTTTCTCGGTACCTCCTTCCATCTCTCTGACCATCTTCCTTCCTCCAGCCATCCTGAGTCAAGTGATTCTGTTCCAGCGTGAAGCAGAGAGAAGAGCAGGGCAGTAAGAACCATGCTCTAGGTTCACATTCTGGAGTCTTACTAGCTGGGTGACCTTGAGCAAGACGTTGACCCTGAGCTCCTGCAGATGACACCAGGAGGCCTGTGATCACAATGATGAGTCAGCAGAGCAATGCAGGCACTGAGTATTTTCTAAACCACAAAATCCTCTGAGAAATGTTGTGTTAGTTTTCCACTGGGTGATAAGATTCTTCAGGATTCCTAATTTTCTCTTCACAAATCTAGGACTGATTATGGGAACAGACTGCTCTTTAGGACTTGAACTCAGCAGTGCTGCAATTATTATGACATGTGGTTTAAATCTCAGCATGAAGGGCAAGTCATTGGAAAACCTCCTCCTTTCCAGCATTTGTCCTAAGAAAGTATCTGAAGATGGGCATTATTTGGTTGATCGAGGGAAGTGTGCTAGGAAATTATAAAAATGTGGATGGCAAGACTGAGAGTGGGACTAGTAATGAGTCCAAGTCAGTCTGTTGAAGGTTTATGGAGAGTATGATAATGATCAATGACTGC
>NC_138384.1:28706475-28728524 GCF_054177405.1 Leptonychotes weddellii
GGGGTGGCTGGGTGATGGACATTGGGGAGGGTATGTGCTATGGTGAGCACTGTGACTTGTGTAAGACTGATAAATCACAGACCTGTACCTCTGAAACAAATAATACATTATATGTTAAATCAAACAAAAAAGAAGATAGTAGGAAGGGGAAAATGAAGGGGGGAATCAGAGGGGAGGACGAACCATGAGACTATAGACTCTGAGAAACAAAATGAGGGTTTTAAAGGGGAGGGGGGTGGGGTGCCGGGTTAGCCCGGTGATGGGTATTAAGGAGGGCATGTATTGCTTGGAGCACTGGGTGTTATATGCAAACAATGAATCATGGAACACTACATCAAAAACTAATGATGTAATGTATGGTGACTAACAAAATAAAATCATTAAAAAAAAAAAAAAAAGATGAGCACTTTCTATCCAAACCAGCTTGTTTACCATTCCATTTACCAGGAGCAAGGCCTGCTGTGTCTCAGAAGAACTGTACTCTACTCAGGCTTTGCTCCTAATGAGATAGAACTCATTCCTCTAATTGGTTTGAGAGTGAATCCTGCTCCCTGTGTCTAGGGAGATCTGCAAATGCCCAGAGCTCACCCTGGATCTCATCACCATCAAGCCTCATTCCTTCGAACCCCTCTTCACCACTGGAGTCAGAGTGATCTATTTAAGTACAAGTCTGTAATATAAGATTATATGTTAACTATACTGGAATTTAAAATAATATTTTTAAAAATGCAAGTCTAACCACTACTCCTACTCCCCAGGTCCTCTAAAATAAATTCTGAGTTCTTTAGCATAGATAGTAAAGCCCTCTGTGATCTGATCCTCAGGTCAGTGATACAGCCTTAGCTTCTGCCGGTCTCCAACTAGCAATTTATGCTCTAGTAATGCTAGAGTACTTGAAAGCCATGCCCCTCTTACTTCTTACCATGAGATTATTTTGTACTTCCATACCTTTGCATTGTTCTTTATTGAAACACTCTTCTTAATCTCCTTACCTGGCTCTTCTTATCAGCCTTCAAGACTTAGCTCAGACATCTTCTCCAACAACCTTTCTTATAATTCCAGAGTGGGTACAAGGAAGGTTGTGCTCTATGCTTGCACTAAAATTTGTGCATGCCTCTCTACTTATGATGGTACATTGAAATGATCTTTTATGTGTTTTTCCCATTAGAATATGGATTTTTAAAAAACAAAGACTGTATTTTATTTATATCTAAGTCATGAGCACTTAGCAAGAGACCTGGCAGGCTACATAGCAAGTATATGTCAAACTGAGCCATTAGTT
Organism: Leptonychotes weddellii; assembly: GCF_054177405.1. Classification (NCBI taxonomy): domain Eukaryota; kingdom Metazoa; phylum Chordata; class Mammalia; order Carnivora; family Phocidae; genus Leptonychotes; species Leptonychotes weddellii. Next base: position 28,707,758 of record NC_138384.1, read on the forward strand.
GTGCCTCTAGGACATTCCTATATAGAAATCCATCTGTTAGTCCATGAATGGAGATCTACCTTGAATACTGGACAAAGGGGAGAACTGAAGTGCTTACCAAGCCGATACTGGATAAGCTGGGTATTGTCTACATTTTCCACTGAATGAATCTCCCTGTATTTCAAAAGTCATTTTAATATCTCCTCATTTCCTTAATAGGCATTATGAGGATACATCAATGACCAGAAAGAGCACCTGCCCCCAAAGGGTTTGTTTCCTAGGGGTACAAAGCTAAATATGTGCTGCAAGAGAAGTGACAGCCTTGGGGGTTCAGTGAAGAGACAGACTGCATGCTCCTGAGGGAGTCAGAAAAGACTTTGTAGGATAAGGGACACGTCAAATAACCTTGGAAAATGGTGACGATTTTGAGAAGTAGAAATTGGGAAGAGATAAAAGGGAGAGTGGGAGAAGATGCATTCTAGGCAGAGGAAATATCAAAGGCAATGAGATGGAAAAGCCCTGAATGTATTTGGGAAATAAGAGGAACAACCGATTGTTCTCAACTGGATCCTGATGTGATTCATTTTCCACTACTTACCCCCCACCGCCATGCTCCAGCCATCCCAGCTCCTTTCTCTGGCCCAGTGGTTCACAAACTTGCGTAAGAATCAGAACCGTCTGGAGGGCTTGTAAAACACAGATTGCTGGACCCCATTCCAGCTACCAAGTTTCTGATTCAACAGGTCAGATGATGCTGATGCCATGGTCTGGGGCCATATTTAAAAATCACTGCAAAATTGTCCTGTGGATGCCACCATGGCAAAGACCTGGACACATGTTCCTCAGTCCCACTCCGGAAACTGTTGGAGATGGACCTTAGAGCATCCAGTTGCTCAGCCTGTGAGGTGTGTCGCACCACCAGGGCAGTGGGTACAAGAGGAGCAACTGCCCCCAGAAACCACAGCTAACCACCCATTGGCAGAGCGGCCACCACCATTTCAGTTGTAGAGCAAGCAGCATTTTCCCATCATCCTGGCAAATGAAAGACTAACTTGAACCATCTGGTTCTGTAACACCCTCCTACACCACTGCTTAAAAGCAGCCAAACATATTTTGTCTTACATTTTGTCAATAAAATATTTCTCCCCGAGGCTGTCGGCTTGTCATGTTTGCAGCCCATAAGCAATGTTGGAGCGCTTAGTGGTGGCACCAGCAAGAGGAAGGCCATGGGCAAGCCCCTCAGCCTTTGGCTGCTGACACCCTGTGCACCCTCTTCTCAGGGCAGATTCTCTAAACTGATGCCTGCAAGTAGTTTTTGAAAGTGGAACTAAAATGTGTCCATACCTTTTCCTGGCCGCTCTGCCCTTGCTGGCCTTTTAATCTTGTTTTGCCTTCTGACAGTGAAGAATCAATGTCTAGCATTTCCAACAGCCAGGTACAGTGTGTACACATTTATTAAGATTAATTAAAAAGTAACAAATTGTAAAGTAATAACATTAACAACCAGTAGAAAAAGTGTAGACAGTTTGACAGTCTTTTTGAATTTCATTAAAAGATGGTAGTGACAAAAACCCCAGAGACTATTTCTACTTTACTAAAGAAATAGGTCACAGATTCAATTACAGTCACTGAAGCATGGACTCAATCTATCATGGCAAATTAAGTACATTTTAGCAACCTACTTTCCTTTAAAAATTTTATAGACACTTTCAGTGGGAGAAGAAAGACTATAGAAAAAAAAAAGAAATTGCAAAACCAAGTCACACCCCAACTCCCCCCGCAGCTTTTGAGTAAGCATTTGGCTTATTTGCTTTGGGTATAAGACAGAAAATCATTAAGAAATACTCGGCTCGCTCACAATTATTACTCTTCACTCGTTCATGGTTTAATGATGCAGATTTGGAATTGGGAGTGGGAAACAGCTCCAAATTAGAATCGCTGGTCTTCAAAGGGGGACTTTGTTCTCCAGGAGGAGCCCCACCCCTTTCTTTTAAAAGAGGACTATTTGTACTTTACAGCTTTTATGAAATTTTTGCCTGAGACTCTCAGGGCTGACATGTTGTGTTCATTTCGGGAAAGATAAATAATTAAATAATTTTTTTAAAAAAGTGCTCATTTGGCCTGTGGATGTGGTTTAGCCAAGTGCAAATATTGGGACAGCGAAACAGCCTCTTGCCTGTAGCAGAGTTGATTTCATGTTGACAACTGGAGTTTATGAAGGGCCTCTTGCCATGAAGCAGCAGGGGCCATCTCTAAGACCCTGCAGCTGCAACAGCAATTGTAGAGTGGGGGAGGGTGAGACCCTCGTGTTTCCGCTTTGACAAGTTAAGGGCCGAGGGCCGGGACACTCCCAAGCCCATCTTAGGAGTCTGTTGTTGGGCCAGAGCAAGCAGCTTCAGAAGTCCAGGTTAAGTCTTATTCCTAAAAAGACGCTGCCACCCAATCACCTATTCAGTTTAGTGCTGGTGTTTCCTGTCCCTCCATAGTCCTGCCTTTTCCCTGAGAACCTGGCTGGCTTTCTCCTGATGCTAGCCAAGGTAGTGTAATGGGCTCAAACCAGAGAAGTGATTGGCTTTGCTTCCGAGAGAAGTGATAGAGATGCTTCCAGGCATCTCTGAATTATCTTGCTATTGCCCAATTAAACAAGAGCCTCCCTTTAGCCAGGCAGAAGACTAAACTCACTGGTAGAAGCCCGCAGAACCTCATTTCTACTTTTGATTGCCAAAGTGCATCTTCCTTAGGGCATTAGGTTTAATAGTGGAAAGTAAAGTGAAGATCTCACAGGGTCAACATCACCCTTCGAAATATCTCAAATCCAGAGGTATCCACAGTTCCCTCGCTGGGTAGTATATAGAACTCTGAGTCAAGAAGCCCCTGGGTCTTCTTACATTGTAAGAAGAACTTAACTACTGAGTTAAGATAACTGGGAGCTGATGTGTCTACATTGTGTGCTGTGAAAATGGGATCGCTCCTAGCTGTGCTGTGAAAATGGGATCGCTCCTAGAAAGGGATAGTGATGAGTAGGGAGGCGGCTTATATGACCAGAATGGTAAAAGATTGCAATAAGTGGAGGCTGTAGGTTCTCCATGTAAAGGTGACGAACACATATTGGTGTTCATCTGCTGTGGCCATGCTCGACCTAAATGGATGAGAGTGCCAAAGAAACTGCATGCTTAGGCAGCTACCTAGCCCACCCATGAGATTGGAATGGTGTGCTGGCTACCATTCCTGTGCTTATCCTTCAGCTAACTAAGGGCAGTAGTAACGCCTGCTGCATCTCCCAAGTCTGAACTTGTACCCACTGCCCTGGTGGTGCGACACACCTCACAGGCTAAATATAGATGGTTGTGGATAATATAGACAAATTTTATATGCTAACTCTGATTTTACAGTATGTTTTAAATTCTGCTCGGTGCAATGAGACACTTCTACTATGCAAGGCCCCTGGGAACTGAGACCAAAGGAATAGCTGTTCCCATCTCAAGCACATTTGCAGGGTGTGGGAAATGACAGCAGTATGGAAAGCAAGGCGTTTTGCTGTCACTCATCTGGGGTGGGCCAAGTGTTGGTAGCTGTGTTTTCAGGCTTGTCACGTGATTGGAATGGATAGCATTAATTGAGTACCATGGATTTAAGTTATTTGCGTACATTAAAATCAGTTTCAGCATGACTCCCTTATACTATTCTTTCCTGTTGTTTGGGGAGCCATCAACTTCCCCAAATCATCCTTTTTGCTGGAGAAGGTGAAGATGCTGCTAAGCCTGGTCAATCTCCACTTGGGAGGGGGGGCTCTCACTACACCTGAGCATATGTGTGCCCAACTGACAGGGTAGATAGTGGGTAGGGCTACCCAGAAAGACAAATGCTGTGCTTTGCAACTTTCCAAATGAATTTAAACCTCTGAGATCAATGTTGATGAGATGGGTGTTTGAACACAGCCATATGAAGTCAGGAACCAGACCAGTGGGATTATCTCCAGGAATATGTAAGAAACAGCTCAAGATTCTGGATAAAATCCATCTTTCTCTTGTCTGAGTTTTTAAAAGGTCTGATCAGATGGTACACCAAGCTTAGCTTCCTTGGGAGATGGTATAGCATAATGATTAGGACCATACCATCGTAAGTACCATTATAGACATTATGTATGTGGTCATAATTTGGGGGATGGCTCATTCTGTCCTTAATTACATTATCTTTTCATAGGTTAAACAGTAGGAGAAAAAAAAAAGGTATGTTTTCAGAAAAATGATCTTAACATCTGTCTCTGGTGGACCATTGCCAAGACAACATAGTGAAGTGGATTTGGAACTGGAATACCTGTACCTTGTAGCTTCCTAGGAGCGACCTTGGCCAAGTCTTTGGAACCTTTTGAGTTCTAGTTTCATTAAGTGAAAACATGGAGATTCTGTATGTCCCTGGTGTCCTTTGATGGGATTCTCATTAGGACCTTACGAAAAATTCTTCATGTTCATGTAGCACTTATTTTACAGAGCATTTCTCATAAATCCTTGCATTTAAGCCTCATGCTAACACTTTGAGATAGATGTTATCCTTCCCAATTTACAAATGAAGAAGTGGAGGCTGAGAATTTCCCAAGGCCACCAAAATAGTTCACTGGCATATAGCTAAGGCTCCCAGGTTCAGTAGTATTTCTAATAGACCGTAAGTATTATTTTGGGTAAATGATGTATGGGAACATGCTTAGGAGATTATAGTGTGTGATGTAAATGGTATGTTATATAGTTATTTGGAGATTCTCCCTTTGATGTGATGGTGTGATGTAAAGAGAAAGGTAGCACAGAAGCAACAAGGTTTATTTACGAGAGTCAGTTATTAGCAGTGAAGTTGGTACCCAAACAGCAACTGAATCCCTATATCTAGTGTTGATTCAGGAGAAGCATCATACTATTGATCCCTTTTATCATTTACCCTTTTTCCATTGCTGGTTTTCACTTCGGGGTGACACATAGCTGACCCATTAAATAGTCATCTTTGTCCACATGGAAATTAATGAACTGATGATTGTCTCCGGTATATACCAGTGAATTCGAGCTCAGGAAGTAAAAGGAAGATCTCCGGAAAGTAGACTAACCAGGGTTTCCTGGTTGAGTTATTCCCTTCCATCTGAGTCTCATTCTGCCTTCCCCTGTGCCTGCTCTCTGAGAGGCTCAACCATCTCTTGATGAACTTTGCATAATAACCATGCACAGCTGGACTGCAATATGGTTTGAGAAGAAGTACACTCACAGCCTGTGATGTTAGATGAGCTTCAATTGGTTCAAACCACTCGCTGTGTCAGTCTGACTCCAGGCATCAGTGTGAAAAATGGGAAATTTAAATACCTTTATAGATAGTAATAGCAACAGTCATACCTTGAAATTTCGTAATATTTTTCAACTTACTATGCACATCCACACATGTTTCAGGCAATTCTTACAACAATTTGGTGAAATAGACAGGATTATTATTCTTAGTATGGATCAAACAACCCCGAGACTTGGGAAATTTTTGACCTGTTCTCTCCTACAGCTGGTCAGGGGCAGACTTGTGTCTTTACTCATGTCCTGCCTCTTTGTTTTGCCTATCCAGGGCCACTTTTCTGGAAATAGGCCACTCGTAATTTTGGGACCTCCTATGCTCTCAAACATTTTGTTCCCAGCTCCCATGTTCTTATCAGACCTTATCCTCCTGACCATACTTGATTGATCCAGGATTGGACAAATGACACAATGTAGGTTAGACTTTCTCTAGAATTTTTCAAATTGGAAATGGGAGAGAGCGTCAGGAAGTTTCCAATAAGGGAAACTTAGCCGTGATTTTTACTATGTTGATAAAGCTGATTTGAGGGGAAAGAATGAAGCTGACAGAGAAGCAGAGCTGGGGGAAAATGAGAGAATCTTGGTGGAAATGATGTCCCTGGCTCCAACTATTCTTAAAGCAGCATCCCTTGGGAAAATAATCTTGCAATACATTTCTTTTTTCCTCAGTCTCTTCAACATACCCTCATATTTTTAAATGAATAAAGTGACAGATTCTCACCTTAAAAATCATCTTGATCTGTGTCAAAAAGGTGACTTAGGTTTTCGTGTTTGTCCTTGCTCAGTAGCTCCTTATCGAACTCATCCACATAGTTGTGGACATCACTAAAGTTGATACAGAGAATTGAACAGGGCTGCTGATTAGTTAAGCATATCATACCTATTTATGATCTCACTATAGAAACTGACCTGTACACAGGTTAAGTGTTCCCTCCACCCCGACCAAGTCAATATCGTTCAGAACCATGAGGATCGTTAGCTCTCACTTGACATAAGCAGATAATTACATTCCTGAAAGGTTTTAGTGAGGTATCATTTCTCTGCTTTTCAAATCAAGGTTCTAAATCCTTAATGTCATAAGAGTTTTTCTGATTGGTGTAGAGTTTAGAATATGGAGCCAGATTGCCAAGTTACAGATCTCAGCGCTGGCATTTACTGTCTGCCTAACCTTGGGTACACGTCTTTATGTCTCAGTTATGTCATCTGTAAAATGGGCAATGATAGAGCTACTTCTTATGGTTATATAAAGGCTAAACAAGTCAATATCCATAAAGTGCTTAGAATGGGGCTTGAGCATAATACGTGCTACATAAACAAAGCTATTATTATTCAATGAATTTTTATTTTGGAACCCCTTCCATACATGAAGAACTCACTGTAGTTATTATAAGTGAATATGTTACAGTTGTGCTTTCAAATAGAAAAAGTAAAAACAGGATCTCTAAATAGAAGAACATTTCCACATACCTCTCAGGAGTTAAGTAAAAGATATTGAAAAACATAGTTAATAATGAATAGTTTCAATGATTCTGTATAAAGAACATTCATGATACTACCGAGTAACAAAGGAATATTAGAGAAAGAGTGATTTAGATGAGGAATTCCTGAAGTTTCTGTGTCTAAGATAAGGATATTTCTAAGGGTAGGAATTAAGTATATGGTCACAGATTTAGAGACAATCTTTTTAGTTTGAGCTATTTTGAGAGCAACTTAGAGATGGGGACTAATCCATGTTTGCATCTCAAATACCAAGCAAAATTTCTGAAGAACAGCACTGGTTCTATTTCATATTAAATGTGAAAAAGACTCTTCTCTTTTGATTTTAGCCTGCTGTCACAGAATACTGGTGGCAGAATTCACTGGTGGAAGTAAGATGGGAAGAATGACATCCTAACTCTTTTGCAGTTAACCAAAGATTTTCATGCCTGGAAAGAGAAAGGGGAAATTTTTCATATTGTTCTTTCTTTAAAGCTCAGAAGCATTATGGGCACACAATAGTGATTTCTTATAGAACTTCAGATACTAAGAAAAGAACCAGAGTGGATCATTTTTATGTTAGAAAAATGTAAAAGACAAGGTAGTGATTACAACTGAGAGATAAAATGAGAGAAAATGTGTCTGTGTGCTAGGAATTCTGTTTCTTTTAACTCTTGCTCCTTGTGTGATTTGTTTGTTTGTTTGTTGATGTCCAATTCTCAGCTAACTGTCATTTCTCTAATTGCTGAAACTGCTGAGAAAAAATTATGTTTGGACCATGATACCCAACTAGCCGCATCCAAGACAATGTTTCTAACTCTGTGCACTCACTATCTCTAAGGCAGAGCTGCTGATAATATCTACTGGACGATTGCAAATGACATCCCAAAAGAAATTGGACGGGGATTCTTGTAGAAGGGTATTCTTTCAAGTGCAGCTCCACTAAGCAATGGGAGGCATCGCACTTCAGAACTTTCAGCTCTTTTATAAAGTGTAGCAGCCTTGTAGATTTTTATTTGATAATTCTTAATAGTCTGCTCTACAAGTGAGGCTAATTAGTCAATTCTGAAAACATGTGTATAGACTCATGTATACTATTTAGTGGGTACACAAAGTTCACTGTGGAGTGGATTTGGTGAATTTCTGAGAGATTTGAGATTGATGGGGTAGAGCTAATGGGAGATTGGTGTAAACGAGGTACATGTAATCAACAACCACCCATTTTGGAAAGGTCAAAGGAGAATCCGTTTTCTGGCAGACACTTCTTTCTTTCTCAGCAACTTAAAACTATAAATAAAATGTCCAGTGATACAATTTTTACATTTGTGTGGTATTTATATCAATAAAACTTTTCATGAACATTATTACCTTTAATTCTCACAAAATGATGAAATAGGTAGCTCTTACCACCCCCAGAAACATTACTAAGGAGGAAACTATAGTTTGGAGAAGTAAGTGGTTGGGTAGACAGAATATGCTCTGAGATTTAATTAGATAGCCCTCCTCCTTGCAGACATTTATGTAAGGGACCTAGCAAGTTTCCAACCCAAGTAGATTTTTCTGTTCTTGCATTTCCCAACCCCCCCCCCCCCGCCCCTGCCAATTGTAGTCTCTCAATACTTACCTGCTTTAGAAGTCTGACCTCTTCAGGGCTCCTGAGCAATCCTCTGCTTTCTAGACACCAGGTCTATGAATTTGGTTTCCAGTTTTCTAAAGCTAAAGCATAAGGCCTTCCTTGGGACATTCTTTAATAAATTTTCATATAATTGTGCGGCAATCAAGATAGACCTAGAACCCTCACAAATTTTTGCTTATTCGAGGCAATGTTTTATAATTTATTAAATTCCAGAAAAAAAGGTAGATGTATTTTGATTTTCCAGAATCTCTTTCCTCCTTCTGGCTCTCCTTTTGGATAATGCACTACTCACTCAATCTTAGCAATGAGAATTTGGGGGCGATTGATACTAATCCCCAATTCAGTATAGGAATTCTGATTAGATCAGGACAATAAGCCATACTCAACTTTCTAGCTGAGATTGGTTCAGACAAGGACCCAGTCTGAGCCGGTAAGAGGGTGAGTCACAGGTGAGGGAACTCTAGGGAGAGGCACTGTTTTGTCCTAAGTGATGTGGTTCAGTGGGACTTTATGAGACGTGGACCTACTTAGATTATTTTATTTACTTAGATTATTTTATTACCACGAGGAGATAGCCTGGGACTACTGAAGCTATGAAGGGAGGCTTGCAGATGAACCTAAGACCTCAAGGACTGTGGGTCCATGATGACATCCTTTGGGCAACTGGGACTTCTGGACTTTTCTAGAATGTGAGCCAATAAATTTTCTCTGCTATTTAAGCCAGTTTAGCTGGGTTTCTAAGCTCATAGCAGTGTGTATTTGGCCCTCATATGCACACATGCTGACTCCCTTCTGATAAGACCTTTCTCCCCTTTCTGTCTTTTCACCACTCCCATCCATGGAGGGTGAGAGCTGGAGTCCTGAGACCTGAGTTCATGCCTACGTCCATTACTTACCTGCTGTGCATATTGAAAAAGTAAATATCCCATATTGTAGGTTTGAGAGACAGTGATGATAAAAACAGTATTTAACCTACAGGGTTATCAGGACAATCAAATGAGATAATGATGATAAAAACACCACAGAAATACTACCTTTCTGAAGAATGTTAATTTAATCTAGAAATTGTTGTCCAGCCCATTTCCGCCAGGTTCTTTCCAGGGACAAATGTATAATGACCTGGGAACCGATCTATAACCTGGTAGAAGCAAGAAGGGTTATGTGCAAATAGGTCATAGGTAGAAAAAGAAAACTCTAGTTTATCTAAATAAAACTCTAGTTTTCTGGTATCATAATTATTTTATATAGGGCCTGATTTAATGCATTATGGAATATTCCACTGAATGAAATCATTGCAGACTTTCAGCAGCAAGCGAAGATATTAAGAAGCAGAATTTGTACATTGTGATTGATCATATTAAAATAATTTAGTTCAAAGTAGGCATCATTATATCTCATCTAGAATTTCCTCCTAATGTGAGGAAATGTTTCTGCATGGTAAATTTGCTCAATTTTGCAGCAGCTGTTCCTGAGCTGGAGACCCTTACAGCTCCCTGGGGCTGGGATGCTAGGGCTTCTGGAAGCTGGGCAGTGTCCCTTTGACCTCACTATAGAGTGGGCACGTGCCCTAGACTCTCTCCTCTTGACTGACTCTTGTGTCTGCCCTGGGCCTGATCTTTTTGGAAAATGTTACACAGTTGCATAAACAAGTTCAAAACTGGCTCCATTTTTCTGGTCTCACCAAATCGAGCTGTATAAACATGGAAAAGGCGTTCACTAGTGCTTCCCTTTGTAGGGAACTCATTCCGATTGCCCCATCTTGTGGAAGAAAGAAAAAGAGCCAGTTTTTTTTTTTTTTTTTTAAAGATTTTTATTTATTTATTTGAGAGAGAATGAGAGACAGAGAGCATGAGAGGGGGGAGGGTCGAAGGGAGAAGCAGACTCCCTGCCGAGCAGGGAGCCCGATGCGGGACTCGATTCAGGGACTCCAGGATCATGACCTGAGCCGAAGGCAGTCGCTTAACCAACTGAGCCACCCAGGCGCCCAAGCCAGCTTTTTTTTTTTTTCCCCTTTGGGCACATGCCCCAGAAGAACCAATTCAGCCCAGCTGTCTTCTCTATCTCTGTCTATAATCTGGTTCACACAATGCATTTCCAATAATTTATTCTGAGGAAAGGCCAGTGTTCCTCATATATTTGCAACCTGACCTCTTTTCTTTACTGATAGGACCAGGACATGATGATTGCATTCACAAGTGCTAGACCAAAGTCTATGGTGCACGGAGGACTCCAGCCCTGCTACTGTGATTTAGATCCAAATCAGAGTGCTTTCCTACAGGTCTCTTAGCCTCCTGAGTTCTTCTCAAGATTTGGGGAACAGAGTGACCATCTCACTTCCAGCTCTCTGAGATGTTTACCCCTCTCTCCACCCTACTTTCTAGGTGCTCCTTTGTACGCAGAAGTCTGTCCAGAGGAAGAGTGGATGAAATCAATTCATGTATTTGTTCACCAGTTTACTTATTTATTCATTCATTCATTCATCTGTTTCACATTTATTTATTGAGGACCGTCTCTATGCCAAGCACTATGCTAGGTAGTAGGGAAAGAAAGCAGTGATGGGCAAAACAGCCATATTCATCACTCGGATGGGGTTTACATATTAGTTGAAGTTGACTACGTAGACATTAATCAAATAATCAGACAAATATATAATTGCTGATTGTGATAAGCCTCTGAAAGACAATTAAAGGGTACTATAAGACCATAAAAGAAGAGATCTGACCTAGGAGACCTAACCTTTCCTGATAAAGGGACACTTGGGCTGAGATCGGAAGAAGTAGGAGCTAAGGGGATGGCAAGACATTACAAGCAGAGCTTTTGGGTCCAGAGGGAAACATAGCTCTTGGCCTGGAGAGAGATCAGTGGCTGGAGTAAAGAAAAAGGAGGAGAGTGAGCCTCCCAGAGAGTCTGCAGAAGCAGGCAGGGGCCAGATTGTGGCAGGCCTTTGAGAGCATGGTAGGAGTTTGGCCATCTGATCACATTACTTGCCAATATGAAGCACGGTCCGTTAATCAAACAAGACTGACCTCCTCTGTTCTCGCTCATGGCCATTGTGGCAAAGGAGTCAGACCAGTACTTCATGGATGTCTCCATCTCTTTCTGGGCCAGGAGAATGCTGTGGGTTCCACTGTCCATCTTGTGCTTATTCATTCCAGTGCTTGACTCACAGCTGCATCTTCATGAGGTGCTGTGTACATTATCAAATTAGTATCTTTGTAGTGAACTCTAAGATTTATATAGCACCTAAGAGTGTTTGTATTCATGTGTATAAATGACTGTTGATTCTGTCTCTAAGCGACAAAGACCAGCTTGCCTCCTCAAGCAGTCAGCCTGAAAGTTGCACAACACTGACATCTGGTGCTTGTGTGTGATTTGAGATTGTACAAGGTCAGAAGGAGGCTTCTGAGACTAGTCCACGTTGTAAGATATAGCCAGGCCAAATGTTTGAAAATGTCGAGTACAGGTGCGTGTGTACACACACACACACACACACACACACACACACATGCCCCTCCACAGTCTTTTGTTTTGAACTAATTCTGACTTTCCAGTAATATGCATACTTGAAGGCTAATTTCAATATGATGTTTTCTTATTATCATTATTTACCATTGGACATGAGGTTCACATGATGGAAGGTGAGGTGCTGCCTGGGTTTGGGAGAAAAACAATGAACAAAACCATAAATCAGTGTTCATTTAGCATATATTAATATAAATCATAGGATTAAGTGTAAAGAAAAGAGTCACCCTCATAAAAACAATCTAATAATGGTGATTTTAAATAATATTTGCATAGTAATTTACAATTTCGAAAGCATTTTAGCATATATTTCCATATTCCCTCAGTCATTCAATCATTTATTCATTCATTTAAGAACAATTTATTGGGTGCCTACTCTCTGTGAGTGGTCTAGGCTGCAAGGGATCTCTTGGTCCTGGCAGGGCAATTAAGAGAGATAGTGTAGTTCTTAACCAAGTATGCTTTGGATTTGACTTAGCTGCTCAAAGCATCTGCGTCCTCATGTGTTAATTGGGCAGTGATAATAACAGTGTCTATCTTAACCGAAATGTCCTGCGGATTAAAGAAAGAAAGTGAATGTAAAACATTCACTACAGTGTCTAGTACATCACAAGTAACCAGTGAACCATGGCTTTAGGTATGGCAGGAATTATTTTATTGCTAATTTTCAGTTTCAGAAACAAAAGACTTTCAACTTGAATATGCTCAGTGGTGGGAAAAATAAAAAATGGGTATGCTGTCCATGAATTTATCGGTCTGGGAAGATCTGGAGGGCTAATGGAAATAAACAGGTTGAAAAGGTTAGAAAAGAGGGCTGGCTCTATTGTCAAAGAACTTTAATGTCTAAGAAATTTTGACTCCACTCTGTGGGGAAATCTGTAGGAAATGCTGTTCTCAGAGTAATGCTTTGGGATATAGGTCATTGGGGCTGAATGATGGGAAGGGTCAGAGATGGAAAGCAAAACCATCAGTTATAAAGCTCTTCCAAGGGTCCTGGTCTGAATGAGTTCGACCTTGAAGCACACACAGATCATGGTGGGAGTATAGAGGAGGAGGTCGATGAAATGAATCTAGATGAGATGTTGTCTGTTCCTTGTTTATTGGCCTTTCCATAGGATGGCTGCATTGTCATCTTTTGGAATCAACCTTCCTTGGAAATACAGAAGAAAACACTCTGTTTCTTTTACTGGTTTCCTCTTTGTAGTTTGTGGAGATCAAGTTCTACTTCAGAAAATTCAGTGTATCCAAGCAACTTATTTATGCTTTGAACACTTAATTAGGATGGGTTACCTGTCAGTGTATGGCCTGTGGCCTTCAGAACATTCAGACATTTTTCTTTCTCAGAAAGGGAACCAAGAGGGACTTTGCAAATAGGATATGACTAGTCTAGTATCTGAATGCTCTGGGTTTAGACCTCCCAAGAAAGAGTCTATAAAGGCTGCTTCTAGAAAGTGAAAAGTATTGGTTTTTAGTGAAGTGAAAGTAAAGAGAATGATAATTAAGAGGTGGACACTATTATCTCATTTAAGAAATACATTTTATAATCTATAGCAAATACATGTTTTTTTCTTATGACTAGAACTTTTGTCCATATTGATCATACAGCCATAAAGAAAACTGTATAAATTCAAAAGTATAGGAGTCTTACAGAAATTCAATCCCAAGTTTACAAATCATTTAGAAAAGCATGTAGCTTGGGGCGCCTGGGTGGCTCGTTGTTAAGCGTCTGCCTTCGGCTCAGGTCATGATCCCAGGGTCCTGGGATTGAGCCCCGCATCGGGCTCCCTGCTCAGCGGAAAGCCTGCTTCTCCCTCTCCCACTCCCCCTGCTTGTGTTCCCTCTCTTGCTATCTCTCTTGCTGTCAAATAAATAAATAAAATCTTAAAAAAAAAAGAAAAGCATGTAGCTCATTGTGAATATTTTAGTTATTAAACAAGAAATTTAAAAAATCAAGATGAATTAAATAATTAACTTAAGAAGCTAAAGGTAACATCAAAACAATCCAAACAGAGGTAGGAGATAATTGGTGATGATGAAAGCTAATTTAATGGAATAGGAAACAAAATGCAATTAATAAAGCAAAAACAACTTATTCAGAGCATCAAAGTGACCCCTCTGCCTTGAGTGTCTACTGGAGAAAAAACAAGAAGAGAGAGAGTAAACCTTTGGAAAAAGTAGAAATGTTACAATAGATGTTAAGAGTTTAGAAGGACTAGAAGGAATGTTTTATGTAACCATATGCCAATAAATTTCAAATAGATAGCTTCCTAAAAAAATGAATTATTAAAATTGGTTCAACAAAGGTAAATATTCATACTATTTCAGTAATCACAAAAGCAATATAAACATTTGTCTAAGACCCACAATTTGAAGAGCTATCAGGATTACAAACAACTCTTATGATAGTGGTGATATGTACTTGGTGAAATGAACCGATTCCTTGTAAAACACACCTACCAAAACTCATGCAAGGAAAAATAGATAAACTGAAAATGCCTATATATCTACTAAAGAAATTGAATCAATAATAGTAACCTTCCTAAACAGAGAGCACTAGGCCCAGATGGGTTCTCTAGTGAATTCAAACAAATATTTAAGGAAGAAATGATACCAGTTCTCTTCCAGAAAACAAAAACAGATTCTATTTTATGAAGGCAATGCAGGTATCAAAAAATACACAAACAACTCTTAAAACAATAGGAACACAGCCTAATTAAAATATGAACAAAAGATCTGAACAGATACCTGATCAAAGAAAATCTACTGATGGCAAATATGCACAGAAAAAAGATATTCAACATCATACTCCATTGGAGAACAGGAAGTCTCATTCATTCCTGGAGGGAATGCAAAGTGGTACACCTACTTTAGAAGTCAGCTTGTCAGTTTCTTTCTTTCTTTCTTTCTTTCTTTCTTTCTTTCTTTCTTTCTTTCTTTCTTTCTTTGTTTTACAGATTTTATTTATTTATTTGAGAGAGAGAGAGAGATCACAGAAGGAGGGGGAGGGGGAGAAGCAGACTCACCACTGAGTGGAGAGCCCGATGTGGAGCTTGATCCCAGGACCCTGGGATCATGACCTGAGCCAAAGGCAGACACTTAACTGACTGAGCCACACAGGTGCCCCTAGCTTGTCAGTTTCTTACAAAAGCAAACATATTCTGGGGGTGCCTAGGTGGCTCAGTTGGTAAGTGTCCAACTCTTGATTTTGGTCCAGGTCAGGATCTCAGGGTTATGAGATCAAGCCCTGCATCAGGCTCTGCACTCAGCAGGAAGTCTGTTTGTGGTTTCTCTCTCTTCCACCTCTGGCCCTCACTCCTCCCCGCCAAATAAATAAATAAATAAATAAATAAATAAATAAATAAATAAAATCTTTAAAAAAGAAAAAAATAAGCATACTCAGCAGTTGCACTCCTTGGGATTTATTCAAATGAATTGAAAATCTATGTCCACACAAAAACCTATACACAAATGTTTATATCACGTTATTCATAATCATCATAACTTGGAAACAGCCAAGATGTTCTTCAATAGGTAAACAAACAAATGGAGGCAAGTTCATATAATGCAGTATTATTTAGCAATGAAAAGAAATGAGTTATCAAACCACAAAATGACATGCAAGATTGTTAAATACATATTGGTAAGTGAAAGAAGCCAGTCTAAAAAGGTTATGTAGTATATGATTCCAACTATATTACATTCTGGAAAAAGCAAAACTATGGAGATAGTAAAAAGATCAGTGTTTGCTACTAAGGATGGGGGGAAGGGAAGGATGGATGAGTAGGTGAAGCATAGGGGATTTTTTTTTTAAGATTTATTAATTTATTTTATTTTATTTATTTATTTTTTTTCCATTTTTTTTTTAAGATTTTATTTATTTATTCATGAGAGACAGAGAGAGAGAGAGAGAGATGCAGAGGGAGAAGCAGGCTTCCCGCCGAGCAGGGAGCCCGATGCGGGGCTCGATCCCAGGACCCTGGGATCATGACCTGAGCCGAAGGCAGACGCTTAACCATCTGAGCCACCCAGGCGCCCCTATTAATTTATTTTAGAGAGAGAGAAGGAGTGTGCATGCCTGAGTAGGGGGAGAGGCAGAAGGAGAGGGAGAGAGAGTCTTAGGCAGACTCTGTGCTGAGTGGGAGCCTGATGCAGGGCTCTATCCCAGGGCCCTGAGATCATGACCTGAGTCGAAATCAAGAGTCAGACGCTTAACTGATGGAGCCCCCCAGGCACCCCATAGGGGATTTTTAGTGCAGTGAAACTTTCTGTATGATACTGAAATGGTAGATACATATTTTTGTACATTTGTCAAAAAATCATAGAAGGAGCCCTAAGATAAACTATAGACTTTATTTTTTTTTAAATTTAATTTAACTTTATTATGTTATGTTAGTCACCATACATCATTAGTTTTTGGTGTAGTGATCCACGATTCATGGTTTTCGTATAACACCCAGTGCTCCATGCAGTACGTGCCCTCCTTAATACTCATCACTGGGCTCACCCATCCCCCCACCCCCTCCCCTCTAACACTCTCAGTTTGTTTCTCGGAGTCCATAGTCTCTCATGGTTCATCCCCCACTCCGATTACCCCCCCTTTCCCTTTTCCCTTCCTTCTCCTAATGTCCTCTGTGCTATTCCTTATGTTCCACAAATAGGTGAACCATATGATAATTGACTTTCTCTTCTTGACTTATTTCACTTAGCATAATCTCCTCCAGTCCGATCCATGTTGATGTAAAAGTTAGATATTCATCCTTTCTGATGGCTGAGTAATATTCCATTGTATATATGGACCACATCTTCTTTATCCATTCATCTGTTGAAGGGCATCTCAGCTCTTCACAGTTTGGCTATTGTGGACATCGCTGCTATGAACATTGGGGTGCATATGGCCCTTTTTTTCACTACATCTGTGTCTGGGGTAAATACCCAGGAGTGCAATTGCTGGGTCATAGGGTAGCTCTATTTTTAATTTTTTGAGGAACCTCCACACTGTGGACTTCAGTTAATTATAATGTATCAATATTGGCTCATCAGTTAACAAATGTACCACACTAATGCATGATGTTAATAAAGGGGAAATTGGGGGTGAGGGGACCCATGTACTTTCTGTTCAATTTCTCTGTCTTTTCTGCTCAAATTCTCTATAAACCTAAAAGAGCTCTAACAAAGTCTGTTATTTTTTAAAGTTATAAGATGAAAAATAGAAAATAAAGGAACCAGGGTTGAATGGTTCTATAAGGCACTCTTTCTAAACTTTTAGGGACAGCCAACACCTAAATTATCCAAATACTGCTAAAATATGAGGGAAAAAGAAAATCTTCCTAATTCCTCTGGAAAATGACAAAAATCAAAAACCACACTGAAAAAGAAAACTATAATACACTCATTATAAATAAATATGCAGGGCGCCTGGGTGGCTCAGATGGTTAAGCGTCTGCCTTCGGCTCAGGTCATGATCCCAGCATCCTGGGATCGAGTCCCGCATCGGGCTCCCTGCTCCTTGGGAGCCTGCTTCTCCCTCTGCCTCTCTCTCTCTGTCTCTCATGAATAAATAAATAAAATCTTTAAAAAAATAAAATAAAATAAATAAATATGCAAGCATCCAACACAATATTAGGAAGGAGAATTCAGCCATGTATTAAAAGAAAAAAATTACAGTGTCACAGATTTTATTTTTTTTATTTATTTTTATTTTTTAAAGATTTTTTTTTTTTTATTCATGAGAGACAGAGCGAGAGAGAAAGGCAGAGGGAGAAGCAGGCTCCCAAGGAGCAGGGAGCCCGATGTGGGACTCGATCCCAGGACCCTGAGATCATGACCTGAGCCGAAGGCAGACGCTTAACCATCTGAGCCACCCAGGCGCCCGCACAGATTTTATTTTAAAAGTTACACAAAGGATCAATATTTAGGGATTATCTTTTTTTTTTTTTAAGATTTTATTTATTTATTTGACACAGAGGGAGAGAGACAGTTAGAGATGGAACACAAGCAGGGGGAGTGGGAGAGGGAGAAGCAGGCTTCCTGCTGAGCAGGGAGCCCGATGCCGGGCTCGATCCCAGGACCCTGGGATCATGACCTGAGCCGAAGGCAGATGCTTAATGACTGACTGAGCCACCCAGATGCCCCTGTTTAGGGATTATCTTGAGGGGAATTCTATGTCAAATCTGCTTAGGAAATATACTCTTGGCAATTCACCATGCACACTAACACATTAAATATTCTGAATTCCTACAGAAAAGAAACCCATTTTGGTTTAAAATAGTTTTCCCAAAAATATTTGATAAGAGAACACTCTGTTACTCCTATATAGTAATGGTATTCCATAGAACACGCCACTCAGTGCAGAAATGCCTCTCTCCTTTGACTTGTATAAGGGACTGTATAGGCGGACTAATGGTCTGAAGATGCTCATGTCCTACTCTCTGCAGCCTGTGAATATGTCACTCGACAGAGCAGAGGGGAATTAAAGTTGCAGATGGAATTAAGATTGCTGATCAGCTGACCACCAGATAAAGTAGTTATCCTAGGTTGCCTGGAAGGGTGCAATTGTAAAACACAAGTTTCCTTAAAAATGGAAGAAGGAGGGAGAAGAGAAATCAGAGAAGGAAGTGTGACAATGGAAGGAGGTCAGAGTGCTATGATGGGAGAAGGACCTGCCCTTGCTGGCTTTGCAGATGGAGGAAGGGGCTGTGAGCCCAGGAATGTGGATAGACTCTAGAAAGTGAAAAAGAGGGGCACCTGGGTGGCTCAGTTGGTTAAACGACTGCCTTCGGCTCAGGTCATGATCCTGGAGTCCCTGGATCGAGTCCCACATCGGGCTCCCTGCTCGGCAGGGAGTCTGCTTCTCCCTCTGACCCTCCCGACCCTCCCCCCTCTCATGTGCTCTCTCTCTCTCTCAAATAAATAAATAAAATCTTTAAAAAAAAAAAAAGAAAGTGAAAAAGACAAGGATGGAGATAGATTCTTTCCAGAGTTTTCAGAAGGGAATGTGGCTCTGCTAACACCTTGATTTTAGCCCACTGATACCTGTTAGACTTCGGGACTGTAAGATAATAAATTTGTGTTGCTTTAGCCACCAAGTTTGTAGTAATTTGTTGCAGCAGCAATAGGGAACTAATACAGGGACTGCCTTAACATCTCCTTTAAAAACCTCATTACTCATTTTTGGTCTTTTATTTTACAATTAGTCCTGTGAAATAAACGTACTAAGGGTAAAGTGAGTTGGAATTAATACAGAGTCAAAGTTGTATGGAATATGTATAGAGTATAATTGCGGTGTTCTTTACTCTGGCTGTGGTAGAGTGGAAAAGAAACAGCATTTGCAGTTTCAATGTTACTGTAATTTTGGGAGAACTTTTCTCAAGCTGTATTTGTGCTTTTATAATTATATCATGGAGTTACTGTAAAGACTTAATAGGAGTCCATATTGGAAAGAATTTGAAAACTGTAGAGTCACCTGGGGGGGTTTGAAGCATGTCTATGGTCCTTGCTGGCTATGTTAATTCTGGGGAATCTCCACCATGCTTACTTTGTCTGCCTTCCCCATTCTCTCCATTTCTTCTACCTTCCCTTTTGAGACAGACTTTGCACGGATAATATACACTCCTATGTGTCTCATTCCAATAAATTCATTATAAAATTTCAAGTAGTGAAATGTTTTTCTCTTAACTTTGTCCTACATCCACCCCATTCCCCCATGATACCTCCCATGTGCACCCATCAGTAACTGCTGTTCTTAGTTTCTTATGTTCTTATATTTCCAGATTTTACCTTATGAAATTCAAGACAAAATATACGTTCACATTTTCCCATTTTACATAAGAGGTGGCTTTTTATATACATTATGCTGTACTTTTATTTTTCACTTAAACAAAATTACCTTGAATACTTTTTCCTATCTGCACACAGAAGTCTCCTTTATTCTTTTAGCACATAAAACAATACTTCAAGAACTTATCTAATGAACAGGTTAGAGTTCTTAGTAGTTAGCATATTTATTTATGGGTTCATTATGCTACTAACTTGCTTAATATTTTTTTTCTCCTAAAATGTGCTAAACATTTTCCCAATTACCCAAATTATGACAAATTGAGGAATAATGGACTAGTCTAATGGCAAGTTGCTATTATCCTTGAACATAACTTAAGCTGCATTTCAGCTGAGACAGCCCAGGTTGAAAGTTGTCCAAAGGTGCAGTAAGAAAGGATGTAACCCATGTTGGGGAGAGGATGAGTTTCCTAGTCATTGGAATGGTCTGTAGATGTATACCTAATCCTAAAGAAGATGAATATTTCAACTGGGAAAAAAAATCTTAACTCAAATAATTCAGTTCTCTTATGATGAAGCTGTCCATAAAATAATTTGAATATTGCTGAAATGTATATAAACTACATATCTTATACATGTTTACATATTATATAGGAAGTGTCTGTTGTATATCCATCATGACTGTATTTACTCAAAGGTTAATACTTGCTGTTATGCTATTTGTTTGCAGAATAATGGTAGGGGCCACTAAGTAGATAAAAATCACATGTAAAAAAATAATAAACATCCAGCTGTAATTAGCCTGTTATGAAAGTTTCAGTTTAGAGACTTTATTTGAATGTCACAAAAAGAAGTTCTGTGGCATTTTGAAATAATGTACTAGACCAGGATTTATTTTATTTTTTTATTTTTTATTTATTTTATTTTTTTTTTATTCTTATGTTAATCCCCATACATTACATCGTTAGTTCTAGATGAAGTGTTCCATGATTCATTGTTCGTGCACAACACCCAGCGCTCCATGCAGAATGTGCCCTCCTCAATACCCACCACCAGGCCAACC
>NC_138384.1:28729024-28745497 GCF_054177405.1 Leptonychotes weddellii
ACCTGAGCCGAAGGCAGACGCTGAACCGACGTTTAACTGACGGAGACACCCAGGTGCCCCCAAAAGAGACTCTTAAAGCAGAGAACAAACTGGTGGGGGAGGGGCGGTGGGTGCGGGGAGGGCGGGGATTGGTGAAAGGCATTAAGAGGACACTTACCGGGGCGCCTGGGTGGCTCAGTCGTTAAGCGTCTGCCTTTGGCTCAGGTCATGATCCCAGGGTCCTGGGATCGAGCCCCACATCAGGCTCCCTGCTCCAGGGGAAGTCTTCTTCTCCCTCTCCCACTCCCCCCGCTTGTATTCCCTCTCTCGCTGGGTCCCTCTTTGTCAAATAAACAAAATCTTTCAAAAACAATTTAATGCTTATGTGGTATTTTTTCTGCCCTTTTATTTATAACTTTTGTATTCTTATGTTTTAGATATCTTCTTGTAAACAACTTGTAATTTAAAAATATCTGGTTGAAATTATTTGTCTTTTAATTGGAATGATTGGTCCATCTACATTACTGATATATTTGAGTTTAAATCTAAAATCTTACTATGTGACTTCTATTTGTTCTACGTTTTATGTTTATATCTATCTCCTTTCTTATATTCTTTTGGATTGATAGTTTATTATTTTCTCTCCTATTAGTTTGGAAGTTACACATTATTATGTTATAGGACATAGAGCTAATATTTGCAATGTCAATATCTAGAATATACAAGGAGTCTTTTTAATGAACAAGAAAATGATGGGGAACACAAAAGAAGAATAGGCAAAGATTATGAACAGGCAATTTCCAGATGGGAAAGTATGTGAACTGATACACAGCTTCATTTGAAATCAGAGAAACTCAGATCAAGACAACAAGGAGATATCACTTTACACTCCTAAAATTTGTAGACATTAAAACATGTATTTGGATAATAGCAAATGTTGGCAAGGCTGTGGAGAATTGGCAAATTATATGTTCTACTTGTGAATAATTAAACATATTCAGCTGTTCTTAAGCACGAACTAGCCGTATTTAGTAAAATTAAGCATTGTACAATCCAGCAATCCCACTATTGGGTAAAAGCCTTAGAAATACTGGTATATGAGTGTACCAGGAGACAGGCATCAGGAACCTCAACATAGTGTTGTTCAGAGGTGGGAAGGAAATGGAAGCACCATAGATGTCCATCAACATGGGACTAGGTTAAAAAAAAACATGGTCGATGCATACTGCAGAATATCATGCAGCAGTTAGAGGAAATGAAAGTAAATAAATCATAAGAGCAGCATTGAGTGAAGAAAGTAAAAACCAGAATTGAATCTAGCAAAACAAATTTGCTATACAAAACCATGCTATTTATTTTTCAGAGACACAAACAAATCTGAGCATATTTAACAAAAACATCATGAAGTGGTTGTCCTCATGGGGTGAAAGGAAACAAGAGAGGGATTTGCATTAAGAGGCAAGATATCCAGAGGGTGCCTGGGGTGCCTCAGTAGGTTGAGCATCTGACTCTTGGTTTTGGCTCAGGTCATGATCTCAGGGTTGAGCCCGCGTTGGCCCTGCATCGGGCCCCAAGCTCAGCACAGAATCTGCTGAAGATTCTTTCTCTCTCCCTCCCCCTCTGTTCTTCCCACTGCTCACTTGCACACATGCACACGCTCTCTCTCTCTCATTCTCAAATAAATAAATGAAATCTTTAAAAAAAAAAAAAAGAGGTAAGATACCCAGAAGTAAAATTTAACAAGATGAGGATCTGTATGGGCTTATGATGACAGAGTGATAACAAAGAGCAGGATTAACTCAATTCAAAGGGAGAGTTGCTTTACATCAGTGATTCCAAAGCCCAAATTATGTATATTAGAATCTTTGCCCTATTTGGAGAACATTTAGACAGTGCACTTACTATCTTTTTTAAATAGCCTCATTTAAAACACAAAGGAAGCTTTATATCATGACCATAAATCGAAAACTAGTATATTTTCCTGGTAAATACAAGGGAGGTGTAAAAGTAATTACATGAAAAAATGCTGCACGATATTCTGAAGTTCCAGCTGGATACTGTGACCAGCTGAAGGCTGAGTCTGAGGTTGGGTCTCTGTGGAAAAGTCTAGAAAGTCACTAAAAAAAACAACAAAAGAAAGCCACTAAAGATAGTAACACCAGCCTACAACATTCCTTTTCTTTAAAATCAGAAGAGAGAAAGAAAATTAAGAAAGAAATATAACTTTATACGATGTGCTTTAGAAATATTTAATGCCATTAGCTGGCATTTAGCACAACCCCTGAAATTAATTTGAGACCCATCAGTGTTATGTGTCCCACACTTTGGGAAACCCAGGAGTGAACGGCTGCTAATGTATTTTCCAGTCCTTTAACTTTCTGAAATTGCACGAGATTAAGAAAGGCAAAATCTCGTTGTGAATGAGGAAAGATTCCTGGTACGAATAACACGAAATAACAGGATGAATTTCCAGTTGAGGAATTAGGGCTAAAAGGCTGCTTGGAGGGTTGAATCAAATCTCCACGATTGTTTCAGAGCACTCTGCAAATGTTACTTAAGCTCTGGGGATGATCCAGGTGAAGCTCATTGGAACTGGGGGTTGGTTGATGAGTTTTTTTTTTAAGATTTATTTAGAGAACGTGAGTGGGGGGGGAGGGGCAGAGGGAGAGAGAATCTCAAGCAGACTCCCTGCTGAGTGGGGAGCCGGACAAGGGCCTGGATCCCAGGACCCTGAGATCATGACCTGAGCCGAAATCAAGAGCCAGCTGCTTAACCCACCGAGCCACGCAGGTGCCCCTGCTTGATGAGTTCTAATGGGTTGTAACAATGCAGCTTCTGAGCCATCAGCAAGCTTTGGAGCTGTGCTGGGGATGGTGTACAAAGGTAAATATAAAGATAAGAGCCCCCAGAACTTGTAGTTCCATTGGTCTATGACTTCTTTAGCAGTTTACAGGATTACAAATAATTTGATTGATGGAGGGAATAGATATTATTTACCATGATTTCTTCCAGACATTGTGAAGACTATTTAGGTTGCAAGTGACATAAACTTACCAGGACTACTTTGCTTTCCTTCTTCAGATCGGTTATCTCCATATCACCAACCCCAGTGGCTTCAGGCTTCCTCCCTTCCAGCTTCCACTCCCGAGGGGAGGAGAGCAAGAGAGCTTCTTTCTCCCAACGGATTCCAAGAGTCTGTGGAGCCTGTTATTGGCCAGAATGGAGCCCTGTACCCATTCCTGAACCATTACCACAGGTAAGGAGGATTTCTCAAAGTATAGATTCATCCTCTACACTGGAGATGGGAGTGGGGCTAGTCCCATCTAGAAGACACGTCTGAGAATGGGGAATGGAAATATATGCTGGGAAGGCAAAGTCAACAAATACTCATTGCTTCTTTGAAGTTAGAACCAGGGGTCAGCAAGCTTTTTCTTTAAAGGATAAGAGAGTAAATATTTTATCCTTTTTGGGCCACTTAGGGTCTGTATCACACCTCTCTCTCTCTTTCTATTCCAACGCTTGATTTTTATTTATCTATTTATTTATTTGAGAGGTGGGGGGAGAGGGAGAGAGAGAATCTTAAGCAGGTTTTATACCCTGCATGGAGCCCATGTGGGGCTCGATCTCATGACCCTGAGATCATGACCTGAGCCGAAATCAAGAGTCAGATGCTCAACTGAGCCACCCAGGTGCCCCTCTGTTACAACTCTTTAAAAAGGTCGAAACCTTCTTAGCTTGTGGGCTATACAAAATTGGCTGCAAGATGGATTTGGTCCATAGGCCACAGTTTGCTGATCCTTGAATTAGATTGACCCTTCTTTTCTGTGTTTCAGATTGACTTTTTATAAGGTTTATTTTCTGAAATGCTTCTATAGACAAAAAACCGCTAATCCAGAAGCTTCATTAGAGCAGGGGTCATATCTTTTCTTCTCCTTATTCTTTTCTTCTTTTCCCCCTCCTCCCCCTCCCCCTCCTCTTCTCCTTGCTCCTCTTCCTTCTTTCTCTTCCTTCCCCTCCTCCTCCTCCTTCTTCTCTCTACTATTATCACTATTTGCCATGCCCTGTTTTTACCACCTTCTATCCAGTGTCCACAGCACAATGTCTGGTAATTGAAGTCACCCAATGAGTGTATATTGAGTAGATAAGAGCACTTTCTTAAAGCCCCACCAACAAAGACCGGCCTGGAAAGAGGCTTGGAAGAAAAGCAAATCGTTATCTTTGGTGTTTCACTGAGCTGCAGTGCTGGGTGATTTCAGGAAGGTGGGTCGTGGTTGGCAGAAAGCAAACTGCGTAAGGAAGCAGGAAACTGAAGTTTCAGTTCTGACTTTGTCACAGCTTTGTGACTTTGGACAAGTCGTTGATCTTCCTTGGCTCTTTTTGCTTCTTCACTTGTAAAATAAATGACTGGATTAGGGAATGGCTGAAGTTTTCTGTAGGTCAAGATTTCATGGCATAAAGGGAAACATTATACAAGTGACAGGGGCTGACAAGAAGGGGGAACTGTGCCCTTATTGTGGGGTGATTTTGGAAAGTGGTTTTCAGTTTTGGCTTTCTGAAGAAATGCTAATGACCAAAACTGACATATAAATGCAGCTATAATTGAAGGAGGGTTTGTCAGGGGCGCCTGGGTGGCTCAGTCAGTTAAGCATCCAACTCTTGATTTCACCTCGGGTCATGACCTTAGGGCCATGGGATCAAGCCCTGCATTGGACTCTGGGCTCAGCAGGGAGTCTGCTTGTCCCTCTCCCCCTACCCCTCTCCCGCCTGATCACACACGTGCTCTCTCTCAAATAAAATCATTAAAAAGGAATTTAAAACTTTTTTTTTCAATTGAAGGCAGGAATATTTCTAATTTTTTTTTCAAAGGATGAAGCTTCACAATATGTTCAGAAGCTTACCTTTCACTACACACATGGCAGACATTTGTAGCTGGAGAAATTACCTCTATGTAAATATTGTCCAATAAATTAATCAAACTTCTGAGAACTGATTAAATATCAGGTGCTTAGTTAGATGCCTCAAAGATAGAGAACAGATGGTTCCTTCCCTAAGGGAGTTTTAAACTGGAGATGTTGAATGGAGAATCATTTAGGTCTAACCAGGAAAACAGAAACACCTCTAAGTACTTCGAATGAGGGAATTTATGCGGAAAGTAGTTACACAGATGATGGAATTGTTGAGAAGCCAACAGGGGATGAGGCAGTGACCCAGGAGACGATGCGGACCTGCTGCTAGGATGTTTTTAGAGGCATGGAAAAAGAAATGGCCCGTGATAAATGAGGTGGAAATGCCAGAATTTCCACAGAAGGTGATGGAAATGGATTGAAAGGCTCAGAATAAGGCCAGAGAACCCGCCAGGTGCTTGTGTGCCATGGAAAGTCTTGGAGAAGATATGTTTGTAAGGAAATGCAGAATGTGCGGGTGAGTGGGAGACCAGCATCCCTTGGAAGCCTGGTGGGGCTCCTTGGCAGGCCAAGGCTAACTCTAGGATACACGGGGACAGAACTGGGCTTACCGATAGCAACGGGGAAGCTCGCACTCTGGAGAAATAGAGGCCAGATGGTGACATTGAACGTCAGGTGGACAGAATTATTGTAATGAATTGAAAGGTCAGAGCAGCAACCAGGAAGGCCCTTCCTACAGAGCATTATGAAGATGCTTAAAGGAAAAGGACATCTCCGGGCACGAAGGATGGGCAGCCAATAAGAGTACTACTAAATGTGTACAATCAAAAGAGATCAAGAGCGCATGATCGGGAGGCTGAGAGCAATCACTTATAATAAAAAGATACAACACGTTGCTCATTTTTGCCAGACCTGAGCCAGTTTTGGAACCTGAAACCCAGTGAGAGGCCAGTTCTGCACAAGGAAGAGACTTGCCAGGGTCAGCAAGGGTTCTGATGTCACAGCATCAGAATATAGAAAAGACATGGCTGGGCGCCCGGGTGGCTCAGTCATTAAGCGTCTGCCTTCGGCTCAGGTCATGATCCCAGGGTCCTGGGATCGAGTCCCACATCGGGCTCCCTGCTCGGCGGGAGGCCTGCTTCTCCCTCCCCCTTTCCCCCTGCTTGTGTTCCTGCTCTCACTATCTCTCTCTCTGTCAAGTAAATAAATAAATAAAATCTTTAAAAAAAAAAAAGACATGGCTAATACACACAGGTTCATATTATATGGTCACTGATCTGGCAAATGGGCCCTTTTCATTCCCTATCAGATGAGAAACTGCCTGCTATTTACATGGAATGGTCAACAGTATGCATTTATAGTTTTGTTCCAGGATTATGTTAACTCGCTTCCTTCTATCATAATATACTCTGAGTAGTTCTGACATTCCACAGGATATCACACTGCTCCCCTAAATTAATAAAATCGTGATAATTTGCAAGAAGTGGCTCGCAGGTTAGAAGCCTTACTCTGACTCTTGAGGGTGAGAGAGAAGAATCTGTGAAGAACTAAGGGCCTGTCCATATCAACAGCATTTCTCATGGGTCAACTTGTCTGGGGGTGTGACTATTGAAAAGATGGAGGTAAAAAGTCTTTCTTGCCCCAAGTAGGGAGAGTTTTGTAGGGTATGCCCATCTTTAAGACTCCCTACAGAGTTGCCAAGTTTCTTTTGAGATCTCGTCACAGCTTGACCTCTCCCTGGACCAAACTTGTTTCCTTCCTTTCTTTTCTCTGGCGTTGACCCCCAAGAATACTTCCTAATCAGCCCCCCACACCCTAACCTCCATCTTAGAATCCACTTCTTAGGAAATCCAACCTGTGACAAACGTCTTTTCCATTACCATTCAAGCGTCAAACACAGAAGAGGTCTAAGAGGATAGGAAGGAAACCTGGCAAAAACAAATGGAAACAAGTGAGTGCTGTTCTGGAAATGTCAATCACTGCTTTCTCTGCCCATAACCTTACCTCTAGTCCCAGATAGATGCATGCATTGGCATATTTGTACCACACGTGACCCAATTCCTCTTACCAAGTCAATTTTATAACTACCTGACCCAAGGGTAGTTCTTCCACTAGCTGGCCAGTGCTAAGTGATTTGGGTGGTGTAGTGTGGAAACATGATGGGTTTGGGTCCATGCAATTGTCCACTCAGGAATTTGAAATGAGACAGAAACTGAGCAGTTTAGCTATTGTGCACAGGGGGGAAAGGAGGTGGGGCCGGAGCAGTTTGGGAGTGGATATCACAAGCTCTGTGCAAGAAAACCCAGCTTGGTAAGAGAGTAGGGTGTAGAATAGAGAGAGGGTGAAGTAAGGAGAGGGAGGGGAGCCTCGATTCTTCCTGGCTTCCCATTTTAAGTTCCTACGGGGCCCAGCTGTGCTTTGGTTCTTACCTTTGGGTTCCATGAGATACTGCTGAGAATATTCCTCAGCTGAGTTAGATTGAGTGACTCTCTTTCTTACAACCGAAAGAACCTGCCTAGGATTGAAGCTTAAGGTGCATCACTTCCTGTGTGATTTATCATGTCACTTTCTTTCTTATATTATTAGTTACCCTCTATGTATTATTTTTCTCTCTCCATTTAAACTGTGAGTTTTTTTTTAAAGATTGATTGATTTATTTGAGAGAGAATGAGAGAGAGAGCATGAGAGGGGGGAGGGTCAGAGGGAGAAGCAGACTCCCTGCCGAACAGGGAGCCCGATGCGGGACTCGATCCTGGGACTCCAGGATCATGACCTGAGCTGAAGGCAGTTGCTTAACCAACTGAGCCACCCAGGTGCCCGAAACTGTGAGCTTTTTGAGGTCAGTGTTCCATATATTTTAGGGAAGGCTCATCATGATACTATTAATATTAATAATATTAGCTCACATTAACTCAGCTTTTACTATGTGTCAGATGCTGAGCTAGGTGCTTTCCACGCACTACCTTTTGTAGTAAATGCTCAACTGTGAGTTCTTATCATTATTATTAATAATTACCTTCATCTACTTACTGTGAGGGTAAAACCAGAGGAAATGAACTTGCAATACAGCCGGAGGGAGGAAAGGAGGAATTTATTTCTGGGGTCGTATTATTTTTCTTAAGATTTCTTTTCTTTCTTAACAAAAGTGAGACGTGTCCATGAGAGAAAATCTGGAAAACCCAGAAGACCACAAGGAAGAAAAATTTTAAAAATCACCCCATTCTCACCATGAGAGATAACCATTGCTAATATTTTGATGCATATCCTTTCGTTCATACACACACATGCAAATACGTGCACATGCTATTTTGTCAATTTTCCCCATACAATTTGCGTGAACGCTTCTCATGCCATTCCATACGCTGCCAGGACATTATTTTTAAAGATCGGTGCAATAATCCTCTATTTGAGAAATGTCAGGGAACAAATGGAACAAGGGACCCTGGGAGATTGTACCCTGTGTTGGGGCTGTGAACTCTCCCACCTATCCTGCCGGTTCCAGGTACATTTTTGCCTGGAGCAGGGGGAAGGGTTGTATGACCTCTGGAGGGCACTATGTTTCCAAAATTCTTCTGAAACCAATAAACTCATGCCTCTCTTTCATATCCTTCTTCCTTTTGCTTCCTTCATCTTACGTTGCTTTTGAAAATTTTTTTGCTCTTCGATGCCTTGAGGCTCCGCAGAATTGGTGCCTCAGGGTTGGTTTGCACAGGGTCTGGGTTCTGGGGCCAGCGCGGATGGTCTGGGTCTCCTGGACCGGCTTGAATTTTCCGTGGCATTCTCGCCACCAATTCACTTCCCTGCACTACACCAGTAGCTGCCAGCAGATGGCGCTGTGAGCAAGTGCGTCTGCCTAGGTGTGATTTACACAAGGCCTTGAAGGCTTTAAATATTTATCCACAAAATTCAATAAAGCTGTTCATCAAATCTAATGCTTGGAATTTGGGCAGCCCATGAAAATATTATAATATTTTGCCCGAGGTTCCAGAATCCTCCTCTGTAGGGTGTGTTTGTATATTCAGACTCCTGATAATTTGTTTATCACCAGCAGGAAGGAATTCATGTTTTCATACTGGAGATTTTGCATGAGATCAGGCCTGGGAAACCTTCCTGATTTTTTTCTCTAGGTATTGCAGGGAGCACGAGCTCCTTACCTGGCCGAGAAGTCGTCCAGGTGAGGTACAACTTTGAGCCATCTATGTATTCTCCATATCCAGCAAGTGTGTCAGAGAGCGAGCACCCCATACACAACTTAATTCAGGGAGGGGGAAGCTGGATAAGGTTTTTATTTTTTATTTTTGAAGGTGTGTGCGTGTTGTGTTTGTATGCACACGTGTAGAGGGAAGGGGGTTAACTGTTAACGATAATCATCAATTAACCTGATGTGTGCCAGGTGCTCCCCCCCCAGGAGAATCTGGAAATGCATCTGGCCAGCATGAGGATTGGGTTGGGTGGATGTGGGTGAGAGGGGGACCCCACTGGCCTTTCGTGGGCAGGAGCCAAGGATGCTGAACATGCAGGGAACAGTTCAGCACAAAGAACTGTCCAAAATGCCACTTGATCCCCCTTTAAAAAGCCCTGTATGGCTTCTTTCTAGCTGGCGGTGTTATGCAAACTGCACAACTTCTCTGAGCATCAATTTTCCTCATCCTATAAAATGGAGTTATAAACATTCATCTGGATTACCTCATAGAAATGTGGGTTTCAAATAAGTTATGTATGTTAATGCACTTTCCACAAATTATAAAGCACTATAGGACATAGCAACCTTTCTGGGTCCACAGGAAAAGTTCACCCATAGCCTGGCCTCATTGATCTCCGAGTGTGACCAGCCAAGGCCCGAGTCACACAGGTGGGCCTCAAACCGGTTTCCACCTGAATTCCCAGTGTATCAGTCACCAGCTCCTCTCGATTGCTCAGGCCCCAAATCAGAGCCATCTTTGATTCCTTTTTGTCTGTCACCCCCAAAGTCCAATCTCTCAGCATTCATATCCATTCCTCCTGGGGTTGCCGCTGAGGCTCATGGGTCTCCGGGCTCCCAAGCTGGCCCCTCCCTCGATGCTCTTCTACATAGCAGCCAGAGTGATCTTCCAAAGCTGTACATCAGACTGTCACTCCCCAGCTTCAAACCCTCCGTCGGCTTCCCACTTCCCTTGGAATCACAGCCACTCCTTCCACTGCCTTCCAAGGCCGACAAGCTCTGGTGTCTTCTAGCGCCTGTTTGAACCCCATCTCCACGTTCCACACAGCGCCCCAACATTCTGATTCCCAAGCTCCCAAACTCTTTCCTCCCTCAGCCATTTAGCTGTTTCCTCTATCCAGAACATTCTTTTCTGAGTCTTTTCTTTCTTCAAATCTCAGTTCAGATGTCACCCCTCAGAGAAGGTTCTGCCGGCCTCGCCAGGTAGACCAGTCCTACTAGGCATTTTTCTACCCTATTACTCTGTTTCATTTCTTTTGCAACGCTTATCACCCTCTGAAATGACCCCGGGTGTTTTTATCCGTTCCTTGGTTTACTCTGTTAGCATGCCGTTGTCATGAAAGCAGGCGCGCTCTCTGACTCATCCCTGCTGCATTCCTAGAACCTAGAACACTGCCTGGCACATAGTCAGTGCTTGCTGATGAATGAAAGGGGGTGGCTCTGGCTCAGGGTTTCCCATAGGGTAGCAGTTGAGCTGTTGGCCAGGCTGTCATCTGAAGGCTGGTTGGAAGCTGGAGGATCCACCTTGAGAGAGGTGGCTCACCCCTGGGGCTATTGGTAGGAGGCTTCAGAGCCTGGCCATGGGGGCCTCTCTGTAGAGTTGCCCACGACATTGAAACTAACTTCACCCAGAACAAGGGATCTAAGAGAGAGCAAGGGGAGAGCTCAAGGTCTTCTCTGATCTCATCACCCACTGTCACTTTGGCCATATTGTACGTGTTCAGAGAGTCACTTAGCCCCGCCCACGCTCTGGAGGGAGGTGTTTGAAGAACCAGTGGACATCTTTTTTTTTTTTTAAGATTTTATTTATTTATTTGAGAGAGAGCACATGAGAGGGGGGAGGGTCGGGAGGGTCAGAGGAAGAAGCAGACCCCCTGCCGAGCAGGGAGCCCGATGCGGGACCGATCCAGTGACTCCAGGATCATGACCTGAGCCGAAGGCAGTCGCTTAACCAACTGAGCCACCCAGGCGCCCCCCAGTGGACATCTTTTAAAACCACTACACCCAAGTCATCAGGCACAGAGCCTGGTGCTCATTCACTGGGCCGTCTATCTCCCCACCAGGCTTCATCTGCCCCTTTAAAGTACGTCATTGGTGGCAAGAGGTGAAAATGTGGGCAGTTAAACACAGCTAGCCCCAGCTTCTGAACCAAAAGAGATTCCGCCTCTTGCCATGTGACCAGCATCCTCTGTGTGTGCGAAGGAGGGCCTGGGAAAAGCTTGCACCGGCAACGTTATGCTTCCTCCCTCTTCCCCCTGCACTTCTTTAATGCTGGTGTTTGATGGTAGGTGGCATAAATACGAGCTTGGCCCTTAAGCTACAAAAAATGAGGCCCCAGTGATAACAGAGAAAATCCAAAGCTAAGGGAAACTAGTCTTGGAGAAGCCTTGTTAATTGAAGTACTTAAATCAGCAGGAAGCCATCTGAACAATTATCACACTACAAGGAAAAACTCATTTTAAGGCCTTAGAATAAACATTCTAATAAATAGCTATTAGTTTATATTTGTAAATACCATCGGCCTATCAGGAAATTTGCTAATAGATTTTTAATTAAGGGGAACATTTATAGTAGAGCTGTACAGCCTTGTGTTCAACATCCTTTCCCTGATTTGGACGTGGAGCCTTGGACTCACTTTGAGAAATTGAGAAATTGGCTTGATCTCTCTTGGCCAAAGTTGCTGACTTTTTTTTTTTTTGATCTTAGATGATTCCATCAGGAGCTAATTCAATGAAGTCTCTATGCCCCCACAGGTGGAGGAACCCAAAGACTTGTTCCCATGAGAGAAATAAGAAGGTCCTTATAGTATGGTTGATGCTGTGGTCAGAGGACCAAGTAGTGAATACAGGAGTCCTGATCATGGTGATGTGTGCAGGTGTCTACATGAATTTCTTCCCATTGAAAGCTGATGATCATTTTTAAAGGAAGTATGAATAGCTTACTTTTTTAAAAAATGCATTTCTCCTTTTTGAAGTTCCTTCCAATACATCATCTCATTAATCCTCACCCCCAAATCTCATGGAGTACATAACACAGATATGATTATTCCCATTACCTGGATGAAGTAACTGAGGCAGATGTGATTTAATGTTATGTAGCAAGTCAAGGACAGAGTTGGACTGGACCATGGGTTTTCCAGCTATTCCTTGTCTCTCTCCACCTTGATGTTTCAGTTGAAATCTTCCTTTAATGCAGCAGTGCCTACCTATTTGGGGCTCACCTTTAAGAATCTGCAGACCTTTTCCAAGAAAAAAAAATCCATCTGCACACATAATTTTAGCCACGTAGAGTGGAGGTTTAGACCTCATGTGAGAAGCAAAGATCCAACTCTTCTCATTCAGAGATTCCCTTGCCCATTGCTTCCCTTCAAGTCTGGTGTTTGTCAATAATTAGGGGAAAGTAGCACCAGATTGAAGGTGTCCAATTCATGAGGGTTTTATCCTGTTACATTAATTATTATTTTTCTTTAATATCTATGGGATTAAAGAATCAGCTATCCTAACATACTCTCTCACCCCTTTTTCCAAATCAAGGTCCAGCTAGAGGGTTTTGCTTGGATTTGGCGTGAACTGGCTCTGTTTTATGGGCATGCCCGTGTTTCTCCCCTTCTTTGAAATATCAGTGGCAGAGTAATATGATAAAGTTCTTACTTGACACACTGAGTAGTCTGTAATATGCTAACATTTCTGTATCATGTTAGTATTGCATTAAGCTAATATGACACTAATTCAAGATGACAGGAAAAATGACTAATACAATAAAACCTTCGTCTACTTCTCTAGGGCTGCCGCATGAGTCCGATTTAATTCACCTGAAACCTCCCATGGCTAGGCAGGGTTAAGATGCAGGAGGACCATGAAAGGGAAAGTCCCCGAAAACCAAAAACCACTGGACAGTTCCTGGAGGCCTGTCCACCTCCACATCCCAATTCCCGGGAGGCAGAATAGAAAGGCGTGTCAAACAGGTGGCATGGTTAGTTAAATGCATTAAGGTTGGGATTAAGACAGACTTGGACTCAGGTCTAAACTCTGCAAAATACTGATCTTGGGCAGGTTCCTTAACTTGTTTGAATTTCAGTTTCCTGTAAAATAACCTCCATCCAACGACCTCATGGGGCAATTTTGAGGATTAAATAAGGCAACGCATACTTAGTAAGTACTCAGAAATGATGAGGACTTTAATGATGACAAAAACGATATCTCACTGGACCTAGAAACAGAATTCCTTGGAAAATCCTTGGGTCTAGAGATTAACTTATTTTTTATTTTTAAAGATTTTATTTTTAAGTAATTTCTGCACCCAATATGGGGCCCGAAACCACAACCCCAAGATCAAGAGCCACATGCTCCACCAACTGAGCCAGCCAGGTGCCCCAAGATCAACTTTAAAAAAAAAATTTATTTATTTGAGAGAGAGAGTGTGAGTGCACGAGTGGGGAGAGGGGCAGAGGGAGAGGGAGAGAGAACCTCAAGCAGACTCCCCACTGAGTGGGGAGCCTGATTTGAGGCTTGATTTCACGACCCTGAGATCATGACCTGAGCTGAAACCAAGAGTCAGATACTCAACGACTGAGCCACCCAGGCGTCCCCCCACCAAGATCAGCTTTTTAAAATATTTTTCACTGTGGTACAAAGTGCATACATAAAATTCACCATCTTTACCACTTCTGAGTGTACATTCAATAGTGTTAAGTATATTCACATTGTTGTGCAATGGCCCTCCAGAACGTTTTCATCTTGTCCATCTGCGGCTCTACCTATGAAACAACTCCAATTTCCCCCTCCCCTCAGCTCCTGGTAACCACTGTTCTACTTTCTGTCCCTATGAATTTGGGACTAAGTGCCCTAAGTGCCTCAAAGAAGTGTTTGTCCTTTTGTAACTGGTGTTTTTACTTTGCATCATGTCCTCAAGGCTTACCCATGTTATAGCATGTGTCAGAATTTCCTTCTTTTTAAAGATTGATTTATAGCAGCATTAATCATAATAGCCAAATTGTGGGAACAGCCCAGGTGTCCATTGGCTGCCATGTAGAGTGGAGTACATATACACAATGGAATATTACTAAGCCATTAAAAGGAACGAAATCTTGCCATTGGCAATGACACGGATGGAGCTAGAGAGTATAATGCTAAGTGAAATAAATCAGAGAAAGACAAATACCATATGATTTAACTCATATGTAGAATTTAAGACATTCAAAATGTCAAAACAACTGAACAAATGGGAGAAAAAAGAGAAAACCAAGAAATAGGCTCCTAACTATGGAGAACAAACTGGTGGTTACCAGAGGGGAGGTGAGTGGGGTGGGGGATTGGATAAAAAAAAAAAAAGAAGATTGAATAGTATTCCATTAAATTTGCATAGACCGTATTTTGTTTATTCATCTGTTGATGGACATTTCGTTGGCTTCCACCTCGTTGCTATTGTGAATAGTGCTGCTATGAACAGGGGTGTGCAGATATGTCTTTGAGACTCTGCTTTCAATTCTTTTGGATAGATACCTGGAAGTGGAATTGCTGGGTCATATGATAATTCTATTTTAAATTTTTTGAGGAACGATTGCACTGTTTTTCAATGATTAGTGATGTTGAGCACCTTTCCAGATGCTTGCTGGCCATTTGTATGTCATCTTGGCAGAAATGTCCAGTCAAGTCCTCTGTCCATTTTTTAAATTGAGTTATTTGCTTTTTTGTTGAGTTGTAGGAATTCACTATATATTCTAAATATCAACTCGTTACCAAATGTATGACTTTCAAATACCTTCTCACATTCTGTAAGTTGCCTTATCACTCTGTTGATTATGTCCTTAGATGCACAGAAATCTTAATTTCTAGTCCAATTTGTCTATTTTTCCTTTTATTTCCTGTGCTTTTAATGTCGTATCCAGGAAATCCTTGCCAAATCCAATGTCATGAAGCTTTTCCCCTATGTTTTCTTCTAAGAATTTTATAGCTAGTTCTTATACTTGGGTCTTTGATCCATTTTAGGAAATTTTTGTATATGGTGTGAGGTAAGGGTCCAACTTCAATATTTTGCATGTGGACATCCAGCTTTCTTAAGACGATCTGGTGAAAGACTTTTCCCATTTGATGGTCTTGGCACCCTTATCAAAAGTCATTTGACCGTATATGTGAGAGTTTGTTTCTCGGTTTTCAGTTCTTTCTCATTAGTCCACTAAGTCTGTCTTTATGTCAGTACCACACTGTTTTGATTACTGTAGCTTTGTAGTAAGTTTTGAAATCAGGAACTGTGAGGCCTCCAACTTTGTTCTTTTTTTTCAAGATTGTTTTAGCTATGCAGGGTCTCTTTAAATTCTATGTGAATTTTAGGATGGAAGTTTCTATTTCTACAGAAAACGTCATTGAGGTTTTGATAGAGATTGTACTGAATCTGTAGATTAAATTGGATAGTACTGACATCTTCAGTTTTCAAATCCATAAACACAGAGGTCTTTTAATTTATTTGTATCTTCTTTAATTTAATTCAGCAATGCTTTATTTTCAGTGTACAAATCTTTTGCCTCTTTGGTTAAATTATTCCTAAGGTTTGTTGTTGTTTTTGGTGCTGTTGTAACTGGAATTATTTTCTTGATTTCTTTTTTGGATTTTCAAGGAGACTTATTTTTTTGTTATTTATTTTCTTGAAGTGTTTACTTTTTCCAAGTCACATGGGCATGCAGTAAAAAATTCACACAGCATAAGAACATCTGCGATGAAAAATAAGTCTCCCTCCATACCTGACCTCTAGGTCCAAGCTCTCCTTCCCAGAATCCATCATTCTTGCTAGTTGCTTATGATGCCTTCAGGAGATATGCTGTATCGATACAGCCACTTTATGAACACATGGGATGTACAATATACACTGTTCTGGACTTCACTTTTTTCTTTTAAACTCATGTATGTTGGCAATAGTTTTATATTAGCACACTAGGAAATACTTTATTCTTTGTAAAAGCTACCTACACTTTACTTTTTTTTTACTTTACCTTTTTTTTTTTTAAACCATCTCCATAGTGAGAGACATTTAGATTGTTTGCAGTTTTTGCTATTAGAAAGAATGCTTTGATGGACATCTTTGTACATGAATCTTTGAGCACATATATGAATACACTGCTAGAATGAATTCTTGAATATGTTTCTAGAATGGCAACTGTGGGGCCAAGATTATGTACATGGGAATTTTTTGGAGATGGTATGGAATTTGTACTAATTAATACATGTTCCTGATAGTTTTTAAGGATGGAGGTTTTCACCATATCTATAGGAGAATTTTGTTTTTTGTCAATCTGATAAGTTAAAATAATGGCATATTTTTTAATGGTCTAATTTACATTTCCATAATTATGAGTCATGTTCAATATATATATATATTTTTTAATTTTTAATTTTT
>NC_138384.1:28745997-28765253 GCF_054177405.1 Leptonychotes weddellii
TGTTGCTCTTCTTTTCTTCGATCTCCTGTTGAGTTTGTAGGTGTTCAGAATGGTTTGATCCCTATCCAGCTGAATTCCTGAGAGGAGACGAAATCCAGGTCTCCTACTCCTCTGCCATCTTGCTCCGCCCCCCAGCGAGCCTCACTCTTCTAACTGCAGGTATCACCACTGACAGTTTTCCAAGTGGCCTGAACAGCTTGCCAGGAATCAATGTAGCTTTTCACAAAGGGATCGACTTGATCAATATCACCAAGCAAACCCAGACCTAACAAACAGATCACATAAACGTTTTCATGATCAATAGAAGTTACACAGAACATAAATTATTGGGGGTATATCACAAATCACAAATGCTTCCTGTTGATAGCTCTTACCCTGAGAGCCATAGTAATACAACATAAGTGAGAGGAGAGACAGTATATAGGTTGTCAGACAGACCCTTAGCGACATGATCTCGACAAGGGACATTAGCTCAGGAGGTGTAACTCTGCTTTTGAAGGAAGAATGGTTTTAAGTAGTTGACATTCACATTTTTCTCCACCAAGCAGGTTGTAAATTTTGGATGGATGGGGTTATTTTGGTGTCTCAGTACCATGGGTATGGGCATATAATGGGCATATCAGTAAATTCTTGCTAAGGTGATCAGCATTCCTATGCCTATCCAGGGAATAGCGCTAATACCAGGAGGTTATCCCCGTCATTTACACCTTCTCCCTTTTCCTCTAGACTCCTTGGGGACTCTTCAGTCCTAAATGTTGTAAAATTTCCTGACAAATAATCTACAAGTGTGGACATTCCGAGATGCTGAAAATGCTGGAAATAAAACCTAAGGCAGAGCTACACCACAATAATAAGTCGACTCCTTACCCAACTTTTCCTGGTGTTTATGTCTGTATCAGTTTTCTCTTGCTTCATAACACATTATTCCACAATATAATGGCTTAAAAAGCTGCTGTTTTATATACTTACGATTTTGTGGGTCAGCAGTTTGGGCTGAGCTCCGTGGCCTTGCCTGGGGTCACTCATGTGTCTTTAGTGATTTGGTAGCTCAGCTGGGCCAAATGGTCCATGACAGGCTCACACCATGTCAGGCAGTCCTGCTGGCCATCATCTGTCCATGTGTACTCACCCTCAGGAAGACTGGCCTGGCCTTCAACCTGGTTAGTACTCCATTCCAAGAGGATGAAAGGGAAAGCAGCAAGGTCTTTCCAGGCCGAGTCTCAGGAGTCACACAATATTACTTTCTCTCCATTCTGCAGGTCAAAGATAAGACACAGGGTCAGCCCAGACTCAAGGGATAAAAGAAATAGATGCCCACCTCTTTATGGGGGGGGGGTGGAGCAGGAAGACCACTGTGCAAGGGGACAGAGTAAAAAGATGGAAAGGATTACTGAAGCCATCCTCACAAAAAGTATCTGCCACAATTTCTCTCTACCCCCCCTGCCTGTCCCCACACATGCACCCCAATACACATCACCTGTTCCCCATTCAAGAAGTTAGGTTTTCTCTGCTCCAAAAGTGGCTGCAGCTAAGAAGGGATGGAAGTGGAAAGTAGAGAAAAAAATGAGTCTTTCCTATGTTTTATGTTCTAAAGGACTAAGCCTAAGGGTAAGGGGGACGCAAGGCAGAGACAGATGCTGGGAAGAAACATCTTGAGTCAGTTTCTCCAGGAACTAGATAAAACTTACTTGGGCTGGGCTTGGGGGTCAGGGTCAGGGTCAGGGTCAGGGAGGATGCTGAGCTGGGGATCAGATAACTATGAGGGACCTGAAACAGGCTTACAGAGATAGTCATGCCCCAGTGTCATTAACCTTGACATAAACCTTCCCTGGGATAAACCAGATCAAACTGGCTACCTCTGGCAA
Source organism: Leptonychotes weddellii (assembly GCF_054177405.1). Lineage (NCBI taxonomy): Eukaryota > Metazoa > Chordata > Mammalia > Carnivora > Phocidae > Leptonychotes > Leptonychotes weddellii. The sequence goes on from NC_138384.1 coordinate 28,747,863, forward strand.
ATATTTCCTATCTGTAGCCAAAAAGGAAAACAAAGCCAGTTACCACAACTTACCATGGATCAAACACTGTGTTATAGAATTTATCTGTATTATATCCCTTAATTTCCTTGACACATCTGACCATGCAATGTCTCCCAATACTATGCCTCCTCTACAAGGGTCCCCTTGGAAATTAGTAAATAGCATTATCTCCCTTTCATCTTAAAATAAACAACATTTTGTCAGTTGAGTTAGCTTTCATTCAAACCCTTCTTCTAGAAATGATAAAACCTGATCTGATAAACTAAGGCAATGTGACAATGGGTAACGACATCCAAGGATGAAAATAATCATGCTTCCCATACTTTGTGGGAAATTAAGCCATGCGTACCATTAATAGTAACCTAAGAACAGAAGCAGGAATACCACAGAGCTTTGGGGATTCAGTATCAGCTCATCAGTATATTTTTTCTGATCCCTGTTTAACCCCACTTTAGGCATAATGAGAACTTATTTATAGTTTCCTTTCTTTTTTTTAACTTTCAGAGAAACCAGGCAGTCAGCTGGAGTGAAAAGATGCACTGACATTTGTGAATGAGCACACAGCCCGCCTCTCATTGATCATTTCTCCTCTGAGTATCCTCTGAGAGATACACATATACAATTCTAGGGACAAAACTCTTTTCTCTGATCATGAACAATCTGTAGTTTTATCCTGGATAAACCCAACAAACTCAAAGATTTGATAGGTATCAGATAAGAGCTTGGAAGGCAGCTTGGAATTTCTTACGGATGTAAAATATCCTAGTTTCAGCCAAAACAAAACAAACAGACATAAATAAATCCATGACTCTTTTTGTTTGTCATCAGAAAAGCAACCTTTGAAAGTTTACAATATTTTGATTTTCAAATAGCAAATCAAGAAGAGAAGTCCTCCAGAGTGCTGGTTTAAAGATTTTTGTGCCATTAACCTCAGGGTAGATACTTGGAGGGGAAGCTCTCTGCTACTGAAGTTCCTTTGGCTTTTATTTTTATTGGCACTGAGTAGATAAATGTAGTCGAGGGCTAACTTTGAAGTTGGCAATGAGAAAGCAATGTTCTTATGAGGTTTTAGTTTCCCCTGGAATAGTCTTAAATACCTGACGAAGTCTCAACAACATTTTAATATTTCTAGGGCATTAAGTACCTTGAAAAATTGATAAACCAATCTATCCTCTCTGCATATCATTCCAAGGGATCTGTTCTGAAAGCAATCAAGCCTGGGTCTGGTGATTGGATGAATGGCCAGAATCAAAGTTTTTGCTGAGTGCCCAGTGACCCAAGGCTCTGGAGTGACAGGTGCAGGGGTTCTAATCCCAACTCCACTACTCTCTGGCTACTTGACCTAGGACAGATTATGTGTCTTGCTTGATCCAGTTTCTTTGTCTAGAAAATGAAAACAGTAATGGTGTTTACCTACCAGGTTTGTTGGGATCAAAATGACTCCAGTGGCACTTAGCACTGCATGATACACTAAGTGCCTAATAAATGATATATATTACAGTGGTGCCCTGTGAGCTGCTGGGTTCCATTAAGCAGAGGCTGTATCTGTACAGTCAGGGATCCTTATCCCCGTGGAGGATGGGGTATATGGGTAGATGCTCAGCAAGGAGGTGCATAAACTTGGATGGAAAAAAATAATATCTCTGCTGACTTCCACCCAAAATCTTCAATTATGAACCTACATAACAAACCACAGGAGTGTTAATGGTACCTATAATGTTTTCATCCTACAGAAATCCCTGGTGTTTTCATATTACAGTTGTCATGGGGATCTTGAAATAGTATTTATGCACAACAGTGCTTCAAAATTATAGTACTTATTAGATTTGCCAGTAGATCTTGTTTGTCAGTGTCAATGGTCCACATGTTATGAGTGGGCAGGCTTGCTCTGGTAAAGGGTAGACCATTCCTCAGAGGAACATCAGGGAAGAGCTGGCCTCCAAGTTAGAACTGCCCCCCCCCTTTTTGTTCGTTTCCTCTGTGACTGCTGGCCATCTCAGATTCAAGGGGAAAACGTGAACAAGACCTCTCATTTAGTTTTCTGGCTTGAGCAATATTGCCCAATTCAGCTTTGAACTATGTGGACAAGTTGAAGCAGAGCCTATAATCCCAAGTAGCTACTGTTCCTTACATTTAGGATGTTTTGAACAGGATCTCCTTAGGGAAAGAGGAGTGGATAGTCTTACCCCGGTCCTAAACTTCTGCAGCAAACCCTATCAATATCCCTACTAGATAATCCCTCTAGTAAATATTAACATTTAATGAGCACTTACTATGTCCCAAGGACTTCACTAAGTTCTTCACATATATTGTTCCATCTAATTCACATAATCATCTTAGGTATGACTGTTATTATCCTGATTGTTCAGAAGAGAGAATTGAGGTTTAGAGAGGTTCAATAATTCGCCCAGGATCACTAGCTAGTAAGTAAAAAAGTAGGATTCTAACACAGACTCCTCTGACTCTTAAGTGTTGCATTGCTTCTACTACTTTCCACAAAGTAAAATAGAAAAAGTAGATTTTACTTTCTTGTTCGGTTTCTTAATGAGAAATCTGATACTTTTATCATAATATATCATGGAGAAGAAAACTCCCCCTCTACAAAAATGACAGAGAAAATATTTTTTCTAGATGTTTTTCTTTGGGTGAGGGCAAGACAGTTCTTTTTCTTGAAGCAAATTCTTTCTTTGCTTTAATGATGAAATACTTGGAATTGTTTAAAAAAAATACGTGCTCTTTCTGGTAGGGTTGAATTTTTTCTTGCTGATGAATGAATGTTGGCATAAGGCCTTTGCTGAAAACCATTCCTGGACACTAGGAACTTTTCATTAACTGAAGGCCTGTTTTTGGGGTTCTCTTGTATTGGAACCCATCCCATAAGTGGCCCCATTATTCATCCAGTTGGACATGCTAGCAAACTGGGAGCCTCCCTCTCTCTCAGCAGCCATAGCCAGTTCATTACCAAAGTCTCGTTGATTTTAATCTCCTAAATAGATCTCAGCTACGTCACTACTTCCTATCTGCTAAACCATCATGATCTCTTGCCTGGACTATGCAGCAGATTCCCACCTATCCATTCCTACTGCTCCATGATTTGGCTTCTTCCCCATCTTTTCTCCGTATGAAGTCAGTGTGTTGTTGTTGTTGTTATTGTTTTCTTCCAGATTCTTCAGCGATTTCCCTTTGCTCTTAGGACAACATCACATGTCCTTAACATGGCCTACAAAACTCTTTAACTATTTGACCCCTAAAGACCTTCCTTTCTCACCTTACTCCATGCTCCCCCTTATTCTGTCTCTGTCAGCTACACCTACTTTCTTTATCATTCAGGGTATGATAGGTTAAGCTGTAGCAACAAACAACCCCCAAATGTCAGCCTCTTAAAAGCACAAAAGCTCACTGATTACTCATCCTGTGGGTGCAGTATTTATCGGCAACGGCAGGAGGTGCACTGATCAGGAGAAGAAAGCATGGCAAATTACATATCGGCTCTTGGGGCTTCTCCTGAGGAATGGCACACACTTGTCTGCTCACATTCCATTGGCAAGAGCAAGTCATGTGTCCACACCTCCCTTCAAAGAGGCAGAGAAACACAATCCCAGCATGTTCCCAGGATGACAACCTGAATCAGCACCAGGGCATTTTACTTGCTGCATTCCTTCACATGCCTTTGAAGATGCATGACCCCTCTTCTTAGAACATCTTTTCCTCCATTTTGCGGGATAACTGCCATTTATCCTTCAGATCCACACTAAACTTTAGAAATCTTTCCTGACTATGTCAAATAGACTTATTATTATAGACTCTTACAGCAACATAAATATATATAAAATCTGTCATTATTGCAATTTGATCTTTGTTTGAGTCATTAAAATCTGTGTGTCTTCTATAAGACTGTAGGCTCTACAAAGACAGTGACTATGTGGGATTTTACTCACAGCGTTAGAACAACAACAAAACCCAACATATGTCGCATGCCACATATCGCTCTAAGTGCTTTGTCTGAAAAAACTCATTAATATTTACAGTAATTCTATGTGGTAGGGTTATTGACACATTTTATAGATAAATAAATTGAGGCATGGAGAGGTGACGCAACTTGTCCACATTTGTGCAGCTAGTAAGATGGGAAGCCAGGGGGCGCCTGGGTGGCTCAGATGGTTAAGCGTCTGCCTTCGGCTCAGGTCATGATCCCAGGGTCCTGGGATCGAGTCCCGCATCAGGCTCCCTGCTCAGCAGGAAGCCTGCTTCTCCCTCTGCCTCTACCTCTCTCTCTCTCTCTCTCTCTGACTCTCATGAATAAATAAATAAAACCTTTAAAAAAAAAAAAAAAAGATGGGAAGCCAGGATTCAGACATAAGCCTTCTGCCACCAGAGTCATTCTCTTAACCACTGTAATTCATAGCTTTTTAAACATCTAGCTATTCCATGGCACCAAAAGTAGTGCTTGGTAACTGTTTATTGAATGAATTGATAAAGGAGTAAACTAATATTGTGTGGAGCCCACACAGGAATAGGATAACACAGGTGATTTTTCTGGAATGTCAAAACGACAAGGGCCCACAGAGTTTGGCCAGCTTAACCCTCTTCTGCAGCCTGATAAACCGTCACTCAGAGTCAAGGTTGATGCAGAGTCTGCATTCTGGCTCTCTTGGCAGGAATGACATGCCACTTCATGTCTCCCAGAGCCGCACCTTCCTTACTTCATTGAACAACAAGGTAGAAAATGGGACCAGTGGGGATTTCTTCCAACAGACCAATGGAGAGTTTGTGTGTGAAAGATTTGAGTGCAGGGAGTAGAAGTCTTTTACGTTCCCCTCTCTGTTCTGAAATTAGATTTTCTAGGACAAAAAAGAATGCCAAAAGTAATGAAATCTCCACAGTTACACACACAGTTTAAATTAACAGTATGAGTCAGTGTTGAGAATAGAAATAGCAGCATAGGCTGACATCCACGGAACAAATGACTCAATTAACTGTATGTGCACTGCTACCAGTTAAAATTTCCCTGATGATTTATAATCAGAAACCCATGAGAGTTCAATCTCAAAGGGGCTGTGGCAAAATGTGTATTAGTTACCAGAGTGGCTGGTTCATTGGAATTGATCGGGAGTACTGCCTGGGAACCTGGGACTTCCTACCTGTTGTTGAGTTCTAGATGCCCATTACCCACATCCTAGAGGCATGGCATGCCTCCTGGACAGGGAAACATGCCAAGCACCACCTCCTTAGTTCTCACTACTGGAATCCAGGTCCTTAGAAAGCAAATCCAATTCCCCAGCTGCCCGAGAGACGGTATATAATAGGTTTTGGCCAAGCAGAAGTGCTTCCGGGGAAAGGCTAGATCAGGTGGATGTGGCGTGTAGAAGGAAAGTACCTTTGTTGACATGACATTTACTCATTTTATCCTCAAGGAGAGAAGGGCGCAAGTAGCTAGCACATTTGAGGCACTTTGAGCCCTGAGAATGAAGCAGATAAGGAGGGAGAGTTGCCCCTTGTGGTAACTGAGCATCCTTTGCTGCAAATGGGAATTGACTGAACTGAAGCTTGGTCAGTAAGTGATAAAGAAGACGTGCATCCCAAGGCCTCTTGGAGATCCAGCCAAAACAGGGAAGTCTTGGGGAGGCCAGGCTCCCTCTCTTCAACCTCATCTTCTTTGAATGTGCTTTCAATTTTCCATCTTTGTAAGAATGTGAGCTCCTTTGACCCATCTGCAGCCTGGAAACCCAGTGCAGGTGCGTCCTTTCTGCAGCATCGGGAGTGAGAGAAGGAACATGTGGTTTGGGGCTGGAAAGCAGGAGTCTGCCACTCATACCGTGCCCCTCAGCCCCACCCCACAGTCTCATTCTCTGTCTGATTCTTGACACCTGAATGGACCCCATAGATTAGAGAGGGTGTGACAGCATCTCTATCCTGGTTGCTGGATCTTTCATAGAACGGGTGCCTCCTATGAAGGAAAATAATGCAGGCTTTGTTACGATTAACCTAGTTACCCGATCTGGAATCCAGGGCCATTATCTCTGGACATAAGCTCCAGGACACATCTCTTTTCAACTTCATTGCTCTCTGCTCATCTATCTGCCCTCCCTTCTACCCCTCCCGTATATTTGTTTGTTCCTTTAATCAGTGAACACTTGTTTTATGCATACGTGCCAGTTACCGTGCTCTGTGTTTTAGAGGACACAGGGATAAGTAACTCCGAGAGATGGATTCAGGGTCTGTCTGCACAGGAGATTGTAAAAGGTCTGTGTTAGAGCTGACTCATCCCTCCTGGAGAAGGCATTAAATTATTCTGTCACCCACAGTGCCAAGCTTGATGACTGAATCTGAGCTGCCTTATAATCAGCCTAACCTGGAAGGAAGGGCACAGTAATCCTAGAGACATCAACCACCTCCTTCTCCTACCCACTCCCAGCAGAGGACTGCCCCTTTCCCAGCATGCCTCGGGGCCTCATCTCTGCTTTGCTATGCCCAAGATGTAGCTGAAGACTTTCCCCTCCAGAAAGAGCTGGGTCTCTTATTTCAGGAAATTAGAACACAGTGGAAGAATAGAGAGATACCAGCTCCCTGTGAGGGTGGGTGGGGGTTGGGTGATCAGTTTCTATGACTCAGGCAATAACCTTAACTAGAACACGGTTAAGTGGAACCACACACACGTGGTCTTTTTTTGTTGTGATTGGACAGTGCTCCATTTGAATCATGATCTTTCTGGTGGGTTACCCAGAATCCTGCTCAGAAAAAGCGAGAGCATCATGCTTTGAGACTGCAAAATGATATCACAGCCACCCTCTGAAGAGTTTCCCTATAGGCCTCTGGGGTAGGCAGGGCAGGGGCTATCATCCTGTTTTATAGACAAGGAACTAAGTCTTGAGTAACACTAACAGCTGGCGTTTCCTGAGCACTTCCTGTGCGTCTGGTCCTGTGCTCAACCCTCCTCATGAACTGATCTCATTGAACTCTTAAAACAGCCTCAGTCTGCTGGTTTAAAGATGAGTAAAATAAGGCCCAGAGAGGAGAAGCTATTTTCCCCAGACACAAAGATTTAGAGAGTGGTAAAGCAAAGTCTCAAAACTTCTGGACCTCAGGTTCACACTCTTGAAGACCTGGGCTGTATATATTATCCTAAGAGCATACAGCCACCAGTGGTAGGTCTGCGTGGTAGGCATGGACACGTGGGTCACTCCTTGTCACCCTGGAAGGGAATTGTTGCTGATAAAAGCCTTAAGTCCATGGTATAAGGGCTTTCTAACTCACTTGAAGGCCAAGGTTTGAATACCTGGAAAAAGGAGATTCCTTTGGCAAAGGTAAAACGTTTAAAGATGCAGGTATGTCCGTAACCAGAGAGAATTAGACAGTAGAGACTGGAACCCTTTACTGCGTGCTGGGCAAGCAATAGCCACTAATACATTCTTATCTCTACCTAAAAGATAAAGAAACTGAGATTCAGAGAGGGTCACTGGTGTGCCCTGATAAGGCCAGCTGAGCTTTGACCTCTAGTCTATGTGGCTCCCCGAGTTCAGTCACCATTAGGCACCCTCTGCTGCCTGCTGAGCCAGAGTCAGAACAGGAGTTTCAAACTGGGAGTCTCATTGTGAGCAAGCAGTAGGAGAGGAAAGGCAGGGTAGATGTGGGACAGGATGCAGGTCAACTCTAGGAGTCTGGTGTGAATGCCTGCTAGGCTCTCTGATTTTTCACCTTGAAAGAGAAATACAAACTAATAGCTGGGGGAGCACGCAGCTCTGGTGGGATAGGCCAGTATATGGAGTTCCTTCTTTGTCGGTGAGATATCGAACATTTCACTTTTTTCTTGAAATTTGCTAGTTGAAAATTTACATTTTCTTTCTTTTTTTTTAGAAAATTTACATTTTCTTGAAATGTGTCCCACTTACTGATTTAAGCAGATAAAAACATTTACATATTTATAAAATTTTTGCAGTGCCATGTGGAATCTCCAGTTCTGTTTGATTTTGCTAATTGCCAGAGTGCCTCCTCTCTACTAGAGGATCAATAATAATAATGATGAAAGGCCTAAAAATGCATAAGCATTTTCTGTTTCCAGCTTCTATTTTACGAATAAAACATTGATGCTCTTTTTAAGTTGGCCATCACTCATCTGGTAGGTTTTGCAGACAATAACAGTTCATTAGTAATATCTGGTGGGGAAGATGTATGATGCTGTAAATATTTAAAATCAAATTTGAAAAAGAAGACAGAGATGAATGCATGGGATGGGGGTGGGGGTATGATCATGGTGCTCAGGGCTATGGTTTTCACAGCATCTTCCATTTGGGCCCTGCTATTGTTTTCCCTTCTAAGTCCCCTGCAAGGGGACTCAGTGATGGGGCTACACCTAGCAGGGTCCAAAATGGCAGACGTTGAATTCAATGGGTAGCCTAGCCTGAGGTCCTTCTAAAAGTAGCCCCTTTCATAAGGATTTAGGTCTAAGTATTATGTTGGGAGGCTGATTCCAGGAAGCATTATGAGAGAGTGAAGACACATGACAGGGAAGGGCAAGGCCATCAAGGGTAGTTCAAGGAAGAGCATTGCTATGGAGAAGTAGGCGAATCCTACGGGGAACCCTCTTTGGTAAACCTCTTTGAAGGAACCTTCAGGGGCCAGGAAACTGAGGTCCATCCTCCCCCAGCTCTTTCTTCTCATCAATAGAGTGTTGTTCCTAAGAAGGCCCTAGGGGGTCTGTAGGTGGCTGATATGTGGAAACTGTGTGCATGTCAGCTCCCAGGGGGTCCCTGGGGATGCACAGGACCATCACAGCTCAGCTGCTATGGGTGCAAGTGGAGCCCAGAGTTTGTTGAGGTGGATGGGACAACTAATCAAGAGAGACCAGCTAGGGGAAGCTGAGGCCTAGAAGGAACAAGCAGAGTGAATGCAAGCCACAATGGCACCAGGTGAAGGGATTCAGCCTAAGGAGAAATGGTCATTGGTCATTGGAGGAGGCTGCCTGTAGCTGTTAAAAGGCAGCCCAGAAAACGCCCGTTCTGTCTACTTCCTCTCAGAGTATTTGGAGGAACCTGAGCCCAGCTGGGACTGCCTGGGGAATGCCCTTCCCTTCGAGCCTTCCCTCTCTGTCCTTTTTCCTCAGAGCCCAGTCTCAGCTCTTTAGTCTCCACACTTATCCCTCCCACTCTTCTTTTCTAAAACTCCCCTAAACATTGTTTTATTTCTTTGAATCCCTGCTTTCCACCTGTATTCTGATGTTTATAACTGAGATTGGAGTAAAAAGGTATGTTTTTCATTTGAAGGATCCTCAGGTTAAAATGTTTTGGCCCAAGTGTTTCTAAGCTGTCTTCCAGCTCTGATTCATATGCATCAATAAAACCATGAAATGTCAGGTCAGAGAGGAAAGACCTCAGGTGCCTCTGGTGCAATGTCCTCATGTCACAGGAGCGCAAATCAGGGTGAAGAGATGGGAAGGGACTTCCTTGAGGTGGAGACGTATAACCTTGTGACAGGCTAGTTAAAGGAAGGTATCATAGATTCTTCAGAGGGTCTCAGACCTGAGACAGACCTGGGAGAGATCTACTGTGATCCAGGGATCACAGGAAGTGGGGGAAGCAGGTAACCATTCCTGGCCCTGACCAAACAGGACCTGAATGCCCACTTTTAGCCTCTGTGCCCGTGCCAGAGGGCCTGGAAAAAGTTTTAGAGTGGGTCCTAAAAACATTCCTGGTGGTCTCGGTTCTATCTTTACCCCATTCTTGAATCTGCTTTTGAATGTAGAGCCCAAGGAGTTGTCTAGTCTCTGTTTAAATGTCCTTCATGATGAGATGTTTACAAATACAAGATGCAGTTCCTTCTATTTTCTGATGTCTCTGTTAAATCTCTTCCTCTGTGCCTGCAACCCAAACTTGTCTGCCCGTAGCACCTAACCACAGGCTCTGTTCTTAGAACTAAGGTCAGAAGGCAGATCTCCTGGCAACCTAACAACTATCTAAACAGTACCAGTTCTTATGCTCCTTGCACAACCTCATTTTTATTGCCCTCGCTTTCCTCTTCACACTTTGAAAATTGCCACTTGACTTCTTAGAATATAGGACTCCCAGCTGATTTACCAGACTCGGAATTAGAGGGCTGACCAGCCTCGAAGGGGGGATCCCTCATCTTGCCCTGTGCTGTATACCTGAGTGTGACCCTGAGGAAGTTATCTGACTTCTGCAAACATACTTGTGTGGATCCAGCCTCAGATAATATTTGTGTATTTAGTTCTCAGCAAAACCATAGTAATATTTTTTATTTTATTTATTTATTTATTTTTTAAAGATTTTATTTATTTATTTGACAGAGAGAGACATAGCGAGAGAGGGAACACAAGCAGGGGGAGTGGGAGAGGGAGAAGCAGGCTTTCCGCTGAGCAGGGAGCCCAATGTGGGGCTCGATCCCAGGACCCTGGGATCATGACCTGAGCCGAAGGCAGACGCTTAATGACTGAGCCACCCAGGCACCCCAATACTTTTTATTTTAAACACAATGGGAAACTTCAGGCATTTTCTGTTCACTTTGCTGTCCATTCCTAACCACTCCCTGCACCCTCATCATCCTATCCTTGGGGAACTGATATCTGGGCTCTCAGAGCAGTGGTTCCATTTTTGGCAGGCCTAACCACATGTCTTATATGGTGACTGGATGATTGGATAATAACATTACTATATGTAGATACTGTAATGATGACTGAGGAGTAGGATTTTGGTAATGGCATCACATACTCAATCTGTGAAATAAACAGGTTTAGTAGAAGAGATACTTTACATGAACTGTGTTCTCCTGAACACACTATGGTTATTGTAATAGAGGATTCTGCACAGGCAGGTGATGGGGTGGAGTGGATGGGAGCCATGATCTCTAACTTGATGTCTTGATGGAAATCAGGGGAATCTTGTGCTTGGTTGGAAGACCTCAATGGAGGGCTTTATATCAGATGAATGACCATAGAGGAGAGGTCCAAAAAATATTACTTGGGGTATTCTAGACCCAGAGATACTCCATAGAGAAAGGGTTCAGATAAAGAACCTTGAAATTCAGCATATTAACGCCCCCTCTTGGAGGTTATAAGTGTATTAAAGGTCTTGAGAAATCTTGCAATGAAGAAACACAAATAAATTTGTTGAATTATGGTTTCCTAAGCCTTATTTAACCACCAAAACCTTTTCTTTTACAAATAATTCCAACTGCATTTGGAAAAGACTGCTTTGTACAGACCGTTTCTCAAGCTGCCTCAGTTTTCCCATCTGAAGTTTACCGGCATCTGAGTTTGATCTTTACGGGATGTTCTCCTTGGAGGTCATTTTTGAACTCACAAATATTTATTAATCTGGCCCATTTAAGTCATAGGTTATAAGAATTGAGACCGAATAAAGGATATTCTTTCTTGAAATTCCAGCACCCGATTAAGATTCCACTGTAATAACAAAGCATTTGCTCAAGGATTTCATTATTGGGTTAAGAACAAAAGGAAAGTGGATCTTGTTTTCCTTCTTCTGAGTGGGGATTTTTCTGTCGTTATTGATGCTGGATTATAACCTACACGTATTTACTGAGCCCGTTCTAGGCACTTAGGATTGTGACAGGACTTGTAGTGGATGTAGAAGGAAAATGATGAACTGTCATTTTTCCCAAGGCACTTACAGGCTAACCAAACAATACCAATGAGAGAAAGGGTAAATGCCCCAAGCAATGTTGCCCAGAATATAGCATAAGAATTAATCAAAAAGAAGAAATCAGTGGGTTGGAGTAGATGGGGAAGATTTCATAGAGTTAGCAGGACTTAGATATGGCAGGAAAGACTGGGAAGAATTTTTCAAAGATAAGAGGATAAATGGAATTCCAGGCAATAAAAAAAATCAACTCTTGACAAGAGGCCTCTGGGAAAATTCCTTTTCCTAGGGCCTGGGCTACTTCAGGAAAGTGTCACTGTGTAATGAGAGTGTCTTTGTTCATCAGAATTTTACTGAAAGTAGTTGAAACTTATGAACTTGAAATATAAAGCTGATTGATGCAACCGGATTATATGTCAGGGGTTTGAGTTTAGATACCAATATATACATTCAGTATCTACTAATTGAAGAGTAAGAGGGTAATTAGCTTTTATTTCTCTATATTTTTATAAAGACTGGTAAGTTGCTTGAGTAGGGGCCACCCAATCCTGGAATGGGTATTCTTAGCACTAGTCAGGACAACACCCAGCTTACTTAAGAGCCTGATAGCCCACTCTCTGGGGCAGTAGGACAACAGGGTCACAACACATTCCTAATTGCCAACATTTAATAGTAGATGTGCTTTTTATCCTTCTGGCTAGACAAGGTTCAGTCTCCTTGGGACCCTAAGGGCTATTTGTCCCTGCTTCAGTTTCTTCATATTCAACATAAGCAGCTTCTTGCTTGACTGTTGGAAAACTGTAACCTGAACTTTCGTCTACACAGGGACCCTCCCCTTCTTCCACACTAGGGATTGGGAAGATAGAAGATGGTTTTAAAGTTTCCTTGCCTTTTATCCATATGTTTCTTTGTATCTTCATAAAATCCCACTCATTTAAAAAGACTGTGCTTCTCAGCTTCACCCCAAAACCAGAAGGTTAAGTTCAGTGTTACTTAGAATAAGAAATGGATTATCTCCAAGTCCCCATTCACTAGCTATCTTCGCTCCATGCTTTCTTCTCCACTCCTTGGACCAAAATTTGACAAGAGAAAATGAGCAAGCCAAGACTAGTGGATTCCATCAAGGACTGGTCCATGGCCCAGTGAATTGCTGATGGATGGAGGAGCTCTTCAGAATGCCAAGAACTGCCTGCCAGCTTGTAGACACCATCCACTCAAACAGGGCCATCCACCCTTGAGATGATTTCCAGCAGAAACAGAGCAGTGTAATGAGGACCAGAGATAAGATATACAAAGCGACTGACAAAATGCCTAGACTATGGTTGGAGTTCATTAAATAATTCATTTCTTATAGTTATCATTATTATTAGAATCCTGGGATTGTGTCGACCCACCTATGAATAGTGCTGGCTCCAGAATGGCAAGCTCCATTAACTTTATAATATAAAATAAAAATATCAGAAGGCCATATTTTGAGAATGAACTATAGTCCTTTAGTATGATGCAACAGCTAAGAAAGGATGAGGTAGGTATGTGTGCACTAATGAGGAATGAGTTTTAAAAAGCAAGTTGTAAAACAACATGAACAGTGTGATCACATTTTTGCTTTTAAAAACCAAAGCCCCATCTAATACATAGCTACCATTTAATGAGTTATTACTGTTTACCTAACACTGTGCTAAGTGCTTTTAAAACACTTACCTCCTTTCATGCTGACCATGGTGAGAAGGTGGCATTGTTACCAATGCCATTTTACAAATGCAGATATTGAGGCTTGGGGGAGGTGACGTAGCTTTCCCAGAGACACACATACAAGTCAGTGGTCTGATTCCAGTCTGTTCTAGAAGTCATTATGAAATTTAAATCTTCCTGCCTCAAAAAACACAGGAAGGATATACACTAGACTGTTATCAGAGGCTACATCTGAAGAGTGTGATGTGGAGGAGGGTGGAGGGGCAAGGCAAGTTTGGGACATTTACTTTTTATTTTAAGTTCATATATTACTTTATATATTCACAACAGGTATATTTTACTTTTGTAGTTACAAAGACAGTCCTTTGCACAAAAGGCCAAATATTGTATGATTCCACTTAGATGAAATATCTATTTTTTTAAGATTTTATTTATTTATTTGAGAGACAGCAAGTGAGAGAGAGCATGAGTGGGGTGAAGGGCAGAGGGAGAAGCAGACTCCCCGCTGAGCAGGGAGCCCGATGTGGGACTCGATCCCAGGACTCTGGGATCGTGACCCGAGCCGAAGGCAGGCAGACACTTAACCGACTGAGCCACCCAGGTGCCCTGAAATATCTAGAATAGGTAAATTTATAGAGTCAGAAAGTAGACTAGAGGTTACCCTGGGCCTGGAAGGAGGAGGGCATGGGAGTGATGGCTTAACAGATACAGTTTCTGTTTGGAGTGATGAAAAATGTAAATACACAGTGGGTGATGGTTGTGCAGCATTGCAAGAACAACTGATGTCCCTGAATTATACACTTAAAAATGGTTAAAGTGGTCAGTTTTATGTTTTGTGTATTTTTTTTTTTAAAGATTTTATTTATTTATTTGAGACAGAGAGAATGAGAGACAGAGAGCATGAGAGGGAGGAGGGTCAGAGGGAGAAGCAGACTCCCTGCCGAGCAGGGAGCCCGATGCGAGACTCGATCCAGGGACTCCAAGATCATGACCTGAGCCGAAGGCAGTCGCTTAACCAACTGAGCCACCCAGGTGCCCTGTTTTGTGTATTTTACCACAATTAAAAAAAAAAATCCTTTGAATGGAAGTCTCTTGGTTTTTGGAAAAGTTTATAACCCTTATTTTTCTCATTTTGCCTATATGGCATTGAGTCTTACAGAGGCATGGCATCCCCCATGGTTCACAGGGCCAATGTGATGTAGCTGCAGCCTTACCTATTTATTCAGGTTTTTTCATCATTGTCTGTGAGTAGTGAGAACTACCTCCAAGCTTCCCTGTGTTGCCTGAAGACATAACTGTGATCAGCTCCGAGATCCCCTTGCCTTGTTAGGGTACCAAGGAGTGATCTAGTAAGATCTGAGAGATAGCCAGCATCATAATGGGAAGCATCTTACATTCTGCATTTGCCAAAGATGGGTTTGGGTCCGCCTGCAGAGGTTTTATTTAAATGAACCAGGCTCCCAAATGGAGGATCACAGAACAGTCACTCATCTATCCATCCATCCGTCCGTCCACCCATCCATCCATATGTCCATTGTACATCCATTCCGTTAACAGAACTTTACGGAACACCAACTACAAGCTGGACCCTTGGCCAAATCCTGAGTATTAAGAGTCCCATTTCTCATAAGATGTTGTCAATCAGCATAATGTCACATTGAAGACATTGGAATAGGCATTTAGGATCATGGCTTCTTCTGTCATCATTTTTACTCACTTGGTGTGTGACTTCAGGCAAATTCCTTCTCTGAGCCTCTAAAATGATTTAGGACTTGCCCTTAAGCTCTCAGATGTGCAGATTCTGTTCATATAGTTAGTATCAAGCCATTCACAAACATTTTCTGATAAGTTTGCAAGTCTGCGATCGTGAGCAAGACACACATAAATTGAAATTATGCTCACACCAGTAGAAAATGATAAGAGTTGTTGCTGTCCCAGGCAGCATTTGAGTGCTTAATATTGGTAACAATGATAATAACAGGGAAAGTATAAGCATTTGCACATATAGAAGGAATATGTGAGTGTGATTTATAGAATTGAGCTAAAGAATAGTTGTTCATCTGTGAAAAGATTTTATAAACACCAAATGGAAAAACATGTTCAGCTTCCCTGCAAATGGCATGAAGGAGTGCTCAATAATGAGTAAATATACTTTTTTGTGGTATGTGTGTGTCTTTAACAAATATTGACCTGTCCTTTACTGTTATATTTCAAAACGTGAGTAAATCAAAATAAGGTGTGTTTTAAGGGACTCTCTTGTTTTATTATCTGTCATTTAATTTTTAATACCTAAGTGACAGCTGATATATTACCTAATCAAAAGAAGAGAATTATACATTGCACATAATCAGTTATTTTTGCCATATCACTGAAATTAGACTAACAGATGAGGAAAATAAATAAGATGAACTTTAAAAATGAAAATGCTTAGCCTTTGGAATTTTAGTTGACAGCTTTTGAAAATTAAATTATAAGCCAAGTCCTGATAGGTTTGATATCTTCTTTGCAGCTTTGCCGATGATGTATTGCCGCTTTAATGGAATATCATTTATCATCTGATAATAACAAATGTAGTATTTCTGAGCTTGTCATCTCTTCTGTGATGACAAATAGTCCAACTTGTAGCGGTGATAATGGAATTTTATAATGATCTGTCCTAAACTGACTCAACTGCAGCCTTAGCTATTTTTCTTAAATCTCATAATGCCTATTACATGTAGATTACAACAGTCTGCGCCTCCCATCTGAGCGCCGGAGCCGATCAATGAATCCAGATTTTAGGCAAACAGCCCAAAAGTATTGAATAATATTTACTTGTTTATCAAAATTATCCCTCCTAGGCTAATAAGAGAGCTTGTCAGAGGCTGTCGGAAATGGCAAAGTATAAAACATAGAGGATAAAAAAGGTGACGAAAACTCTGTTTATCTCTTAAACAGTAGGCAGTGCATTCAGTTGGCCGTTCTACTCGTCCAATCCATCATTTCACAGAGATTTATTTAATGGGGGCCCAGTGCTGGGAACACAGGTTAGAGAGCCCAGTCGCCCCTCCACTTTATCTTGAAGTAGGATTTATTTTATGTCTTAACTCTTGGCTCGTCTCGTATCATTGCCTTGTCGCACGTCTGCATTCTATAGTCCAAATCACTTGCCCTCTTGACTTTTCTGAAACTTCCAGTCAGCCTGAGGCATCATGGAAAGCCGGGGTTTGGAGGATATGGGCTTCTTGAAATACCCCATTGATAAGTGGGTGTAACTGTAGCAGCCATGATGCTCTGAAGTCTGCCTCACAAAAATGGACGTGATCAATATAATCGGGAGAGTCCAAGTGGATCTTGGAGGGTGCAGTATTCCACATTGCAGATCTGATTTTCACCCTCACCTGAGCAGAGGTGATCTTCTGTCTGTGGTCATAGCAGGCCACTAGCCTATGTCAAAGGCACAGGCCCCTGTGAAGGTCTGTTTTGACACCTTGACACGAGGGAGCTGAACGGAATAAAGGACAGGGAGTACTGTTAATGCCATGGACTGATATGCAAACTGATGCCTGGCAGGTATGGCGTGTTTACCTGGTGGGGACAGACAAAGGTAATAGGAGGGAAGTATGCATTTCTGGTGAGCTCTGATGACCAGGCCAGAGGGGACATTTCAGAGCTACTCAGTCATTGCCCATGTGTTTCAATGTCATGGCAGATGTCTTCTTCAGTGGAATTTCACTCTAGCCCCAACCAAAGTGCCTCACGCCTTCCTTTATGTTCTGGACTTTTCTATGGGATTTCTTTCTTTTTTTTTTTTTTTTTTAATTTATTTATTTTATTTATTTATTTTTTTTAATTTTTTTAATTTTATTTTTTTTTATTCTTATGTTAATCCCCATACATTACATCATTAGTTTTAGATGAAGTGTTCCATGATTCATTGTTTGTGCATAACACCCAGTGCTCCATGCAGAACGTGCCCTCCTCAATACCCACCACCAGGCTAACCCATCCCCCCACCCCCCTCCCCTCTAGAACCCTCAGTTTGTTTTTCAGAGTCCATCGTCTCTCATGGTTCGTCTACCCCTCCGAT
>NC_138384.1:28765753-28782610 GCF_054177405.1 Leptonychotes weddellii
CCCCCGCTTAGCCACCAGAGTGACGTCCCTCGGCGGAGCAGACTTTTAAAAGTTCCGATTTTGTGCTCCGCGGCTCTATCACTTGCCAGAAGCGGCCGACGGAGGCCCCTCCCCCGCCGTCTATCCTCCCGAATATCGCCTCGGATTCACTTCTCCGCACGTCCTACCTTCCAGGAAGTGGTCGCTTTTCTGATGAGAGAGTTGTTGCTATTCTTTTCTTCGATCTCCTGTTGAGTTTGTAGGTGTTCAGAATGGTTTGATCCCTATCCAGCTGAATTCCTGAGAGGAGACGAAATCCAGGTCTCCTACTCCTCCGCCATCTTGCTCCCGACCCTCTATGGGATTTCTTTTTGAGAGAGATTATTCACACAGCGGTAGGGGACCTGCACTGGGGCTGCCACGAAGCCTGGGTCTCCCTCCAACTTCCTTGGGTCTCCACTTCCTCCTGCTTCTTTCCTTTCCTCTCTCTTCCCTTCTCTGTTTCTTTTCTCTCCCTGCCCTTATTCTCCTTAACATTTCCTTTATACAAAGAGTCACAAATTAAGAAGCTATAGGACCAAGTAAATAAGAAAACAGGGCAACAGGAGAATTAGAGGCCTCATCTAAAGAACACCCCAAGTCCAGCCAATTGTTGCCAGATGGAAAGACCAGCCCCAGGTAGCCAGATTGAAAAGCTTTTCAAGAGAAGCTGGAAATCTGTTTTTTTTTTTTTAAGGTTTTATTTATTCATTTGAGAGAGAGAGAGAGCATGAGCAGAGGGAGGGGGCAGAGGGAGAGAGAGAAGCAGACTCCCCACTGAGCAGGAAGCCAACGTGGGGCTTGATCCCAGGACCCTGAGATCAACACCTGAGCCAAAGGCAGACGCTTGATTGAGCCACCCAGGTGCCCTGGGAAATCTGTTTTTTATATTAAAACCATACTTTGAAATATTGAAAACACTTCAATTAAAAAAATATTGTGGGGGTGCCTGGATGGCTCAGTGGGTTAAGCCTCGGACTCTTGATTTCGGCTCAGGTTATTATCTCAGGGTCCCGTGATGGAGCCCCTTGTCAGGCTCCATGCTGGGTGTGGAGCCTGCTTAAGATTCTCTCTTTCCCACTCCTTCTTCACCCCCCACTCTCTCTCAAAAAAATTATTGTGGTACCTAAAAAAAATTGAATTCCAAAAAACTGAATTTGTGAGCTGTGGTTGACATACTCTGCGTGGGTGACCTTTTTCTACTCTGATGACATTCAAGTACCCACCAGTCAGAAACCAGTGTCCCCAGGTATGTATGATCAGCTTCTCAGTCTCTCTTGTCTTTTTCTATCTATATTTCCAAATGTCTGCCAGATGTTTCACACACATTTCAAGCTTAGAGACAGTATAGGAATATTGAGAGAGAGTCTTGGTTTAAATGGAGGGCTTACTTCAGGGAGAGTGGAGGCTGAGAGCAAGTAGGTTGGGGTGGGGGTGGATTTTTAGGAAACTTGGGTGATAAGAAGGGAATATCAACTCATTAAGCAACTGGGAGCCATTGTAAGTTCCCTTACAATGTAGAGTAACGTAGTGGGAAGGGAACTTTAGGAAGATGACTCTAGGATTATATTTGGAAGAGAGGAAATGAAAGCAGGGAGAAGTGAAGGGGGTCCAGTGAGGATTGGACCAGACCTTCAGCAGTAGGGATGGAGATGGGGGTGTGAAATGAGAGAAATTTAGAAGGCACAGAGGATGGGATTTGACATATTTAGCATGGAGAATTAAACATCTGGAAAAGACTGATGAGAAGTCTGGTGGAAATGCAGCAGCTGGGCAACGGAGCCCTCTGGTAGGGGAGGTAAAATAGCTGCCCTCACTGGATTGGAACTCCCTTCATCTGGGTTTTCCTGGAGTGCTCCATTGATCTGAGTCGATTATACTATAGGCCTTAGGTAGGAAAAGCCATTACATCTAGTGTTTTGCATGTGGGGAGCCTCCTTAGAGCCAGGAACTTTTGGAGGGGCAGGAACACAAAGATGAATAAGATAAAAATCCCTGCCCATGAAAAGCTCCAAGCCCATAGGAAGATTAATGGTATAGATCTCAGTGGAGAGAGAACTAGACTGACCTGGGGGAAATCATACAATGTTACTTTACCTTATTTTCTTCATTTGTAAAATGGGCATAAATCCTTCCCTCCCTAACTGGTTGAGTTGCTGTGTTATAGTGAGCAACCATCCCAGTCTGCACAGGACTGAAGTGTTCCCTGGGGTGCAAGACTTTCAGGGCTAAACCCAAGAGAGTTCTGGGCAGACTGGGACCTTGGTAATCCTACGGGAAGCAAAACAGTACAACAGATGTGGAAGTCCTTTGGAAAATACAAATACCCACCAACATGTGAGATGGTGCCGCTTGCTAGGAATGCTTTCTAGGTGTGCTGGACCACGGTGGGGCAATTCTGATCTGAAAACAGATACACAGGTCATTGAAATCCAGTCACAGACGCTGGCTGGCTTTTCCAGTATCTCATAGATTTATGTAATTTTATCTTTCTCTCCAAATGTCAGATAATGGGGTATTTGGAATTTGAGTAGTACTTCTGCATTTTGACTGAAAGTTATTTATGAAGAATTAAATCAGTTAAAAAACCTGGTAACTTTCCCCCCTGAAAAACAATGTCCTAAATCAAGGATGAAGATGATTTTTCCTGTTGTCTGGAAAACTACCAATTTTCTGGATAACCCAGGG
Source organism: Leptonychotes weddellii (assembly GCF_054177405.1). Lineage (NCBI taxonomy): Eukaryota > Metazoa > Chordata > Mammalia > Carnivora > Phocidae > Leptonychotes > Leptonychotes weddellii. The sequence goes on from NC_138384.1 coordinate 28,768,460, forward strand.
TAATATAAAAACTTTCCATCTGGGTGCATCTGGGTGGCTCAGTCAGTTATGCATCCGCCTTAGGCTCAGGTCATGATCCCGGGGTCCTGGGATTGAGTCCCCCCATCGGGTTCCCTGCTCAGCTGGGAATCTGCTTCTCCCTCTCCCTCTGACCCCCCATTCTCTCTCAAGCCTCGGGGCTTATATATAATATAAGGGGATGGGGATAAAATATATTAAATAAATTAAATAAATATATATTAAATAAATTAGTTATATAAATTAAATAAATAAATTAATTAAATAAATAAATTAAATCTTTATTAAAAAAACCTTACCACCTGTATGGGTTTTAAATTTATTTTTATAATGACTTTGAAGCCCTATTCCTATGGCCTTTGTGTTTAAAAAAAATGTGGTCTTGTCAGCCAAATTTCCAGAAATAGTGAAGCGAAAGAAAGAAAAGAGGAAACTTAGAAATGTTGGTCAGTGACATCATAGTTGTATTATTAAAAGACAATTGTGATCTTAAGAATTAATAAATGAACAATCTCTTTTTTGTTTGTTTTCTTCTTTCTTTTAATTGAGGTATAGTTGACACATAATGTTATATTAGTTGTAGGTGGACAACTGCACTTTATGCTGTGCTCATTACAGGGTAGCTACCACCTGTCAGCATACAACATTGTTACAGTATCATTGACTCTGTGCTGTACTTTTCACCCCGGTGACTTCTGGCAATCATCAGTTTGTTCTCTGTATTTATGGGTCTGTTTCTGCTTTTTGTTTGTTTGTCTATATAATTTTGACGATGACACCATCAAGAGGGAGGTCGGAGCAAATAGCATTGCCTGTTACACCCAACAGCGATGACACAGTCTGGGAGCATAACATTGGCATCTCTGAATAACATGAAATATTTGGGGAGCTTCTCAATTAAGTCCACACCTGAGAACACTTTCCGTGTTTTATCAGAGAGGAGATCAGACTTCAGTAACTAGCTAGAAAGACAGAGGAGGCTGTTTTAAGGTCTGTTACCATTAAGATCTCTCCAGAGAGTCTTGTGGTGAATCCTGGCTTTTCTACAACTTTCTAGTTACCCCGTTGTGGTTTGCTTAGATATGGAAGATTCTACCTGTTCAGTGGCTTTCCTGCTGGAATATTAATCATGATACAGCCCAAGCTCTGTTTCACAGGCCTTCTAAACCTGTTCTGTCAATAAGTATGTGTAGAGAAGGTGCACCAGATTAGGTGCAGTGGGAGATGCCAGAGGATATAGCCTGGCTCTTGTCCCAGAAGCTTTCCATCTAGGTGGAAAACTGGATCTATACCTCTGGGAAATTAAATCATCCAAGGTTAAGTGCCAGATAATCTGTACAAACCAAAAAATTCTGTGATAGTTCAGGGGAGGGGACACAGAAGGCTTACAAGATAGAATCTGAAAAGGGGAGCTTTGGGTACCCTCCTGGCTAGAGAGAAGCCATGTGCCTGCCTTTTTCCTCCTAGAGCAAGGGAGGGACAGCTCAGAGATCACTCTCTGTCTCAGGTGCAGCCCTAGCCATGACTCAAGTCTAATTCAAATTGTCCTATCAGTGCATTTTTCATCATGGGCTGGGAATGACATTCCTCACTTGGTAACTTATGGACCCACACCACGATGTTGGCATCCCTATAATCTTATTGTGTAATTTACTTCAACATTTCTTTCACAATGGGTAAGTTGATATATATATATATTTTTTAACTTTTTCTCTTGGTATAGTTGAGGGAGCCCACTTGGAACCCCAGAATTAATATGAAGATTATTTTAAACTGAAGACATTGGAGATTCAGCAGATGCTGAAAGAAGTGTTACTGGAGCTTCCCTTATCTGACTAAAAGCAGCAACTTTTGGGAACTAAAGCTGCCATAAATTCAGGGTGGATCTACTCCCAGAAAGGATAATACAAATAAAACCTACCCCAAATTCCTTCTTTGGGGGAGTTTTATGGCCCTGAAGGAAGCAGACCACTCATACTTACATAGACAAATCTTATCAGAAACTGTCTTCTTTTATTAAGATAGAATGGATATATAACATTATATTAGTTTCAGGTGTATGACCTAATGATTCGATATTTTATATATATTGTAAAATGATCACCACAATAAATCTAGTTCGCATCCGACGCTATACAGTTACAATTTTTTTCTTGTGATGAAAACTTCTAAGATTTACTCTTAGCAACTTTCAAATATACAATACATTATGTTAACTATTGCCACCATACTTACATCACATCCCCATGACTTATTTTATTTTTATAGCTGGAAGTTTGAACACCTCCAACATGGGGCTCAAACTCACGACCCTGAGATCAAGAGTCGCAAGCTCCACTCCCTGAGCCAGGCACCCTGGCAGTTTGAACTTTTTAATCCTCTTTACCCACTTCTCCCACCGCCCCCAACACCATTGCCCGTCCTCACCTCTGATAACCACCAGTGTGTTCTCTATATACATGAGCTTGAGTTTCTTTGTTTTTGCTTTTTATTTGATTTTATTGCTTTTTATTTTATTTTTTTCTTTCTATTTTATTTTTTGATTTCACAAATAAGAGAGATTATATGGTATTTGTCTTTCTCTGACTTCTGCCACCTAGCATAATGCCCTCAAGTTCTATCCATGTTGTTGCAAATGGCAAGATTTCTTTCTTTCTTATGGCTGAATAATATTTTATTATATATAATGTTTTATATATAATAAATATATATTAAATAAATTAGTTATATAAATTAAATAATATATAATACTGTGTTTTATTATATATTATAATATTTTATTGTATATGTGTGTGTGTATATATATATGCATATATATACATTTTCTTTATTTATTCATCTATCAATGGACATTAGTTTGCTTCCATATCTTGGTGATTGTAAAAAATACTACGGTGACTATGGGGGTGGGGACATATATCTTTTCCAGTTAGTGTTTTTGTTTTCTTTGGATAAATATCCAGAAATGGAATTGCTGGATCATATGGTAGTTCTATTTTTAAGCCTGCAGAAACTTTCTTATCTCTTGTTTGTTCTCCTAAAAACCCATTTTTTATCTAAAGAAACCCATTTGTTCCTCCCACAGGAATCTTTTCTCCTCCCTCCCTTTTCCCTACTAAGTTAGGTCTATAAGTCTCAAATTCTAACCACCTCTTTGAGTTACTCATCACTGAGCACTCTTGGGCATATGCATGTTGCCCATGTAAATTAACTTTTTTCTCCTGTTAACCTGTCCTTTATCAATTTAATTTACAGGCCCCCAGAAACTAAACCTAAGAGGGTAGAGGAAAAGTTGTTTTTCCTCCCTGACATTGCAGTTATAGGGTTTTTTTCCAAATGCAAATTGATTATGTAACAATTAAAATACAGGATACTTTGGTAGTGTGCTGGAAAATCATGATGGGGGGTGGTGGTGACGAATAATAAATACTCCTTCCAGGTGTGGAGTGTTTGGTGTAAGTACCATCTCACTGACCTTCACAACAGCCTCATGCAGTATCTGTAAGATGGGGATAAAAAGTGGTCAAATGTATGTACTCACTCCCTCCCCCCAACCTTGGCCTTGTGAGAAGAGGTCTCTACCAGCTTGTCCTGCACTTGCCCCTCTTCTTGTGATGTTTGTGGGTACAGGTGAGACAGAGAACTGGAGAAGTGAGCCAGTCTGGGTGGTTTACTGGAGAGGTGCCTGCTGTGGGAAGGGGGAAGTAAGGACTCAGGGAGGGAGCAGGGAGGAGAGGAAAGGAGGAAAAGAGGAGTGAGAGAGTTGAGTCTCCAGAGAGCTGGGATTTGGGAGGGGGAAATGAGGTTGAGGACAGCTGCTCTTTGTGAGAGGTACTAGGAGAGAGATGGGGAGAGAAGTTTCTAAGTTTTATAAATGTCTGGATGGAATTCTCTGGCATCTCCTTGTGAGATGTAAGTAAAGCATGGAGTCATCTTTCAGTACCGTTCCACTGTGAGACTGATCCTTTTTAAAAACGTGATATTGTGCTTAGCCTGACCGCAAGGCAACTTTGTGCGGGTCACACAAAGAATTACTTTCCTCAGTTCATAAATGTACGGAGGGGAAGTGACTTCCCGAGGTAGGAGAGCTGGCCTCTGAATCCCTTTCCAACTGGCTGCCCAGTGTTCCTTCGTACTTCCCCACGGTCTGTGCATCAGAGCCTCTAATAATCTAAACTGATGAAGCAAGGCAAACTCTTTTTTCATGTGGAAATTTCCCATTAAAAAAAAAAAAAAACACCCAGATAGACAAACAATTTTATCCTTGTGAATATTCCCAAATACTCTCCCTCCAAAATTTCAACCTTCCCTCCCCACTCCACTTTCCTGGTCTCCTGTCTGTCTCTTTCTCTTTTCTTTCTTCCTACCTTATATGTACATTCTCTACTAAAACTATATTCCAAATATATGTTTCTGGTGGATCAGGAACTCTAAAGAAAGCATCAGAACACAGGAAAAAAAAAAAACAAAGAAGCCCCAGAAAAACAAAAACAAACAATGAGAAACAGACAAAGCTGGAATATTATTGAGCCATAAAAAAATAATGAAATCTTGCCATTTGCGACAACATGGTGGGAATTTGAGGGCATTATGCTAAGTGAAATAAGTCAGAAAAAAACAAATACCATATGATCTCTAAAAAACAAAACAAAACAAAACAAAAAACCCAAACCAAAAAACAACACACACACACACACTCATGCAAACCCAGCTCATGGATATAGAGAATAGATTGATGGTTGCCTAAGGCAGAGGGTGGAGGGTAGGCAAAATGGGTGAAGGAGGTCGAAAGGTACAAATTTCCAGTTATAAAATGAATATGTCACAGGGATATAATGTACTACACAGTGACTCGAGTTAATAACACTGTATTTCATATTTGAAAGTAGCCGCAAGAGTAGATCTTGAAAGTTCTCATCACAAGAAAAAAAAATTGAAACTATGTATAGTTATGGATGTTAACTAGACTTATTGTGGTGATCATTTTGTGATATATACAAATATAGAATCATTACTTTGTACTCCTGAGACCAATATAATGTTATGTCAATTTTACCTCAATCTACAAAGAAAGGAAATGGACAAAGCTGTGTTCTAATGCTGACTGCAGTATTTATTAATTGTATGACTTCGGGAAAGTCACTCAAATTTTCTCAGCTCAGTTCCCTCAAGTGTAAAATGGGTCTAATGGTAGCACATCTCAGGGTGCTGGGAGAATTCAGTGAAGGAAGTCATGTAGGGTGCTTAGCCCGGTAGCTGTCATAAGCACTCAGTAATTACTGGTAGGTAAACATGGGTGCACTGTCCTCCCTCCCCACCCCCACTACCCCACTGGTCTATTATTATTGCCATTGCTGTTGTTAACTTTGTCCCTCCCTCCCCTCCCACCAACTCCCATCTGACTCAGAGTTCATACAGGATGAAAGGATGCTCCTTCTCCATCAGTCTGGTAACTTAAAGGGCAGGCAGCCCACACTGCTCAAGGATGAAGTTTGCTCCATGCAGCCTCTGGGCCCTCCCTCACCACGAGGGCTGGCCCCTGGGCACAGCATTATTCTAATTTAACCTCTGTCAGCAAACATTCCTGGCTCCCGGCAGACTTGTTTCCATCAGTGCCCAGAGCCTGGCCTTGCCCCTGATCTCAACAGGCAACCAGAGCAGGGCCTCTGTGCTCCTTTGGTCTCTGAATATCTGTTTTGCTGTTAGCCAAGAACAGATGTTCGGAGTAGAGGGGCTCCCCTCCACCCTCCAGCCATGCAGTGAGCTTCTTTCCCCTGAGGGCCAGTGCCTGCCCTGAGATGCCAGGAGAGGCTCAGCAGTAGGCCTCCTACCTCTCTCACCTATTCCCACCATCACACAGACATAAATGCTTAGAGATGGGCAAGGAGGCCCCTGCCCTGGCCTTGCCTTCAGGGACCTTCTTGCTTCGGGACACCATGCTGGAAATGTTCTAAGTATCCCGCCTATGCCTGTGATTAATCGGGTTGGGTGCCCATGTCAGGTTGGGATTCACATGGACCCAGTCTGGGTTCTACCCCTACAGGGCACTCTCTGACCTTCTACTTGCTGAGCTCTATATGTGGGCTCAATTGATGGTCTTACTTCTAGGAAGGTAGCCTGGAAGTTGATTGCCCCTGCTTCTGGCACAGTATTTGTTTTTTTGTTTTGTTTTTGTTTTTAAAGAATTTATTTATTTATTTGACAGAGAGAGACACAGCAAGAGAGGGAGCACACGCAGGGGGAGTGGGAGAGGGAGACCAGGCTTCCCGCTGAGCAGGGAGCCCGATGCAGGGCTCGATCCCAGGACCCTGGGATCATGACCTGAGCCGAAGGCAGACACTTAACGACTGAGCCACCCAGGCACCCCCACAGTATTTGTTTTTATAGGATCACATGAGATCCTGCAGCCAAAATGGTGCTGACACCCTGATTTTGGTTTTTTTTTCTTCCACTCTGATTTTGAATGACTCTCACATCAGGCATAGGAAAACATAGCCCTGGGCTACAAACAATCCACAGCAGACCTGTGGGCTTAGTCACACATGTAAGCCATGCACAAATTATCCATAGCCCCTGAAAGTGGCAGCCTCCAACCCTAACACAAAATTAGTCACCCTGTCCCCTCCATAAGCTCCCCACCAAGTGTCAGGGGTGGTCACACTTATGTCCCTAGAATGTTGCTCAGCATTGCCGTTGGATCCTTCCACATGTCCTTTCTTGCCTCCTATGGATGTGGCAAAGTTATGCCCTCCCAGGTCATTCTTAAGCCACACCAGACAAGAGATGGAACATGGCTTCTACTAAAAGGATCTCTCATTCTTCTTGCTCTGGCCATAGACCCCTCACCTACCCTCCCTCTCTGGTGGGGATGTGGGGGCAGCCAATATTAAAAGCAGTCATATTTGGGGTGCCTGGGTGGTTCAGTCAGTTAAGCATCTGACTCTTGATTTCAGCTCAGGTCATGATCTCCGGGTCATGAGATCAAGCCTCGCATCGGGCTCCATGCTGGGCATGGAGCCTGCTTAAGATTCTCTCTCTTCCTCTCCCTCTGCCCCTCACCCCCTCTTCCTCTCTAAAGAAAAAAAAGCAATCATATTTTATGAGCACTGAATAATCTATAGAATTGTTGAATCATTATATTGTGCACCTTGGACATTAATATAACAGTGTATGTTAATTGTATTTGAATTAAAAAAAAGCAACCGCATTTTGGAAATGCAGCAATTTCAATCTATAGAGCTCAAGAGAAGACATAGGTGAGGTGGAAGATGTGTTGTTCTGCTTTTTGCCCAAAACATTTAGAACAAATTTAACATGATCAGAGCACTGATTATTGTACACATTATTCTGTATACTTTGGGGAAGACTTGCATTTGTAGGTCATCATTAGCGAAGCTCACTAACGAACTCTGAGAGAGACATTGCAAGCCATTGGGGGCGTCACATGGCTGATACAGCCTCATGAATAATGTTGTAACTCATATTAAATAGAAGGTATTAGGGACAGCAGCTAGGTAAACATCTATATTGTTTCAGTACAGACAGGTTGGGAGGAGCCATGGTGTTGTGAAGAATGACAGTGTTGTTATCTTATTCCTGTAGCAGAGATTTAAAATTAACTAAGAATGGTGCATTTGATAATAGAAAACACAGAGAGTTGGTTCCTGGATCTAGACAGGAAAAGTTGATGCCTACACACTAGGAAGAATCTTCACATGCATTGATTTGATAATAAACAAATACATAAATATCTCTTTTCTACTCATTATTCTACATCATCCTAGATAAGCCACTATATCTCACATGGGCCCATGAATTTTATAATGCATTAGAAAAAATCAAGTAGATTGCATAGACAGGGACACTACAAAAAACATTTGTCCAGTGCTGCACACACATTAGGGGTGCGCCTGCCTTGGAGTAAATGAGGGCAACTCAGATGAACTGCCTGGAAAAAAGTCATTTTTAGGAATGAACATTCCTAATCTCATTAAATTCTTCTACTATCTCTTTGTGGTGTTAACACTACCTCCATACACAGACACCCACAGACACCCACACACACACACCCCCACACACACACCCACACCCCCCCCACACACACACACAGAGTATGTAAGTCTCCCTCCTCTGTACACACACATCCTGTAATGTGTAAGCTGGACATGAGTGCTTGCTTGCTCTGTGAAGAAAGGAACAATTGTACACGGGCCTAAACACAAAGAGGGCATATAATAAAATGTGTTAAATGACTGAATAAATGTTGAATGCTTGCTAGTGCTTCCTTTAATTGATTAATTAGTTGGTTAGTTAGCTAATTAAGCCCTGTTGAGCGTCCTGTGACATTGTTCCCATATAATTTTAAGTCATTCATTATTTCTGTGAGAATAAAAGTTGTCATTCTTTTCTTGCTCTTGATGCCTCTACAGAGAAAACATTAGAATTCTGAAGCTGCCTCTATCAAGTACCACTCACCTGATCAAAAATAATACCCAGATATTTTGCTGATTGGCCTTGTGTTGACTCTCCTGACAGAAAGGGAATTTGGCATATGTTGCTGGTCTGCTGGACCCTCAATACCTTTTCCCACTCCTAAATGATGTCTGGAATTTCCACCATTAGTGCTTCATTTCATTGACTTGACTCACGCAGGCCCATGGCCCTCCAATATGAATGCAGTTTCTCAAGGATAGTGAGTACATTGAGCCAGAGCAATATGAACACTTGGGTTTGAATTTCCCAAGAATAAGTTATGTCAGAGGGAATGAGTGAGAGAATGTGGGTGCTGGCATCTCAGATGGGGAACTAACATGGCTGAGGCTGAGGCACTGTAGCCAAACATGGACCATTTAAACAATTTATATTCTGAATCTTTCTGTTTTTGTATGGATGACATATTGCTTAGGTATTATGTCATAATATAAATTAGAGTCATAACTTATAAATATTAGATTATACTTTTTAACTCTTACTAACACTTATGTTAGTAAGTTTTAATTAAGTATTATAACTTAGGGTTACCCTAGACATTGGCCCTTCAGATATCACCTCTATCATTCTTGCTATGTCTGTAAATCCCTGTGCTCTCTCTCACGAGTTGTATAACTGTTTTAATTTTGGTTCCTGAACGCTAATTCCTATCTTTATAATACCAAAGTTGATTATGAGAAGTAATAATAAAAATATGTGTATAATAATAAAAATACTGCAGTATGTGTAATTGAAAACATGAGTTGTGTGATAACTATACTTAAAGCAATTTTAAATCAAATCCTTCTTTATGACTTAGCTTTGACCTAAGCAGCAGTATCTACAAATTCATGAGTTTGAAGTACATCCCTCCTCACTGCCCAGATCATAACTTTGATGTATGTTTTATAATGCATCAAAATAAACATATCATTTAACTTTAAACAGTTTATTTATATGACTGACATTTTAAATCATCTTGAGTAGCATTAGGGGTATGTGTTCCATGCTTGGAAAACACTGTTTCAGTTGTCCCTGTGGAGGATTGTGCTATTCAAAGAGATAATACCTGTGAAGTTATGCCTTTTTTTTTTTTTTTTTCAAATTTATGCCCATAGGTGAGTGTGCTGGTGGTGGTGGAGGAGGGAAGGACCGAGAACTTAAGAAGCTTGAGCTGTACTTCTAGTTCTGCCACAGAACTTCTGAGTAACCTTGGCCAAGCCCCTTTCCCTCCCTGGGCCTCAGTTTCTCCATTTACCCAGTGAAGAAGGGATGGGACCCTCCAAGGCTTCCTATCCATGACCCTGTAGATCACTTGATTTCTCTACAGTTAAGTAAAGTATGTTTAAGTAAGCAAGCCACCTCCTGCTTGCCTCATCCGGCCTCTTATCTTAATAAGTAATGAGTGTGCCAAGGGCTGACAATGACATATTTTGAAAATAGTTTTAATGCATAGCTGGCAGAGGACCTGTTGGGTGGTTGACAAATTACACAAACAGAGATGATGAGGAGTGCATCAAATATTAACGGCCCCAGGGCCCAGATGGTAATGGAGAACTTACCTGTATCTTACATAAGCCTACTCATGTTCAGCTGAAGGGAACATTTCTTTTCAGCCTCAAGTGGAAAGCTGGCTTCCAGGAAAATGGAGAAGAAGCCAGAGTTGGTTTTTGCAGATCCTTGACTTGGGTTTAATTTATTCCTGGAGAATATTTGAGAGTCAAGCTCTTTTAAGTGGACCTTCTCATTCCCTATATGAATGTTATAAATTGGATTTCTGTTCCTGGATGCTGATTTCTATTTTAAAAGTACAAAATTGACTATGAAAAGTATTGAAAACCAATAACAAGGTATAAGCATATATACTCTTGGAAACATGTGCTGAGAACATAAACCCTAAATATTTTAATATAAAAGCAAGAATGTTTCTTATGGGAGATTTTTCAACATAAGCTTGATTGATTGCATCTTTTTAAACATTAGTCCAATAAAATTTAAGCCATTTTTCCAGTAACTCTTTAAACAATCTGTCCCTCCAAGTGCCTTTGAACCGAGTTCAAAATCAAAGTGATGGTGTCCGAAATGTTCGCTGATGATTTGAAGAGGCTGAGTCCCCAAAGTGGATTTTTCATCAGTATCTCTTGACTCTTCAATGTAAGTGAGATCCTGAAAGTTCTTTACTGTGAGCAAATAACAATATTCTAGCCCAGGTAGGTTTACCAGATTTGCAAATAAGAATATAGTATGCATCGTTAAATTTGAATTTCACATGGACAAAAGAATATGTTTTAGTATAAGTATGTTCCATGGAATATTTGAGACATAATAAAAAGTATTTATTGTTTATTTGATATAAAAATTTAACTAGGCATCTTGTATATTTTTGGCAACCCTAAGCCCAAAGGTTGACAAATGTTTTTGTTAAGGGCCAGCTAGTAAATACTTTAGGCTTTATGGGCCATAGATAACTATTTAATTCTACCACAGCCACAGAAAATGCTTAAATGAATGAGCATGACTGTGTTCCAATAAAATTTTATTTGTGGACATTAAAATTTGAATTTTATAAATTTCCATGTGTCATGAAATATTATTATTCTTTTTTAAAAATTCTTTTTCTCAATCATTTAATAATGTAAAAACCACTGTGACCTTGCAGCCATAAAGCAAACAAACAAAACAAAACAAACAAACACTTCATATGCCAGGTTTGGCCTATAGGTTTACTTTGTCATCCCCTGTAAAACCTTTAAAGATATAGCCACTGTTTTAGCCAGTTCAGGTTGCTAGAACAAAGTACCATAGACTGGGTGGCTTATCAACAACAGATATTCTGAAGGCCAGAAGTCTGAGATCAGGATGCCAACTTGTTTGGGTCTGGGAGAGCTCTCTCCCTTGTTTGCAGATGGCCATCTTTTTGCTGTGTCCTCACATGATGGATAGAGGGCTAAATAGCCCTCTTAGAAAACTAATCCTATTTATAAGGGCTTCACCTTCATGTCTTAAGTACCTCTCAAGGGCCCCACCTCCAAATAGCATCACATTGGAATTAGGATTTCAATATATAAATACTGGGAGGGACAAAACATTCAGTCCCGTGAAACCATCATCTAAGTTTTTGGAGTTACCACTGATTTCATGGTAAAGATTGCTCATCAATTTAGAGCTGTCTATGTTCTATAGTAGCCATTAGTCACTTGTGGCTATTGAGCATTTGAAATGTGGCCAGTTAGAAATGAGAAGTACTGTTAAATATAATATACACCAGACTTTGAAGACTTCATATGAAAAAAAAAAAGGATTGAAATGAAGAAATAGAAAATATGAACAGATAAATTACTAGTAAGGAGATTGAATCAGTAACCAAATTTCCCAGCAAAGAAAAATCCAGGATCGGATGGCATCACTGGTAAATTATACCAAATATTCAAAGAAGAACTAATACCAATCCTTCCCAAACTCTTCCAAAAGATATAAGAGGAGGGAATACTTCTAAACTCATAAGTCCAGCATTACCCTGATACTAAAGCTAGACAGGACACTACAAGAAAAGAAAATTACAAGCCAGTACCCCTAGTGAATATAGATGCAAAAATGCTTAGCAAAATATTAGCAAATCAAATTCAACAATATATTAAAAGGATCCTACACCATAATCAAATGGGATTTATTCCATGGATGCAAAGATGGCGAATCAATAAATGTGATGCACCATGTTAACAAAATAAAGGACAAAAAATCATATGATCATTGCAACAGATTAATAAAAAGCATTTGACAAAATTCAACATACATTCATGATAAAAACAACTCTCAGTAGACTGGGTATAGAGGGAATGTACGTCAATATAACAAAGATCATCTATGACAAGCCCACACCTAACTTCATATTCAGTGGTGACAAACAAGACAAAGATGCCCACTCTCACTACTTTTATTTAACATAGTACTAGAAGTCCTAGCCAGAGCAATTAGGCAAGAAAAAGAAAATGCACTGAAATTGGAAAGGAAGAGGTAACAATGTTTCTATATGCAGATGACATGATTTTATACATAGAAAACTCTGAGGACTCCACCAAAAAACTGGTTAGAACTAATAAATGATATCAGGGAAGTTGTAGGACACAAAATCAATATACAAAAATCTGTTGTGTTTCTATACACTAACAACTAGCAGAAAGAGAAATTAAGAAAACAATCCCTTTTATAATTGCATCAAAAAGAATAGAATATTTAGGAATAAATTATCCAAGGAGGAGAAAGATCTGTGCACTAAAAATTAAATACATTGATGAAAAAAATTGAAGAAGACAGAAATAAATGGAAAGATATTCCATGTTCATAGATTAGAAGAATTAGTAATGTTAAAATGTTCATGCTATGCAAAGCAATATACAGATTCAGTGCAATTCCTATGAAAATTCCAATGGCATTTTTCACCAAAATAGAAAAAATATACTAAAAATTTGTACAGAACCTCAAAAGACACCCAAAAGCCAAAGCAGTATTGAAAAAGAACAAAACTGGAGGCATCACACTTCCTGGTTTCAAACTATATTGCAAAGCTATAGTAATGAAAACAGTATGATATTGACATAAAAACAGACACATAGATCAATAGAACAGAATAGAGAGCCCAGAAATAAATGCATGTATATATGATCAATTAATTATGAGAAAGGAGCCAGGAAGATATAATGGGAAAGAATTGTATCTTTAATAGATGGTTTTGAAAAAAACTGGATAAACATATGCAAAAAACTGAAACCATACTTCTATCTTACACTGTACATAAAAGTCAACTCAAAACATATTAAAAATGCATTAAAAGCTTAAATTTAAGATCTGAAACCATAAAGCTCTTAGAAGAAAACAGGGGGTAAGCTCCTTGACATCTGTCTTGGCAATGATTTTTTTGGATTTGAAACCAATAGCAAGGGCAACAAAAGCAAATATAAACAAGTGGGACTACATCAAGCTAACAAGCTTCTGCAACGCTAAGGAAACTATTGACAAAATGAAAGAGCAACCTAGGTAATGGGAGAAAACATTTGCATATCCTATATCTGATAAGGGGTTAACATCCAAAATACATAAAGAACTTAACACAACTCAATGGTAAAAATACATAGATAAATAAACAATACAATTTAAAAACGGGCAGAGAAACTGAATAAACATTTTTCCAGTGAAAACATGTATGACCAACAGGTACAAGAAAAGTTGTTCCATATCACTATCTTCAGGGAAGTGCAAATGAAAACCACAGTAAAATGTTATCTCACACCTGTTAGAATGGTTGTCATCAAAAAGACAAGATACAACAGGTGTTGGGGAGGATGTGGGGAAAAGGGGCCCCTTGTGCACTGTTGGTGGGAATGTACATTGCTGCAGCCACTATGGAAAACAGTATAGAGAGATTCCTCAAAAGGTTAAAACTAGAACTACCATATAATCCAGCAACTCCACTTCCGTGGATATATCCAAAGGAAATGGAAAAAGGATATTGAAGAGATATCTGCACTTCCATGTTCACTGCAGCATTAGTCACAGTAGTTAAGATGTGGAAACATCATAAATGCCCATCAGCAGATGAACGAATAAAGAAGACGTAGTATAAATATTATGCAGCCATCAAAAGGAACGAGATCTTGCCATTTGCAA
>NC_138384.1:28783110-28809641 GCF_054177405.1 Leptonychotes weddellii
TCTGCATGGAGCACTGGGTGTTATGCACAAACAATGAATCGTGGAACACTTCATCTAGAACTAATGATGTAATGTATGGGGATTAACATAAGAATAAAAAAAAAAAAAGAAGACGTAGTATATTTTATTTGTGTGTGCATGTGTGTGTATAGCTATATATCTGCATATATATTTGAATATTATTTAGCCATGAGAAAGAAGGAAATCCTGCCATTTGCAACAATGTGGACAGACCTAGAGGCATTATGCTAAGTGAAATAAGCAGAGAGAGAAAGATAAATACTGCATAGTATTACTTATATGTGTAATCTAAATCAAAAGTCAAGCCCGTAGAAACAGAAAGTAGGAAAGTGTCATGAGCTAGGGGTCAGGGGAAATAGGGGGAGGCTGGTAGGAGGGTACAAATTTCAGCTATAAGATGAATAAGGTCTGAGGATCTAATGTAGAACATCGTGACTATAGTTAATAACACTGTATTGTGTAATTGAAGTAAGCTAAGAGAGTAGAACTTAAATGTTCTCTGTTCTCACCAAAAAAAAAAAAAAAGATAAATATATTAGGTGATGGATATGCTAATTAACCAGGTGGTAGGAATCCATTCACAATGTATGCTTATAATGACCACAATGCACACTTTAAATATCTTACAATTTTATTTGTACAAAAAGAAAAAAGAAATGAAAAATAAAAAATACAATGAAAAAATAAAAGAGTACCCCCCCAATTTTTTTTAAAGTTATGCTAACTATACTGGAATTGATATTTTAAAAAAAGTTAGGAAAGAAAACCTCCAGTTGAGCTAAAATCTGAAAGAGAAGTAGTTACGAACTGAGGGACAGAAGGGAAGGGACATTTCAAATAGAGGGGTGTGATGGGGGCAGGAGAATTGAAGGAGTTTGTGAGGCTGGAGTAAGAGGATGAGGGCAAACACAGTGAGGGATGGAGCTTCGGAAACCAAGTAGCTAGGAACCACATCACCCACTGTCCTTCTCTTTCATTGCATTTCAAAAGCCTCTCTTTGCTGAGGGTCTTTGGTCCTTGGTAAGCTAGGCTGCATGCCTGAAGGCTGACAGGTGAGTCACAATTCAAACCAATAAAATCCCCTGAGGGCTCTCCTTGAGGGAGTTTTGGGGGGATGGTGAGGTGCAGGCAGCACTTTTCAAGATACTGCCCCAGAATTTCCCAGAGCTCCCTGAAATCTCAACCCAGACCTGTGTGCTCTGTGGAGTACTCCCAGAGGAGTGGCTTTGTACTCCCAGCGGAGATTGTCCTCATCCAGAAAGGGCAGTAAAATAGAGTGTTGACATGGGAATCTGGAATGTTAGTACCAGAATAGAAAATGTTAGAACTGAAAGAGATTTTACCATCAGTTAAGTGGGATTACCTCCTCTAGAAATTAAAGGTCTTGAAAAAGTATAGGTTGTATGTGTCAGAACCAAAATCCAACTCTTAAAGTTTCAGCTCAAAGGAAGGCACCTGATAGTAGCTTAACCTTATCACAGTGTTGTCCTCGTCCCCCTCCTGTGCACACACACACGCACGCATGCACACACACCTTGTGATGCTCCACCCTTTACCATTAGAGATTTAGATTGTGCCATGATTGAGGTGGATCATTCCAGAGTGCTTTTCATTTCTATTTTGATATAACGTTTGCAGTGCAAATAGAACTGTGACTTAATGTTTCATAATTTATGCAGCAGATTCTCTGTGAGATTGTTTCATGTCCTATCACATTAAATTCACCTTATATCTACCCTTCTCTGAGCTGCTTAGCCATTAGTTGTGAAGTGTGGCTGGAGTGTAGAGTGTGGCAACTCAGCAGGGCAGGCAGGAAGGCATTTAAAGGAAGGGCATTCCACTAGCTAGTCTGTTTTACCTGGTAGGCAGTTACCTCCGCCAGAGAAACTTGGAGCCAGCCTGGGCCAAGTGAAGCAAGGATGCTAAGATATAAAATCCTTCTGTAACCTGGATGATCTGCTAAATAGGTGTGTGACAAATACCATGATGCACACCTGGGGAAGGAAGGAAAAGAGGGAGGGAGGGAGGGAGGGAGGAAGGAGGGCAGAAAGGAGGGAGAGAAGGAAGGGGCACCAGGAGCCTATGGCTGTGGCCCTTCACTCCTGCAGGAAGGAGGATGTTGCCCCATCTTGGAGGTTTGAGGGTAGGCCTTTCCCACAGGCACTCTACAGTGATAACTTGCCCTTCCTTCAGTTGAGCTGAGATCACTTCCTCTGTCTTTCTCCCCTCTTCCTGCCCTCAGGGATTTGAATGAGTTCATCCAGGGGCACTTTTTCCCTGTAGGATGGGGAGTGATGGAAGAAGTTCTGTCTGGAGGAATTCATCTGTGGAGCAACTGGTGGAGAATTGCTGGAGCTTACTGTCCCCAAACTCTTGTCTAATTCTTGTGCTGGAGTGGCATGCTCTAGCCCCAACCTTGTGACAGGGAAGAACAGGGACAAAGGTTTGGGCAGCGTGTGCTGTCCCTCTCTTCAGAATTCTCCTAATAGTCCTGGCTTAGGTCCGAGTAACTTTCTTTATTCTGCTTGAGCTTGCCCCATTACCAAAGCTGATTGGCTGGGCACCTGACCTAAGCTGAGCCAATCAGTCCTGCTCAAAAATATGAATGGCATGGAACATACAGCTGAGCCACATTGGCCTTGGAACCACAAGACTTCCTGGAGTTAGGATCACAAGTAGCCACATCTGAGTGAAACTTGCAAAGGTCTGGAGGAACAGAAAAAGAGTCTCAAAAAGGAAGAGAGTTTGCAGAAAGAATGGAATATTCTTGCAAAGAGAAGCAGGAATGAGAGGTCAAGTATTCCCCCCCAAAATAAGGAGGCAAGAAGAAGAGCTGGCTGGTGACGTTCCAGTTGCTATAATGACCAGCTGTATTTCCTCAAATAGATTTCACAAGATTTTCCTGCATCCTTCCAATAAATTCCTCCTTGCCAAAGCCAGCTTGAATGAGGATCTGTTTCTTGAAATAAATTGATCTTTCAGACTGGGTTGTAAAATTTGATATCATAGGGAAAAGATAACCCCACTGGTTTATGTCCTGGAGTCATTGCCAGTCTTAGGCATATGGTTTGGGGGGTGGGGGTGGCTTCGGGTCTAAATTCTCTCTTTCTCTGACATGGCATCCTGCTATAGATTTCACCATTAGGGAACCATTCCTTTGGGTTAAGGATTTGTCTCTCAAGGCACTTAATGTAACTCAAAATAACTCTAATGAGCTACCCAGGGATAATTAGCTTAGAGGAACTTTTAGAGGGGCACAGACAGGTAAGTGCACAGCCCTGCAAGAACGCGACTCCAGATGGGCAAGCTCTGGAGTACTCTGTGCAACCCACTCCTTTCAGCCAGACTACTAGAGCCACTTTTATTAAAATCATTCCAACAAAGGGATTCTTCATATATATAAAAAATCATAGAGCATTTTCTCTAAAGGCTATGAGGACTTACCTCCTTTTCAAGATCCCAAAGCAAGCACCACCTCTCTCTAGGAAGCAGAGATTTCCATGGATATATATACTCTGATTTTTTTTTTTCCTGAGTAGTTTGGTTTTCTCATTTGTGAAAGGAAGATGGTGGGGGAAGAAGGTGTCTGGTGGACTCTCTAAGGCCAGGTGACCCACTCAAGTGCCTTTGGATGAATGACATGATGGAACAGAGTGGGCCAGGTGAGAACTGAGACAACCTGGGGGAGGAGAGAAATGCTTGAAGAACTTCAAATCCAGACTAAGCAACCACCTCTGAAGGGCCGTATTTTTCCCCTGGGGTGCCAGCTTATAAGCTTTGTCCTGTGGTTTCTCCTGGTACTGAAAGTTGAATGCTTCTAAGTTTGTCTTTGGGTATGAGGACAACTGAGAGGAACCAGTGAGTAGGCACTGAAAATTCTTGTTGAGAAGGGGGAATTATTTGGAATTCCTGTTGAGAATGGATAATGATACAGATGGTGGGGGAGAATTCTGGGAATCCCCTTTCCCCTCCCATCTTCCTTCCCATCCTGTGCCTCCATTTCCGTCCCTGGAGGGGGGCTGCGGGGGCCTCCTGTGAGTTTTGTGGGCAGGACCAACCATTTGTGTTCACTGGCTCCTATATCATACAGGGGCTTGGCAGAAGCCCAGAGAAATGGCACGTGAATAACGCTATGGCTTTGTGCCAAGTACAGTTGAATTTGTCACTGAGGATTTCCCTTGGCCCGGACCACATGTCCCTGTGGTGCTCAGAGATGCTTAGTAACGAGCTAATTTTCTTGGCATGCAGGTGGACTGGAATCATGTGTCCCCAGATACTAGTTCTGATGGCCTTGTTATGGTCCTCCTCGCTGGCTCAATGTGGGGCATGTCTCCAAATAATGCACTGGGCCAGGCATCCTTCTAGAGCCCACATGTAAGTACCAGAGCCTGACATGGCCCATGACCCCAGGGGTGCCGGACTCATAATCATTTATACTGCTTTTTCCATCTGAGTGTCACCAAAAATCTTGTCCTAGGATGATAATATTAGAGATTTGGGTAAGACCTTGGTTTTCTATTATTTTGAAATAATGGGAATGGTAAATACATTGAGAAGTCTGGCACCAGCTGAGTTTCAATTTTTCATATAAATTGTGCCAAAAGGTTTTAAGTTACGCTGTTCCGTATTCTCTTTCATTCCTTTGTCTGTCTGTTGTCCAGAAGGACATGGGGTAGGCTCAAGCCTGCACAAACCAACTTCAGTCTGACCCTGATTAAAATATCCTTCCAGCAAACCTGAGAAACAGCTGTTTCTCAGGGAATGGCCCCCAGCACACCCCAGCCATCTTGTCACCCCTAGAGGCCATTCCTCAGAAGCCATCTGTTGTGAGTTGAGAAGATGAAAGGTGTCAGTCCCGTAATGCTTATAACTTAGGGTAGGCAACAAGATTCTTTCTTCGTTTTATCCTTTTAAGTTGAGCATGTAACTGTTACGACTGGGGGAGGAGTCATCATTTCCATTTCCACCGCATGGGGAGAAGGGATGTGTCAATCTCCTTAGTGAGAAGAGAACATGTTTGCTCCTGATATGCGGGGTTGGTTTATTTTGGAATACCAGCTTTCCTTTGTTCCAGGCTGTTTTGTTGCTGTGACATTACAATCCTTGCCATTTAAATTGTGGGTGGAGACAAGGGTTTCAGGGATCAACCTGAGGCCCTGGGAGAGTTTTACCAACCCTCCAAATTAAAGCTGGTGAAGGTGACTTAAGTTGTTGTTCTAGTTGTAGGAGAAAGGGTGATCTGGGTTCATCAGTGGGAGTCTGGAGGCTTTCTTTACCTTAGTTTCTGACCTGCCTCTGAAGGTACCTTCTTTTAGTCCATCCAGCTGTGAGTAACTGAAAAAGAAGACTTCAAACACTGTCTTTCAGGATATACTTTTCATCCATCCCAATTCTGGATCCATTCTCCTCCTTCTTAATTAATAACTAATATGTGAGTATGGAAGTACCATTTATAAAACATCCTTTATCTCATTCTGAAAAACTGGGGCTCAGGGAGTTTGTCTGACTTGGCCAGCATTCCCTGTCAGTAGATGGTGGAGACAGACTGAAACCCCACAGCACAGTGCTCTACATGGCATACACAGTCCGAATCTGACCATAATCTTAGGAGAAGGTTCTCAGGAATGCATCATTTTTAAAAAGGCAAGAGTTTTAGGATCTGGAGATTTAAATTATACACACACAGATATGTGTGTGTGCAGGGATGTGGTGAGGGATGCAAAATCTGGAAGTAATTAACTGATTCATACTAAAATGTAAATGGTTTGACATACTTTTCTGCCTAGAGAAGTTTCTTTAAACACATTTATTTAAAGATGACCAGAAGGGCAGTGTTTAGCTTGAGGGAACGCATACCAAATCCTATAATTTCATAATGTTATATACAGTATACATATAGTAGACAGTATAATACAGTTGCAGGTTATTTAGAAAGGTGATTTGTCTCAGGTGAAAGATGTTACCTTTCCTGTATTAGTCTTCAAATTACATGATGGTTATATTTTAATATAGATGCACATCTGACAGCAAATTCTTCTTTGTTTTTATATCATGACTTGGAAACATTGCATTCATTCGGTTACTTACTAAACACATTTTGAGCTAATTTATTACTAATCAGGAGACGTTCTAGAAACTGAGGATATGAGGATCGCTAAACCAAGTATTGCTTCCCAAAGAATATGGCATGAAGGCCTAGAGAAACTTCTCAGTTGTTGGAATCCAAGATGGGACACACTTATTCTGGCTTAAGTGTGAAGCTGTCATAGGGCAGGGAACATCTGAGCCGGGCTTTGGAGCATGGAGTCCACCAGGTGGAGGAGGAAGGGAAGGGTATTCAAGGCAGAGGCAATAGCCTATGAGGAGAGGCATTGATTGGAGTATTCCATGTTACAGCACATCAGAAGAATTTGTTGTACATTCACCAAACTAACTGAGCACCTACTGTGTATCTGGCAAACTATTAGGTACTAGGGATACAAAAACCACTCATATGGAGGCCCTGCCATCTGGAGACTTAGAATCACAGAATGCAGGGACTTTGAGGGATCTCAGCAATGGTGTATTCCAGTGCTGTCCTAGATTCTGAATTCCTAGTTGCTGAATTCTAGACGATATGCTTCCTAGGCCCCTAGGGAGGTTGGAGGGCACTGGAAATTCGAGTGTATTTGCCAGCTTAGGTCAAGTTGTGCTGCAGTAACAAATGACCCCCAAATCTTAATGGCTTACAACAGCAAAGGTGTATTTCGCACTCATGTGGCATGACCATCATGGATCAACTCTGGCTTTGCTTCATGGTTTCTTCATTCTGGAATTTGCTATAAGAGAGGCTTTTGTTTGGGACATGCTGAGCCCATTTCAGAGGGAAGAGAGTGGTGGGCCATGGCTTTTAAAGCTTCTGCTTGGCAATAACACCTGTCACTTCTGTCTGCACTCACTGGCCAAAAGCAGGTCACTGGCTAAGCCTGACATCAGTGCAACAAGGAGGTATATTCCTTTTCCAGGAACAGGGGGTAGATATTTGAGTGGTGATTCAATATTCATCATGGAGTCTAGGAATTCCCTACCCTGGCTTCAACTAATGCAGCTTCATGTCTAACTGTTCTATATATTGGGTGCATATGCAATTTTGGACTCACATTTGCTTGAAGAAGCATGGCAAAGAATGCTAGATGTCCACTAAAATCTGTTCTCTCCTCCCACAATGGAGTCATAACTCACCTTGCATCTAGATTTGGCTGGATGTTTACTTCTCATGAATAGAATATATGTAAAAATGATATGTACTGATTTTAGGCCATTATTTTTAAGAAGCACTTATATACTTTTTTTGGTTTCTCCCCTTAGTACAAGAAGATGCAGATAATGCAAGGCCATAGGAGATGGCCCAGAAACCAGAGAGATGGCCCCTGAATCACAGTATGGGGGAAATCTGCCAACTGTCCCACTGGGGATTATTGGGTAAGTGAGAAAAGGAGATTCTATATTTTCTTTCTTTAGCCATATACATTTTTGGGTCTATTTGTTATAGCTGTTTAAAGTCTAAAGATTTTGCATATAAAAATAAATTTGGTCTCATCTAATTCTGTCCTTGTTCTAAGAAGGAAGCAGAAGATGAGAGGATGGTAACTTGCGTGCATTTACACAGTGATGGCAGAATGAAGACTTTACCCCAGGTCTCTGGACTTACAGGCCAGGGTTTCTCCCAGGGTGTCTGGCTGATACCCCAAGAGATGGAACATGTGATTAAAATTTAGTTTCCAAATTGCTGGTTCATGCCCGGGATCTGGTCCAAAGATCCTACACAGGGTTTTAAAATAATATGAATTAATTATAAATATGTAAATATCAGGATATTTCATAAGAATAGTTAGGTTCCAACTTCTCTTGAATAATTATAAGGTCTGGTAGTGCTGGGTCCATACTCCCACCATGGGACAAATGGCTTTAGCTCCTCCCAGTTTAGATAAAGTATATCTTCTTCAATTCACTATTGTCCCCTCTACACCCTATTGCTTTTCTTCCTCTGAAGCTTAGAGTTAGTTGCCATTTATCCTGATGCTTTTACAGGCTTAATAGTAAAGAAGAATGTAAATGTTTATTTCCTTTGTTCCTAAAAAAGACAGAATAATGAAGCAACAAGAGGTAAGTGTAAAAAAATATAGAGAGAGTCTATTTCTTTGGAAAAGTGAAAAACCTTGCCTACCCCAGCTCACTTCACCTCCTTCTCTTACCTAAGCTCCCATAAGTATTTTCATTTTCGATACTAGTGATGCAGGGGAAATGACTTCTCTTCCCTAAGGCCATCATTGAGCCAATACCAGTGTCCTTTTCTGAGTCAGAGGTGTCATATACAGGTTATCACCTACTTTGGTGTGGCGTGACTACTTCCTTTACCCTTGTGGTGAGTGCCTACTGAGAGCAAGGTGCCAAGCTAGAGGCCTGGGCTGGTGGGGTCAGCAGTGATTGACATGGGATCTCTGCTCTTCAGAGGCTGGGAGTGAACATCAAGGGAGGCTTCAGGACTGTGGGTCTCAGCCTTACTTCCCCCTTCTCAGCCACCCATGATGGCGGATTTGTTCACCGGGGACATCTCTATCAAAGCCTACCCAGGGTGTATGTGTCCTGTAATAGTATTTTGAAATATTAGCTGGTGTTTTTCTACTCTACCTCCTATGATCGCCTGTATCCTATCACTTAAGAATCCTCGTCTCCCAAGACAGCTAAGATACAAAGGAAAGGTATTCTGGTTTTTGCTATTTGGAAGAATAGGTGGTAAGTTCTAGCAGAGATTCTAGGCTCTAAGACTAGGAAATGGCTCGACTTGGACATTTATGCAAACTTCTGTTCAAACATAATCTTCCTTGTGGAGACTTTTGCTTGCTACCCAATTTGAAATTATGTGCCTCCTTACTATCCTTCCATCCTCTCCCCACTCATCCTTTAGATCATTTTGTGCATATTTTGCTTGCTTAGTGGTGTTTTCGTCTCTAGGTTGTGAGGCCCATTGGGCAGGCACCTGGTCAACCTTGTTTCCTGGGGTATCCTCAATGCTAGGGTAGGCCTGGCACGGAGGAGCTGCTCAACAGATACTGAGTGAATGAATGGAGGAGGTGAATTTGATACTGGTGGGTCTTTGAGCAAAGGCCCTGGGGTTGTGCGGTAAGTGAAGTGTAGGCTGAGGGTGGGAGTAATGGGAACCCCACACAGCTTATAAGATTTGAGAGTAAAATAGAACTGTGCTCCTTCCCAGGTAGAGATAAGGGAGGCTGATGTTTCCAGAGTGGTCATAACTGTGTGGAATGTCTGGGTGGACATGCCCGAAGGCAGGAGAATGTTTTCCAGACACTCAGAGCTCTGGGTTTGGCCCAGAGAGTTGATGGAACCGGCAGGCCCTGAGACTGTGAACAGAGCACTAGACAGGGACAAGGAAATCACACTGGGTGCCATCTTGGATAAAGGACAACACTGAGGATGAGGGCCGTGTCCCACCCCTCCCTAAGCCTTCCCACCACGTCGGCCCTTCTACCTCTATCCAGATGAGCTGGGAGGGTAATGCAGCCCCGATTCAACTGAAATAAAGTTTATACCACTTGGTGAAATGAGGGTCTACATAGAAACAGTTAAAAAAAAAAAACCCAAAAAACTTACATCGCTCACTCATCTGTGCATGTGGACTGAAATTTGTATTCTCAACATGGACAGTGCTTCACAGCTGTATCTCCACCACTTTCTCTACCACTCATGGGTTGCGAATAAGAGTGATTTTGTTATAGGAATAAATGTGGATCCGCTCTAATTTATTTCTAAAAAGTAATTAATTCACAAATTCCCCTAATTTGGCTCTGATTTGTCAGGTTACTCATTATGCCCATTGCAACTGATTATGGAAATGTGTTCAAGGCCTGCGGCTATGATAGTGGGAAAAAATGCCTGTTGTAACGGGGAGAGCCTTGGGCTCTGAATCCAAGACCTCGGTTCCCTTTACAGCTGTGCCGGCTATTAGCTGTGGGCTCCTGGCAGTTTCCTTCCCCTCTCTGGGCTTCTGCCTTTGCATCGGGTGATTGTGGGAATAAACATTACATGTGATTGTCCGAACTGCAGACCAGCTGTGCTGTTATTCATGTAACGACTTTTCTTCAGTTCAGCTAAGAACCTGAATATTTCTGCTAGGTTGCTTGAGATCAGGCCTTGTGAGAAGCTATCAGGATGGGTAAACTTTAAATGTCCTTTCTCTCTCTGACATTCTGGTCTGTGCCCTGTGACTTTTGGAGGGAGAGCCCCCAGGCCACTTTCAAACTTCCTGTGGGCAGATAGTCTATTGAGCCCACCCCTGAACAATGGGGGAGCTGCTGTCTATTGTTCCCAAGGCATGGCGTAGCCGCAGGTGACTGCTTGTAAATGGAGAGGTTCTTAGAAAATGTTTGACAACCTCACCTTTGTTAAGTGTTCCCCCAAGGGATTTCAGTTGGGTCCCTGTTTTCTTGTTTATATTTTACCTCTCCTAAAGTGCCACTTACCTTCGTGGTGTGATGCAAATTGGAATGCCTGGCATTGCAGGCTTGGGTTGAAAAAAAAGAAATCTAAATGAAGGCGAGGATTTGCCAGCTGTCCACGAGAGGGCAGCAGAGTCGCGAGAATCGGGATTCTCTGAGGCTTTGTACATTGAAGTGTTGACATGTGACTTGGCAATTGAATAATTTTTGATACTGTCCTGACACATAAACACCTAGAAGCAGGTTTTCAAAGGTTATTTGCACACTAAAAGAGGAATTAACAAAACGAACTTGCATGCCAGAAGTAATTTTCAATATTCTACAAAGAACCACGGCCTCATAATGAGATTGCTTTTAGAGAATATTCAGCTATCGTTAACAGGATATGTTAAACTTAACTGGCAAACATGCATTCAAAATAAATGAGGCTGAATGGACCTAAAAAAAGGTAGATCCGGTGACTAATAAAAATTTCTGCTGGGATTGGGGGCTGGCCAGCTCACCCAAAAGCAGCTATTTGGTTTTAAGTGCTTTTTCTATGTCCCTCAGACCTTGATGCTCCCAGATACGCGGTACCAACACGATTAAACAATTGTACACTTACTACATGGTCGTGTGTGTTATTGTGGCAATTTATTTTTAAACTATTACTCTACCTTCAGCAGAAAAAGTCAGCAAATTATCAGAGTTTATTCCCTTGACATTCTCACACCTTGAGAAATAGCCCATTTGTATTATCACAATTTGATATATTTCCCATTTACTGAGCTTCTTTGGCAAGTTGGCATTTTCATTTAATTATACTTTTTGCTAATGGTCTTTATTTTTCAGTGTCTGTGTGTGAAACGCCCGTGGGTCTGATGATCTCCCCCACCTCTTCCCAGGGCCAAGCTGTAGTGCAAATTTATAAACTGACAAAATTCAGCGTAAAATTCAGGAGGTGAAATGAAGGAATTTGTAAAGCAGTCCTGCCTGAACCACGAGGCATTTTCTTCACTTGAAGAGTGTGGCCCTGTCTTGCATGTCTTCTGTTCCTGCCCTTGGTGTCACCGACAGGAACTTTAGCACAAAAGAAGGTGGGGGCCGTGCTTAATAGGTCAGAGAAGGACAGAGACCACCTAGGGCTTGGACTCCTCCCAGGGTCTGTTCTATGCCTCTGAGGATCTAGCAACAACAGCAGTAGGAGCATTTCCTTGACTTCTTGGTGCTGCTTGGAGCTTGTTGGGGCTTTTCCCTTAAGAATAGTAATTGATTGTGGAGGCCTGTAGCTCTCCTTGAAGACGGCAGGCAGGCTAGTGGAGTCTGGAGGAGGCTCTCCCAGGACTCCGGGGGCTGCACTGGCTTGCATTTAATAGCAAAGAGGAGCTGCTGGATGCATATACCCAGAGAGGTGAGTATACACATGCACACTCACATTTGCACAAGTGTGTGCACCCCATGTCCTCAATTCTAAGACCCCACTGACTGTAAGACACACCACTGATTCAGTAATAGCCTTTCAAGGAAAAAAAAAGAAAAGAAGAAGAAGAAACACTGCCAGATTGAACATACACATCAATTGTAAGGTGTGTTCCAATTTCAGAAATGCTAAAAGGTAGGAAACAAAGGCTGATTTTAAAATCTTGGAAATTTAGCATGTATAATTTTGATAGATATGTTTAAGGCAAGGTGGGCTTTCAAAATGGGTCCTGGAATACAACTCAGCACCTGAAAACCTGTGTAACTACAGTCAAGTTGATAATGTCCTGACTCCTAAATGGTAGAGTGATCCTCGCTCTGTTTCGCAGGGATGGGGGAAGGACATGATGCATGTCTCTGGATGTGCTCTCTGTAAACTGTAAAGTGACAGACAAGGGTTCTTAGTGTGTTTCCCTGGATATGTGTTCTCTGTGCTTGTTTTGTGCTGTTTTGTGGGACTCAGCTGAATTTTTCCCCAGGAAACTGACTCCTACCTGTCCGCATCTCCCCCTTGTGTTCTCACCCACACTGCCAGCTTGGATGATTTGCCCTATAGAAAAGTGTGTGGACGAGAACCAATTCATTTAATCTGTTTAGCCAAGCCCGGGACAATTTATTTGCCTGTTCTTGAAAAGACATCCATCTGCTGCTTCTGGGAAGGCTGAGGAAACCAGGAGAGTTCTAATGGTGGAGGGTTTTCCATTAAAGCAGAGGGCGTGGGGGCTGGGGAGGACGCCTGTGAGTGTGTCAGGCAAGATCTTGGTGACACCATCAAGGACCCTATGAGCGTATCCATTACACACCTCCGGGAGGGTGGGGGCGGGATCCCAGCCACAGAAAGGTGCTGCCTGCTCCAGCGATGGCAGGAAGGAAAGAAAGGGGCACACAGTTGAAGAACAGAGCGTGTTAATTACCTCACTCAGGGGATCCCATAAAACATGATGCATATGTAAATTGACACAATGAATATGATTACTGCAGGATTTAATTTTCATACAGAGGAACAGAGGAGCCAGGGGAAGGAGACGGGCTCAGATGCCACTCCGATCTTTGCCCTCTCTTCTACCAGTGGGAAGTCCTGCTCTTGTCTAACTGGTTGCATCTCTATGGGCCGGCCTCCCTGGAGTTAATGCAGTCCCTCCATTGCCTCTCCAGTTGCTACTCAGTTGCTTGCGTGTACAAATGAAATCCTTTTGCACCATGAGAGATAGGGTATAAGGTTAGAGAGGTAGGTAGTGGAAGCCAAGTCATATAGAAGGTCTGAGAGCTTCAGGAAGGCTTTGAATCTCCCTGGCTACTCGTTGGTGCGGAGAACTGGCAGTGTGGGTGGTGGGAACATGGGGAAGGTTGGGGGCCAGTTAGCCAGAGATGGACACGGGGTGGGGGAGGAGAGAAGTCATCAGATTCTGGTGTATTTTCATTGATGTGCATGGGACAGAAAAAGACCCAGAGCAATGAATGATGATGCCAAGGTTTTGCGTTGAGCAAATGGAAGAACCGTGTTGTCAGTTTTTGATATGGGGAAAATACGTATATATATTATGTAATATATATTTAAATGAAAATGTAAACTCTGTAGCAGTTGAAAGAGGCAACAAGTACTGTTTGGGATAGAGTGAGGTTGACTGACAGAGAACAGAGAAGAATTCAAGACAAGATGTAGGAGAGAGAAAGCATAAAAGAAAACAAAGGTAAGAACAGATTCAAACTCTTGACGAATACTCAGCTATTGTAAGACAGGCTGGATTCCACTCGACCTGGAAGGACATATGCACTTAATTATTATTTAATATTTTTGTGTGTGTGCTGCCCCTTCATTCAGGCAGCCATGAGCTCTTTGACGGCAGGATCCTCTTGCGTTCTTTGGAACGCTGTAGTCATTCAGTTCACACTTGCGAACTGTCTGGCCAGGGCCGCCATGATCACTGGAACCTAAGGGGTCTCCTTGGCTGACTTCCAGATCTGCTGGGAAGGGTGGACAAGCAAGGGAGAACACCCTTTTCTTGTTTTTGCTAGGTGGGACCTTCAGACCCTACCATTCTCCTTCATGTTTTTTGCCCTCGGAACAGCTCTTCTCTCATGTTCTCACACTCAGAAGACGCTGCGTGGAATGCCATGGCGTCCTTGTCACTGTCTTTGTCGAGTCTGGGGGTCTAGGAGAGAGAACAGTCCTGGCATTGTTGTCTCAGTAAGTTTGTCCTCTGTGCTAGAAGTGTTACAGAAAAGAAGCAACGGGCCCAGTGAAGCGTGATCAGCCTTTTAGTTTTTTGCATTTGGGGGACCCATATTCAGCGACTGGGCAGTGGCAGATGGGCTGGTGAGAAGTCTGGTGTTATGGGAGACACTTGAATATTTTAAGCCGAAGAAAATCCATGTCACTCCTCTGTTCTCTTTCATTGGGAAAGAGATATGGCAGCTGATTGGATATCATGAGTAGAACTGGTGGTACCTATTGATTCAAGTTTCTTTTTAGGTCATGATTTTATTGTCCAGTCATTCTTGTAAACCCACATATCACTGGCCCTGGTGTGCTTCTCTCAGTTTAAGGCGGTTAGTGGAAAAAACACAGACTCTCCCTAGGTTTTACTTCTTCATTTGCCAGGGTTGGTTTCTCATCGCTGACCACCAGGGAGCCCTTCACACCCAGCATTCGGCCTGAAGGTGTTTTGTGCATGTGGCAAGGAGCATCCTAACCAGCTGCATCCCGACCCCAGCATCATCAGGGCCTTCACTCGCTGAGAGAATTGGGAGACCCAGGAGGCAGCTTTCCTGGCAAGATGGAGACTGTCTGGTCCACGAAGTCTTTGTCTTTGAGTCTGGTGACTGCTGGGGATAAGAGGGAGATTTAAAAAGCTACTCCTCGGGCGCCTGGGTGGCTCAGTTGGTTAAGCGACTGCCTTCGGCTCAGGTCATGATCCTGGAGTCCCAGGATCGAGTCCCGCATCAGGCTCCCTGCTCGGCAGGGAGTCTGCTTCTCCCTCTGACCCTCCCCCCTCTCATGTGCTCTCTCTCAAATAAATAAATAAAATCTTAAAAAAAAAAAATAAAAATAAAAAGCTACTCCTTTACCACTGGAGAAATCTGCCTCTGAAATTGTGATGCAAGAGCACCAAGTGCCCGGTTTTTTTTTTCTGGAACAGAGATGAAGGATCAAGCAGAAGAAACAGAGTCTGTTTCCTGGGGACCCTCAGCCGCCACACCTTTGTGCCTAGACCCTCAGCCAGCACACAAATGAAATAGACTACATAGGATGGTTTGTAATGATGAGTCTGTGGATCAGCAATTCGTCTACACTCAGTTAAGTATTTTTCTGCTGGTCTTGTCTAGGATCACTCAATTGAGTTCAGTCACAGTGGCTCAGTTTTGGGTACAAAGTCTAAGATGATTAACTCATAAGACTGTCCTGGTAGCTAGGACAGCTGGGATGGTTGTGACAGCTGGATGACCATATGACCTCCCTTTGCATGGCTGTTATAGGGGTCCAAGAGCTTTATACATATTCCTAATGATTTCTTTAGGATGGTTTTCCAGAAGTGAATCTACTGGGTCAAAGAGCCTGTAGCGTTTTAAGGCTTTACCTGGGTCTTACAAAAAATACATGTTCTTTTAACAGATACTATGCCCAGGTATCATCTATATAGTGATTTTCCTTTTGTTCATGTTTTCTATAACTCACATTCATGTGTAGAAAAAAAAAAAGGCACACTCTCTACCTGACTGCATTCAATCAATTCCTAAATTAAGTAGTGCAAGTGGAAATGTAATTCAGTACACATATCCCTCAAGAGCAAGTGGACTACAGACTCGTTAAGTGGGCTTCATCCCCGTTATTAAACATATCCCGATTTTCCTAGCTGAAGAAGGGAACGGGACAAACATTTTTACTTTAATTAAATTATTGTAGTATTGAAACCAAACAACTTGTCTACAGTTTCCTTTGTTCAGGAATACCACGAATTTCTGTAATTTCTACCTATGTCCCAAATATAACTGGAGCCCTTATTCATTTAAAATCCAAGAAGACCTGCTGATTTAAAAACCTGGCTGCCATTTTGTTTCAAGAGCTCTACCAGAGCATTATTCAACCTTACATCTATCTACGTGTTTTCCATTAGTGCACCAGATCGGGTCAAAGTCAGTATGGTGCCAGAGTAGCAAGCTTCAGAGACAATGCTTTCTTCCATCTGAGAGCTGCATAAATAACCATGCCCATCGGCTTGTAGCACAGACACTTAAAGGGGAAGGACAAACACAAAGTCAATAGAAAAGTTTCTTGGCAACTCCTGGTAGTTTCTCCAGATGGTCAACTTCTCCCAAATTATCTTTCAAGAGAGACAGACAGGCATAGACTAAATATTAAGTCGTTACATTTCCAAATCACTTATCAGTCAGTAAGAAGAAGAATTTAAAAAGGTCTTAACCTCTAAAATGGATTCTGAAATCCAGATCTTTTGATAAAAGTTCTGGACACTGAGCTCATCAATCTTCTCACCCCGCGGTAGGATGGCAGTGAGTTTAGGAAGGCAGAGATGTGTTTCTTTGGTTTCTGGATGATTGCTTCTTGAGGGCCTATATCCCAAGCTATATTTTGAGCTAAACTGCCTTTCTTTATGCTTTTGTAGAATTGAATACATTTGTGTCCTCACTGGTAGGTAAAGGTTAGGGCAAACAAAGAGACAAAATACTACACTTCACCCCAAACCCTTTATTGAGTTTACCTCTAAAGTCACACTGGTGTCTTTCATCAGCATAAGGCTTTGAAATAGCCTAACCATTGTGGTCCCAGAGACATAAGTCCCAGTACAAGCTTAGCCACATACCAGTGATGTGACAGGCTAGTCACGCTCTGAGTCTCAGGTGTACTCACCTTCAGGAATGAGAAACCGATCTTCTGTTTCAATCAGCTGTTATTAGTGTAGATTCATTGCAATTGTATATAAAGCAGGTGACACCGAGCTGGGCACATAGTGCATTTGAATTAATAATTATGCTTGTTGGTACATTACTTCATTATACTATGTCCTGTGTATAACTAGCTCAGGTGTTATTATTCTCATTTTAGGGGCAATAAAACAGAAAATGGAAGAAATCTCCCAGGTTTGTGTTGCCAGTTCCAGAAAGCCAAACAGGGTCTAGCCCCACACGATATAGCACTAGCAGTGACTTTCATACAGTTGATCAGGCTAATGAGACTGAAATGACCAAGACTTCCCTGGGCTGTAACACAGCACATTATTTTATTTTATTGTCTTAGATTCATAACGGAAATAAGCAAGATGCTGAGCATCTGAGTTTAAGAAAGCATCCCTTGTTTTCCGTGACTTTTGATATTGGCTCTAAGATTCAAAATCAGTTTCAAGACACTGGCCTCCACCATACCATATGTGCATCTACTTTGGTTCTTTTATTTATTTTTTTATTTTTAAGTAATCTCTACACTCAGTGTGGGGCTCAGATTCACAACCCTGAGATCAAGAGTCCTGTGCTCTACCGACTGAGCCAGCCAGATGCCCCTATTTTGGTTTCTTTTTGAACAGTCCTAATGTGTAGCCCCCAACGGACCAGATGCAACATTTTTACCCATTCCACGTTTGTAGCCTGATGCAGGTCATTCATCTCAGCTAGAGTGGCCAATGTGATAAATCTGTTCACAAGAGTATGGTGATTAAAATTTTAAATCCTCAGTGGAAGTGGTGGTATATTGGGTTAGGCTGGTGACTATTCTTAGGAATATCTGCTGCTAATTCAAATGCAGATACTTTTCTTTTGCAAAATCAGAACAAACAATCTGTAAAAACAGACTCCTGGCTCCATTCCCGAATGTACTCCCCACCGAACAGCTCGGGATGGTTTGTCCTTCCATTGCCAAGTGGGTCTTCTTCAACATGGCTGTTCTTACCAATTGACTCATTAGCCAAGTCTTCTTACTCTTCCCAACCCCTCTCCATCTATGAGATGTGAATCTGTCCTTTTGTTTATGGAGTAGCACAGTCAGGAGCTCATGACAGAGAGAGAGGGAGAGGGGAGCCGTGTTGGTGGAAGGCAGGAGGGAAGTAGGGTTTGAGGGGACAAGGCAAGTGTGGCTTCGTGAGATGGCTTTATCCCACAGACATGCTTTCTGACTCCAAGACGTGGCCCATTTCATCAAAAGCCAAAGTAGCATCCTAATCTAGTTCATTGCGAGTTTGAACTGAAATCTTAAAGAAGTATGTGTGTGTTACAGGGGTGTTCATGCCAAAGGGTGAATGACATGGTGTTCAAGTGGGAGAAAAGTAGAGTAGTTGATCAGAATGTGTACGTTGGGGCAGAGAGAGTATGGGGCTTTTCGGCAAGGTAATGGCTAGGCAGGGGGCTCTTAGTGATCCTTCTTTGCTCAACTCCTGTATCCTAGTTTGTATACTACTGACGAAGACGCTGCTAGTTCTCCAGCCACCCCCCCTTCCTTACAAAACACGTGGCATTTTTCCAGACCCTTGGTGTGCCCCATTGTAATTATTCACTGTATCAGACTGCTAGCTGTCTGAGGTGAGCATGTTACTCAGTGGTGGCCAATGAAACATAAACCAAGAAGTTTGTGGAAAGCTTTTTCTTTCTTGATAGCAATATGGTCCTTCTAGCTTCTCTTTTCTTCTTCCTGCCTAGAATAGTGTTGAGGTTGAGCTGTGGGGATATTGTCACCATGAGGTGATAGGCACAGGGGCAGATGCCTCCTAAGAGAGGGCAGAGGATCTAAAAGGAAAGATCCTGGGCCACCATCCTGACCCACTCATAGCTCTGAGGCTCAGTGTTCCATTATTTGAACTAAATGCATTCCTAACTGAGACAATTGATAGCATCAAGCCATAACTGCATTCATTAGGGTAAGAAAAGCTGTTGTCAACAACTGCCAAACATCAGTGCATTTTCGAGTAAAAGCTATTTCTCACTCACATCAAGTCCCACACTGGGGTTCTTGGTCAGCAGAGAGCTCTTCTCCAGAAACGGTGATGCGGGGATACTGTCTCTTCCTGTCTGGTGGCTCTGCATCTTCGACACATGGCTTTCAAAATCACCCTGTTTGTGGGCCCCAGCTCGCAGAGTGGGAGGAGGGAGAGTATTGTGGGGTGAGGTGGGGCACTGGGAGGGGGTGTACCAGTCCTGAGAGTGGCACTTGTTACCTCTTCCTTCTTCCCATGGACCAGCCTTGGTCTTCTGTCACCAGTAACTATACTTGAGGCTGGCGACGCAGTCCGGCGGTGAGCCCAGGAGGGAGAGAAGATGGGTTTCCTGACAAATTAGTTGGCCTGTGGGGCAACCACCAAAACTACACCTAGTATGTCATTGCTTCATTGCTGGGGTGTTGCCTTGGAGTCCTGAGGGACGAGTTGGCACCTCATTTTTCATCATGGTGATTTACAGTCCTACTGGTTTTTCTTTGGTATTCAGATGATGGGATATGAGTCTAGATAAGTAACCAGGCCTGTGGCTTTTCTTCAGCTGATGAGGAAGGAGAGAAGGTGGGGGAGGATGGCGGGGTCTGGATGCAGATATGAATTTCCTTGTTTGACTTAGGGTAAGCAGGATGTGGGGGAAGAGAGGAATAAAAATTATTTAAATTTCTTAACTTTCAAAACCACAAACTGTATCTCATAAAATTACAAGTAGGATCTAAGCAACAACTATTTGGTTGGCCGGGGTTCTTCACTAATCTTCTTTCTAGAAAGGGGGTGGGGTGTAGTGGTTAGAAACTCAGCCTTGGGCTTGAATCCTGGCTCTACCACTTAGTTGTTTGGAAACTTGGGGCAAATTTCTTAGTCACTCTGAGCCTCAGTTTCTTTATCTGTGCAAAGGAGTTGGTAAAGCAATTGCCTCATAGGGATGTCGAGGACACCAAACAAGATGTAAGATATAAAGCTCTCAGTATAGTGAGCATTCCATAGGCATCAGCTAAGGATGATGATTTGGAATGAATTAAACACTTGATTTAGTTCGGGAAGCACTTACAGGCCAAAAGTCAACTTAGCACTTTCTTTCTTTTTTTTTAAAGATTTTATTTATTTTTTTATTTATTTGACAGAGAGAGAGAGCACAAGCAGGGGCAGAGGGAGAGGGGAAAGCAGGCTCCCTGCTGAGCAGAGAGCCCGATGCAGGACTCGCGATCCCAGGATCCTGGGATCATGACCTGAGCTGAAGGCAGACGCTTAACGACTGAGCCACCCAGGCACCCAACTTAGCACTTTCTTGTTCTAAATTTTCTTTTATTGTGATAAGAACACTCAACGTGAGCTCTACCCTCTGAACTAATTTCTGAGTGCATGATATTGTCAATTCTAGGCACAGTGTGGTACAGCAGCTCTCGAGAGCTTATTCATCCTGGGTGATGGAAACTCTATGCCCATTGATTAGTATCTCTCCATTTCTCCTGTCCCCCAGCTCCTGGCAACCATCATCCCACTCTTAGAGTCTATGAATTTGACTATTTTGGATACCTCATATAGAATCATGTAGTATTTGCCCTTCTGTGACTGGCTCATTCCACTAGGATAAGCCTCCCCATGCTGTTGCAGATGCAGATTTTCCTTCTTTTTTAAAGCTTCATTGTATTCCATTGTATGTATAGTCCACATTTCCTTTATTCACTCCTCTGTTGATGGACATTTAGATTATGTCCATATATTGGCTAATGCGAATAATACTGCAATGAACATGGGAATGCTAGTGTCTCTTGTAGATCCGATTTCAGTTCTTTTGGGTAAATGCTCAGAAGTTGCAATTCAAAGTCTTTTGCACAGCAAAGGAAACTGTCAATGGAGTAAAAAAGGCAAACCATCTATCTGACAATGGGTAAATCTCCAAAAACAATATAAGGAACTCCTCCTACTTGATAGCAAGAAACAAAATAAAAAAACAATGAATACCTACATTAAAAAGTGGACTAAAGACTTGAATAGACATTTTCTCAAAAAGACCTGCAGTTGGCCAGCAAGTATATGAAAAAATCCCCAATGTCCCTAATCATCCAAGAAATGCAGATCGAAACTACAGTGAAATATCACCTTATGCTTGTCAGAATGGCTATTATCAAAAACAAAAACAAAAGAAACCAAAGACAAGTGTTGATGAATTGGAGAAACTGGAACCCTTACGTGCTATTGGAGGGAATGCAAAATGGTGCAGTCGCTCTGGAAAACAGTATAGAGGTTCCTCAAAAAATTAAAAATAGAACTACCCTATGATCCAACAATCCCACTTCTGGGTATTTAACCAAAACTATTATTATTATTAAAGAATAACGGTTCATCAGCTTGGAGTGTCTGAAGAAAGCCTCTAGATGGTGCTGAAGCAGAGAATCAGCTTGGTACCCAATCTGAGAAGCTCAGACATACTATTGCTTATCATTTCTCCCAAGCCAGGAACCTCATAAGTCAAAACCATAGTTGTGTTGGATGAAGTCATCTGGAAAACTCCCCTCTCTACCTCTGTGAGCTCCTGTGTCTCTCGAGTGGGAATTGTTGGCCATTCTTTGGTTGTTCCCTAAAACACTATCGACCTCCAACCTCATTTAAATCCAATGAGACAGTGTATGTACGCACAGTATTGCTTAATACACATTAAGTGATCAGTAAGTACAAATTTCCCTTTATTTTCTCTAACAGGCAAAGAGTCTTTCCCTCTATTTCTTTCCTATTCAGCATGGTCAGTGGGCAGCAAACTTTGAAAAATCTATGTATTTGCTTAGTAAAAGTTTGAGGTAAGCAAAATTTGCCTGATCTATTGATCTGAAAGGCTGTTGGATGTAGAGACTTCAAATCTGAGCTCCGGACTCAGATAAGCTTGGGCTTGAAAACCCAGCTCATCCGGGAACTGTGTGATCTCCATCATGCTTTCCTACCATTTGTCAAATAGGGATGATGATACATCTCTTATTTGAGCGAATGAATGCAAAGTGCCTAGCACACAATAGACATCCAACACATGTTGCTTCCTTTCTCCTTATTCAGAAAATATCTGTTTAACCCCCAACTTCTCCCTGTGTTGCACTTTTCAGCATGATTCTTCCCTAATTCTTGGCTTTGGTTGGGGGCATCAATAGGATGCTTTGGCTTCCGTCAATACCAATCTTCCCTGCTCTTTTTTTCTTAAGACACTTTCTTCTCTTCTACATGTGATGGGTTAGTTGGATGAGCTAAACACAGCCAGGGTGAGCTAGCGAACTAATCTCCCTAAGCTAGTCAGTAGTGGTGAGAGGCTAACCTGACTGTGAGTTCTCTCTGACTAGCTGAGTTATCTGAGACAAGGTGTCTCTGAGCACCAGCTCCTTGGACTGAATCATCTCCACTGGGCCTTTTTGCCCTTAGTCTGTGCTCCTCATGAGTGCAAACATGGCTACTGTGGGCGGCAAGAGAGGCCATGAGACCATGTGTCCTTCCTAGACGTGGGAATGGGCCTTGGTTACCCTCCTACTTATGTATTTGATGATTTTCTCAATCTTCAATCTTCATGGGAGGGAAGCTGGTCCGGTTTGATGGATGAAGACAGAAATCGTCTGAATTGCAAAGTCAGTCCTGAAGGGCAGTGTGGGACTGAGAAACATGAATGTCTTGGGAAAGCTGATAGTTTGGTGCCTCTTTAAACATGATCCTGACAAAGTCATATATGCAGTGCATGTGTGAGAACTTGATTTATTCAAAACTAAAGAACAATTAATTACAAGTATAATATTCATATACCTCAACCTTCATGTTCAGATGAGGGACCTATTAAGATCCTAAAGATGATATTTCTTTAAAATATGTGTTCATTAAAAATACAGATAAGCCTGAAGAAAAACATAAAAAACTTGTTCACAATTTCACTCCCCACATAAATTCTGATGATCCAAAAAGTAGTTACAGTTAGCAATTGTAAATAGGTCAGAAAGGAACGTAATGAAAAGGGAAATCCCTTCCCCAGTCCCTTTTTACTACTGCTAGCAGTTTGCTCTGATTCTTCTGGAAACATTTTATGTATTTGCCGGTACACATGCGTGTGCATGCACATACACACATTAATTGCAGGAAAGGACTTTAACCAATTTTCACTTCCACTGAATATAATCTTATGTTTCAACTTTCCCTTTTACATTTTTTTTGTTCCTCAAAACAGTATAACGTTGGTCGCTTAAAGCCACCAACATAAAGTGATTTATGCGGGTGTACTTGCTGAGTTTTGTTCAAGCTGCCTGTAAAGTTTCTTTATCTAGCCTTTATGGTGGTGAAATTTTTTTTAGTATCCCTTGTCCTCTCTTAAGTTCTCTTTTGCAATTTTCTAAATCAGACGTCTTCTTGGGAGGCATATTAAAAGGGTTTAAAATTTGGATAATAAAATAAATTGCTCATTTCCTGTAAACAGCATTCCAGCATGCATTATTCAGCTTCAGAATTACCGTGATTGCAACTGCTGACTCCAGGCAGCTATGGCTTCTCCGCTCTTGGGCTTGGTGACATGGTAGTTTTATTTTAGGGGGGAAAAGTGGTCTTTTCAGAGAGGATTTTTGTTTGTTTTATTTTGTTGTAATCCCCAACTATGGGAACTATCCTGTTTTGTGAGACCAATTTATGTTTTGTCAGTTCCGAAAGGAGTCGTTTGTGGAACTTTGAATTCACTGGAAACCACGTTGGCAATCAGTATACGTGGTGTTTTCCAGCCCTTGCAGAAAGCCAGCTACGGCAACTGCATTGTTGACCCGACCTTAATCAGAGTCTCCTTAAGAACAGGGGTAACTGATGCATTTTTCTTCGATGCTGTAGGGCGGGGTTTGAGTAGGATTTAGAAGTTCGTGGAAGCTTCCAGATTGCTCTGGAACAGAACAGAAGAGGATATACATGTTCTCCACTCGGGCAGCAATGTTAGCAGGGTCTGCACCCAGATCATCTCAAAGAACAGCGCAGTTTATGCTGAGCTTCTGCTCTCGTAATCAGGACTGCAGTGTGACAATGATTCTCACACCTGTCACCTTTGAACCATCTCTGATCACTGAGATGGGTCCTCTCAGGAGGGGGATGGGAGAAGAGAACTGTCCTTTTAACTTTGGGGAACGCTAGAGACCCAAACCGTGTTACGTAAAATTACGAATCAGTTCATAAAATTGTCAGAAGTGACCAGCACCATGTGAATTTTCTGAAATGGGCACTCCGATGGGGCGCAAGGAACAGGTAATGAAGGGACTTTCCAGAGATGATTAACAAGGGCCTCCACTTTTTATTAGACTTCATTTTGCTAATCCCCAAAATTAAGGAATTCCAGGTGTATGGAGCCAAGTATGCAAATGATTTCCTTCCGCCTAGCTGCTGATTTCATAAAAGGTTCTCAAACAGAGAAATAAAACACACAGAATGGGAAAGCTTTATGGCACAGTCGAGAATATTGTGCCTTTAAATAGTTCAGACAAGCAGTGCGTGCTGTAAATTTGCCACAGAGACAAATTTGTGCAAAGCTATAAAAAGAGCAAAAGTGAAGCTGAAAGAAGGCTGGGGTGGGAAGGGGGCAGGGAGAACCCTCCAGGCCTCGTGGTGGCCAAGGCCGTGTTGATTCAGCTGAGGTGGCCTCCGGGGGAGTGCCAGTGGGGAGCATGCTACACAGAGTGGGCTCGTCAGACACAGAAACAGATGGGGGTGGAAAAATGGAGACATTTTTCTTTAGCAGAGGCTAAAAGCGTTGCATTTTCCTGGTGTTCTAGTTGTCGGGATTGGCACACTACAGCCCGAGGGCCAAATCCAATCACTTACCTGTTTTCCCGTGGCCGAAGACCGTTAAGAATGGTTCTTGCATTTTCAAGCAGGTGAAGACAAACAAACAGAGCGTAATATTTCATGACATGTGAAAGTTCTGTGAAATTCAAACTTCAGTGTCGGTAAATAAAATTTCACTGGAATGTTGTGGGTGTGATCTCTAGTTGCTTTATGTGACAATGAGAAAGTTGAGTTGTTGCAACAGAAACCATAAGGCCTGCTAGCCTTTTGCAGAAAAAGTTGGAAGATCCCCCGGTTCTAGATCAATGGTTCTCAAAGCGTGGGCCCCAGACAGGCAGTATTACCATCACCGAGGAGCATGTTAGAAATGCAGTGTCTCAGGTAACACCCAGACCTACTGAATCAGGAACTCCAGGGGTGGGGCCCAGAAATCTGTTTTAACAAGCTCTCCCCTCTGCCCGCTGCCCCACCGTGATTCTGCTGCACACTCAAGTTTGAGAACCACTTCTGTAGAGTACCTCTGCAGCGAGAGCCTCATGGGACACTGAATGTCAAATCCCCACCAGAGTGGACGACAGGGGCTTTATGAATGTGGGGAAGTGCAGGGATATTTATCACCACAGTGGGTGCCCCAGGCTGCCACCTGGCTGGCCTGCTCCGTAACGAGGGCTGGTTAAGCACAGCAGGAGGACCAGATACTGTTGGAGAGCCAGCAGTTCCCCACACAGAAGCAACAAGTACTACTGTTCTTTCCCATTTTACAGATGGGACAATAAATAACTTGGCCAAAGTCACAAAGTGGAAGAAACAGCCTTCACATATGGGGTCCGTGTGACCTCAATGTTTGAGTTCCTTCCCCTGTCCCCTGGAAACTTTGGATGAAACGTATTT
Source organism: Leptonychotes weddellii (assembly GCF_054177405.1). Classification (NCBI taxonomy): domain Eukaryota; kingdom Metazoa; phylum Chordata; class Mammalia; order Carnivora; family Phocidae; genus Leptonychotes; species Leptonychotes weddellii. The sequence continues at coordinate 28,808,687 of NC_138384.1, forward strand.
ACAGATTCTATAGGGACTCACCTTATTTCAGGCTCCAAGGAATTACTTGGAGCTGGTGCCTTGGATTTTGGAGTTCACACCCTGCTAAGCATGGTATCTGCTCTCAGAGGTAGCATCGGAGAGAGAATCATTTTGCAAAATGCAGGGAAATCAGCAGTCTCTTTGGGAAAATGTCTGGTTATTCACAGTATTTATATGTGTAGAGCACAGAATATTCTATTGTAAAAATACCGAGATAACAACTACTTGGGGAGCATTTTCAGTGAAATATTTACTTGGGAGAACAGGAAACATGTCTAACGATAAAAAAATGTAGGCACATCTGGGTGAACATTATTTAGCTGCAAGTGTTTGCTTAGATATTTTTAATATACATTTATGCACTTTAAATTTATTTTATTGGGTGAAATAAGGACTTTGGGGAGAAGAGCTGGGGCACAGATTTTTAAATGTTCTGGGCAAATGAATACAGCCTCTGGTACACGATGATGCTCCCAGCTGCTTTTGTTTGACGGATTATCCTGATGTCCTTCGTTTTATTGTAGTGCTAAAGTAATGGGTCTGCCTGGAACAGTTTGCTGACAGATGAGAGCCTTGGTCTGTCACTGAAATCCCAAGAATTTAAAGGGAAATACATAGCAATTCACCTGGGCTCCCACTTATTACCTGCAGTAAAGGGGGCACACATGGGGATTGACTGGCATTTATTTTAACTTTCAAAGAAGAGATTTCATCTATATTTCTGCAGAGACTGAAGGTACAGAGAAGGCAGGTGAATGTCTGCAGACATCTCCCTGGCACATTAATCAGATTTCCTGCTTTTCTAGCAAAAAATCACTTTCCTGAGACAAGTTCTCTCACAGCTCACATGTGGGATATTTGTAGAGAAGACGTGAGGCAGAGGACCTGGATGGAGAACCTTCCCCTGAGATTTTTTTTTTAAACTTTTTTTTTT
>NC_138384.1:28810141-28822161 GCF_054177405.1 Leptonychotes weddellii
GATTGGATTCTTTGTTCTTTGGGTGTTGAGTTTGATGAGTTCTTTATAGATTTTGGATACTAGCCCTTTATCTGATATGTCATTTGCAAATATCTTCTCCCATTCTGTCGGTTGTCTTTTGGTTTTGTTGACTGTTTCCTTTGTTTTTTTAAACTTTTTATTCTGAAAGATTACAGACCTACAGGAAGTTGCAAAAATAGTACAGACTATTCCCATGTACTGTTCACCTAGCTTCCCCCAATGTTAACATCTTACATAACTATAATGCATTATCACAGCCTGAAATTGATGTTGGTGCAATACTAGTAACTGGAATACTGGCTTTAGTGAGTGTTACCAGTTTTTACATGAGCTCATGTGATTGTGTGCGTGTGTGTGTGTATTGTTCTGTAAAATGTTATCACGTGTACAGATTACTTGCTGTGCTTTCAATCACTAAATAGTAGCAACAATTGCAGTATTCTTTCTAACTTTTAAATGATTGGAATAATAAAATAACAAAATATTTTGTGTCCTTTATCCTGTCTTTACAACCATTCTGTCATTGGGGTGGGAGTGTACTCATATCATGAGTGCTTGAGGCTCCGAGCGCCCTCTTGACTCTCCAGGAGAAGATGAAATGTGATCAAGAAAAAATAGGCCATTGAATCACTATGGTATACACAGTGGGTATTAACCAATGAATCTTGTTCTCCTCCATGGAAGGTTACGCTGCCCCCCCTCGGGAAGTTAGGCATGGCCTGATGCCTTGCTTTGGCCTGTGACATGGGAGCAGAAGCCTTCACCAAGTTCCTGATGCCCCTGCCACAGATATCATGGAGGTAAAGGTTCACATGGAGGTTTGTGAGACCAAAGCCACTTTGCATGGAGGATAACCCAATCCAGGAGTATAACCCAACCAGCAACAAACTTGCCTTGTGTGAAAAATAGACTTTGTTGTGTTAAGGTGCAGAGATTTTGGTGCCATACTTATCTACCCTCGCCTTTCCTGCCTGATGCAGTCCTACAGCATGGTGCCATCTTGGGAGAAGAAGTGAGCTTGCTGGCTACTCTTCCCCATGGTGTGGTCTTTCTAGGATGGTTTGTTCTGCTCTGGGAGAGACTACTCTTCCATAGCTGATGGGGTGAAATTGGTCTGGTGGTCCTTCCTGCTTGAGAAATGTCTTCTACCTCCCTTGGCCCCACCTTAGAAAGCCAAGCAGAACCAAGGTGAGGCCTCACCACCTCCTCTGAATCAGAAGCTCTGAAAGTTGAGTCCAAGTGATTGGGATGTGATGATCCAAGTTGGAGATCCGCTCATCTCAATGCTCCTTCACTTCCCTTTCTGTGGCTTATTTACTGTTTTATGAATCCTTGAAAGCCTGGAAGTACTGGGACTCTGGCTCTCCACCAGTATGCATGGAATCTAGCATGACAAAGACAAAACATGCTGTGATCCACACCTGTGTAGGTGGTGGGATTTGTAGAACCCTCACTGATTTTAGGCGAAAGATTCAGGCTGAATGGGACCTGAAGGCCTCTCTCTCGTTACTGACAAGTTCTTCTATGGCTGTTTTTCTCTTTTGTCATCACTTGCTCCAGCTCACATGTGATGGTTAGGATTCATGGTTGGCTGCCTTGCTGAGATATTCCACCTTCATTCTCCCATACTCCTTGGCATGTAATTATATTTCTATTTTGAAAGGGGAAGAAATGCTAATGGTGCAAGCATTATGGAAAGATTATTAGTTTCTACATGAGGTGCTCATGTGCCCTGGGTGATGATCCACCAAAGCCGCCGTAGCTTTGGCTATGATGCTAAACTTCATTCATGATATTGCAATCCTGTGCATGTGTTACTCCACTTGGATACCTAAAATACACATTAAGCCTACCCTAGGTACAAAAGCGGGGTGCTCCACAGTGCTGTATATTTATCCACAGGCAGCAAGGAAAACCTTCTGAGCTGAACTGACCCCACCGAGCATCACCGCAACTAAAGCAAGAGTCAGTACTTATAGCTTGGAATCTTATCTGGCCCAATGTGTAGACCAAGCTTCCTTTTAGGGGAAGATCTGGCTAGAGAAGCTAACTTCAGGTTCCAAACTGGAGGGCCAGCAGGGATGCCCTATGCAGAGGTGGAGAAGAGAGGCAGGTCTTGCAAAATGGAGTGTGGTGGTATCTAGAGCGACTGAGACTTCTACCTCCTTGTGGGAAGTGGGAAGACAAAATGCCATGAGCTAAACTGTAGACCTTACAGTATCACATTTTGCTTGTATTAAAAAGGAAACATTCCAGATGAGTAGTGACATCATGCTGACATTTGGGTTACTGGCTTCTCCTGTGAGTGGCCCTCACCCTTGGGAAGATGGAGGGTGGAGAGTCTGTCAAAGATAAATGGCCAGGCCCAGCGAGTGGCACTGACAGATCTCGGGGACTCTTTACAGTAATAAGGTGGCCACACGCCATGGAGGCACAGTAGAAGAAAGGACTGTGTTTCATTTTTAGCTTTTATTTTTTACTTGTTATAACAAGTGATGAGCGTATAACACAGAAACGTTAAAAGATAAAAACACATAAAAAGAAATATATAATGGCAAAAAAGAAGTAACTTTTATTAACATGTTGGCATATGTACTATCAAAGTTATATATAAGTGTCATCCAATTGGGATTATCCAGAATATACATTATGATGTTATATTTCTTTCACTGAACAATGCAGAGTAAGCTATTTGCCCATATTATTACAGAATCTCCAGAATGATTTAAATCCCTACATGATAGTTCAGTTGTTTGCTTTTGTATTTATTTGCCGGACAGACATTTACTGGGGCCTGGCTGGGCCCTGAGAATGCAGTGGTGAGGAGAGACGCCCTTCAGGGTGCCCACCTCTCTCTTGTTGGCTGCTAGGGTCAGGAATCACACTGAACACTCAGGAACCTCCCACCTCCCACCTCCCACCCAAGGCGCTACGGGGAAGGGTGGTTCATGGCTCCTGTACTTTGAATGGACCTGCTTGTACTTTGGAGTTTCCAGGAGTCAACGTGCTGCAGATAAATTGGAAACTGCTGCTCTGGCCGCCTGCGGGGCGAGGCCTGATGTCTGTATGGTTTCGATCGAAGACAAGGTGAGTGTAATAAGCAGACCACCTCTCCTCCTGAGGGAACACACTGATTCATGGCACCACATCCTGGGTTTCCTTCCAGCTCAGTGCCACTCGCTGGGCCTGGCCATTTATCTTTGACAGACTCTCCACCTGAAGCTTTCCCCAGACTCCACTGTGGCCCATGAGTCCCAGACATGTGACTGGGGGAGGCTCACGGGAGTCAATGAAGGGGCCCGCGTTTAGAAAATGCAAGCCTTTGCAGCATGAACAGGACACACCATGGGGTGTGTTTGGTGCCACAGAGGATTTCTGGAGGCCCACATCCAGGAGATAAGTATAATTTGTTTTTCTCAGTAAATTTCACTCTTGGCGCTCTATTCTTTTGGGGCTTGGGCTCGTTCTCTGCTGTTTGGTTGGCACAATGGCTGAGGAGTCTGCACTTTTAAGTAAGTTATTCCAAAAGCTTGTTTGATTCTTGGGGATTCTGAATGCCTTTTTTGGGGGGTATCCATAAGTATCATGTGAAAAATAGTGGGTAAGATTTTGTGGGGCCCCCTCAAAACCAGTTATGAGGTATGTTGTAGCCAAAGGTATAATGTGTCCATTTGGGAGCAGAGACCGGGCAGGAGGGAGTCCTTGCTGTCTGTTCTAGTGTAAGACTAACCCCTAATGGAACTTTTAAAGAACTTAAGTTTACTTTTGTTTTCTTTCTCCCTTCCTTACTGGGCCCTTCTCACCTTTGAGGACTCACTCCCTGTCAGAAACTCTCATTAGAGGACCTCAACCCCACCTGCCTGCCCCACCACAAAGCCCCCATTTCCTCAGGGCATCTGCCTCCTGTAGGACTTAGAAGTACTAAGCTTAAGTGGCTGATGTCTCTTGGCCCTGACACAGATAGTTACAGGACTTTTTTTTTTTGAGGCTTCTATTTGGTGAATTTCTGGATCGACCAGCTTAGCAACGCAACACAGTGTAGGTGGGAATTGTGGAAGAGAGCCTCGGCTGGAGAGGCCTTTGTGTAGTCTGCCATCTAGGAGAGTTTGACCTCACTCCTGCCTCTTGGTGTCTCCTTCCCTTTCTGCACTCTCTACCAACAGCCTCCACCGACTCAACAGAAGTTGAGTTAGGATTGAAGTCTGAAGGGTGAGGGTGTTGGGGTAGAGCCAAGGTCACATGGTACCTCTGCTTACAGCTCATTAATCACATGGCCATATCCATCTGTGGGGGAGGTCAGGAAATGCGGCCCCTAGCTAGGTGGCTAGGTCCTCAGCATTCTCCTTTACTTATGCAAGTAAACGAAAATGAATATTGGAGAGTGTATGAGTTTGCTCAGGCTGCCATAAAAAAGTACCAAAGACCGGGCAGTTTAAACAACAGAAATTTATTTTCTCACAGTTCTAGGGGCTAGATAGAAGTTCAAAGCCAAGTTGTTAGCAGAGTTGCTATCTTTCTGAGACCTTTCTTCTTGACTTGTAGACGTTCGTGTTTCCCCTGTGCCTTCACATGGTCCTTCCTCTGTGTCTTCATCTCTTCTTCTGAGGACACCGGTCATATTGGATTAGGACCCACCCATATGACCTTAATTGCCAATTTAAAGGCCCTGTTTCCAAATAGTCACATTCTGAGGTACTGGAGATTAAGACTGCAACATATGAATCTTGGGGGGCACAATTCAGACCACAAGAGGGAGGAACTGAGAATGTCTCCCACAGTGCTCTATCTCTGCCTGCATTTTGGCCAAATCTGCTTATTCTCGTTGCCAATTAGATGGAAGGCTTTCTGACAGCGCTGGTGATGGCTTTTGACTTCATTTAGCTCCATAGCATTTGGTGCAGGGCTGTCCCCTGTGACTGTTCAATAAATGCAATGAACTGAGTACTAGTGGTAATGATGATAAGAAATGTTGTAGTGATCCAAAATAAGGCAGTTACCAATAAATATAATTACATATCTCAGATAAAGCAAAAGTCAATTGGAAAAGATTAAAACAAAGGAGCAGAAAATATATATTCGTTCACTCATTCATTCATTCATGTTCTTTGTTAAACAACTGTTGATTGGGTACCTCTTATGGGCCATCTTTGTTACAGGTGTTGGGGATACCATGGTGAACAAGACTTTGTCCTCACAGAAGTTACATACTAGAGGGACAAACAGTGACAAGTGAATTAATTAACAAGATAATACCAGCTTGTGATAATGGCTATTCAAGATGAGAGCAAAATAATATGAAATTTAGCGTGAGGATGGTATTTAGGTGTTCAGGGAGGGTTCGCCATGGGGACATCACTAGAGGCGAGATGCACAGTTGAGAAGGAAACAGCCCCCAGAAAGGCTGAGGGAAGAGCAGCAGGCGGAGAGAACAGTGAGAGCCAGGGCCTTGAGCAGGGGACCAGTGTGTCTGTTTGAGGAACAGAGAGAGGGCAGTGGGGCTGGAGCAGCGTGAGGGAGTGGGGCGAGGTGGGAGGTGATTAAGCTGGAGGCCAGACGGACCAGAGTGTGCAGGGCCTTGGAAGCCAAAGTAAAGGCATGGATTTTACTCTAAGGAAGATGGAAACAAAGAAGTGATGTTGCCCAATACAGCTCATGGGTTGACTACTGGTAATAACTTCCTCTTTCTATGCTGCAGCCCCCAGAGTACTTCCAAAGCCGCCATTTTCTTCGTAATTTTAGTGGATTGAATATTTTGATCCCCTGACTTGCAGAGAGGACATAGATGGGCTAAAGTTCCAGATAGCATTTGAAAACAACAAAATGCTTGCAGTGTTAGTGCTAGAACAAGGCTGAGTGTAGTTAATGTCTGATGTGTGCAAAGGCCCCTTGAGATCTGTCTGGGTCTCAGAATTGTGATCATTACAAACACCGACTCTGGTCGTCCAGCTAGAGATGGAGTTGAACGTGCAAAGATCTTGAGACAGATCTTAGGAACTACTTTCAAAAAATACACATGCTGCTATAATTATAAAATATTTATTATTTTATATGTATATGGATACTTACAAAATTATTTTCCGAAATTATTTGCTGACATGACTTTCTTGCCTTTGTCAGTTAAGCCCTTTCTTGTAAAAGTGCTGGAAGGAGTTCTTGTAAACTGAGCGCTCAACATTTGGATGCTGGTGCCTGAGAATTCACTGTGTTGTAATTAGAGAATTGGCCACCTTGATTGGCTACAGAGAATTATAGGAACACCAAGTAATGTTGCAACAATGATGCCCCAGCAATTAGCAACCAATAAAGCAGCAGACCTCATTGATATAGCTGTCCTACTTAGTAAAAATATTGGAAAACAAATACCCTACAAAACAAATAACACACAACTAGCTCTGGCAGAGGAGCCACATGAACTTGGACATAGCAGGGAATCTAAGAGCAGCGGGGCCTGGGCTGAGGGGGAGCGATTGCTGAGTACGGGATGGCCGACCCGACAATCGGGATAGTCAACCCAGAGCCCCCGATTCACATGCTTAGTATGTGTGAAGGGCCATTCTAAGTGTTTAAGAGGATCGGCCGTATGGCATCCTCACAATGACCCACCGAGAGAGAGCGCGTTGTTCGCAACATTTTACAGATGGGGAAGTTGAGGCCCAGAGAGAGACACCATTGTAAGTGGCAGAGCCTTGATTTAAACCAGAACTTAAATTAAACCTAAGAGTCTGCATGGTGACAACTAGGTTATCCAGCATTCCTAACTGAACCAGTCTTGGTTGGAGCCTCAATGACGCGTCTTAAGGATTTCTGCCCCCACCTCTCCCCAGATGGATTGCTGTTCAGCCTGTGTCAAAGTTAAGTCCTTTTTTGACAGATAATAACCATTGAAAGCATGTTTGAAGGTGTGTACTCACCACTTGTATTTTGCTATTTAATTTTCAATGACCTATAGTGGTGATATAGCTTGACATAACACCAAGGTCATTGGACTAGGCCAAGATTTCTGTGAATTGGGAACATTCCATTCTGCCCTGGATCCTTTAAATTGACTCACTGTCCACTCATCACTGTTCTCCCACTCCTGAACCCATCCAGACCCCTCCCTCTTCACCCCTATTTGCCATACTTCTCTTCCTCTGCTCCTGGTCCCTCATACCCTGACTTCACCCCAGTTTGGTTGTATCCTTCCCCTAAAGCCCTCCAACTTGGAGGATCTGCTTTATCCTCCTTGTTCTGGCCAGGCCTCAGAATTCACTTGTAGGCATACCCCACATCCACACAGGAAGCGGAGACGTGCGGTGCCCAGAAGCTTGAGTTTGTATCTACTTGTGTGGCCATGGGTGAAATATTTAATTGCTCTGAGCCTCAGATTCTTCATTTGCAAAATGTAAATATCAATAGCATCATCTCCTCTTGGTTGGTGGAGAGCCAGTGATGGAGTCATGTTCAGTACTGTACTTCTTTGGCGTGTGTCCCTATATACTCGAGATATGATTGAACTATGCATGGCATATTGGGTGTATTCCCTACATAATAGCTACTACTATTAAGAGAAATCTGTCCACCCTGCCCTGCCCAACAACGTAAGGCCATTCCCTAGCTAGGGATTGAATGGGAAGAGAGTCAGTTGTGTGAGAATAAACATTATGCCCATGTTATTTCTTTTGTATTCCCCACATCTAGCATAGCTCTTGGAAAATGACAACAATAACCAGAAGAAAAATAGTGCACATTTATTGAGCACATACTAATTTCTAGGTGCTGCATTAAGCAATTTATCCATGATATTTAATCCTCACTAGGATTCTCTGGGGTAAGTCCTTTTATTTTCCCCACTTCCTAAGAAAGCCGAGCTTCAGAAAGGTGAAGTAATTTGGTTAGTGGGAGCCAAGCCAGAATTCAAAGTGAGAATGGTCTATCTGTAAACCCTGGGCTTTAAGCACAGAATATGCTGCTTCAGTAAATAGTAAAGGGAAGGAGGGAGAGAGGGTGATAGGCAGGAAGGAAGAAGAAAGGGAGGGAGGGCTGGGCTGGAGAAAGAAAGGAAAGGGCGCCCTCTGGGGTCCCAGCCCAGCGTTGATAATAGTTCTTAAACTTGGCGGCACACTGGAATCATTTGGCCAACTTAAAAAAAAAAATACTGATGCCCGGGTCCCACCCCCAGAGACTATAATTTGATTGGTCTGGTCTGCAGCCTGGTCATCAGGTTGTGAAAGCTCCCAGGGGATTCTCCAGTGCAGCCAATGTCAAGACCCACTGCCTTAGCTGGAGCACATTGCCCCTGTCCTCCAGGGTGGCCGGGGAGCGCTTTTCATTAGCACATGTGAGCAGCACCTGAGGCCTTGGAATGGTGGTGCAGGTGCGCAGGGCTCTGACAGTGCAGGGGTACACGCAGGGACGGACGGTGTGGTTGATGTTGAACCCGGAGGGGCACGGAGCTCAGGAAGTGGGGTTTATTACAGTCCAAATGACAAAACCTTCTGGGCCGAGTTGCATGCCGACAGTGCTCAGACTGCGGGAGGGGATTGATGCAGTCCCTTCTGGTGAGTGTCCCCCTCACTACGGTGACAGGGCGCCTCGTGTCTGGAATTTCCTTGACAATGACTTTTTCAGATTGTCCCAGTCTGGTGCCCTGATCCACCTCAAGGTCTCGCTCGCTGGGGCTGAGCAGCTTTTCATGGGCCAGGCCTAGGGATTCCCGGTCAGGTTGGGCAAACCCTGGGGCTTGGCACTAAGACGGAAAGAGAGACAGCGGCCTGTTGGGGGGGTGGTGTCTGAATCACCGTGGGAGTTGCTGAAGTTATTTGGGTTGCATTGCCAAGGGAGCTAGCATTTCCTTTGATTCAGGAAGGAAATAGAGCTTTAAAAAAAAAAAAAAAATACGAGTTGGTGAGTATTCCTCAGATTCATTGCCAAGCCTGGAACTGGAGGCTGGTCTGCACCATTCCCCAACATTGCACTCCATGGAGAACCGTGCAGGTGGTCTGCTCTCCATCTCTTGGCTGCCACAAGATGCATCAGTACATGGGAGATCTGCCCTCTGCAAAAAGAAACAACAATAAAAAAAAAATGATCAAACAAAAATAACCATTCTCCATGCTTAGCCCAGCCATCAACTCAGCATGTTCTTGAAGCTTATAATAAAAGTGGCTCTTTATGTTGCTTGTGTCCCAGATCTTGTGCTAAGTGCTTTACATTATTAGATCATCTAATCCTCACTTGCTCTCCAAGTGGTATATGATATTACCCCCATTTTATAGAAATGTAACTTGAGTTTCAGAGAAGTTAAAATAAATCACCCAACGTCAGAGAGCTTATGCATAGCTAAATCAGGATCTGGACTGAGTTCCACCAAATTTATGTGCTCGATGACCTCACTACACTGCTTCTGTTTCGTCTGTCTCTGAGTTTCTGGCCCCTTGCACAGAGTCTGATGCCTTAAAGAGCCACAGTAGTGTGTGCTGGTGGTGCTGGCTGGCTGGCTGGCTGGCTGGCTGGCGGTACAAATGAAGCCAGGAATCATTCTGATCTCAGTTCTTCATTGGCTCAGTGGAAATTGTCAGAGCAGAGAAATGACATGTGTGACAAAGCTTTAAAGTGGGAACGTCCTACGTGGGTAAGCAAGCCTTGCCCATATCAGCGAAAGCACTCAGAAAATTATGCCAAAAGCATAAAATTTCTCACTGCGTCTACTCAGAATCTGTCCATTTATTTTACTGATCCGCCACAAAAAAAATCAGAGGGGCAAGACATCAGATACGAAGGATCTAGAACACTTTCCAGGTGATAAAGGATTCATGTGAGAGATTCCACTTCAGAACATTCTTTTTGCTCGTAATTTCAGGGCCTGTGGGGATTGGAGCTGGGGGAATTCTGAGGCCGTGTGGGAAGCGCCAGAGATGGGGAAACACAGAGGAGGTTTGCCACTTCACCCAAGTCACAGAGAAGAGCTGCAAGGAGGGTCTGAGGTTCTGATTTGCAGCCACGCTCCCCCCCGCCTCCTGCCTGGAGCCTCGCTGGAGCCAAAGGGTGGCCTGCGCCTTGCACGCCCGCACCCAGGCCTGGCGGACCAACAACAGTGTGATTGATGCTTCCTCTGCTTTTGTCATTTATTTGCCTTGTTTTTTTTTCCTTCCCCCAACAGAGCTGATAAGGAAGGTTTTGCTAGAGAATCATGTATCTCTTCTTTTTTTTTCCCTTTGACCAGCGAGATGCGGTTCTCATTACCCCAGCCACTTTTCAAGGGTAAGCAGTTTTGCATTATTTAGCACCAATGCTGGGCCTTGAAAGAAACTCAGCAGAGGCCTCCTCCTGTTGGGGGGTTCTCTGTCCACTCTCTCCCAACAAACTAACCTGTGGGTTCAGGCCAGCATTTCCATCCGATCTCAACGTATTTTGGTTTCTGGATTTTTGTTTCTGCTCGTGACACCGACCAGAATGTGGAAGTAGGCAGTGTCATAGGATAGACAGATCGGGAATCCGGGTCCTGCAGGGACCGTACAGGGTGGATTCCAGCAAGTTCCTTCACTTCCATGAGCTTTATTTTTGCATCTGCGAATCTGAGATCTGGGGGTGTGGGCGGAGAACTAGGGGGAGACAAGAGGGGCAGCCAGGGTACAACATTTCCAGAAGCATTTATGCATGGTCCTGAAAGTGAACGTCCCTGAGATGTTGCCCCCGAGAAGACTCCTCGGCCTCACCGTAGTCCGGGCCCTGGTGAGATGGTGAAGATAATAACCACTAACCCTCATGCAGCATTTAACTGTATGCCTTCCACTATCTCGAGAGGCTCACGTGCCTTATGGCCCTCAATGGCAGGTGTTGTTACTCGCATTTTGATAGATAAAGACACTGAGCTAGGGGTTGTTACCCTCTCACGATCACAAAATTTATCAGTGGTAGAGCCATGCCTTGTACGCGGCAGTCTGACACTGAGTAGATGCTTAACTAAATGCTTGTCAGTTAATCTGGCTGTGGCTGTGATTCAGGTGTGAACTCAGCAGCCACATGCCTCCCCTGCAGCAGCCGGAATTCTGCCTGGGCCCTCGAGTGGCGTCGGACCACCTCTACCAGTCTTGGAGATGACAGATCCATTTACAACGCTGCTGAATGGAGTCATAGGAACTTATCCATCTCTGCCAAATGCTATTCATTGTGAGATCTGCCCCATAATGAAGCGTGATGGATTGCTTCTTTTGGCCAGAGAATAACTTAACCTCTGACTCGAGATGGAGGTATGTTTTCCATGAAAAGGTGCTTAACAGCCTCTTCCCTTTGTCAGAAATTCTGGCCAAGGCAGTGTGAATTGCCAAAAGCCCTATTACATCCTTGAAGTCTGTGAAAATAAATTCCTCCCAATATATTATGTATTTGGTTCCCCATCTGGGTTTCCAGGAATTAGGGCTGTTATTATACAGTCTAATTTTAAATCTGGAACTTTATTATTCAAAAGAAATATCCTTCTCCCCCCCTTATTCTTTTCCCTCCTTGCTCTGTGTGCATTCTGTTGCGGGTTTAATTGAATTTTCCCCACAAGGATTCCATTGCAACCTCAGGGCTTGAATATCCTGATAGTCAATGGAGCTTTAAAAAAAGAGAGAGCTTTTGCAGGCGTGACTGTATTCAATGAATCCCTCATTTCCATGGAGAAGTACAATATGTCCAAGTGCGCTGGTTTCATATTAACTTTGGGGCAGGCAGTGGAGTCCGAGAATGTGAGGAGGCACTGTCTTGAGGCTGTCCATGCGGGGAGCTCTGTGGCCGTGGAGGTGCTTGTGGGGTGCTGGGCCTGGGCAGGGAATCTGGGACCAGGCACACCTTTCTGCTGATCTTTTTCTCTCCTTCCCCCCTCTCTGTCTTTCATCCCACCCAGGGGTGAAGTCACTCCATATCCAATGGACATTACCCCAAAGAATCCCAGGCTGTGACATCTTTACACTCCAACACTTTCCTTCCTGCCTTTCTAGGTGGGCGTGTTTTGGGGAGGGCATCACATGGGCCTT
>NC_138384.1:28822261-28839945 GCF_054177405.1 Leptonychotes weddellii
TTTTTTTTAAAGATTTTATTTATTTATTTGAGAGAGAGAGAATGAGAGAGAGAGAACACATGAGAGGGGATAGGGTCAGAGGACGAAGCAGACTCCCTGCCGAGCAGGGAGCCCGATGCGGGACTCGATCCAGGGACTCCAGGATCATGACCTGAGCCGAAGGCAGTCGCTTAACCAACTGAGCCACCCAGGCGCCCCTAAAAATAGTCTTAAACATTCTAAAGCAGTGCTGGCATAGGGTATGATGGTGCTTTGGAGCTAATGTGCTGCAAGCCCAGCTCCTTCTCCTCTTAGCTGGGTGATTTAGGTCAGGATCTCGGGCACTTGGGTTCTCAGGTTCCTCATCTCAGCAATGAGGCTAACGCCCATGTTTATCTCAGAGACAGTCATGAATGTTTAATGAGATGTAATTCTTAAACTCCTTACATGGGACTGACATAAACCCTCAGTACACGTTGGCAGTGTTGACGGTGGCGGGGGGAGATGAATATGATTGTTTATTGTTATTATTATCATCTCTCTCAAAGCTGAGTCTCGCCCTGGCTCTGGAGTATTCCATTGGAAGGCATGCAATTTGTAGGGTGGAAAGAGACTCCTGTTACTTCTGCCCCTCAGCAGCACCAGGAACCAGTTCCATGAACTGTGGACTAAGGCACATGTGGTCCCTAGCGAAGGCCGGGCAAGGAGTGAGGGTGGAAAATCTCAGGTCTGGCTGCCGTGTGGGTGGCTGACCCTATTAACCATTAACAGTTTATCTTGAATCTGATTCTGATTTCATCCCATTTGTTCTCTTTCGGCCCCTTCCTTCCCTGGTTCCCTCCTAGAATTTACATTAGAAAATGCACAGCCAGTGTGTCCCATTTGTTAGTGTTGGAGCCATGGCTGTTCTCCCATGTCAGCTCACCTAGGCGTTCCCTTGGTTTTTTAAGGACTCACCGCAACATCACGGATGGAAGAGAGAGGAACTTTTCTCTGGGCCTGTTACTCCATCTGTGAAATAAGATGACAGGCTTTCAACCATCCTACATCATTTTGGCTTTCAGAGGCAATGGCTTTTGAGCTCCAGAACAGAAAGGAACTTCAAAAACAGTGGGATATAGTAGTGTTGCATCTTACATAGAGGTTAGGTGGGTGCAAAAGACTGATCAAAATTTGAATGCTCAGTTATCCTTGCAACTGTTATAAGTTGCCCAGGGAGGAAGCACAGAAATCTAGGCATTATGCTATAATTCTGGATGTGTATAATATGGATATGTCACCACAAAATGTATACAGATTATACATAACCTATAGAATATAATTGAGCAGTGTGCCAGATGTCACTGTATGTAGTTGTATTTGAATTATCTAAAGAGAGATCACACACTGTTGGATTTAGATATTCAATACGTGCTTGATTCTGTTCCTCTGTCATAACAGAATTATTTTGCTTTTCTGTGAAAAAAGTTCCACGAGAAGAAGTTGTGTTTTAAGATTTAGAGATAAGTTTAGTTTCTTAGCTATCACGTAAGCCTTATCAGAAGAGGAGCTCACCTATAAGTTTGCCCCACAGAAGTTAGGGAGAAACCACCGCAGAGCAAAACCCTACCCTTATTTTATCATAAATAGGATAAGAATGAACATACTCTTGATTGGCTGACAGCAAGTGACCATCTCGTACAGACTCATGGAGACCCGTAAGTCTACAATCCTATTTCCTCAGGGCCAGTTACCCAGACAGAATAGCACTGACAACAACAGGAGTGAAAGCCAACAGTAACTGACTGCTTCTGTGATCCAGGTTCTATACTGAGCCCTTTGTATGCACTGTTTTGTTTGAGCTACGTACTATGACTCTCCCCATTTCACTGATGATGAAACTGAGGTATAGAGGTGTTAGATACCAGGACTGGCCACTCGGCTAGGTAGCCTAGCACCCAGAATACCAACGCTAGCAGTCTGATTCCAGAGCTCATGCTCTTTGCTGTAATTTGAATGTTTGTGTCCCCCTAAAATTTGTATGTTGAAATCCCAACCCTAGAAGGTGATGGTGTTAGTAGGCGGGGCCTTTGCGAGGTGATTAGGTCATGGGAGTAGAGCTTCACAGATGGGGTTAGTGCCCTTATAAAAGAGATCCCACAGAGCTCCCTAGCCCCACAGCGAGAAGGTACTGTCCATGAACCAGAAAGCAATCATGCTGGCCCACGCTGGCACTTACATCTCAGACATCCAGCCTCTAGAACTGGGAGAAATAAATTTCTGTTATTTATAAGCTACTCCTTCTGTGGTATTTTGTTATGGCAGCCTAAACGGACTAAGAAACTCACAGAAGGACAGACAAACCCAAGGCTTTCTTCTTGGTCCCCTTCCTTCATACCAGGGCAAGCCATTTTCTCTCTCCCCATCTCTGTTTTCCCCACCTATGAATGGAAGACAGTGGTGTCTGGATGGGAACTTGGAGCAAAGACACTGAAACAATGCGGGGGAATGGGTATGCAGCTCTATAAGGATAGAAGTTTACAGGTTGGTGCTAATTTAAAAACTAAGACTGGGTGGCTGATTGGACTACCGGCTGGTCAAGACCTGTTGATACTTTCTTGTTCCCCTAAGCTCTGGCACTTCCTCTTCATCAGAGGCCATAGGTCACAGGTAGCAGGGGGTAGGATGGACCTATCCCTCTAATCCTGGAAGTGCTTCTAAGCTTCTAATCCATGGGGTGCTTCTGACTTTTCTTCTAATCTATGAAGTCTTCAAGGAGTGCCCTGACCTACTATTCAGAAAGGGCTGGGTCAGTACCCATTAAGGATATGATCACTGCATCTGGTGACTTAAAAACAGTGAGTCCCTGCCTATTAGACTCCTTGCTTAGATACCTATTCATCTGTGATAAATTGCCTTAATAAATGCCATTGAGCCTGGGAACGACGAGAATGAGGCCAAGTTAAGAATAGAGGGCATTCTTCTCCAGGGAGACAAGACAATATGATATGCAGTGTCCTGGGATTGTCACAGTGCACTCAGTGAAATGACGCTGATGCCGGAAAGCATGTGAAAAGGAGGCAAGACGCTTTTCTATGTGGTGGGGAAAAGGAAAAACCAGCTCAGCTCGTTCGTCCCTCGAAGACACGTTTTGGTGCACAGTAAAGAGGAAAGAGGGGATCTGGAGTCTGGCCGTGATTAGCAGCCACCTAACTAGGTGTCTGGCAGGGGGTGCTGGAAGTTGAGCAGCACTCGGTTGTGGTGGCCTTACATGGTGCTATTTGAGGGAAACCAGCAGCAGTGGGGGGTCTGAAGCTCTGAGTTGGAGTGCAGGCTCCTCCTGTTGGCTGTGTGACTTTGACCTAATCTCTCAGTGTCTCGGTGTCCAATCACCTCCCTGGGCTGCTGGGGGCACAGGTCAAATTTGTGATAGGACCTTATTAACTGTTAGTAGCTGGATGCCTGGGTGGCTCAGTCGGTTAAGTGTCTGCCTTTGGCTCAGGTCATGATCCCAAGGTCCTGGGATGGAGTCCCACATCAGGGTCCTTGCTCAGCGAGGAGTCTGCTTCTCCTTCTCCTTCTGCCCCTCCCCCCTGCTTGTGCTTTCTCTCTCTCTCTCTGTCTCTCTCACTCTCTCCCAAATAAATAAATAAAATCTTTGAAAAAAAACTGTAGTGACTGCCTGTAAATGTAAAAGTGATCCTATCAATGTTTATCAAGCACCTACTTGGTACAAGAAATTGTCCTGGATTCTTGGGGTCTGACATTGAACAAAGAAAGCCACATGACCCCATTCTCAGGGAATCTGCAGCTAGGTGATAGAGCTAGACAATGGCAAATAAATACATAATAGGGGAAGGGGGATATTTGAGCAGGGAAGTGATAGCATCTGATCTGAGTTTCAGAAGGATGGCACATAAAGGGAAAAGTTGAAGAATAACCAAATTCTTGCTTCTTAGTTTTATTTGAAAGGGGTCATTCAGAAACTCTTGTTGGTGTTGTCTTTTTTTGATGCATCATAATGTGTAAGTATGGCATGTTGCAAAAGCATTTAATTCCTAAAATTGCACACACATGCCAATTTCATAGCAAATTTCAGATCTTATTTTATACTCAGTATAAAGTGCTTCTGATGCATGTCATCTATGTAACTTTATTCTGAAGCTATTTTCGAAGTTCATCTTAAACATTGCATTTGTTGGGTCCAGAGGACTAGTTAATGGTAAGTTCATAACCATCCCCTGCATATATTCATTCATGGACTTTTATGGAGTGCCATGAGGTATTGTGCTGAACCACAGGATGACAAAGATACGGTCCTGCTCTCCTGGTGGCTACAGCTGTCAGTTCTTTTGGGGTTCTGTTAGCTCCTGAACACAGTCTGAACTTTTCTGTGGCAAGGAGGGCTTTGTAAACAGCTCTGTGTTCTTCATGCTCCTCGGGTTTCCTGAGGCTGGAGGTGGTGGAGTCATGGGCTGGGAAGCTGAGCCTGGGCCGAGGACAGGTCGAAGGGCTGGGCACAAGGAGAGAAACTTCTGATATCGGAACATTTGCATCTCCAGGCTGGGAGGGCACCCACAGGCTGGCTTGCTGATGCTGTCTATTGCCTTCTGATGTGAGTTCGGTGGAGAGCAAGCCCCAGGGGATCCCTGATGTGCATCCCCTCTCCTTCTAGAGAAAAATCTTTCTTCTTTTTTTTCAGTATTTGCTCAAATTTGCTTTGTTTCCTGGATATTTTCTTTTTAACTTTTTACTTTGAGCTAATTTTAGATTTATAGAAAAGTTCTCAAAGTGGAGAGTTTCCATCTACCCCTTGCCCAGCTTCCCTTAATGTTAACATTTTACACAATCACCGTGAAATATCAAAACCAAGAAATTAACTCTGGGCCAGTACTATTAACTCAATGACAGGCCTTATGTGAATCTCATCAGCCTTTCCCCAGTGTTCCTTTTCCTCTTCCAGGATCCAATCATTGCATATCATTGTTATTTTTCCTTAGTCTCCTCTGATCTGTGACTATCCCGGGGTCTTTCCTTGTTCCTGACCATCTTGAAGTACCCCCGGAATCACTTAAAGAGTGTTAGGGCTATAGAGCTTTGCTGCTGGATGAGCAGTCTTAAGTAGTGAGGCTCTAGTCATCGGGATCATTGGAGCAGGATTGGGAGGATTTGGCTCCACTGTAGATTTGCAAAGGGAATATGTGTAGGCACACGGTTGGGCTCTAACAGTGATGATGGGAAATGGTGTCTCTCACTGTAGCATCTTTCTTTTGAGTTCCATGCTGTGCTCAGCCCACTTGGTTTGAATCTGGGCAAGTTATTTCATTTTTCTAGGCTTTAGTGTCCTACTCTATGAAGTAGAGGTAATAGCAATGCAAATCTCAGGGTAGCTATGAGGAATAAATGGGATAAGGCATGCAAAGTATCTGATGCCGTATCTGGAGCATGAAAAATGTTTGATATATGTTAATGCTATTGCTATTCTATTATTCTTATTCACTATGTCAGTATTACTTGCCAGGCATGATGCTAAGCACTTTGCTAACACATCTCACTTTGTCTTAGCAATTCCCCTAGAAGGTCTACATTTTCCAGAGAAGAACTTGAGGCTCACATATGGCTTCGAACCTAATTCTCTCCACCCTAGGGCCTATGTTCTTTGAAAAATTGCCCTATCGCCTCACCTATAATAATGGAGATATTTCATGCATATGTTTCAACTCTTTCTCATTTATGGGTTTCAATTTCTCTTCAAAACATTCTAGGGATGAGATGGGACAATGACATCCCATTTGATGGACAGGGTAAGTGAGGGACAGTTTTAGAAGGAAGTGAGATACTTCTTACCCATGCACATATTCTTTTGGGCGAGATGCCACTAGAATCTTGACACGGTCCTTCCAAGCCCTTAATTAACCTGCACTAATTTTCACAAAGCATTTCGAGCTGTCTTGTGCAGTATCAGTGTGAGCCTTCAAGCCCACACGGTACAGAGGATGCTTCCAAGGGGATGTTTGCAAAGACTTCATGAGCAGCTCAGGGTAAAAACCTGTCTTCTCTCTCACCCCTCCCCGCCGCCAGAAAATCTCCAGCTAAAGAACCTTGAAATCGTCCCATATTTGCCAAACAATTCTATAATTTAGGATTTGTCTTTTCTCCTAAATTGAGACAACCCCTCCCCAACCACAAAGCCCAGATCTCTTGTGGCTTTGTTTGGATTTTCTAGCTTGAAAATCCTTGCATTTCAGAAGCAAATATTGGCCACAATTCTGATGTTTGGGGAGAGGCATTAGAGACACTTAGAGAATATAAAAGTAAACACTGACATCTTTAATTCCCATTGAAAGGAAACCAACCCAAATGGTGGGTTAGGCAAGGCAAAAATCCCTTTAGTTCAAAGCATATTCTCTGAGCACTGTGCATATTGGGGGCCACAGACAAATGAGATTTGGTGTCTGGAGACATGGGAATGATCACAGATGACACTTGCTATGTGCCAGGTATGTGATACATGTGTTTTTAGCCTTATTATGTTTCTTCCTAAACAACTCTGCAACTCTACAACTCTCTTGGAGATCCAGAGAGATTGAATAAGCAATCTAAGGTCACATAGCAAGTAAGTACAGACCCAAGATTTGAACTCAGGTTCTTCTGACCTCATTACATATTGCCACATGACCCTTAAAGAACATATAGGATCAGTGTGCAAGACAGGCAAGCAAGCTAATATTTGTGATGTGGTGGTTTGACCACCAATTGGGTCTCCCCTCATAATTCTGTGTGTAGACACCACAGGGAGGTTGCCAAATCTGTTTTCAGAATATGCTTCCAAGGGTCTTCCCAAGCCCCATTTACCTGCTTCTCTTCCTCATTTGCTTGAGGTGGACGTACACCTGGTCTCTTATCTTGCAAAACTAGAATGGAGACAATAGAGAAGAGAATGAATGAAATGTCTGCTTGGCAATGAACATGCATTAAAGCCAGATGAATTCAGTTCATCATTAAAAAAAATTGTTGAGCAGGAAGGCATCTGGCTCATAGTGGGCATTTGATACATGTGAGTTGAGTGAATTAATGGGTGAGTGAATAAATTTTGAGACCTAAAGAGGTTAATAAAGTACCTTTGGCATAAAATGGGCTGATGAATCAACTCTAGCTCTATCTCTTTTGGTAGAAATGTGGAAAATGAGGTAAAAAGAGTTGCTGTAGATCAGCATCACCATATATGTTAAGGAGCAAGGAATGAGTTGTACCAAAATGTACACATGAAATTGTACTTTTGCTTATTACAAAAGGCCATTTATAAGAAAAGAGAAATTTTCATCACTACACAGCTATTAAAATGGCCAAAATCCAGAAGACTAACAACACCAAATGCTGGCAAGGACGTGGAGCAACAGGAACTCTCCTTCATAGCCAGTTGGAGTGTAAAATGGTACAGCCACTTGGGGAGACAGTTGGGTGGTTTCTTACAAACCTAACCATACTCTTACCATGTGATCTAGCAGTCTTGCTTCTTGGTATTTACCCAAAGGAGTTAAAAACTTATGTCCACACAAAAACCTGCACACAGATGTTGATAGCAGCTTGATTCATAATTGCCAAAACTTGGAAGCACTGTGGGAGTGGGTAAACAGTGTTACATCCAGATATTGCAATATTATTCAGTGCTAAAAAGAAATGAGTGATCAAACCATGAAAAGACATGGATGACCCTTAAATACATCTTACTAATTGAAAGAAGCCAATCTAAAAAAAGTCTATATACTATATGATTCCAACTATACAATATTCTGGAAAAAGGCAAAGCTATGGAAATAGTAAAAGGATCAGTGGTTGCTGGGGTGGGAGGGGGAAGAATCAATGAATAAGCAGAACACAGAGGATTTATAGGGCAATGAAACTATTTTGTGATGCTATCATGGTGGCTACATGTCCTTATACATTTGTCCAAACACACTGAATGTCCGACACCAACAGTGAACCCTAATGTCAACTATGGACTTTGGCTGATTATCATGCATCAGTGTAGGTTCATCAGTGGTAACAAATGTCCCACTCTGGTGGGGGATGTTGATATTGGGGGAGGCTGTGGGGACAGGAGGGGACAGGAGGTATATGAGACATCTCTGTACCTTCCTTTCAGTTTTGCTGTGAACATAAAACTGCCTTAAAATATAAAGTCTTTAAAAAAAAAATGAAAACAAAGACATGAAGCTAAAAGTCTTAATAGAAGGGAATTTCCTCAACCTGGTAAAGAATATCTCCCTACAGCTAATAACATACTTCATGGTGAGACACAAGAAACTTTCCACTAAGATTAGGTCATGAGACAACATTGTCCCCTCTCCTCACCTGCTTAAGAAAGAGACTGAGGGAGAGAGGAAGAAAGAATGTTGAAGCTTTGAAAAAAGGATTAGAGAGGAAGGTTTGGGATTCTCAACTATTAAAACTTACCATCTGTGCTGTTGTCCTGTTCATCCGGGGAGACAAGCTCCCCTCATGTCTTTTTTTTAGTGCTGTGGTTCTGGGTGCTGTAACATAGTCCCTTGGCTCTAGACAACGAATACAATCCTGGCTTAAGCTTGTATTGTGATAAACCATGGACTATTTTATATTTTCACCAAAAAAAAAAAAGTTAGCAAATGAGGTAATGAACATGAACAGCGTGTCTCACTTTTGATGACTACATAATTAATTCATGTGAGTAAGAAAAAACACATTTAGGGGCTGCCATATGTAGCTTTGTTTTCTTTCATTTTTCATTGATTTGTCTATGAGAGTAATGATGTGTTATTTACCATCTGAAGGCCGACGAGAAAGGCTTTGCCTTGTGAGTTTAAAGCTGCCTTGTGCATCACGTGGAAAGAAGGTGAGCGTGAGGATCGTTCATTGTGAGTGGACAAGCTTCGCTCCCTGATGGATTCGGACTATGTCCGTGGAGGCCAGGGCCCCAGGGAGCGGGCTGGGCCTTGGCGGTACTCAGCTCCCAGTGATGATGCAGCTCAGTCTTGTCAGATCTCCATAGAAATATTAGAAGAGGCTAAGAAACTGGTCTTAGAGGTGACATCTCCCAACTTTAAATTTTTGTCAGCTGTTGTTGTTATTGAAAGTATTGTTTTAAATTGGGAGATTCAAACAAGACACGAGCATCTGTCTCGTGTTGGGAAGGTTGGCACTGGCAGAGACAAGACAAGAGGATCAGAGAGTGGCCTCCTGTCTGTTGTTCACCGTTGCCCATCTACGGAGAGCCTTGCGAGCCAAGCCCACGGCTCTTCCATAGAAATGCCACACTGTTGTGTGGTCTTTGAGGGACTGTGGAGTGACGCATGACAAACAAAGGAGCAATGAATGTGACATACTGGTTGTAATATCCGAAGGCAAGAATACGAACCGGAGGCCCGCGCTATCCCGAGCCACGTCCTAACCCTCCACTCATCCCCTGTGCCACACAGCTGGCTAGCTGCCCACAGTTTTGCTACCTGCTGGATCCTTGCGGGCATTTGAGTTGTAACCCCTGCCTTAAGCCATTAGTTACTAGCATCTCAGGAAAAGAAGACGTTTGCAGCTGGCTTTAAGACTCCTTTGGAATGGGACAGAGAATGAGGTAGGCCCTAAGCCGGAATGCAGAAATCTAATTCCTCTACATTCCAGTTCAAAATTGCTCAAAGGTTCTCCACCCCACTGTATAAAAACCTGCAAGTCCCCAACATCTGCACATTCTGTCACCTGGTCGGGTCTTTTTTTTTTTTAAGATTTCTTTTTTAGAAAGAGAGAGAGTGTGTACGCACATGTGCTAGTGGGATTTGGGGCAAGGGGGGAGGGAGAGGGAAAAGGAGAGAATCTCAAGCAGACTCTACATTGAGCACAGAGCCTGACCCCGGGGGCTCGATCTCATGACCCTGAGATTATGACCGGAGCCTAAACCAAGAGTCGGACGCTTAACTGACTGAGCCACCCAGGCGCCTGACACCTGGTCAAGTCTTACTTATTTCTTAGGCCACAGCTTCTAGGTCCCTGAGCAGGATTTATTTGTCCCTCTTCCATGTTCCTATCTGAGTCTGGGACTAACTCGACACCTCGATCATATTCTCCTCTCAAGTTTTCGTTGGAGTTTCTAGAACCATGAGCTGCTAGAGCTAGTGGTGGTTTGTCTTTACCTTGGTCTCCTCTGGACCCAGGATATTTTCTGGCACACATTAAGGGGTGAAAACTATGTACCAATTAAGAAGTGACAAAGAGGAAGAACGTCTTCAACACAGTTGCGTGTGTGCCGTTGACCATTGTTCTGATTTTGTAATTTTGCCATGGACCCTTCCCCACAGAACACTGTGATAAAGCAGGGGTGCCGAGTTCCCCAGTCCTTGTTTGTTTGTTTTTTATCTCATTGGACAAGCAAGAAGAAGGGAGGCAAGAGAGAGGTGTGGAAAGAACCGTTGGGAGACTTTTCTCCTTCACATTATCCATGCCATGGATGGGAAATTCAAACCCAGCCTCTTCCACAATGGCATGTTCAGCAAACCTTCTACTGCTGGAATCCAATTCGTCAATTAAAGATCAGAGCAGCAGATCTGGATATTGTGTTCCCTTCAGCTGACCACCACGGGCTGGCTGGGAGGCAGGGCTAGGGGGAGGGCTAAGAGAGGGAGCCAGAATGGGGGAGGGAAGGAGGCAGGTGGGAGGGGGGAGCTCTCCATGTGAACTTCCCCCTCCCACCACCTCCCCCCTCACCCCGGCTTCCAAATCGTAAATTAACAACAGTGGACCTTGTTAAGTGCAGCTTCACAAATTAATATGAAATATAGTGCTTTTTCATAAGCTTGAGAACCAGATTTAAAAGCATATTGGTGTTTGTACACAGCAGGCCGTAATGATCCATTATCCCGCAGACAGAGGAGCTTGCAGCAACACATAAAGAAGATGCAATTGGGCCATCTGCTTTGATTTCTGCAGTGTCCCCAGAGATCCAAGGGAGGGGCTGACAGTCCTCTCCATCTGCCCTTACATTATCAATTACAGTTGAATTATGCCGTGCGCTGCAGGGCTGGCAGATACGGATGGGAGATTGTGGCACCTGAAAAATATAGAAGAAAATCCATATGTTGGGAGCCAGCTGTTTATTTACAAGTCCTTGACATATTTCCTCACTTTCTCGGCTGCTGCCTTTTTTAAGGTTCCTAGAGACATTTCAGTTTAGTGTGAACTTGAGAAGAAATTAGGTGCAGCAGCATAGCACCACATGAATAATATTTCAGTTTCCTTTTTTACAGTTGAAGTGTGCACGGAGCAAAAAACATCAGGTCGAACAGATTTTAAATTATGAAAAAAAAAAAGTTGGGCAAACATCTGGGGTGGCGGCTACAGCTTGTTATGTTTATAAAACATGTTAGAACAGGCGGGGCCAGGCGCACTGTACATTTTTGGCAGCTTAGAAATCATGTGTAAAACTGTAACTTTTATGAAATGGCAAGTGTTTACGAAAGCTCGGGGAGTAGGGAGGTAGACATCGGAGTGGCCGGCCCTTTCATGAAGCCTCTTACCGCAACTTCTAGGAATGCGGCTAGAAGGGTGCGAGGTTTTGTTTTGTTTTGACTGGTCTTTTTTTTTTTTTTCCTTTTCCTTGGGCAACAAGGGGCTTACCTTGTTCCCGGTTCAGTCCCTTCTAGACTTGGGAGGGAGAGAGCTAGCGTGGTTTTATGCTGCGGTATTGCTTCCAAGCGTGTGGGAGTTTACACTTGGTTCTCATTTCACGCCATGTCCTCTCCCCACAGCCACTCAACCGGAGAGCGTGTGTGCGCGTGTTTGCTCAGCTGGGGTTCCAGGCCAGTGCTTCAAGAGCCTGGGGGAAGTGTCCTTGTCATCTGGATTCAGCACTGTCGGGCGGCAGGGGACAGGAGGCCTCATGCTGGCTATGGGGGGAGACTGTTTTTGAGATGCCCCTCACCCTCCCCAGAAGCAGAGATCTTTGCAGGGTCAATGAAGAGACTCGGACTGGAAGTCAGGCCCCTTGCCTGGTGGCTCAGTCGGTTAAGCGTCTGCCTTCGGCTCAGGTCGTGATCCCAGTGTCCTGGGATCCAGTCCCACATCGGGCTCCTTGCTCGGTGGGGAGCCTGCCTCTCCCTCTCCCTCTGCTGCTCCCCCTGCTTGTGCGCTCTCTCTGAGACTAAAAAATAAATA
This sequence comes from Leptonychotes weddellii, assembly GCF_054177405.1. Classification (NCBI taxonomy): domain Eukaryota; kingdom Metazoa; phylum Chordata; class Mammalia; order Carnivora; family Phocidae; genus Leptonychotes; species Leptonychotes weddellii. Next base: position 28,834,397 of record NC_138384.1, read on the forward strand.
AAATCTTAAAAAAAAAAAAAAAAAAGAAGTCAGGCCCCAATTTTTCACCATTTCCCTTGCCACTCAGGGCCAGTTCAGAGGGCCTCCTTGTCTGTAGGCTAACTCCGAGATCCTAGCACTTAACACTTGGTCTCTTGCATTCTACTTTGGAAGCAAGTCATAGGCGTTAGATCATTACCTGAGAGCTTCCTGAAGGAAGGGCTGAGCTTACTTATTTTTGCTTCTTTTTTAAGACCAGCCTGACACCTGGCGTTCCCCCGAGAGTTCATAAAACGTTGGGTGAATGAACAAATGAATGAATGAATGAATGATGCCTTGGGATTTTCTGTACGTGAAGGAAGAGGCTTAGCAGGGCAAGTGCAAAATCTAGGAACGACAGAATTCTGTTGTTTGTGATGTGGCCGTTGGGATGCCAGCTTCTGGCTACTGAGGATGCCTCTCTAATCTGACAGCTGTAGGCAGCAGGAACGTGCCTTTCTCTTTGCGACCACTGGGCAGCTCCCTGGAGAAGGGAGGACCCCCTGGCGGTTGTGTTCACAGGCTCTGCTGACTACTCCTCTTTGTCCCACAGCCTCCTAGTCCCTGGGCTCTACTGGCTTTCTCCCCGTGTCCTGCTGGGTCCTCACTGCCTGTGCTCACAGCACACATAATCACTCCTAGCCTCATGGGACGTGAGGTCACATGTGCACAGTGATCCCCACGGCGCTTCAGAGTGGAGGCTCAGTGCCTGAGAGCTTTCCTACCACAGTGCCAGGATCCTCTATAATAATTTGTGGGGCCCAGTGCAAAATGAAGATGTGGGGCTCCTTGATCAAAAATGAAGAATTTCAAGGTGGTGACAGTGAAGCCTGAACTGAGCCCTTCTGAGCAGCGGTTGGGGGCCCCTCTAAGCGGGGGCCTGGTGCAGCTGCTCAGGCCACATACCCAGGAGGCTGGCCCCCACTGATGCTGGTGCTGCCTGCTGCCACATCTGCTGGGGCCAGGCCCACCCTTACTACTTCCTCCTCTCCCCCCATCATCCTCTTCCTCCGCAAGGCATTACACAAGAAACCCTTCCCCTACTTCCTGTCTCCGTCTTTCCCTTTGCTGCAGCTTTTTCACTCAGATACTGAATGGAGCCTCAAGGTGGTCTCCACATTTTCCTTTCCTACTTCTGACTTCCCTTCTGATGGACTTGAAATGTCTCAGCTTTTGGTCCCTCTCTTGAGACCTCACCTGGTAGTACCTATCCCAGAGTGCTGCTGAACATGTTGCTTTAGTAATAATACACACACACATATATATATATATTAAAACAGAATCGGATTGGTTTTTCTTTTCTTTTTTTTTTGCTATTTGTTCATTCAGTCATCTGTTTATTTAGCATCATTTATTGATTCCCAGAATCCACAAAGATGGAATGAAGGCCAGGATAGCCTCCATTATTTTTGAATATTTTTGCTGATTTCTCCATCCTCTCCTCCATGTCTGTAATCTACTCTTCATATCATACTTAAGGAGAAAGGATAGAGCAATAGGATCACTCAGAGAGGCGACCTGAATTGGCTACGACTACATAGGAGGTTAGGGGCTGCTGCGGACTCGGTTTGCTGAAGCTCTAATCTCAGTGTGACTGTACTGGCAAACAGGACCTTTATGGAGGTAATTCATATTAGAAAAGGTCATGAGAATGGGGCCCCCATCTGATAGGACTGGTGTCATTATCAGACAGAGACACCAGACACCCCTCACTTTCTCACTATGCACCCACAGCGGGTAGACCGTGTGAAGACTCAGCGAGAAGGCCCCTGTCTGCAAGCCAGGAAGATTTCTCACCAGAAACCAAATTTGCTGGCCTCAATCCTGAACTTCTGGCCTCCAGAACTTGGAGAAAATAAACTTCTGTTGTTTAAGCGCCCCAGTCTGTGCTATCTTATGGCCGGTCAAGCAGCCTGATAGGGTGGCAAAGCCAGGATGGGAACCTAGCCTTCACCACCAAGCAGTGACTTCTGAGCTAGCCTCTAAAGTCCTTGCAGATGGTGATTGAGCCTTTTATGTCTCCTGCAGCTTCCAGACTCCAACTGAGCCTGCAAGAGAGGCAAAATGACGGTGACGCATGCCCAAGGGACAGAAGAAAGTCACCGATGCTCCAGCAGCTTGTATCTTTGATCACTTATGTTTTGGTCATCTAGTACTCCTTCACAAATCACCACATAAGCTGATGGCTTAAAACAGCAACAGCTATGCACTTGCTCTGGATTCTATAATTGAGGCAGGGTTCGAAAGGGAGAGCTCATCTCTGCTGCCTGTGGCCTCAGCTGGAATAGCTCCTCTGGGGGTGGAGGGTCCACTTCTCAGATGGCTTACTCCCATGGATAGCAAGTTTGGAATGCTGGCAGTCCACAAGGAGCTCAGCTGGGGCTACCCGCCCTGTCTTGTTTCTCCTCCATGGGCTCTCTCCCCGGCTGGGCTGGACTTCTCCCAGCATGATGGGCAGGTTCCCAGGGGGAGCATCCTAAGAGCAAGTGTTCTAAGAGACAAGTCCCAATGTCCGAGCTTGCACTGCCCAGTACAGTAGCCACTAGCTACATGTGCACTTGAAGTACATTTAGTCTGACTCAAGATGTGCATTAAGTGCAAAATACGCACCAAGTTTGGAAAACTCAGTCCAAACAATAAAAGGAAAAATGCCACTAGTACCTTTTTTCAGTATCGATCACATTTTTGAAGAATATTTTAGATATATTGGGCTAAACAAGATACGCTATTAAAATTAACTTCATCTGTTTCTTTCGCTTTGCTTCTAATGTGACTGCTATAAAATTGGAAATTACGTCTGTGGCTCACATTATATTTCTATTGTGCTGGTCCCTGAGCTTACCCTGAGTTCTGCTTGTGTCGTGCTTGTTAATTTATCAGGAACCAAAGCTGGTCACATGGCCAAGCCAGACTCATCCTGGGAAGCGGCTCCTCGAAGGTTTGAATGCTGGGAGGAGGGATGCATTGGAAACCACCCAAGTGACGTTCTACCACAACTTTCAAGGTTTCCATTTTGTTCAATTTTAAGACAATGCAATACATTTTTGTAAAAAGACCTGATACGAAAAGCTCTATAAAAAGTCAGAAAAAAACTTCAACTTCATACATAATAGGATATAGTATTGTGGGTGTTTCAGCAGTGACTATGCAAGTATTCACCGCCTGTTGTATGCAAAGCACCAGGTGCTGAAGAGAGGAGTAAAAGATTCCCGAGTGGCTTGAAACTTGAGAAATTCACAATGAATTTCTGGAAGAATGAACAATATAAAAGTGTGCCATATTAAGACCTGGTTGTGCGTTACAAAATACCCACTGTGTGGACTACTTGCTTATCCATTGTCTCTCCAATTATATCATGTCTTCTGTGTGTGTGTGTGTGTGTGTGTGTGTGTGTTTCCCCATTTAGGGTTCCTGAGATTCTAATTGAGGAGATTGGAAGTAGAACCAGCATAGGAATGTTTCATGATTATAATTTAACAAGATCATTTTTCTGTGCATTTCTAGTGGAGAACCCTAGCAGGGTGTGTCTCATGGGTCTTCACAGGAGATGGAGAAAGAAGAGCAGTGAGGCCAAGGGTGTTTCTGGAAGAAGAGATCCTTACAGGTGGGCTGGGCTTCGGCCCCTGCTGACAGTTCAGAGGATGCTAAGACTTTCACAGTATCATGTCCCATCAGCAGACAAAGCTTGTGAGACTGCTTCACCCTCAGGCATCTTGGGGGTGGGGGTGGCAGTGAGCGAGTTTCGAATGTTTGGTCTCAGTAGCGGGGGCTTGGGTTATGACGTCCGCCCAGGGAGGGAAGGTGGCCATAGTAGTTTGCTAGGGTTACCATAACACCGCCCCACACGCTCGGTAGCGTAAGTGACAGAAATTCATTTTCTCACAGTTCGGAGGCTGGAAGGCCACGACAGGGTTGGCTTTTCCCTGGCTTGTAGATGCCATCCTGTCCCTGTGTCCTCACATGGTCTTACCTCCATTGTGCCGTGTCCTAATCTCCTCCTCTTACAAGAACACCACCAGTCATATTGGATCAGGGCCCATCCTGACACTGTCATCTTAACCACTTCTTTGAAGGCCCTGTCTCCAAATACTGTCACATTCTGAGGTACCAGGGGTTAGGACTTCAGCAGATGAGTATTCAACATTTCTGTGGAATACAATTTAACCAATAGCAAATTATTTCTGGGATGGGCCCTCTCTCTGACAGAATGATTTCTGTTGTCCAAACACCTAACAATTTTTTTGAAAAGTAGAAATAGATATAATATCCCAGATGGATTACAAAGTTGCCTGTTTCTTCCTTTCTGAGGCCATCTTTCTGTGGCGAAATGAGATCAAAAGGCAGGGTTGCATAATTAAGAGGAAAACAGAGTTCAGTAAGTGTTGCTGCTTGCATATACACATGCAAACACATTGGAGGGCCCTTTCTGATACCTCTGTTTGCCCTCGCATGGGTCAGAAGCAGTGCCTTAATTAAAATAAGAAGAGCCCTGGGGCTCCAGACAGGAGAGGCTTCTCTGAGAAGCCAGGGCAGCACTGGGCTGTAGACCCCAATATCCCATTCCTACAGTCAGGGAAGTCGGGTTTAAGTCATAACCACATGAGAACACTGAACTCTGTTCAGTGCCTAGAACTTTTCATACTGTAGGTAATTAATACTTATTAGGGAATCACTGCTGAAACACCTAAAACACTCTAGCCTATTATGTACTGAAGCTGGAAGAGTTTTCTCTGACTCTTTATAAAGCTTTTTATATTAAGTCATTTTACATAATTGTATTGCTTTTGAAGTTGAACAAAATGGAAGCATTGGAAGATGTGGTATAACATTAAGGATGCATTAACTTAGCTAAGACAGAGGGAAAAGCATTCTAGAAAGAAGGAACAGCATGTGCAAGAGATGGAAGGGGCAGGGTAAATTCCAAGGCTGGAAAGTTGCCCAGTGGGATTGCAGCAGATGGCAAGGGGGTGTATACTGGGAGACGTGGTCTGGGGCTTTAAGAGTGTGTCATTTGGGGATGGGTAGAATCGCAGAATCTTCCATCTCTGTCTTAGAGGGCTTTCCAGGTAGGCCGTGTGTTTTCTTTCACTGTATTGTTTTTCGTGCCTACTACCCTATGTCGGAAATTTCCAAGGATTCAGGTGAGTGAGTGTCACCTCCGTGTCTCAGAACTCAGCTTTTCTCCTTGACCCCCAGTCCCCGTGACAAGGGAACTTCCTAGCAGGTGGTTACAAAAAATATTCATTCCTTGACCACTAACTTCCTACTGTACCCTAACTTCCTACTTACACATTTTCAGGAGCCTCTCCCAGGGCTGCAATGGGGGGGTGCCTACCCTCTCCTCTGATAATACCCAGTCTGACAGCAACAGCTCCACTTGACATCTTCCATTTTTTATCTCTGTCTCTGGCTCCCCTTTCCAGAAATCTTAACTGTGAGGTTACTTGAAGGTGTCTCGACTGATCAAGCCTGAGGAAGTCCTACTCACGTCTGTGTGGAGGGTCTTAAGCTTGGGGACTGATAATCCCATC
>NC_138384.1:28840445-28863045 GCF_054177405.1 Leptonychotes weddellii
GCCCTAGTTTAAAACCTCCCAGTGGCTTGGGATAAAAGCCACTTCTGTATCACGCGTGGCTTAAGAACCTTGTGTGGTCTGGCCCCAGCCTCTCCAGCCCCATTTCCCGTTACCACCACACTGTGTCACACTGGGCACCTTTGAGTCCTTCGGATTCATCCTGCTCCCTCCCAGTTTTTGTACGCGCTGTACCTCCTTTTTGGAATGCTTTCCCCTCCGTCTTAACCAAATTAACTCATCCTTAATATTTAACTCAAATTTATAATTTCTTTACATTTATCATGATCCCTTGCATTTTTCTTCTATAACATGTGGCATGATGGCAGTGCTGTATCGATCCATTTGACACCTGTGTCATGTTATCTCCCCCAGTAGAGAGTAAGCTCTGTGAGGTCTGGCCCCGGGACCATTTCTGCGGGCCGATGTATGCCCAACTTTAACACAAGGCCTGCAATGTAGCAGCTACCTGTTAATATTTGTTGAATGAGTGAATGACTGAATGAGTGAAAAAAAATCTTCCTTTATACTCCCCTTCAGGCATAAGCAAGATCAATAACAGTCGTTGTAGAAAAAGGCAGTCTCCGTCCGGGCACGCAGTCCACTATGTAGAAAATATTGCACCACTGATCCTACAAAGCAATCCGTTTCTCTTGCAAGTTATTTGTTGGTTTTGCAGGAGAGCGTCCCGCCCCAGAGACAGTGATGTTCATGCTGGGGGTGGGTGAGGAGGGGTGTCTGAGGAAGAAGACTCCAAGTGAGCTGACCTATTTCTCTGTTCCTTACATGTACAGAGTCTACCTCTACATTTATTTGCCCACCTTTTTCTACCATTTCTTCCTTCTCAACCCAAGTTATAGTTCTTTTCCAAAGGTTGTTGGTGTGAAAGGAGAATTGGTTCAGGTCATAAATAAGATTCAAGGGGAGTCATTAGCATAGGTTTGGGGGACGACGGCCCCTCCCTCCTCCTCTATAATTTATTGTTTTTCTTCTGTAGGAAGCCAAATGATATTTCTCTAATTAACAGACACAGGCAACTATCGTATAAATCAACCTCATAGCCTTTTTAGTGATGCAATCACTTTATGATCAGGGGATATAAATTAAACATCACAAATGCATCTCAAGCAGCAGAACATAATGGGAATAAGAGAGAGGGGTTGGCTAGCTCTGGGGATTGTGGGCACTGAGAGGGATCTTCGCTCTGGAAGCTGCTGATTTTGCCCCAACATCGCCGGGGGACGGGGTATGATCTGCGCGTGGATAGGGACGCCATACATTCTTGTCCTTGCTGTTGTACATTGCCTGTAGGTGTGAGTGACTGCATGAATGTGCATGGAGAGCCTAGGACCTGGGTAGAAGCCTCAGCCTTGGTACCTGTTCCCTGTGTGACCTTTGGGAAGTCACTCGCATCTATGAGCTCTGTTTTGTCATCCATCAGTTGGAGATAATCATAGTACTTGCTTCATAACATGATTGTGGGCATGAATGCATGAATGCATGCAAGGCACTCACAATAGTGTCAGACATGTAAAGGGAAATTTAATTCGTTTGAACTCTTACGATTGGGATTATCATCATTATTATTATCCCCAGCCTCAAATTCCATGTCTCCCCATTTAGTGGACATAATCACTTAAGATGCTGATTTCTGGGCCACAGTCTGATTCCACAACCTGGGGTAGAGCCTAGAACTCTACATTTTAACAATGTTCTTGATGCTTCTGATGCTGGCCGTCTGTGAATCACATCACTAGTCAATGGCATGCATAGAAAATTGAGGCTTTTACTAAATACCTAGGTAGCTCAGCCTAAATGCTACCCACTAGGAATAAGACAGCACCAAATAACATCCAGAGAGCAGATTTAAACTTATTTTTATACTTCCTTCTAGGAAGTGGCCTCTGGGTGGAGTGGCTTTGCTGGAAGCACCATCCTTTCCTTCCTCCTTCACTCAGAGCTAGATTCCTGTGAGTGTGGAGCATGGCTGGAGATGAGGCCCCATCTGGAGATAAGGGGGGTTGGGGAGGATTGAGCTACAGTGAATCCTTTCTAAACACATACCCTCGGGTATGCTCTTCCTCTCCACCGCTCTCTCTTTCCCCAGACTTGGTAGTTTCTTTTAATAGTTCCTCCCAACACAGAACCTTGGGGAGGGGGTACTATGTTAGAGTTTATAAAACACCTATGTGCTCATGATCTCATGGAAAATTCCCAATCCTTGAGACTAGTAGTGAAGAGAGATTATTATCCCCATTTAACAGATGAGAAGACTGAGGTTCAGAAATAAAAGAGGATTTTCCTGAGGTCACACAGTTCTTAAGGGATAAACAAGTCTTGACTCCAGGAGTTTTAATCTTAAATCTGCTATGGTGTTTGGCACTGTGACATAGAGGCTTTGGTTTATTTCCTTGCTTAGAAACAAATGGTTGTGGTATATGTACAGTCATGTATAGACAATCATATTTTGAGATGGAGCACACATGTGTCTGTGTCAGTGTGTCTATCTGTGTATTGGGGGTGGTGGTGCAGAGCCCCTTATTATGTAGCTCCTCATCCCTTTGCCCTGCATCTTCCGGGGGCTCCCAGGGTTATTGCACTTACCCCAACCTCAGTGCCTCAACTAAGTTTTCCACAGTCAACTAAAAGAACACTGTCTTGTGCTCCTGGGTGGCCCAGTTGGTTAAGTGTCTGCCTTTGGCTCAGGTCATGATCCTGGGGTCCTGGGATCGAGCCCCGCATCAGGCTCTCTGCTCGGTGGGGAGCCTGCTTCTCCCTCTGCCTGCTGCTCTGCCTACTTGTGCGCTCTCTGTCTCTGTGTCAAATGGATGAATGGAATCTTTAAAAAAAAAAAAAAGAACGCTGTCTTGAGACCATTTCTGTCATTTGAAGCATGCTCAGTAGCCATAGTCTCTAGATGTCATGGAGCATTTTGTGGAACATCATGATATTTTAGAAGTTGAAAGAATTATGTGTTTGAGGACACATGGGGCATTTCCTTCTCCCCTTTGGCCCTTCTATCCAGTCATCTAAGACATTTCTGTGGCTGCTGCTCAAGAAAAGGATGGCCCAAACACATGGAGAGAGAAAAAGGAGGACTCCTGTCTTGGCTTTTGCATTCCCAAAGCCTGGACTGAAGGGTGAGGGGAAGACCCACAAGCATCATTTGAGCATAGGTCTGGGGAAAGCGTAATAGGCAAGGAATCAAAAAAAGCCCTAGAGTTTGGGAAGGGAAAGTATGGCAGGGAAATAAAGAGGGAAAGAGCTTGTGGGTTTGTTGCACAGGCTCTGAATGGAGGGAGCATGTGGGGCAGAGCAGAGCCAGCATCCAGAGGCTCCTCAGCCTCTGCCAAAGCATCCTCCAAAGCGGCGGTTTGCTCTTGGGAGATGAATGGGGGCCTCTTCTTTATCTGCAGGAGCCCAGCCACCACTCAGCTGAGTGCTGGCTCACAGAGCCTGCCCTGGGGATCTATAGTGGCTGCTCTTCCCATTGGATGAGCCCCTGGGACCCAGTAAGGAAGCTGTGGGATGACTGGCCCCAAGATTGAACTCAGACCCCATCTGACCTACCCCATGTGACCAACCCCCATTTCCATACCATGGGACACTTGCACACATCGGAGGCATCCTGGACATCCACAGGGTGCTGGAGTGGGTTTTGGTTTTTGTTTTGAGGTTTTTTTTAAGAGTTCATTTTTTAGGAACAGTTTTAGGTTCACAGCAAAATTGAGAAAAAGGTGCAGAGATTTCCCGTATATGCCCCACCTCCCCCCAACACATGCATTGTTTTTCTCATCAATGTTGCCCTGGTGAGACATTTGTTACAATTTAATGAACCTACAGTGACACATCATTATCACCCAGAGTCCAGAGTTTACAGTAGAGTTCATTCTTGGTGTTGGGCATTCTATGGGTTTGGACAAATGTATAATGCCATGTATCCACCATTTTAGTCTCATAAAGACTATTTTCACTGCCACAAAAATCCTCTGTGCTCTGCCTCTTCATCTCTCCCTGTCCCCAGCCCCTGACAACTGATCTTTTACAGTCTCCATAGTTTTGTCTTTTCCAGAATGTCAAATAGTTGGAATCTCATCGTACCCAGGCCTTCCAGATTGGTTTCTTTCACTTAGCAATATATATTTAAGGTTCCTCCCTGTCTTTTCATGGCTTGATAACTCATTTCCCTTTTAGTGCTGAAAAATATCTCATTGTATGGATGTACCACAACCTATTTATCCATTCAGCTACTGAAGGATATCTTGGATGCTTCCAAGTTTTGGCAATCATGAATCTAGCTGCTATAACTATCATGTACAGGTTATTTTATGGACATTGGTTCTCAACTGCTTTGGGTAAATACCAAGAGGCAAGATTGCTGGATCATATAGCAAGACTAAGTTTAGTTTTGTAAGAAATCTCCCAACTGTCTTCCCCAAGTGGCTGTACCATTTTACACTCCAACTGGCTATGAATGAGAGTTCCTGTTGTTTCAAATCCTTGACAGCGTTTGGTGTTGTCAGCCTTCTGGATTTGGGTCATTCTAATAGGTCTGTAGTAGTTATCTCACTGTTGTGGAGTGGAGTTAGGATGGAAACCCTCAGCCTCAGTATTTGAGTGGGACCAGTTGAGCCATATCAGAGATCTCTTCCTTCCCCAAAGCCAAGATGGTGGCCAACAAACATATGTTCTATGTATATACCTGGGAAATGAGGCCATGAAATCTTGCACCAGATCTGATACGATTTTATACTATATTTGAATATAGACACAGGAAATCAAGTGCTGATAGTTTAGAAGAAATTATGGGAGGGAAAACTTGAAGTGAGAAAATCTATCACTTCTTTTTCATGCATGCATTTATGGATTGGTTGCTATAGTATCCATTGGCTGCAAATCTGAAAAGTAGAGCCAGTATTTGATAACAGTAGTATGATCCTTGGCTTGGCTTGTGGAGCATCAGTTTCCAGGTGATTGTGTTCTAAGAATCCCTACTCTTTTCCTCTGGAGTAATATCCAGTTTGCTTGCAGACAATCCTGATGCCTGACACCGGGGCTTCAGAGTGGTGACAAGGCAAGGGTGAGTGTGGGCCATGGCAGTGTCCTTTCCACAATGGCTACCTGTGGCACTTTTAAAGTCACAGGAAATATATGGTGTCCTAATTACCTTGCTTTTCTTAAATGTGAGCCACAATCCATGAGGCCAGTCTATCATTTTGCTGCTCCCAATCTGATTCAGCTGAAATCCAAAGCCATTAAAAATCTTCTCGAAGAATCTTGAGATAACATGGCTGCCAAATTTCTGCTTTTACCACTGTGTCTTTTGTCCCCCGCTGCTATTCTGGACTCTGAATTCCATCCTGTGTCAGCAGTCTTCCTGTTAAGGCCCTATTGATCTGGAGACGGATGAACTTATTTTTCTTTTCAAGGTATGAAAGTACACGTGGTCCTAGCACTTAACTCAATGGTGGGAGGAAGTCAGCTTCCAGCCCCCCTTTGCCCACCATGTCTAATTAACATGGAGTCTACCTTCTTTGATGAGTTCATAAGTGTTTCACAGACAGGCGGGATGTAGCAACTTTGCAAGACACTGTTTAAAGATCTTCGACATCTGAGAAAGCCACAAAATCCAATAATCCTACTTTCAGAACTCCAGGGTGTCCACTGAGATCAATCTCATATCTAAACATCACATAAAGAGAGTGCATTGCATTATAGACTGGTTTCTATTGAACACCACCTAAGAAACAGCATTAGACAGTTTTGGAAAAAAAAAAATGGAGTCTATACCAGAGGGAATGGACAAGATTGTCAAATTCTGGAAAAATTTCCCCTTGATTAAAGCTGCACTTCCAAAATCGTTACATTCTTAACAAAAATCAGCTTAGCTCCAGTTTATCTTTCGGACAATTTCTTGATGGATTCAATGTTGGGAATAAACTGGAGGGGCTCTTATATTCTTCTTTGGACACAAACAAAGCTGTTACGAATTCTTTCCTTGTTAACTGCAGTAATGCCTGCATAAGGTCCTGCGGAGGGGGTTCATAGGTGTTGAAGGTTGTTTTTTCTTGGTGGGGGGCACCTAGTCCTGGGCTCGTTCTGGCGCGTGCCCCTCAATGCAAAGTGTGTCTAGGTGTTTGTAAGGAGACAGGACCCAAGCACCAGAAAAGGGAGTGTTGGCTTCAGATGTGTGCAGAGCTTCCTTTGCTGATGCTGAAGGGAGCAGTGAAATCCTATAGCGGTGTTCTTTCCTAAAAAATAATAGCATTGAGACATGCTTTCCATTTTTCTTCAGGAAAGAAATAGATTTACTTAGCTTAACATATTTTATTTAACTTTCTCAGTGTTGTTATTTTTTTCATTGTTAATATTTCCCAACCTGTGCTCTCTGGAACACTAAATCCCTGTTATGAGAACCCTTAATGAAGCTTGAGAAAGGTTGAAATTTTAAAAGGCTACTTCACTGCAGGACTTTTTAGAGCTTTAAATCTGATAAGATGTCCTGAGAATCTCCAAGTGCTTGGGGAGAGAAACTAATGTGAGTTTCTGAAGTCTATTTGATCCTGAAATTCTTTATCAGCAAACCTCTCGCTCCCGACTGGCTTTTTGGGAAGATGCTTTTGGAGAACGCTGTTCTAGGTGCACAGCACATTTCATTAACACCTCACAGTTTAGTCTGAGAAGGAGAGCTCCAAAAGAAAGGAAAGTCAGGTGGGTTAGGGTTTCCCTTAAAATACTCTCCCACATCTTCTTTGAGCCATACCGTCCCCCCCCCCCCCCCAGGCTGGTTTTCCATAACAGCAACAATTGCCTAAGCCTCCAATTCAAAGGCAGTAATTGGTCATTTGGCCGGATCTGAGCTGTCATAGATACAAACAATAGCTGAGCATTTAGTTAGATTTCTTTGAGCAGCTCCAGTTTCCTCATGCCTCTTCTCTACCTGTATGCTTGAGAAGCTCTGAGTCAGGAAGTCCTGTCTATTTCATGCTCACCATCTAGGTAAAAAAGGAAAAAAATCATCTCCGAGCTGGAGCTGTTTTTCATACAAAGTAGTTCAGATCCACCTACTTTCTAGCAATCATAAAGCTGCTTCTTGTCTTTCTGAGTATCTTATGATATGCCCTGTCAGCCAATGTAGGCACCTGAAGCTTGGATCTCAGTGTTTTAGTCTACTTTATGGGTACTCATATCACTTTATCTCACCTAACTCCCCATTAGCCCACCTTTCTCTCCCTCCCTCCCTCCCTCCCTCCCTTCCTCCCTTCCTCCTTCATGCTCTCACTCTCGCTCTAGCTCTCTCTCTCTCAAAAGGGGTTTAATCTTGAATTTTCGCTTACTAGGATGTGGGCCAATGCCCTTGGGGACATGTGCAGATGTAGAATTTGGGGACAAAAACAGATCAGAGGAGAGTTAAATCAGATGCCCCTACCTGAGAACCCTAATGTCCTCACACTATGCTCTGTCTGACCTCTATCTTGTACTAGTTCCAACTTAAGTAAATTCCATGGCATTTAGTTGTTGAGACACTAACTCTTTTATGGCAAAATGAATTAGTAGGTTATTTATATATTTTAAACTTACTTAGATACTGCCTTAAGGCTCACAGCCAAGTCAATAAAGTTATGTTTGAAGATGGAGTTTGAAATTCTATTTTCATTCATTTTAATGGTTTACAAGCAAATTGCATTTTCTACTTCATTCGGTGACATAAGTCAATAGGTATCCAATGTAAATGTAGTTCATTTATATCTGAATTGATGTTCTGTCCACCATTACCTTATGTTTCTAATGCATTCTGATACATTAGTAAATAGGCTTGTCTGATTAATCATTAACACATGAAAAGAATTAGCTGCTGCCTGCCAAATGGAATTATTGACACTGATAAGAGGACCAATGATGGTATCACCTGGAAATGGAGTATGGGGGTATTGAAAAAAAAATGCCTCAACAAATATGGAGAACCCTGAAAGTGTTTCATTAATTCTTCTTGTGATAGACGTTCTATACTTCTCTTAAAAAAACAATTTTCCAACATTCAAACTTGATGAAAGAAAGTCTAGATTTACTTCACAAACTTAGCTGCCTAAAGTCTAAATACTAAATAAGAAAATCTAAAATCTAAATAAAACTTGATCACTACCCATGGAGGGTGAGAGAGGTTTTAGAACCTTTGAGAAGAAAACAGAACACAAACCAAGCCCCCTAGAAGCCCCCTCTATTGTGATCCACAGCCTGAAGTGGAGTCTTATTAAACCTGAATACCTCTGTTCCAAGTGGCCCCATCTCAATTTTGGCTAGAGAAATTTGTGTGTGCACACACGCATGCACACGCACACACGGGTGTGCATTTACATGATCCTTCGTAGAAACCCCACGCTGCACATCTTCTCCACCAATGAAGCCCTCATGTGGAACTTCGGCAAGGGGGCCAGCCTTGAGGTCTGTAATGCAACTCCAGCGTGTTCCTGGGCTAAGACAGCACAACATACCTAAAAGGGTCATAGCCCTATCATTTTGAAAATGCCCATGTAATTCTGTTTTGTTATTGTCTGAGCCATTAGATTTAAAAGCTCTTCTGTGTGATTGCCAAGTACATTAATGTGAACAAATGATGAAAGTCTAGCTGCTGAGCTGCCCGAACTCATGCAAGTGTCTTCAGGCAGCTCCTCAGTGTGGCAGCATGTGGCAGGTCACTTTTGCTGAGATTTGCTTTCTTCTGGGCTTTAGAGCCATATGGACTATGGTGCAAAAGAAGAGCTGTTTGTGGGCACATTTGCTCCAGCATGACCTGAAGCCGAGGTGCTGAGTGCCTGTGACATATGGCTGATAAAGGGGCCCATCCCCTTAGGAGATTTCATTACTGAGCAAGGATGCCGAAGAAATAGAAGTCAGGAACCTAACTTCGAACGTGTCTTTGGTGATTCACATTCTCTCGTTCCTCGGTTTCCCCACCCGTGTGTCAAGTGATAATAATAATTGTTGTCCTTCCTACTTTCCAAGGTGTTTGAATTTCAGATGATTGTGAAAACATTAAGGAGGGGCATATTAAATGCCAGATGGCAGAGGTCCTGTTTTTACTGGAGTATGTCTTCTCTCTTTAAAATTAAAAGCTACTTGGGGCGCCTGGGTGGCTCAGTCGTTAAGCGTCTGCCTTCGGCTCAGGTCATGATCCCAGGGTTCTGGGATCGACCCCCACATCGGGCTCCCTGCTCAGCGGGAAGCCTGCTTCTCCCTCTCCCACTCCCCCTGCTTGTGTTCCCTCTCTCGCTGTGTCTCTCTCTGTCAAATAAATAAATAAAATCTTTAAAAAAATTAAAAAATAAATAAATAAAATTAAAAGCTACTTGAAGACCTATACTATGGGTTCCCAAGCAGCAAAGACTGAACAAAGTATTTCTTTAATTAATCAAATGAAAAGTACGTGTTTCATATTCTTATTTCAAGTTTGGGCCAGAGCCTTCTCTTATGTTTAATGTCACCTTCAGACTCGTGTTTTGTTCATTCACTAGTCTACGTACTGTGTAATGCATGGATTTCTTCTGAGGTTTGTGTTGTCTCAGAAGGTAGGATAACCAGAGGACCTGTGTGGGTCCTTGGTCCCAGATACTTTCTTTGATCTTGGTTCTAGTGGGAGACTTTCTCTATTGTTTACATAGGAAAAGTTTCTAGCGCTTGGCAAAAGAGGGACATGCAGGGACATAAAAATGCATGATTCACTGGGGGTTGAAGAGCTGAGGGCACCAGAGGTAGAACAAGAAAAAATGGTGGTTATGACAATAGGCTCAGAAGCCTGATTGCCTGTGTTCTCATCTTGGGCCTCTCGCTTATAAGTTGTGTGGCTTAGGGCAAAGTTATTGTTAACACATCTCTGCCTCAGTTTCCTCATTGGTAAAACAAGGCTCGTAATACCACCTAACTCATGGGATTGTCAAGAAGAGTAAAGGAGTAAAGCACATACAGCACTGAGTATAACGTCTGGCATGTAGTGAGCATTCAGAAAATCTCACTATCGTGTTTTTTGCTGAAGATAATGATGATGGTGGTGATGGTGATGGCGATGGTGATGGTGGTGGTGATACTGACAGTGGTGATGATGTTGATGATGGTGATGATGGTGATGATCGTGGTGATGATGATGGTGATGGTGATGGTAGTGGTGATAATGGTTGCAGTGGTGGTGGAGGTGGCAATGGCGGTGATGATGGTGATGGTGGTGGTGGTGGTGGTGGTGGTGGTGATAGTGGTGGTGATGGTGGTGGTGGTGATGGTGATGGTAGTGATGGTGATGGTAGTGGTGATAGTGGTGGTGATGATAGTGATGATGTTGATGGCGATGGTGATGGTGGTGGTGATGGTGATGGTAGCGGTGATAGTGGTGGTGATGATAGTGATGATGTTGATGGCGATGGTGATGGTGATTGTAGTTATGGTGATGGTGGTGATGGTGGTGATGGTGATGGTGATGGCATTGATGCAGAATTAGTGGCAGGTGGGTTTGGCTGCCTGCTAGATAGGATGTGAAAAGTTCTGAACATGGCTCTTAGATTTCCTTGGGTGTCACCAATGTGATCGGGTCCTCATGGTGACTCCTACCTGGGTGATTAAAGATCTCTTTCCCCAAACTCTGCCTTTTTTGCCTATTCCATTTTTTTTTTAGGGCTTGTCTCTCTGTTTCGCTGCCATATCACCAGTGCCAAGAATAGTGCCTGGTGTCTAGTTGGCACTCAATATTTGTTAAACATATGAACGACTCTTCTACTCCCCAGAGTGATTCCTTTGCTTTTTCTGTTTGGTTGGAGACACATTTGCCAGATGCATTGCCACAGAGTTCCTTTCCTTACACCTAAAATAAGAGTAATAGAGGACTGTTATTCTCTTAATAAAATAGTTTGTTTGGGTATATTAACACCAGGCCCTATAAATACCAGTCTTCGTCTCCACCACACTACACATCTGGGGATCCATTGGAGTCACCCTTCGATGAAGCAGTCACTGAGAAAGCACTCAGTAGGAACACAAGGACTTTCTTATGCTTTCTTCCCCAAGCTGGATCCTCATGTAATCACTTTGCTTCCTAAAACAGCACCCTGAAAGGTGGCAGCAAACCAGTCCCTGGGCAGGGGCAAGAAAGCCAGGAAGTGGGATATTTTATTAATTATTACAAAAATAAACTGCAGGGCTGAGACTTGCTACCGCAAAGCACAAGTGTGAAAATCCCACTTTGCTAGTGAAGAAAAAACTCCTTGTTAACTACAAAGATCTTCCCTCAGCAACATGTAAAGTAGGAGGAAAGAAGAGAGCGCAGACATTATCAGCACTTTAAATAAATGAAAAAGTTTACCTCTGAAAGGTGATGTTGTAAATCATATTTCCTTCCAGGGTAGTAGTATATTCGGCAGTCTTGGGCATTTTCCTTGCAGATATTTTTTTGCCCCCGAAAGAATCTAGGAAACAGATTGACCATTGATTCATGTCTTCCAGTATGTTAGCTATTAATAACGTTCTCATTTCATAATTTTTCCCTCTTTTGAATGCATTCCAGATGTTCACCTTGCCAATGTGAATTTTAAATGCTTACTGTTGCAATCATTTTGTGTCCCCAGGACTTTAAACACGCCTGTAGCCCTCCTTTCAGAACCTTAAAGAGATGATGAAAAGCTCAAGAGAGAGAGGGGGTGGGGGGGTGGGAACATGCCTGTGATGGAACATGGAGATATGGATACAGATATGAAAATAGATACGTAATTTTGACTTCCAGGCATTTTATGACTATATGTCTTCATCTATTTTTAAGAAATTGATTTTATGCTTTTATTTTTAATAAATATTTTTCCAAGAAATTGACAAAATGGATTTATTACAGAGTAGCGTTAAGATAAGTAAAACTTAGGTTCAATTTGTGGTTCAGATTGCTATTTTCACACACCGAAAAAATGCCAGCCGATGAAACTCTCAAGTCAGCCTGCCTTCTGTGTTACGTAATGGCTCTTTAAATCAGTGTAGCATGACAACAGTGGTCATAGAGGAAACGGTGAGAACAAAGCAACTTTTTAAACAAAATGCACTTATTACCTATTGCATATTTGTTGGGTCAAAAGTAGGATAGAATTTTTGATCAAGAAATGATTTTAGGTTTATGTGATTTGATTCATGAGAGTAATTTTCTCTTTGAACAAAGTCCATGGTTTAGAGTATGTTTTATGATTTTTTGGTCCGTTTCTGGGGAGTAACGTGGATGCTTAAGATGAGCAAAGCTTTGAGTGCCCTGCATCAGTTTGCTGTATTGATTAGGGTAAGGTTTTGCTGCTGTAACAAAGAGACCTCACAATACAAGAGACATAAAGAACAAAGGAGTTGATTTCCCTCTTGTGTACCTGGCCCCATGTGAGTGGTCTGCTGAGGCAGGCTGAGGCAGGCGAGCCCTGCTCCACGGATCCAGCTTCCTGCCAAATCATTGTTCCTTTATACCCACTGCACTGTCATCATCTCAGGGTTAAAGCTGGGTTGTCATGATGTTCAGGTTCCAGCCAGTGGGAAGAACAAAGTGTAAAGGAAGGATACCCAGTGTTTCAATAACCAGGCACATGACTTCTGGGCACATTCCCCAGGTGAGAACTTTGTCCCCTGGCCAGCCAACTACGAGGGGGTCTGGAAAATGTGGTCCAGCAGATCAGTGGAAGCCCTACTGCAATTCCTTGCCTAGAAAGGGAGGAGAAGACACATTGGATGGACTTCTAGAAGTCTCCATCACAACCAGCTTCCCCCAACCCCATCTCACAGGGTTATCAAATTTTGCCAAGCACAAGGCTTCAGTTGGGTAGTCCTTTTCCCTCACTTGGACTCTCTCCTCTCCCCTTCCCCACAGGAATATAATCTCCAAGTTTCCAAGTTTTCACATAAGCTTTCTCTCTCTATCCCGAACCTGCAGGGCACAAACAAACCAACAAACACCACATCAGCTCTCCCCCATCCGTTTATTTTTTGTCTTCCAAATTGACCCAAAGTTCCTGTCCTCTAGCCCTTTCCACTTCACAAAACCTGGAGGTGGCCTTGAAATAAACAAATTAAATAAATCAAGGCATAATAATGCTGGATAAGTAGAAGTTCTGTCTTTTTTTTTTTTCTATGTCACCTGTGGCATTTCTTCTTTGGTCCTTGCGGTTTAATTTGCAGGACTGATATGGACTGTGTGGAAATATCTATTGCTCATCTTCACAATGTCGGCTTCCAAAATCAATGAGAACGTTCTCCTGTGGGAGCCGGCATGTGTAAAGAATATGGACTTTGGAAGTAGACAGATCTGGGTTTGAGTTTCATTTGCTCAGTGGCTATGGCTGCAGTTCCAATTCAAGTCCATTCAGCCTCAGTTTACCTATGTTTACGTGGAGGATAATAAAATTTCTCTTGTGTGATTGTCATGGGCACTGATGGAGTTAAGAGAGGTCAAGTGTCTGGCACATAGTAGGGGGCAATAGGACTAGCCCCGATTATTGTAAAATTAGCGGGATCAGCCACCTGAGTTCTTGAGTCTCCTTTGTTGTTGACTTGTTAATTCTCATTTAGATGAGCCATTTGATCCCTCTAGGCCTCAGGCTCCTCACCTGAAAATCAGGAGACTGCCTTCCTTAGGAGAGGGTGCTGGTGCAAGGAGCAAGTAAGACGATGGATGGGAAGGCACTTAAGGGGGAAAAAAAGCAACAGATCATAAAAAGCACTCTACTAATATGAATCATTTCTTATCAGTGTCCTCAGACTGAGATGCTGACTGCTTTGGTTTCCAGCTAAGGGATGGTATTCTTCCAAATATACAGCTGGATCTAGTGTGTCCTATAGAATTCACAGAATATGAAAGATCCTCTGGGCAACTATTATTATATCATTTTAATGCCAAGCCATGTCACCTGAAGAAATAGGTAAAAATAATTTGTTCTATAGATGGGGTTGACTGGTCTAGTATTTTCAGCCTTTAATCTTCCCCAATTGAAACACCCTCCATTAAATGAACATGCTGGACAGAGTGGAGGGAAATTAACAGAATGTTGATGGTAGCTCAACACTGTTAAAAAATATTGTAAACTTGTCCTCTGGTTTCCTGTTGGTGACATGATCTTATAACCAAGTGGGAGTATTATGAACAAGAATTTGGCTCTTCCTCCCCATGGTGTGGTTTGTTGTTCCTTGTTGCTGTAGTTGGTTTTATATCCTAAGGTTGGCCTTGGCAACTGAATATTGACAAGTCTGCTTGCCTATTTTTTTTTAATGGGTGATGTTTGTTTTTGGTTTGGGATTACGAAAGTGTTAATCAGAAAATTTGGAAAATGTAGAAAGTTATAAATAAGAGACTTGTTTAAACACCATAACTCTTAATAAATTAGTTTATTTCTTTCAAAATCTGTGTATTTCCTAACTAAGGATGTGGAATGAAATGGCAGAAACAGGGAGGAAAGGCATTAAGGTTTTGAGGTTAGAGAAGTATTTTTGGATTCTCACTTTGTGGGGACAAGGATTGGGGTAGGTATTTGTATGGTTGCTGTGGCCAATGTAAAGGAAGTAGAAGGATAGAAGCAAACTGTGATGTGTGTGTGTGTGTGTGTGTGTGTGTGTTGGTGGTTCTTCTGTCTTTCATTTTCTAGCCATCAATAAACCTCTGGTCAGGCGTGCCCTGGTGCTACTTTACATCCTCAACAGTGAAGCTAAATTCTAGAGCTAACCCATCTTATTCTGTTATGAGTGAGAACTACTTCCCAAATCCATTCTGCATGTCTTCTTCCATCTGGTTTTCATGCTCCTACGATTAGGCTCATTCTCACATTCTCATTCTTCCACTTCCTCCCTCAACATGGCCTTCCAGTTTGAGCAGTAATGTTAGCAGGACTGATGGGGAATGTCACTTACATATTTTAAGTCCCCAAATCTCAGTGGCCTAACACAACGAAGCCTTTTTTTTTTTTTTTTTCTTTTCAGTACAGGTCCACCACAGGTCATCAGGAGGACTCTGTTCAACATCATGGTGACTCAGGGATTTAGGCTGACAGAGGCTCCACTGGATATATATTTCCATGACAGGCAAAGTAAGAATCATGCTCTGACCCTTTAAGCTTCCTCTGGACATGACAAGCATATCATGAGGTTTACATTTTATTAGCCAAAGGAAGTTATGTGGTCACATCTAATTTCATATGCCCAGGAGGAGAGAACTAGGATGTTTGTGGAAAGTCCTAATGACACCCTCAATGGGCAATGTGAGTGCTGTGTGCCTTCCAGGGAGTTCCTGCTACACTCAGCCAAGCTTCTTCCAGGTGTGGGCAATAGGTGTATCTTTTAATGAGTTCTGCTGCCATAAGTCCTAAACCCTTGCAAGTATGATTGTCACCCTGGAAGGTACTAGAGAACAGGGCCTGTCTGCTCATTTTCTATATCAAGACTCCACCTTAGATCTGTCCAGGGCAATGGGCTGTGCCCTGACCAGAATCCATTACTCTTTGGTAGAATCACCTTGGGAAAATATTAATATAAAAAAACCATGGTTCTTTGTTTTTCTTCCATATACAAGCTGTTTTTTGAGTTAAGGCAATCTGCTTTGATTTCACAGCTTCACATTTGAGGGATCAGATAGTCATTCCAAAGCATATGTATTAAGCACTTACTATGTGGCAGGCATATGTTCTGCACTGTTGATGCAGTGATAAAAAGGGAAAAGAAAATACAAAGTCCTTGTTCTTACAGAGCCCTTACCATGTTAGAAAAGGCACACACTGTGGAAATAATGACAACACGAATGTAATATTCCAACTGCAGTAAAGGGCTATGAAGGGCACTTTGCCCTGGTCTGATGAGGAGTAATTATTAATGAGGTCCAATGGTGTAGATAGGAAGGGCATTGAAGACCAAGGACACAGCATGAGCAAAAGCTTGGTAGCACGAAGAAAAAGGTGGCATTCTGGGGTCTGGAAGAGGACTTGCTGGGTGGACAAAGAGAGAGCAGCATGGTTGGCATGCAAGATGGTAGGCCCAGTTAAGGATTACTGTTTTAATCTGAAGAGTAGGAAAACTAGATTTGCATTTCAAAACAAGAGCTCTGAAGTCAGTGTAGAAAATGGAGGGCCGGAGGGTAGATGCTGAGCTCAGAACCAGGACAACTGCACTGCCCGAATAAAACCTGAGCTTGGAGTAGGTTGTGGTGGCAGAGATATTCAACAGACTTCTCAAAAATCTTGCTCTGCATGCAACAGGAATCCCAAGGACATGACACAGAACACCTCTCTATCAGCCACTGTATCACGTGTATCTGTTACCAAGTTGAGTGGACAAATGGACAGTTTTTATATTGATTCCTATTACAAGGGTAGAAACAGCTGGGGTAACAGCAGGTACAAAAGTGTTGAATATCCAGCTAATAGAGAAGATTGCTTTTTCTCTTGCCCAAACACTCCTGGATATATCAAAAAAGAGAACCAAGTGAAGATAGTACTTTAGTCCTCTAAATATTTTTTCTTTAGTGCAGAATTTGTTGCATTGTTTATATAGCTCCTGATAAAAACACAGGAGCCTCCTGACCATTGTCCGGATACTTCATGGCCCCACCACTGATGTCATTTGACTGTGTTTTCCTGGTTTAGTGGAGGAGTTGTAATTGTTCTTTATGATGTAGAAATAAGCCCTAAAATTAAACTCTGGGTGTAGACATCTGGCCCGTACTCTTAGAGCAGACCATATGTTTAAAATAAAAATGAAAATTTCTGCATGACTAATGAGATAGGGTCACAAAATATAGTCAGTGGGGAACCGGATGTCAACTCTCCACTGATCCCCTCCCTAAAACCAAAAAATTTGCTTCCAAGCTAGCCTTGCCCTGTGTATGTTTTCTTTACTTCCATAGTTCATTATGCAAACTTGCATTAATTTGTTGACAGTACAAGGCAAATCCATGATAAAACCAGAGAACTTCTCCAAAGTAAATATTTGGTGCTACAAAATAGGGGGTTTTTGCACATTAATCCAATAATAAAATATAGTCTGTGGGAGGAATAAGGAGCGTTCACTAATTTCCTAAATTGCTGTAGGTCACAGAAGCCTCTAATTGATTTGAAAAATTATTTTGTTTATGGAGAAGTAATATTCCCAGTCAGGAGGCCCAGCTCCTTAATGCTGGGGGCAGCTGCATAGGCCCCCAGAGGCAACGCAGCAGTGGGGTGGGGGAAAGGAAATGGGGATCCAGCTTGCCCCAGTCTGTGTCCTGGATTTTGAAGGTAATGTAGGAGAAATAGCTAAGAGGATAAATGTGAGTGGGCTATGAGAAGCTAAAACTCTGCCCAGAGTGTTAACGTCTGGAATAGCAAGTGGCCTTTCCACTTGAGTCAGGGCTCACTGTTCCCATCCTTGCCTATGTCACAGCATTTCTAGACCCTGACTTTGCCCTGGCAGCAGCTCCTCCAGCAGAATATTCAAAAGCAAGGGATGGATGGACGTGTGAGCTGAGTGTCAAGGAGAGAAGATGTGCATATACGTTAATAGTTACAAGATGGCGGTAAGCTCCCCTTGCAGCGTGTTGGGATGAAGCAGTACTTACGCATCACGTGCGTTCTCTGTCATGGTTACCAGGAGGAAGTGATGGACTCAGGAGGGTGGGGGAATTCAAGGAGAGTTTCTCAGAGAGGGCAACACTTTGACTTCGGAGGCAGGAGTAGGGATTTGCTAAGCGAAAAATTTTATTCATAAATCAGTGAACTTAATAAATAAGCTGTGCTAGCCAGCTTACAGCAGCAACTTTATCATAGTTGATGCATAGAAGGAGACGGGATTAAACATAATAGATATGATTTTATAAATATTTATGATGTGCCAGGCACTGTACCAAGTGCTTCCCATACACTGTTTCAATTAGTTAGTATTAGTCCCTGGTGTTGAGGGGAAAACTATGCTTAGGGAGGTTAAACAATCCTCCTACTCAGCATAGCTTGGTGGAAAATCTGAACTGAAGCTACAGAGAAGTAGAGCCTTATGCTTTACCCCAAATACTATACTGCCACTCAAGCTGACCACCAGCACATCTGAGGCTTAAGATCAAAGAAGTTTCATGGGCTTCCCCAACTGAAGAAGTTTTAAAACCTCGGTAACATAAAAACAAAATTAACACTGGAGACTGGGAAGTATGTGACCCTCAGTGACTGCCTCCACAAAGCGGCCATGGGGACGTAGAAGCTCTGTGATCCTGCAATGTCGTGTTCTATCATGCCTGGATCCCCAACGGTGGTTTGAAAACTGATCGAGGAAGTTCCAAGGGGCCCATTTAGAATTAGTTGAGGGTATATTTAGGTTAGGTCTCACTCTTGCTAATGGCATATATTTTCTCCCATCTTGTGACTTCCCGCCTAGCTCTATGTAGCACACCACTTCAGTGGGCACCGCAGTGGGGGGAAAATCCATTAACTTGCTTGACTGGCATCATGTCGACACAGGCAAAATAAACCTTGGTTTTCTTTAAGAGCTCTAGGAGATTCAAAGAGCCCAGTTTTGAAATGTAGACAAATGAAATTCAGCTTGTTTAGCTCTGATGGGAACTCTGGGTTGCCCTTCTTTCTAATTCCTGGGGTCTCCTTTTCAGAAAGGATTTTTAGTTAAGTCTCTCCCTGGCATCACCGGTACCCCTTTGTATCAGAAGAAAATTAGCTGCAAGAAAAATTGAGGTTTGACAATAGAAGACCAGATGCCCCACCTTGTAAATACATTTTTTTTAAAAAAGCATGCAATGCAGGCAGCTGCACCATATAAACTCAGGTTTTTATAACAGTGTTGTGTTCTTTGTATCCTCATTTGGTTCCAACATCTGTTCATCCCTGTCCATTCCTCCCATATATTTGTTATAATTACATACACAGGAGCTTGTTTATGAGCCTGAGAAACTGACCCAACAGCAGTGCTTTGGTTGGTGGTTCTCTTGCTTACTCTGGTAAAGACACTGGTGGTAGGTTTTTTTTTTTCTTCTTTCTTTCTTTTCTTTCTTTCTTTCTTTCTTTCTTTCTTTCTTTCTTTCTTTCTTTCTTTCAGGGATTAAGCTTTGGCTGATGTACTGTAGAGCGCAAACCCAGATTTGTTTGTCACCTTCCTGAAGTAGAGAAGTGCCTCTTTCTTTTAGTCCTCATTCCCCAAAACCCGCTATCTCCTGGCGGTACTTTTGCTCAGCTCCTTCATTTTCATGTTCTATCAAAATGTTATTCAGTTTCACTCTCTTCTTAGTTCACCCAGCTGAAAGAGATCTTCCTTCCTTTTCTCCAGATTTCCACTGAATTTCCTACCTGCAATGCATATTGACTGCTTGGCTATTTTTTTCTTGAATTACGTTTATTTAAGTCATTACTTCTTGGTGAATTCCAAGACAAAAACTGTGATTGAATGTCTCCTGTTAAAGCTAGCACAGATTTCTATGAACTAAGTATTTATTTATATGAGAGAAAGAGAGAGAGAGCGAGCCTGCATGCACACATGGGGGATGGGTGGAGGGAGAGGGAGAGAGTCTTAAGCAGACTTCACACTGAGTGCAAAGCCTGACATGGGGCTCAATCTCGTGACCCTGAGATCAAACCCTGAGATCACGATCTGAGCTGAAACCAAGAGTTGGACACTTAACCGACTGTGCCACCCAGGCACCCTGAATAGTATTTAAAAATCGTCTTTGACGGGCACCTGGGTGGCTCAGTCAGTGGCGTCTGCCTTCGGCTCAGATCATGATTCTGGGATGGAACCCCACATCAGGCTCCCTGCTCAGTGGGGAGTCTGCTTCCCCCTCTGCCCCTCAGCCCGCTCTCATGCTCTCTCTCACTCTCTCTCTCAAATAAATAAATAAAATCTTTAAAAAAATAGTCTTTGAATAAATTATAATGGGCATGTGGTCTAGTAAAAGATTTTAAAAGAAAAATTAAGAGAGATTAACAAATACCAGTTTATGGTTGAACATAGTCTGGAGATACATTTCCAAGCCCAGGTTGAAAAAATTTTTCTAAAATTGACAATATTTA
Organism: Leptonychotes weddellii; assembly: GCF_054177405.1. NCBI lineage: Eukaryota > Metazoa > Chordata > Mammalia > Carnivora > Phocidae > Leptonychotes > Leptonychotes weddellii. The sequence goes on from NC_138384.1 coordinate 28,860,461, forward strand.
AAACTCAGACAATTGCACATAAATCTCTACATTTCTGGCTTCAACTGGTTAAGTCCAAAGATGGATAATGCACCACAACTCCCTATTTAGAGAGGGTTTGCCATCTGTGCTCTCTTACCTGGCACACTTCCCCCATTTATTTTACCTGCCTAAACTCTGTAGAAATTTGAGTTTGTAATTCTTGCACTAAGATTACCGGTTTCTATGGTATCTGATTATTATTATAACCAACTTCCTACTAGCTTATATCACACTAATCCACCTGCAGAGAACAATTAGAAAAACCAGATAAATGTTTAAGAAACTCATCTAAAGGCGCCAGAGCGCTAGTGAGGCAACCAGAATTTAAAAAATCATGGTTCTGGAGAAAAGGGAAATGTGCTGAATTAAACCCGCGACACCTGCTGATACATAAGCAATGAGAGGTCATAGAATTTATATCTTAAGTAGAAAATATCACCTACAAGAAGAATCTGAGTGCAAGTTTTTGCTTAGAAAGATAAAGACTGGAATTTAGAGTTTCCAGGGTAACCAGGTTATAACAGGGCAACATCCTAGGGCAAAAAGTGCCAAGAAAGCCACTCAGTATCCCACGTGACTTTTTCAGTCAAGAAATTTGACCATTTGTAAGCAGCAGCCCAGAGGCTAGGACTCTGGGCAAACTTTTGACAATCTTACAGTGCTAGGAAGACAGAATTGGAGTTTGGAGCTATCCAGGAAGAGAAGGGCTTTTGGCAAACATCCCTGGCTTTCAGCGGGCACCACTGAAAAGTAGTCTCAGTTTCAAATGTGCTTCGTTCCAGAATACCCCTCCTCTAACTGCCTGATGTAGATAACATCATCTGGAGCCTCTGCAGATTTCGTATGCAATGAGTGGCTCTCAATAAAATGGCACCAAACTACAAGGACATAGAACTAAATAAGCAAAAGCCGAAAGAGAAAGAAAACTGTCAATAAAACAAATCCATAGGTAATTCAGATACTGGTGTATTAAGATACAGATTTTAAATGATGGTGACCAATATGTTCATTAAAGTAGACAAGGTGATGAACAATATCGTCAGAAAAATAGAATCTACAAAAAGAGTCAAATGAAAATTATGTTACTGAAAAATAATTTAAATTAAGAACTCTGTATAGGTTGAATGGCAGATAAAACAAGCTGCAAAAAGAATTAGTGAAATGAAACACAAGTCAGAAGATATTCAGAGTGAAGCATGGAGTAAAATGAGAATGGGTAACGCATACAAAAATCTAACACATGTGGAATTGGAGCTTTAGTAGACAGGATTAAAAACATGGAATAAAATCAATATTTGAGAAGATAATAACCAAAAATTTTCCCAAACTGAAGAAAGCACCATGCTACAGGTAACTTAAACTCTAGGAACTCAAGCAGGATGAGCTTTAAATGAAAAATAAAAACACGTACCTAGGTGCACAGTAGCAAAACCACTAAGAACTCAAACCAAAAAGAAATGTAAAGGTGGCCATTTGGGAGGCAGACAGTGGGAGTGTGAGAAAAAACACATTGCTGGCAAAGAAACAAGACTGACAGCAATTTTTCAACAAAATAATGGAAGTCAGAACACAAAGGAAGACATTTTTAAAGTTCCAAAAGGAAGGACTGTCAACTTAGAATTCTATATCAAGCAAAAATCCAAAAAAGAAAACAGAATAAAGACATTTCTAGACAAAATCTAAAATAATTAGCCAGCAGCAGACTTGTAATAAAAGAAATGATAAGGTGGTGGTTTCAGATAGAAAAGTAAAGAAGAATGAAAGCATGAAGAACCGAAAGGATATAAATAGGTGGGTAATCTAAATTAATATCAGTGTTTTGTGGGATATAAATATAGGTAGAATTAAAAACGCTTAGTGATTATACAAGAGTTACGAGATGGGAGATGCAATTAAAGTTGTCTAAGATCTTTGTGTTAAACACAATGTTGGTGAAAATACTGACTTTTATTGTCTCTATCAAACAAGAATCCATATTGTCATATCCAGTTTAACTACTGAAAGAACAATGAAATTATATATAACCAACAATTAATAGAGTGAAAAATGGAATAGTCCAAACTGTTTTATTTATCCAAAAAGAAACAAGAAAGAAGATAAAGAGGAACATAAAACCTGTGGAACAAATAGAAAACAAAAAAAACTGAGATGGTAGATATAAACACACATGTCAGTAATTACATCTAATTTATTCAGACTAAATGTCCCAGTTAAAAGACAAAGATTGTTAGACTGAATAAAACTTCAAAACCTAATTATATGCAGCTTACAAGACAAAACTTGAATGTAAGGGTATAGATAGGCTGCAACTATATAGCATTGAAGACCTACAACTCAAACACTAACCAAAAGACAGCTGGTGTATAGAGAAGATGGACTCTGAAAAACAAACTGAGGGTTCTAGAGGGGAGGGGGGTGGGAGGATGGGTTGGCCTGGTGGTGGGTATTGAGGAGGGCACGTTCTGCATGGAGCACTGGGTGTTGTGCACGAACAATGAATCATGGAACACTTCATCTAGAACTAATGATGTAATGTATGGGGATTAACATAAGAATAAAAAAAA
>NC_138384.1:28863545-28894627 GCF_054177405.1 Leptonychotes weddellii
TTTCTCAATCACTGGAAAATGCATATTTAAAAAATTATAATGTGAGCAACCTGAACCAATTACACAATATCGCACCCACAACAGTAGCACTGCAGAGATACATATTCTTTCTTAAGTAAGCATGGAATATTTACCTATTTTGGGCCATCAGGCAAATATCAGTGAATTTCAAAGGATTGATATTATCTGTGGTATGTCCTTTGACCACAGTGAAATTAATCTAGATGTTAATTTTTTAATTATTAGGAAATCCTCAAACATATGGCTATTAAGGAGTGCATTTTGTAAATAACAGGCACCAAAGAAAACATCAGAATGGAAATTAGAAAATATTTCGAGCTTAAGAAAAGTACAGTATAGGGCGCCTGGGTGGCTCCGTCGTTAAGCGTCTGCCTTCGGCTCAGGTCATGATCCAGGGTCCTGGGATCGAGCCCCACATCGGGCTCCCTGCTCAGCGGGAAGCCTGCTTCTCCCTCTCCCACTCCCCCTGTTTGTGTTCCTGCTCTCGCTGTGTCTCTGTCAAATAAATAAAAAAATAAATAAAATCTTAAAAAAAAAAAAAGAAAAGTGCAATATAGGAACTGTTTTGGGATGCAGCTACAGCCGTCCTTAGGGAGAGATTGATGGCCTTGCAGGCACTTGTTAAAACAGATGGATTGAAAGTAAATGTATCCATGTCAGGAAGTTAGAAAAAGAAGTAAACTGTACTCAAAATAAGAATGATAGAAATAACAAATGGCAGAAATTAATGAAAAAAGATAAAATAAAGAGAACCAACAAATCCAAAAAAAGAATTTCTTTAAAAAGATCTTTAAAAAGATCTCCATTCTTTGGCAAGAATGGAGATGATTAAAAAAAGAAAGTGTGCAGGAAAAGAGGAACCAGCAGACTTGTGTTGCCCAAACCCTGCATATTCATAAGAAAGGCCTGCCTTCAGGACAGGCTCTTGGCCAGCTCCTGGGAGATGAGCTCTGAGAAGAATATTCTAGAATATTCTGCCTGATAAGAGTGTTACAGGTCTGAGGCCTTGGGCCATGCAGTACCAGTTTGATCAGATCATTTACACTGCCAGTATAATTTACAGTGAGCACCTGCTTTTCGGACTGGGAGCAGGGGTATGACCGAGTAGCTGAAGTTAGTCTCACCAAGTGCTCCATGCCTACATGACTGATGCCCAATAAAAACCCTGGACTCCAGGGCTCACATGAGCATCTTCCAGTTGATAAGACTTTGCATGTGTTGTCACACATTATTCCTGGGAGAATCAAATGCATCTGTGTGACACCACTGGGCAAGAACACTGGGAAACTTATACCTGGTTTCTCTTGGACTTTTCCCCGTGTACCCTTTCCTTTTGCTGATTTTGATCTGTATCCTTTCACTATAATAAATTGCAACCATGAGTATAACAACTTTAGTCAATCTGTGAGTCCTGCTAGCAAATCATGGAGACTGAGGGTGGTCTTGGGGACCCACAACACACACACACACACACACACACACATGCAGGTCACAAAGTACTAATATTAGGAATAAAGGGATAGTAAGATATTATTCTGACAATTTAAATTATAATACATTTAAACTAATACATTAAAAAACTTGGACAGAATCAGCAAACTAATGCAAAACACAACTAAAAAATTTACAAATAAAGTAGAATATATGACTAGCCATATATCTACTAAAGAAACTATATGCATAATCAAAAATCTATTTACAAAGTAAAGCAATCCCTCTTTTTTTATTTAAATTCAATTAACCAATGTATAGTATATCATTAGTTTCAGATGGTGTTCAATAATACATCAGTTGCATTTAACACCCAGTACTCATTACCTCACATGCCCTCCTCGATGCCTGTCAGCCAGTTATCCCATCCCGCCACCCACCTCCCCTCCAGCAACCCTCAGTTTGTTTCCCAGAGTTAAGAGACAAACCTAAAGCAATTCCTCTGGAGGGTCAGTAGAGTGAAACCAGTTTGAAGAAAAATAAGATTAAAGAATTTACACTTCCAGATATCACCATCATTACAAAGCGATGGTAATGAAAAGTATGATTTTTTTTCCCAATAGTAGACATACAAATAATGAAAGAAAATAGAGGACCCCCAAAACCCCAGGTCCACCAGATGGACAAGTGTAATACTTTAGTGCAATAGAGAAAGTTTAGCCTTTTCGATAAATGGTGGCAGGCCAGTTGGATATCCATGAAGAAAAAGAAGTGGGGGCGCCTGGGTGGCTCAGTTGGTTAAGCGACTGCCTTCGGCTCAGGTCATGATCCTGGAGTCCCTGGATCGAGTCCCGCATTGGGCTCCCTGCTCGGCAGGGAGTCCGCTTCTCCCTCTGACCCTCCCAACCCTCCCCCTTCTCATGTGCTCTCTCTCTCAGTCTCTCTCTCTCAAATAAATAAAGAAAATCTTTAAAAAGAATAAAAAATAAAAAAATAATTATGAAAAAGAAAAAGAAGTGAATCTTGACTTCTATTTCCCACCAAAGTCAAGAATGAGTTCCAGGTTGATCACAGATTTAAATGTAAAAGGTAAAAATAGTTTTCTAGAGGTGATAGAGGAGAACTCTTTGGTGATGTAGAGGTAGGCAAAAATCTCTTAAAAGTGCACCAAAAAGCACTAACCGTATGGGGAAAAATTATAAATTGGAATTTTAAAAATAAAGAGTAAAAAGGAAGTGTGAGAGAAGATATTGCAATCCATATATCCGATTTAGGGCTGGTATTCAGAATATACAATCAAATCCTACAAATCAATAACAGGTTGGACAACCCAATAGCATAACATGCAAAAAAGTTTGAATAGGCACCTGACGAAAGAGGAAATTCAAATGGCCACTAAACACATAAAATGTATCAACCTCCTTAGCCATTAGAGAAATGCAAATTAAAATCACAATGACATATATCCACATACACTAGAATGACTAAAATTAAAAAGCTTACAAATATTAAATGTTAATGAAGATTTGGAGTAATAGATATCTTCCTACGTTGGAGTGGATGTTTATATTGTAAATACTGGTACAACCACTTTTGAAAACTGGTAATCTCTGCTAAAACTAAATGTATATTGAACTTATGATTTACAAATTCCTGTGATAGAAATTTAACTACCAGAGATACATATATATGTGTACAAGGGATGAATAAGAATGTCCATAGCAGCATCTTTAGGGACTAAAAATTCGAAACAATGGTAATGTCCACCAACAGTAAAATGGAAAATTAAATTATAGTATATCCATATAATGAGATATTTTATATCAATGAAAAGAGAACAAACTACATTAAAAAATATGGGTGAATCCTATGGATCAATTTTGAGTGAAAAAAAGCCAAATACACAAAAAATACCTATGATGTAATTTCCTTCATACACATTGAAAACGGATTAAATTGATCTGTGTTTTAAGACATCAAGGAAACCGTTACCTTTGAGAAGGGGTGTGTTTTGGCTTGGAGGTGATATTAAAGAGGACTTCTGGGGTTCTGATCATGTTTCATTTATTAGTCTGAGTAGTGGTTACATAGGTATGCTCACTTTGTGAAAATTTACTGGGCTCTACATGTGCGATTTAGGTACTTCTCTCTTTGTTATACATCAATTTAAAGAGTTTATTAAAAAGAAAAAGACTTTGGGGCGCCTGGGTGGCTCAGTCAGTTAAGCATCTGCCTTTGGCTCAGGTCATGATCTTAGGGTCCTGGGATTGAGCCCTGAGTCCAGCTCCCTGCTCAGCAGGGAGTCTGCTTCTCCCTCTCCCTCTGTCCCTTCCCCCACTCATGCTCTCTCTCTCTCTCTCTTGCTCACTCTCTCTCAAATAAATAAAATCTTATTAAAAAAAAGAAAGAGGGGCGCCTGGGTGGCTCAGTCGTTAAGCATCTGCCTTCGGCTCAGGTCATGATCCCAGGGTCCTGGGATCGAGCCCCGCATCGGGCTCCCTGCTCAGCGGGAAGCCTGCTTCTCCCTCTCCCACTCCCCCTGCTTGTGTTCCCTCTCTCGCTGTGTCTCTCTCTGTCAAATAAATAAATAAAATCTGTTAAAAAAAAAAGAAAAGAAAAGAAAGAAAGAAAAAGACTTTGAGTGTGGATAAAGGTTAAAAATTTAAGTCCCTATGGTCTCAGCTTTCCACAGTGCTTGGTGGAAAATGACATTTCTTCCCCTTGTGGATCACTGAGAACCAGCTACTGTCTGAAGAGCAGACAAAGGCAGCACAGGCTTAGAGACTGCCTTCCAACATCAGGACCATGTAAGGCTTAACTCCAGAAACATCTCTGCTCATGTCTTAACATTTTGACCAGGATGAGACAGGTTACGATTTTCAAAAACTTGGCCAATATTTTCCCCTTGAGATGAAAGTAAGCTAAGTAAGGATTAAACTATTCATATTTTCTTTCTGCTCATTGACTAACTCAGTCATGGTCATTAGAAGACGGTGCTGAAAGCAAGAGATTATACAGCTGCTCTTGGGGCAGCTATGAGGGATGAATCAGCTGTAATGGACATTGAATGAACTAACTGCCAACAAAAGAAAACAATTTCCATTTGACAGAATTTCTGGAAGATACAATTCATTACATTTTGCTACTGAAATCCTTGCTTGGATCATTGTGATATTTACTCCAGAACTTCAATTTTTCCATAGTTTGTGGAAATCACCGCATAGTCTACCAATTATTTCTCTTTTTGCTTTATGTTAGTGGAATTAGTTTCTGATACTTGCCACCAAAGAGCCCTAGTTGATGGGCCATACTATCATCTGTTTTTTAGGAGTGGGGGCAGAGGGAGAGGGAGAGAGAGAATCTTAAGCAGTCTCCACGCCCAGCACAGACCCTGACGCGGGGCTCAATCTCACGACCCTGAGATCATGACCTCCGCTGAAACCAAGAGTCAGATCCTTAACCAACTGAGCTACCCAGGCGCCCTGGGCCATGCTACCATCTTGCACAGCATGGAGACCCCTGGATTTTGCATGCCTAGTGTCTAGCTGGCAAGCACACTCTTGGAGAATAAGACAGTGAGAGCTGAGCCTGTTGTGTCCTCAAAACCCAGTGAATTCCCTTTAGCCAACAGGGAAGGTTTGCACTGCTCAATTAATGTCACTCTTCCCTTCCCTTTATATACATCCTGCAGTGTGCTGTTCCTTCCACACACAGCGCACACACAAAAATGGGAGATGCTTTTGGGAAAAGAAACTTTCACTGCTGTGAGTTAGGGGTGGGGTGGAGTGCAAAGGAGTCATCAAGTCTTCTGGGAGCTTGGGGAGACTCTGACAGAAATAACTAACATTTAGGTTTAGAGCCTCTTCTGAAAAGATGTAGTCTGGGATTTGGGAATTTGAGTTCTTAGCAGTAGGTGGGGCCAGGTGGGAGAAATATATTCTCACAACAGCAATTAGGAGGACATAACCAACTATAGCCGTAGCTATCAGTAATAACATCAACAAAAGCTGACCCTTCCTTTTTTTTTTTTAATTCTTTTATTGTTATGTTAATCCCCATACATTACATCATTAGTTTTAGATGTAGTGTTCCATGATTCATTGTTTGTGCATAACACCCAGTGCTCCATGCAGAATGTGCCCTCCTCAATACCCATCACCAGGCTAACCCATCCTCCCACCCCCCTCCCCTCTAGAACCCTCAGTTTGTTTTTCAGAGTCCATCGAAAGCTGACCCTTCTTGAGCTCTCAGTATGTGTCAGGCATAGTGCTAATCATTTTACAAGCATCAGCTCATTGAATCGCCCCAAGATGGTGCCAAGATGGACTAGAATATCAATTTCACAAGAGCAAGGAATTTTGTCTGTTTTGCAGCTTGTGTCTCAAGGCACTTAAGAGACTGCCTGGTTTGTTAGTAGATAGTTCATGCTCCATAAGCTGGTCAAATGAGCTTGTTGGCTCTCATCACTATCTCTACTGCGCAGATAACATGCGGATTAAGTAACTTGCCTGCATCTAAGAAGTGATCAAGCAAGGATATTGTTCCAAAGACCACATTCTTCACTCACCATGACCCTCTTTTGAAGTTTTAGGAAAATAAAACTGGTCAAAAAATGGAAAGAGTCTGGGTGGAGCATTGCACCCAAAGGGCCTTGCTGACCCAAATTTTCTGTGGCTTTGGAGCTGTCCCCTTGTTTTAAAGCCAAGGGATGATGCCGTCAGGCTGTTGTGGAGAGGCAGGAAGGAAACAAGAGGCAGGAAGGAAACAAGAGTACCACTCAATACTTGTTCACAGGATGAAATGAATGACTGAAGGGAACTTTGTTGATCTTATTGATGCTTCCCTTAAGTAGTCAATGGAACATGTTCATCTGCTCACTTTTCAGAATCACAGGAAACTTTTCATATTCAGACTAATTATAAAATGAAGACTATTGTGAAATTGAACTAATCACTAACTTATACATGTTGAGGGAGGAAGAAGTGTAGACACAAGTGGACCCTGGTTCCTAAGTAGCCATTTCCCTTGAATATTTAGTCCCTGGTGACCGAGCCATCTAGATTGATAGCGATTTCACTCTCCCAGGAAACCTCCCCCTATATTTGGCCAAAGAAGTTATGTGTCCTCCTTTGCAAAAACAACCAAAAGAGACACCAACAAATCTTACTAATATTATGATATTATGTCTAAAATGATTTCGTAGCCAAGAATAAACTACAATGTCAACAACAACAACAGCAATAAATTCTCTAAGGTAGCTTCATTCAGAGAATGAGCCTCTAGGAAATGTTTTAGGGAATTAGTTAATTCAAGTGAATCTCAAACTCTGCTCTTAGAAACTGTTAATGTTGGTTTCTTCTCTTTTTTTCTGTATTATTCTGATTCTTTTCAGATGCAAGTGACAGAAACCTGCCTTAAACTAGTGTAAACAAAAATGGTAATTCAGTTGTTCACATAACTGGAAAGTCTAGGGTGATGTGGCTCAGATAAGATACATCCCAGAGTTCAGATGATGTCATGAGGAGGATTCCTTCTCTCTTGCCCCAGCTTTAGGTTCTGCTCTTCTGTGTGCTTCATTCTGTGGGAGGCCCTCTCGAAGTGGTGGCCTCTAATCACATCAAGCATGCATCATCCCTCTGGCTCCCAATTCCAACCAAAGTCCAGGAATTTAGTATCACTGGCTTGCCTCAAGGACCATGAACATCCCTACACTGAAACCAAGACTAGACAGAAAAATAAAAACACCTGCTCTAGGAACTTAACACCATAAAAAATGTATCTGACATCACAGACCTTAGAGCAGTTTGCAAATATGATTTGGATTATTGCATTTCACCTCTGGAAGCTAATCTTTTCGATAGATTTTATGAAGTGAGACCCTTTGTGGCATAGCCTACCATTATTTTGCTGGTCTAGTCCGGTTGGTTCCTTCTATACATGTAGGCTTGACTTCTACAAACTGCTGGTCCTCCTCCTCCTCCAGAAACTAGTGGGGGGTGATCATAGAGTCCCAGTGACCACAGTTAACAATAAGAGAAAAGTAGGGAGATAAGACAAATGGCTGGAAGGTAGGGGCTCAATATCTGGAGTCCCCAGTTGGTCTACCATTATTATAAATCATTAGGCCATATGTTATAGGGGTTAATAATACAGGCTGAGGAATAAGATGGATCAGTATTTGTGTCAGGGCTATGATCTAATGTAAATTACTTAACACATCTATAAAATGAAGATATTAATAATATCTATCCCATAGGGATGTGCCTCACTTATGACCAGGGTAGCTATCACTATTATCCTGTCTACCCAATATTTACCTTCATGACCAGCATGCTCCCCCTTTTCCATGAGTTGTAGGATTTGCAATAGGAAGAGGTTTTCCCCTCCTAAATCCTAGACTTTACTCTCCCAGCACTTCTCCCTCCCATATAAGAACTTCTCAGATAATCCTCGGTTCAAATCTTTCCTCTTCTACTTACTAGTTGGTTGACACTGACCAAGGTAAACACTCTGGGCCTCAATCTCCTCATCTGTAGATGAGATTATTTATACTTACCTCCCAAGGATGTAGTGAAGTTTAAATCAGACAATGCATATAAGGTATCTAGAACACAATAGATGCCAAGTAGTTTTCCTTTATTTATTAATTACTTGCATACGTGTGCCAGTCCTTGTTTTAAATACTTTGGAAGTTTTAATTCATTTAATCCTATTTTTTAAATTAACCCTACCATTATTATTTTATAGACAATGCAAAGAAAAGTTGAGAAGTTCAGCAAGTTGCCCAAGATTACACTGCTGGTACATGGTGGGAGTGAGACTTGAACCCAGGCAGTCTGACCCGGGTTCTGTTATCTTAATCATTTTTTCCTCTCTCATCTACTTCTTACCAGAAGAAGATGGACATGTGATCGGAATTGAATGAGAGGATAGGATGCTATCCTATCTTAGCCTTCCTATCTTTTTAGTGGAGCTTGAGTCCATCCTACTACTCAATATTGTACCAGTCAAATTTGACCAACGTTAATGAGCTATGTCTGCCAATTCAACAATAGGAAAATGCCCTTTTCTCCACTCTTTATCTCCTCAGCTTTATTTGTTTCTTAGCCCACTTGGACAGTGGCATGTGAATTTGGGGGAGAGAATCAATAAAAGCTTGCCAGAATAAATGGTTACAGTTTACTAATTTCCAAATGACCCCGTGTAGCATTATTCTAAAGTTTCTCGCTATTAAAATCTGGGCTCTGCTGTCTCAGAAGTGACCCCTCTGGCTAAGAAGACCATCAAGAATATGTGGCATCTCAACCGTCTCCCGCCCACAGACCAGCCTGATTAATCCCGATTGAGTCTTTGGAAAGCACACAAATATAAACTATTCATTTATTTAAAATCGGCGGGCGCCGTGGGGAAGTTATCACATATAATCTAGTGTTAGTCTATCCACTGCATCATAAAAATTAATTTGTCTAATTAATGACATTAGTACTTTTATACATGCATAATTCATATTAATTGATAGGTCTGCCTAAAAAGAATACCTTTTGGAAGAAAAATGATCCCATTAGCGCAAGTTTAATCCAAATCAGGGCTGACAAAGCATGGAGGCTTCAAGGCGTATCTTCAGCTTTGTTAATTGTCATAAGCATTCTAAATTGATTATTCTTACATTAGCATGAGACATTTCATTCATCAATGCTTTGCTGTAAAGGAAATTTGTCTAATGGATTTGGGTAGCTCCACTAAATAAGTAGTATTTTTTTTCCAGGGTAGCTGGAGGGGCATTTGAAGCATATTAATTCACTAATACTGGAGGGAAGAAAAATTAGCAGTGGAAATATATAGAAATATCATACAAAATTAGATTTCTGACACTGAATAATTTTTGTGATATCTATTTCAATGGTAATTGAGTGAGCGTGCCTGCACTTTTATTGCTTTTCTGTTTTGCAAGTTCCATGATAAACAGCTAATGTTAATATTTCTTATGAGTTATGTTCCTGCACCTGGTAGGGCCACAGGGGTATGAAGTGGAGGATGAATGAGATGAATATGCATTTTTTGGGGGGGACTGCTAGAAGGCACAGGGATTACACAAGGATTGGCCATAGCACCATGGACCTTGGGCTTCTGGGAAAATCATCTGCAGCCAACTAAGCCATGGAAAGACAGTAAACACAGATTTGATTGTGTCCTTGTTCAGAGAGCCTAGAGGTCTGGAGATTCATTAAATTTGGGGGCTGCCTCTTCTTTTTTTAGGACTCATTGAGGAATTCGTTTTAATGGCCAAAACCAAAATTCCTGGTTCATGGCCAAAGATTTACGCAAAGATTTGTTGGGATCCTCTGTTTGGGAAGCAATAAGTTAAGAATGAGCTAGGCAAATATATTTAACAGTTGCTTCTCCTCAGTTTGGACTGTGTAGACAACTTCCACACTATGGGTTTGGGCATGCCTAAGCAGTTTGTCTGGGGGCAGCCATACTTGTGCTGTAAAGATCTTAGTTAGCCGGGGACGTTGTCCATGATAGTCTCCTCCTTGGAGTATCTCCTTCTCCTACTTCTCCTTCTCCTCACCAGAATGGATTTGAGGTGTATTTCCAATACTTTAGGCTGTCACAGGCACTGGAGACGGCCTACCTGTATTAGAGTCTTTGTAAGCTATTTAGAAACTGTGACCTTGGGCAAGTTGCTTGATGTCTTTGAGCTTCAGTTTCTAATAGCAGCAATTTCATTGTGGTGTTGTGATAATCATGTAAATGAAATAATGCACACACAAAGGGTTTAGGATTATGCCTGGCTCATCACAGCTGTCCAATAAATTGAAACAAATATTATTTGCTATTATTTGGCTGAACTAAAGAGACAAAGAGAGGCTTTCTTGTGTTTTTACTGTTTTTTAAAATTTCCCTTTCCTCCTTTCCTGAAGGATTTTTGACTCTAAGTAGCATTTTTTTCATAATCTCAATTTCCTGTGAGTTTCGGAGTGGACTCTTTCAGTCACTTGGCCCTCACAGAAGTTCTGGGCAAGGAGAAAGTGTAAGCCACCCCCATGAACCTTCCAGAGACTGTCACAGTCATTGTGACAAGTATATCACTTACTTCAAGGCCTCTGTACTTTGTCAAAAGAGCCAGCCTTGCGGGGTAGATTAAACTCAGGTTTCAGATTTAGATAAACTTGAATGGGAAACCCCTCTCATTCATTCATTCACTAATTTATTCAGTAGATCTCGAATGAGTACCTATTATGTACCAGGCACTGTGCCAGGTCTTAGGGATACTGACATGCGCTCAAGGAGCTGACATTCTAGTCAAGTTGATGGAAAATTCACCGGTGAACACTGGCATAACGAAGAAAATTGAGAGAAAGAAGCTCTGAGAAGGGAGGTAGACCAGGAAGGTGGTGCAGAGTGGCTGGGCTATGGGCAGAGCGGGTGGGGAGATTTCTTGAACAAGGATGGACAGAAGAGGACTCTGCTATGGAAGCAGATCCACGAAAAGGAGCCCTCTTTCCAGGCAGAGGAAACATCAGGTGAAAAGCCTCTGCAGGAGGAAGGTCCTTGGCACATTTAAGGCACAGAAAGGAGGGTGTGATTGCAGAATTGTCATCAAGGGGGAGGGTGATAGAAGATGAGTCTCAGGGTAGGCAGGGACCTGAATCAAACCCATCTCTGCCATTTACTAACTATATTTTCTTGGGAAGATTTCATAGACTTCTCTAAGCCTCAATTCCCTCTTCTCCAAGATGAAACTGATCATGTTTGTTTTCTCACAGGGTTTTCTTCATGAATAAACAAGATATCTCAAGATTAGAGATAAATCTGGACTCATAAAATGTTGTTCCCTTGTCTCCTTCTTCTCCCCGAGTACCACTCGGTGACCAATATTGAAATATTTCCATTCTGTTGAATGGCCCTCACCTCATTTATTTTGGGGTTTTCACACAATCCAGTAGACAGTTGCATATTTCCTTCAACCAGAGAAACCGTTCTCTAGTTCATGACTGTATGTCTCTGTCAACAAGACCGTGAGAGTCTGGAATAAACAGTGAGGACCAGAAAGAAGCCTGCCCCCCACAACTCCCTACTTCTAAGGCAGAGCTGCTACAGTCCACATCCTCGCCACATCTTTGGGTCTGTTCATCTTCTAGTGTCCTGCGCTCACTGCTGGCTCCTCTGGGATGTTTTCAGAAAACTCCCACCAGGCCCCACATATCCCAAGATGTTCTCCCTGACCCCTCAGCAGTGGAATTATTTCTTCTCTAGGCTCTAATCTCTGATCTTTTTATTCTAATAGCTAATGATTTTCACATCCATTTTCAGTCTGTTCACCAACCTCTCTGTTTAGGTCTCGAGTTACAACAGAAACGAAACACTTCCTAAAGTTGTTCATTTTGGTTTCCAGTAGACAGAATTTGGGAAGGATAGAGATATTACATGTCCCACAACTAAAATATACCAGATGTGTGGCTTTATTCTGGTTTTTAACATATAATATTCCTGTTTTCCTAAATGTAACTTAATATTGCTTTCAGCATGGAATGTGATACCCAAATTAGACAAAACATAAGCCATACCACTCCCTGAATATATATTTATACATAGACTAATGGAAGGGGCTAGGACAAATGATCTGTGTTAGATATTCCAAATGTGAAAAAATGAGGCTTGTAGCGATAGATTTAATAGCTATTGGGGGAGTGCTTACAATAATTGGTTATTGTTGAAAAGAAATGTCAGATATCATTATTGGCATTTACAATTTTAATTAGCTTGATCCCTGAGTCTAATATGTTATATCTTCCTCTTTTCAATTTTTTTTTTTCTGGAAGAAATAAAACCAATAGGCTTTCACAGTTATTTAAGGAAATGTTATTAAGACCCACAGTGCTGGGATGTACTAATAGTTTAATGGATAAAGAATATGGGTCATTTTTCATGTTAAAACACAGCCTTGAAATGAAATAATCCCCCCATTTCCAACAGAGCCAGAGCAGCAGAATGCACTACTTCCTCAAAGCCCTTGGTTTGTTCAAGGTTTCCTGTAGTTTTTGATCTCTGTGCCATCCATTCTTCACCACCCATCCTTGTTTGAAGGAAGAGGATGAATGAGGACAGCTCCAGGAGATTCTGAGTGGAGGAACTGAACGCTGTGTGAGGCATGGCTCTGAAGCTTAAAAGGCAAGGCATTGTTCCTTCCAGGCACCTCTGGAGTTAGAAGTTTCCTGTTTGTCTGCAGGTGGTTCTATACATTTATTGGTAACATCCTACACATGCCCTTTCATTCTACAAGGTGTTTAATAAAACCAAAATATACATAATTATCGGAGCCATCTATAATCATCTCCACATAGAGCATTTTGCTGGTGATGTGTAGTATCTGCTTTTCCTAAGCTGTAACACTCCTAACTCACATACCTCAAACGATCACAAGGTAATCTCTTTTCTGAAGCAAACAATTCGGAACCTAGATGGGTTTTCAAAGACCACTTAAGTATTTATCCATTGTGATCTTGTGACATAATGAGGAATATATACTTTAGTGTTCATCCCCAACTCTTGGGCAGAGCTCTTAACACCCTTGAAATTTCCTGTGCAATAAAGGTACTAGGAGCATCTTTTGTTCTGGTATTTGTTCTTTGATTTTGGTTCCTGGCACAGAGCTCCTGAATTTCTTGGAATTTCTTGGATGATAGGAGAATTTTTGTTCTAATGAGGTGACTCTTGAGGTTCCAGATAGCTTCAGGATGGAGGCTGGTCCTCAGACAAAACCATTATTAGAAGCTTAGAAATTTCAACCCCACCCAGTATCCTCTGAGAAGGAGAGGGGCTGGAGATTGAATTAATGATCAGACCTTTGTAATGAAGCCTCCACAGAAATCCCTGAGCTATAGAGTTTGGAGAACTTCCAGTTGGTGAACACTTCCATATGCCAGGGGGGTGATACACCCCAACTTCATGGGGGATGAAGCCTATGAGTTCAGGACCTTCTGGACCTTACCTTATGTACCTCTCCATCTGGCTGTCCATCTGTAGCCTTTACCATATCCTTTATTATAGTGTTTTCCTGAGTTCTTTGAGACATTTCAGCAAATTCTCGAACCCAGTGAGGGGGTTGTAGGTATCCATTATGTATAGCTGTTTGGTTGGAAGTACAACCTGGGACTTGTGATTGTCATCTGAAGAGGGGCCAGTCTTGTGGGACAGAGCCCTTAATCTGTGGGTCTGTGTTAACTCCAGGTCGCTAGTGTTAGAACTGAATTGAATTGTAGGACATCCAGCTGGTGTTAGAGAACTAGTTGGCAGGAAAAAAAAATGACTTATTTGGTGACCAGAAGTATTGTGAGGGTTCTGGGAGTAGAGAGCAGAGGAAAAATAGAGACTTTTTCCTTTTACACACACACACATGCACACACATACACAATTTATATACTATAAGTATCATGCATACTATATTCTTGAATAACTTATTCAAATATCATGATACATGGAATTTTAAATACGAAATTCTGAAGCCAGATAGAAAAGCTTTTACATCAGTCTTGCTTGGGGACTACTAGTGTTACATTATACTGGTGACTAAGGACAATATAACCAATACAAAGACCATTGGCTTCCTTGTAACATTTGTTGGGACTTGGGGAAAGGAGGCTTATATATCATATGTTTCAATATTTAAAATTATAAATCAAGCTAACAAGCTGTTTATATTTTTTCAGATTTTATTTATTTATTTGAGGGATAGAGTGAGTGAGAGAGAGAGCACATGAGCAGAGGGAGAGGGAGAAGCAGACTCCCCTGCTGAGCAGGGAGCCCGATGTGGTGCTCGATCCCAGGACCCTGGGATCATGACCTGAGCTGAAGGCAGACGCTTAACCTACTGAGCCACCCAGGCACCCTGCTAACAAACTGTTTCATATGTTCTATCCTTGACAAATAAAAAACACAATTTCTCAAAGTCACACAGCAGAATGTGGCAATTCCCTGAGAGTGAACTTGTAGCTCCACCTGTGGTACACAGTCTACCTTCTTTTCCTTCGCCGGTTTCCTCCCACATAGATGGAGCCTCTAGCTTTTGAGTGTGGACAGTCTGGCCTGCATTTCTAATCTCCTTCTCCTTCTCTCTCTCTTTAAGGAGACACCCCTTCAGGCCTAGGCGTAGGCACACTGAGTGGGGCCACCCACCTTTGGAACAGCAGAGCCTAGGAAGTGGACTCAGGAGTAACTGGTTAGGGGATATCAGGGTCCTGGGTACGTGCAGTGTGGTCCAGGTAAGGGAAAGAACTTAGCTCAGGGCCAATTCCTTGGCCTCTGTGGTATTTTGGCCAGAGGAGGCCAAAGTCAAGACATTTTGAAGGATGAGGCTTGGGGCTAAGGGTAGTATTGAGGAGTCTCCTTACATGGTTGAATTCATTATCTGGATGTTTTAGCCTTACAAGCTCCCTAGAAATAGGTCATTTTAAAATTAGAGATGAGTTTAGCTTTTATCAAATTATCCAGTAAGCAAGTTGTCTCTTCATTGCCATTTCTTCAAATAGACCCAAACCGTATAGTTCATTCCTTTTGGGATGGGAGGATATGAGATCTCACTTTATTGGAAAGAATGGGAAATTAAAAAAAAAAAAAAGAAGAAGAAGACATTCTAGTATAGCTTATGGAAAGAGTAAGAGAAACGCAAAAGATGGAGGTACTGTACTATTGGCTAGAAGAAGAGATTACAAAAGTTTTGGAAAAGCCAGCCTCAATCTTAACCCTTATCAGAAAGATACTTCCATCATGCTTCAGTTCAGGGGCCTTCATCTTGTCCAAGTCGGTTGCGTGTTCTTTGATGAAATTTCTGTGCCTGCTCACTTAATGGGTCTCAAGGAAGTCACATAAGTGAAGGTCGTTTGTGTCAGTGTCTAATTTCTGCAAGTTCAGTAATGGTAGAGTTCCATTTATTTTCCCCAAGTGTAATGAATACTGTATAAGCCTGTGTTCTCGGTCATTGACGTCAGGTTTCTTGATGATCAGAAGGAGGAGTTAACCCCTCGTTGGCTCAGCATCAGGCATCCATTTCCTCAGCACATTGTATCTCTGCATGGGATTGGTGGAGAAAATGTTCGGTCAAGTTCTTCAATGCTACCTACATCTTCTTGGACTGTTGGGTTGAGTGGGCCTGGAATCCCTGGTTGAACTGAGTGGATGAGTCCCTGGCAGGAGTTTGGGAGTACCTGCTGGGGCTGCTGTGTCATCCTGAGCACTTAGGAAGGAGCAGTGGCCACAGCAGGGCGGAAGTTGAGGCAGGACCTGGGAGCAGCCTGAGGCCTGCCAGTCTACGGAGGAGGTGGCTCTGGGTGATTGAGTTTTAATTGCTTTGAAGCAAGAAAACTTCAGAGACAGTCTTTTTAAAAAAATTTTTTATTACAGATTTTTATTTATTTATTTGAGAGAGAGAGAGACAGAGAGAGCACGAGTAGGGGGAGAGGCAGAGGGAGAGGGAGAAGCAGGCTCCCCACTGAGCAGGGAGCCCTGGCTCCATCCTAGGACCCCAGGATCATGACCTGAGCTGAAGGCAGACAGATGCCCCCAGAGACATTCTTGATAGACTATCTGGGCTCAATTCTCTCTTAAGGAGGCCTGAAAAATAGATTCCTCACCCTCCCTGTCCCACTGTTCTTTTGGTTTTGAATACATGAATAAGATAGAAAGCTCAGGGAAATCCTTGCCCAAGGATTATAGAAAAGGGATAGACGGGTATCTCAAGTCTACAAGAGCCTCTATGATCCAGAGCTGCCCTCTTCCCCACCCTTATCTTGTAACACTTCCCCTCTTGTTTTCTCCTTTCTAGGCATATGAACCTTCTTTTATGTACCCCCCAAACTGGGTCAGCTCCCACCTCAGCACCTTTGCACACACACTTTTCCTCTGCAATTATCTCTCTAGACACCACTGGACTCCCTCCCCACTCCGCCTTTGCCCAGCTCACTCCTCTCTATCCCTCAGGTCTAAATTTAGGAACAATGTCCTCAGGGACCCTTTTGTTTATCCCTCATGTTACATTAAGTCCCTTGCGATGTGCTGCTTGCATAGTATTCTTGAGCATGGACTTTGTAGGGCTACGTATACTCCTAATTATTTGATGACCTCTTCCATTTGTTTAATGTCTGTGTCGCCAACCAGACTGTCAGAACAACCTGAGAACACTGCTCGCTGCCTGGCACAGTGTGGGTGCTCCGTATACCTGCTCTGTATACATAGATATGCATTGGCATATACACAGTGTAGATATTTGACTCGAGGCCTGACAGCCAAATGGAGGAACATCTCTGTCTTTGGAGGGAGGCATCAAAGAATAGTGTAAAGGACTTTGGTCTGAAAGTCAAGAATCCTAGGCCCTAGTCCCAGGCCTAAAGATAATTTCTTGGGTGACTTAGAAAGGTTATAAGAAGAAAAAGTGCCTAGAAATTCCTAATATCATGGCAAAGTAAGACAAGAGAGGAGAGAAGAATTATTTGATTCAACCATATAAAATTGCTGATTTTGACTTCTTTTTTTTAAAACTTACTGAAGTGGCAATTTCATAGGGTTTAAACTAAGGGAATAGAAGGTCTCCATAGTATCCCCATTCAGCTCTGTCATGGGGTCATTGAGTTTTGTATGCAAAGCCTGGGGTCCCATTCTTAAGGGAATTTTCTTCCAAGATGGTGGGGTCAGACGATGGAGAAGAAAATCCACTGTGTCCAGGACACAGAGAACTGGCCCTCGCTAATCCTTTTGGGCAAAGAAGGCAGGCTGTGGTAGCTACTGCACCATAATCACATTTCCTCACTCCTGGTCATCAACCCCAAATCTTCACTTTTAACATGCTTTGAAAAAATGATCTTTTCCCATGTTCTCACGCCTGCCCCTCGGCCTTTGTGAAGCAATTTCCACAGAAACAATGGTCTGCCACCAAATAAGAGTTTACTAAGAATAAAAATTGAATTTCGTCTGCCAGTTGACAAGCTGATTGATCTGGGGGCTCTCGTGACTGAATCCTCTCCTAAGCACATTCTCATTTATCATGTGCAAGATTGTTTCAGAATCGATAGCAGCCCAGCGCAGACACGTCTCTGCTGGGGACCTGTCAGGGCCCACAGCTTTCCCTGTAATACTGCTAATTTTTTTGACAGAATTATTTCAACAGTTAAATCGTTCTATGTCTGTTGACCGCAGACTTTCACTGGAGTCATTTGTTGAGGTCATAATTTTTAATATACTTCTTGTAAATGCTGAACCTTAAGGTGTTTGCCCTTTTCCCCCATGAGGTTCATTTCTTGCCCCCACTATTCTTCCTAAAAAAAAAAAAATCTGTGTTTGGGAGATATGTTATATTTCAGGATGTCGTTCAGGCTTAACTCTCTACAACTGATAACAAAGGACACACCATGCAGAAATAGGAGTGAGGCAACTTGACCTCAGAGCTAGCACTGCTTGGATTAGCTGTGTGGCTTTGGCAACTATCTTTCCCTCTCTGGGCTTCATGTTAAAAAAGTGGGCCAAATCAAGTCTTAAGTACACTCTCTCGGACAGACTATTTGTCCAAGTCAGAGAATATAAATTGGAGTTTCATGAGTGGGATTGGGCCTACAGATGGGTTTCATTTGGCCTCCAAACTAACTGTTTTTCCTTTGTTAATTTGACTCAGCTTTTTTTCCCTACCTTCAGAAAGTAATTTGTTAATACTGTAAATTTGCATACACTACAACTCACTTTTTTTGGGTGTGAGTTTTGACATGTGCATGCATTCTTGTACCCACTGCACACAGGATCTAGAACCAGTCCAACATCCTAAAGAATTCCTTCATGCTTCTCCCTTATAACCAAGCCCTGCCGTCACTCCTAACCTCTGACAGCCAGCTCTGCTCTCTGTTCCCACTGTTTTGCCTTTTCTAGGATGTCATATAAATAAAATCATACAGTTGCATCACCTTTGAGACTGAGTTATTTTACTCAGCATAATGCATTCGAGATTAATCTACGTCGTATGTGTCACCAATTTGCTCCTTTTAATTTCTGAATAGTATTCCATTGCATGGCTAGACCACCGTTTGTCCATCTATCTGCTGAAGGGTATTTGAGCTCTTTCAAGTTTGGGACAGTTATGAATAAGGCTGCTCTAGGCTGTGTCCAGTTTTTCATTATGAACATGTTTTTAGTCCTCTGCTATAAATATCTAGAAGTAGGATTGCTGGGTCATACAGTAAGTGTGTTGTTAACTTTTTCAGGAACTGCCAGAGTGTCTCCCAGAGTGACTGTGCCATTTTGTACTCCCTGCAGCCGTGCATGGGAATTCCTGGCTCTCTGCATCCTCACTGACACTTGGTACTGTCAGCACTTTTTTTTTTTATTTGAATCATTCTGATAGGTGTGTAGTAGTGTCTCGTTGTATTTTTAATTTGCATTTCCCTAATAACTAATGACATTGAGCATCTTTCCTTGTGTTTATTCAGCTCCATAGATCTTCTTCGGTGAAGTGTCTATTCTGATATCTTGCCTGTTTTTTGTTTTTTTTTTAAAATTGGGTTGTTTATTTACTTATTGTGTTTTATGAGGTTTTTTTTCTAAATGTATTTTAGATACAGGTCTTTTGTTCCATATGTGATTTACAAATAATTTCTCCCGGCCTATGGCTTGTCTCTTTACTCTCTTAATTGTGTTTTTCATGGAAAAATGGGAAAAGAGAAGTGTTTCATTTTGCCCAAAGTCCCCATCATTTTTCTATTTATCATTTTTTTTTCTTTTTTGTATTGTGCTTTTGAGGTCAAATTTAAGATGTCTTTGACTAAGCCAAAGGCATGAAGATTTAGTTCTATGTTTTATAGTATTATGTTTTATGCTTGTGTCTGTGAGCCAATTCAAATTAATTTTATCTAGGGTGAGGTGTGGGTCAAGGTGTTTTGTGTTTGTTTGTTTGTTTGTTTTGCATATGGATATCCAGTTTTTTACAGCACCATTTACTGAGAATGCTTTCTTTCCTCCATTGAGTTGTCAAAAATTTAAAAATCAGTTGATATTTATGTGCACCAGAAAATTTCTGGATTTTTAAGTTCTATTCCATTGGCCTGTGAGTCTCGGTTTCCACCAGTACACCCTGTCTTGACTCCCATAGCTGTATGGTACAGCTTAAAATTTGGTAGTGTGAGTCCTCCAACTTTGTTCTTTTGCAAAATTGTTTTGACTATTCTAGTTCCTTTATCTTTCCATGTAAATTTGGGAATCAGGTTCGTGTGCCTTTACAAGGAATCTTGCTGGGATTTTGATTGGGATCGCATCAAATCTATGAATCAATTTGGGGAGACTTGGCATGTTAACTATATTGACTCTTGCTTTTTTCTTGTGTATCAGCATTATGTAGTTTTAGCATACAGATCCTGCACATATTTTGTCAGATTTATATCTATAATTTCATTTGGGGGAGCTATTGTAAATGGTACTGTTTGAAAATATTTTACTTACAGTAGTTTGTTCATTGCTAGCACATAAGTAATACAATTGATTTCTAGATATTGATCTTTTATTCTTCAACCTTGTTAAACTCACTTGGTTCTAGGAGCTTTTGTCTAGATTTCCTGTGCTTTTTCTACATAGAAAATCATAGTATTTGTGAATAGGGATAGTTTTATTTTTCTTTCAAATCTGAGTGCCTTTTATTTCTTTTTCTACACTTGTTGAATTTGCTAGGGCTTCCAGTATAATATTGAATAGGAGCGTTGACAGTGGACATCCTTGACTAGTTCCTGATCTCTTATGGAGAAAACATTCAATACGATGTTGGCTTATAGGTTCTTCATAGATACTCTTTGTTATGTTCCCTTCTATTCCTACTTTTCTGTGAGTTTTTATTATAAATGGATGCCAAACTTTGCCAAATGCTTTTTCTTCATCTCTTGATGTGATCATATAGTGTGATGAATTGCAGTGATTGATTTTTGAGGGTTGAATCAGGCCTGCAATCCTGTGATAAACCCCACTTGATTCTGTAGCAGATTTTAAATGAACACTCTGAATTTTTAGTTTCTCTTAAAAATTCAGAAGATCTGGCAACACGGAGTCAGAAACCCTGCCTGGTCACAAACTAGAGGTGAAGAGAGGCCATCCTCTGGTAGACTGGCAGGTAGGTGCCCTTGGTAAGCCACAGTAGAGGCCAGAGTTGAGACTTATTTACCATGGCATGTGCACTCTTGGTTTTTGTAGGGCAAAGAAATATTTATGACGATGTCTCCAAAAATGTGGAAAGCAAATGATAGACAAAGAATGTTGTGTATTTCAAGGAAAATGGAACAAAGCATATAATTTCAGGCATGTGATCTGTATTCCCAGGTATTTTTCTTATCCCTGCCTACTTCTATCCCAGTTATCACCACCTGGGCCCCTGTAGGCATCTGGATTTGAAACTGTAAATGAATAGTCCAGGTATCACTCTCCTATATGTTCAGCACACAACCAGGCCAGACCTCAGCTTTACTCATGATTCTAAAAAACTAATCAGAGTTTCTGAAAGGATATGCAGTAAAACCTAAGTGTTCCTCTCATTCTTAAATCCACATACCCTGGTACCTGTATTAGTCCTATAGTCAAGGTTTGGGGGAGTCAAAAGTTATCCACAGATTTTTGACTGCGTGAGGGGTTGGTGTCCCCTAACCTCCACACTGTTCAAAGATCAACTGTATGTATTTATATGTATACATACACATATATATATATTTAAGGTATTATGTTAGCATAATATGTATTATGCTAGATGGTACTGAGCTTTATTGTGGAAAATAAAGTGGAGTCAGAAGATAGGAAATATTGAGAAATGGGGTTGCAATCTTAAATTGAGTGGTCAGGAGAGGCCTCACTGAGAACGTGACCTTTTTGGGAGGGAGGGAGTTATGCACCTGGATATGCAAATAACTTCCTTCTTTTTAAGCGCAGCATAGTACACTAAGTATATGATGTATGGTACATTTGCCAATCTGCGATAAAGGACTATTAGGTTGTTTCCACCGTATGGCCAATAAACAATGCCACTAAGATTATCTTTGCAACCACTCTTGGTATATATGTGCCAACTTAACTATAGTGGGAAAAATCTTAAAAGTGGAATTACTACACCAGAAGACATGGGTGACATTTCCCATGTCACCACTCGACTGAGTTTGTTATGGATAGGGACCATATCTTAGACATCTTTGAATTTCCTGAGATAAAGGAATTTTTTTGTTTGTTTGTTTGAACAATTAGCAGCTCAGAACTGACAAGGAGCAGAATGGTTTGAGCATGGCTTTTCATTCTTCCAGGAAGCAAACCAGCTTTCCCAGTTCCCCAGATTATATCCTCCAGTTTTAATACACAGCCACCACCTTGGACTCTAACTGACATGGCTGAGCTTATCTGGGGAAGCTACCTAGGACAGAAAGTGAAAAATCTCTTCCATTAAGCAATAAACAGTATGTTTTCTCCTCTCCATAGAATGGACACTATGTCTTCAGGGTGTTAATCCTTGAAGACTCATCCCAAAGGGTAAAAAGAATAATTTAGGGGCACCTGGGTGGCTCAGTTGGTTGGGCGTCTGCCTTTGGCTGAGGTCATTATTTCAGGGTCGTGGGATTGAGCCCTATGTTAGGCTCCCTGCAGGGAGCCTGCTTCTCCCTGTCCCTCTACCTGCCACTCTCCCTGCTTGTGTTCTCTCATTCGCTCTCTCCTTCTCTCAAATAAATAAATAAATAGATAAATAAATAAATAAAATCTTTAAAAAAAAGAATCATTCACTTAGCATACTTACACATTTGCAAACATATAAATGTCTCCTTCTCAAGGCCGTTTCTTTGGCGTATCCAAAGGAGTCTATACATCCTCAAGGTCAAGATAACTAAGGAAGTTGGCACATTCCAAGGACTGTTAAAGTTAAAATCAGCCTCATTTGGAAAAAAAATTACAAAAAACAACAACTCTTCTGGCCAAGACATGATGGATATGTAGCAACTTAGAGCCCTGATAATATTTTCAGAGGATGTCAGAACATTTACAATTATTTAGTGCTTAGAACTCATTTGCTCCCTGGCATTATCTTTGTTGGTCACAAAAGGAAGTATCCTTGAAGTGGATAGGGAAAGGTCAGCTCATAAATATAATAGGCAAGCTCTCTTTGCTCTCAGTTTGGTTAAAGGAGGTAAAAATATATATACAAATCAGGAAGTCAGCTATAAACAGCTGGATGGTATGCCTGAATTTGTAGGGCCCGAGATGCTTGCTGGCCCTGGAGCCTGGTACTCCCAGGTAGAGCAACAAGAAGCAATTTCTATTAAACCCTCATATCTTACTATTTTTATAACATAAATTGCCGTTAGGCCTTCCCGTGGAAGAGACGATGATGATAATTTACACATGCTGGACAGATAAATGGTTCAATTCTTAGTTACAAGAGACTGTTGACAGTGATTACTGATGCTCATTTCTTTCACGCACATTATGTGGGGCAGGAAACTCCAGGTTTAGAGGCTGTTCATGTTTTTTCAAAGTAAATCAGTCACTCCCATAATAATTATTTATTATTCCACATTGGCAGGCAGTTGGATGCATTTATGACAGCTAAGAGCTTTAGACAAAATGCTGCAAAGTGTTGCAACCGATAAAATATTTTACAGCACGGGAGATAGCAACAATAATTAGAAGGCCTCGGTATTCCGTGACAGAAAAGATAGCCAGACTTTCCCGGTGGCTCCTGCTGAGTCCTCACCTAAACCCTTGGCTTGTTCAGGACCGAAGTGCCGGTGTTCACCCAAGGTTTGGATTCGGACCATCAGGGATCTTCGTAAAGAGCTTTCTTCCCCAAATATCATCTACCCTCCCATCTGTTCATATGTCCCATTTTTTGTTCACGCATTCAACTTTTATCAAGCATTTTCTATGTGAGTGAGGCCTGTGTATAATCTTACCTCACTGGAAGGACCCTTGACCAAGAACCATGTGCATTCCAGTCGTAACTGAGAATGGCATACCCTTTCCAGTCCTCTGTCCAGCTGTATTCCACAGGTTCATCCGAGTTATGTTTCCATGCAAACAGAAAGTTTGAAATCTGGGTTCTTTTGTCACAAGGCTCGGTTGATGTTAACCTTTCTCAAAGCGATTTCTTTTTGAAAACACATCACAAAAGAAAATACAGTGAAAAGCGAAGTTTCAGACCTCGCATTGTTGACTGCCAGTTGCCTCTCTGAGGTACAGGTTGCTTATGTCACCTCTCAGAGGTATTATATGAACAGTCGGTCCTGCTATGATTCCACATATGTATTCCTGAGAATCACCACACTGTGAAAAAATGCAGTAAAAAGCACAGGCCTTATGGGAAAAATGGGGGTGGGAGTGTAAGACTCAAAAGCATCAATAAATACTTTTAAATAAGTAAAAACTGTAAGGATATAATAAAAAAAATACTAGCACAGTGTTACCCATGTTAAATGATTAAGAAATACATAAAAAACTCTTAAGTATGGCACTTTACCTTGAAAAGGACCTGGAGTTGGCTTATAGAACTGGTGTTGGAAGGACTGTAGTTTGTGAGTTTCTGTCAGTTAGTAGAAGCAGAGTCACCTGAAATCTGATAGAAACTTCAACCACCAGATGTGGATGGGTGTGGCTCCTAACACAGAGTGAACCAAGGTACCTGGTAGATGTCTGACGTGTGTGCATGTGAGTGTTTGTATATTCCTAGAAGGCTCCCATTGGTGGGGTCCAGGGGCGCCTGGGTGGCTCAGTCGTTAAGCGTCTGCCTTCGGCTCAGGTCATGATCCCAGGGTCCTGGGATCGAGCCCCGCATTGGGCTCCCTGCTCTGCAGGAAGCCTGCTTCTCCCTCTCCCACTCCTCCTGCTTGTGTTCCCTCTCTCTCTGTGTCTCTCTCTCTCAAATAAATAAATAAAATCTTTAAAAAAAAAAAATTCAAAAGAAGGCTCCCATTGGTGGGGTCCAGTCTTCTGTGTTCACCTACCCTTTTTTTTGTGTAAGAAATTGTGCATGAGCAAAGTTTACATGATGTTCAAATTGTTCTCTAATAGATCAGTCACCTTGGAAAAAGCTTGTGTTTTCAAAGCAAGTATTACAGCAAGACTGAATGTATCTATGAGAATGTGTTTTTTTCTCTCAACATAAACTGTAATGTAGAATATCTCCTTTTTTAAATGTTGAAAATACATAAAATGGGAAAGATATGTCACCTTTCATCCCAGAATGACCACAGTGATTTTTTGTACCTTTTTCTATTTTTGAGATATTTAACTTACATATATAATTAACCTTGACTGAGAGAGAGTGTCTGTCAAAGGGATTTGTTGAATTCAAGTGGAGTTGTTTCCATGTTAAATGGTAACACTTGCTCAAGAACTAGTATCATTTTAGGTGGAAACAACCCAAATGTCCACCAACTGGTAAGTGGTTAAACAAACGTGGAATATCCACACGATGGAATATTACTTAGCCACAAAAACAATGAAATACTGACTGACACATGCTACAACACGGATGAACCTTGAAAACATTATGCTAAGTGAAAGAAGCCAAGCATAAAAGGCCACATAGTATATGATTCCATTCATATGAAAATCCAGAATAGGGAAATCTATAGAGACACAAAGGAGATTAGTGGTTGTCTAGGGCTGAAGGTGGGGATGGAGAATATAGGATTGATAGCTAAAGGGTATAGAGTTTCTTTTTAGGGAGATGAACATTTCCGAAAATTGACTGTGGGGATGGTTGCCTGTATCTATAAATATACTAAAAACCACTGAATCTCACTTTTTAAGTGTGTGAATTGTATGGTATGTGAATTAAAATATATCTATTAAAAAAAAAAGAATTTCATTTTAGGTTTTATCCACATGGCACTGTCAGAGGAGGTACTAAGACCTCCCTGTTCTTGGAAGCTCCCTATTCATTAGTGTGATGGGCTCAACCAAGTCTGGTGTGTAGAGGTGATGATTATCTGCAGACTTCTAGATGTCTGGATGTTATGCGTGTTGATCTCCCACCAAGAAGTGTTTTGGTCCCTTTCCACTTCTTTGAGATTTTGTCCATCTTCATTTTGATATGTTCCTTGGCCTCCTGTGGTATATCCCCATTCTCTTGAGGAAAAGCACAGGAGAGGTTTGTTTTCTGAACTCTCCTGTATCCGGGAATACCTTTCTCTTGTCTTCCCCTAAGCAAGACAACTTAGGTTGTAAAAAAATATTAGATTATTATCACATTTTTCTCCCTGAAGTCTGCAGATTTAGGTAATACTATCTTTGGCCTTTCAAAGTTTCAGAGAAGTTTAAGAGCAGCCTGATTTGTTTTCTCTGAAGAAATCATGAATTTTCTGCTTGGATACTTACAGTATTTTTCTTTGTACTTAGAATTTTGAAATGTTTCCAAGATGAGATTTAGTATTGGCCTTTTTCATTGATTTTTGCTGGGACTGTAGAGAGCCATTCTGATATGCATGTGTTTTATCAGCTCAGAAGGCTTGATGTCTACGAGTATTTGCTATAGTTCCAATTGTTTTGATTTCTCCCTTTAGAAGATTTGTATTTTTAACGTTTTTAAAATTTGTATTTCTATTCTTTATCCTCCACGGCTATTATCTTGAATATTGTTTTTACCCTTGTGTTATTTTCTTTTGCATGTTTAGGAGAGCTTCTCAATTCTATCCTCCACTCACTGACATACTTCATGCTGCCCCAGTTCTGCTTTCACTACCCCTTATGAGAACTTATGATGCTCTATTTTTAATTTTTCCTTTCATCCTAATCTACTCAGGTCTTTATGACTTTCTAATACAGCTTCAAAGAAGCTATGTCTTATGGTTTCCTTTTAAATAAAAATGGATTTAAAAGGATATAGGGTTTTTATAATAAATAATTTTCAAAATTCTGTTTTTCCTTTAGATCTTTATTTCCTCTTTATTATTTCACAGGTCTTAATTTTCTTATGGACTCAATCACAAATGAGACAGTAGAGCAGAGTTCTTAAAAGTAAAGGCTCAGATATTTGACGGTCTGTGTCCAAATCCTAGCTCTCTCAGTGACTCTCTGTATATCTTTGGTCTAGTTAATTATACCCTTCTGGTTTAAGATTCATCATTTGTATGACAGGAATATTTGTACATGTAATGGAGCTCTTTTCAGTATTAAATGAGATAATACATGGAAAGCACTTAGTGCAGTGCCTGACATACAGTGAATGCAAAGCACACACACACACACACACACATATATTTTTCAACTGAGAAGAAATCTACCTGGATCCAGAATATGGCAACAAACAAAGTGTATGGACTTTCTCCTTGGTTCTGCTTTCTTTCCTAGGTCTAGAGCTAGACAGTAGGTTCTTGGGCCCACAGCCTAGCAGATTTTTTCAACTGTGGCTCTGCCTACTGGGGTTCACGTCCTTCTTTCAGTGCCTAGCACTATGATCCTCTGAGCAAATGGGATGCATGAACTGTTCCTATCACAGAGTATTCTATCTTCTCTTTACCTATGGCTCCTGGCCAGTCAACATATTATTCCTAGTTTTCCTTCCCCTTTATATTCAGGTACTCTCCAGAAGTTATCATCTATGAATGGAGATCAAAGGACAGTCATTCATAAGAGCTGATGAAGGAGATCCACAAGTCCAGTTTTTTCAACTAGAAATATTCATGGAAGTAAAGAGACAGCAGTTTTCTGGTTGGTATAGTTCTTGGAATTTTGAACTAGTGAAAAGCAGCAAAAGTCAAAATCAAAAATCTTCCTATTCTTGGGTTCTTCAATCCTGTTGTGTTGCCTTTGGTCTGTGAAAGTTGATTCTAGATTCTATCTGTTGATTGGTAGACCTAATTATTGGTGATGGTGGTGAGGTTCTTGCCTTCTCTCATATTCTGCTCAACCTCAGAACCAGCAAAAGGCTTGTGAAGCCTAAATATGTGTGCGATTAGGTCCTTTGATGTTTGTTGCATCCTGGGAGTTCTTTTGAGGGGCTGATTGTCTCTTGCAACAGTCTCGCAGAGGCCACTTTCAAAGGGAATCAGTTGTCCCCAGGTCAGAGAATCTCAGAGTCAGACAGGACGTTAGAAATTATAGAGCCTAAGCTACTGCCTAGTAGTCAAATTGCCCTTGTACCATCCCTTTCATATGGCTTATCTAGTCTCTTCTTGAACTACCTTCTATGATAGCAAGCTCACTAGCCATCAGCATGGGCCATCCCTTGTTGGACAACTTCCTTAACCAAACTGAGATCTGTCTCCTGAGTATGGTCTTCAAATGAAGAAGAAAGCTATTATGCTGGGGAAGGATATGTGCAGGAGATAGAAAGCCATCGAGCTATTACAAGCAGAGAGGTATTTAATAAAGGGGCTTAGGTACTTCAAAACTATTTTAAAAATTAGGTGGATCAGAAGTCAGAATCAGATTTTTTTTCTAACTTTAACTTTTATTCAACTATAATGTACATACAGAAAATGAAGTCGAGTTTTTACTTCGGGATCAACTGACAGAGAACTGCTCCTATCCCCACTTCCCCACAGCTGTCTCACACCCACAGTTCCCAGGCAGTTGAAACTATAATGGGGCAACTGCAAACACACATACCCATTGTAGGTTGCTTGTCCACCAGCCTTGCCAAGGAAAGATGGCGCTGTCTACTTGCTCCTTTCCACATCTCAGAGGATCCGTCTCATCCGCAGAACTCAAATTACAGTGAGTGCTCTGACTGCAACATGGTTTTGGAAAAGTAGTTTTTCATCTTGCCAACCTCTTGAGAATGCATGCTAAAGGACAGTAGACGGTATTAAGAAAGTTATCCGAGTGCTGAAATGGACAGAAGTCTCTTGCCAAGTGTATTTCTTCCAGTGTCTTTACTCATGTAATCTCCAGCAGTGGGATTCATGAGGAGAAAGCCCTTGATAAGTTATCAGTGTCTTCTGGGTAGGAGAAATGTTTAACCATTGCAAGACATTCACAGCCAAGTTCAAAATAGTTTTACAGGTTGGTCAAGGATCTGATGAGTAAGGAATTACTGTCAGGGTCCTGAGATTCAATAAGGTAACTGAAGGAGGGACCAGAAAAGGAGAATTAAATAGTATGGAATATATATGGGATTTTGTTCCTCGAGAAAAGATAGCTCCAATGCGTTACTTTACAAATCTTCAGGAAAATAAAGGCAAAGGACCCCAAAGATGGGGCCATCATTAGATTGTCAAGAGCATTCCTCTCTAGTGGGCATATCATTCAGTTTTGTACCAATAGGCAATGAGCAGCCACCGTGACCACCCATCATGAGCACCCCACCATGACCACACTTGACCAGTGGAAAATAGGATGAAATTTATGGGATGCCAAGGACCTTCGCCTGTTCCCTTTCCATCTCTCTGGAGACTAGCAGTATGATCAGGAAGTTTATTCACTTGTAAACACACCTTATTTTTAACATCTTAGTCATATTCAGCTGAGTTATCATTGCTTGTGTTATTCAAATGACTCATTTCCTCTTGCAGCCTGCAAATATTAGACATTATCATATCCCATATCTGTCTTATTCTCTGTATCCCTGAGGACTATTGTTTAGTTTATCTAAAAGAAGAGTTTTAGAGGAAAATCATACCAAACGCCAAGATCATGCAAGAAAGAAAAAAGCAAATTGTACATATAGCTTTTTATTTGAAACCTCAGCACTCTAGAAAGGTTCTGTGAGTGGTCATTATAGAATATAGATGGATGGCAGCAGTAAAATCAGATCCAGGGAAAAAGCAATCAAATCACCCAGTGGGTCACATTCAAAATATATTATATCAGAAAGGGGGGAAATCTACCTTAGGGTGTATGTTGCCTCCCAAAAAAGATTTCTGTATCCTTCCCTTCAACCTATTTTTGCCTGATGTGATACTACATTTCACATATTTTCCTTTCCTCAGACTGTTTTCTTATCGTTCCATGAAAATCTTATGTTCACTTCTACATTTTTGTCTTTGCTGTTCATAATAGGTGTCAGTGGGGGTCCCATCCAAATGCCCTTTACCAGGCCAGTGCACCCATCCTCCACTGCCAAGCTCTGCCTTGCTTATGAGGTTACCCCCTGATGTCAATGGCATCCAAAACCAATGATTGCCTGGTATGGGACTGAAAAACCCTGCTCCCTTGCCTTGAAGTGGGGGGCAATTCCATAATGCATCCAAATCTGTATCTCATGCTCTCCTTTCAGGGAAACAGACCTTAGATACTGCTAATGCAGCTTTTTCTTTTTATGCTTAAAACTATGAGGCCAGGTTCTTTCTGCTTCTCCAGGGTAGTCAAGGTCCACTTTAGTTTCTACTTCCTTCCAGCTTCCTTCCCTGATATTCCCAATTCTAGCTCTCTGTCCTCTCCTCTGAGCTGCTGAGTCCTTCTCAGGCAGTGACACTCAAGTTGAATGCTCTCATAGCTGTTGTCTTGTTGGGTTAGCTGCCAGCTTGGCATATATATAAATTGCAAGTCCCTTAGGGTGAATGCTGTTGAGGTAGGCAATGTGAGGTCAATAAAGGGTGTCCATTGAGCTTCATCTGTGGTAGATTTTTCAGGAGGGGTTGAACTTTCCAAATGAACATCTAAAAACTGAGACATCAGGCCTGAGAACCTGGTTCTGGGATTAAAAGTAGACTATGCATGGGGGACCCTTCTCCAAGTATGTGGACTGATCCTTTTAAAAGCATGGTAGGGCTGGCTTGTCAAGATGGGAATGATTGCCAAGAGTTTCTCAAGATATTTTTTGAAACAATATTCTCTAGGTAAAGTGAGAAGAAAAGATTCAATCTTCAAGTGGGTTTGGAAATACACACTATAGCCAATGGAAATTCCCAACGGACACCTAAGGCTGTGAAAAATCCTCTAAGCTAAAAAAATCTGTCTAATTTTGTTTAATGTAGTATTTTCCCAGACTTGTGTGACCATAGAATTTATGTTAGTGTAACAAGGATTATCTCATGGAACTATTCTTCCATGGAAATCTTTAGGAAAATGCTAGGAGTGATAGTGGTGGTGTTGGGGTGGGATGGAGTGAGAGCTAGGGAGGGTCCCAGTCACCTGGGAGCATGTGAGATTTCCATGAACCCATTCTAAACTTGTGTGGCATTGTGTACAAGGCCACTCATCTTCCTTTTCTGTTTGATATTTATCAGGAGAAAACTCATTTGGCTAGAAGCAGCATGAGATGTCTCAGAACTTTTGTCATCCATCCTGTAGATGACATGCTCATGAAACCCCATCCCGCCTCCTCTCCCCAAAGTCAGTGACTCCTCTGGTAACTTGGGATTCAGATTCTACTGAAGTAGGGGGAGTTGTTGCTTCCTGACTTAATGTAGATGCAAGTTGGTTTGGTGTGGGGTTAACCATGGGAGACAGCAGCTGGGTGGAATCTATTCTATTTCGAGGATCACTAGTTTCTAAACCCATTCCTCCAAATGGTGCTCCAGATATTTGAGTACAAATATCATGAAGTCTTAAAAGGTTTATACTTTTCCAAACTATCCAGTTTTGATGAAGTGACTTTAGCTCAAGAGAAGTGGACACAAAACCAACTGATGTTGGTACTATTGACATTCTGGGCTGAATAACTTTATTGCCAGGGCCTATGCCGTGCGCTGGAGGAT
>NC_138384.1:28895127-28920186 GCF_054177405.1 Leptonychotes weddellii
CCCCTCCCCCACCGTCTATCCTCCCGAATATCGTCTCGGATTCACTTCTCCTCACGTCCTACCTTCCAGAAAGTGGTCGCTTTTCTGATGAGAGAGTTGTTGCTCTTCTTTTCTTCGATCTCCTGTTGAGTTTGTAGGTGTTCAGAATGGTTTGATCCCTATCCAGCTGAATTCCTGAGAGGAGACGAAATCCAGGTCTCCTACTCCTCCACCATCTTGCTCCGCCTCTGGAGGACGTTTAATAGCATCCCTGGCCTCTACCCATTAAATGCCAGTAGCCTGCCCAAAGTGGTGACACCAAAAATGTCTCTAGACATTGGCAAATGTCCCCTGGTGGGGTGGGGGTCGGGGGACAGAATTAGCCCCGGTTGAGAGCCATTGTCCTAACGTGCAATCAGGGTACTGCGTGGTCTTTAAGTCTAGGACCTGCCAGCTAAGGAGGTAGATAAGGCAGCTGAGGAATGTGTAACGAGTTGTAAACCAACTAGCTGAAGATCCAGCTAGCGTTGGCTCCGTGGTGAAGGTTAGAACCTACGACTTCTCACTCCAACCTAATGACAGCCTGTTTGCTCCACCGTGGCAGTGACCCTCAGGTGCATGGTTTCTGCCAAAGCCTGTGCCCTTTGCAGCCAGACGTGAGAGGACAAGGGGAGGAAGAAGTCCTTATTCCTAAATGGAGAGGACTGCATACGACTCAGTCTCTGGAGGTGAGGAGCCTGTGATGTGTCCTTCCTGGTTTCATCTAGAATTAGGACTGTCTGCACTTGAGCAGCCCAAAGATCATCATGTTCCTCCAGTAGGATTGTTTTAACTCACCATGGGGTTTGGGGATAACGGGTGTTGTGCTAATGACAATCAAAGTGCCCCTTTCCCAGACTCCAGGTCAAAGATGGTCAAATTGACTCTCTTCTGGGCAGCAGATTAACTGTTTCTCCTCTCTTGCTCTTCATATCTGTGTACATCCTGTCTTGAGTTAAAAAAAAAAAAAAAAAAACATTGGCTGGGCAGGACTTGGGGTTGGTAGGGAGCCATGGGCCTAAGCCTCTGTTTATGACACATGTCATATTTCACGGACCACGTCTGGACCCCACCTGCCTCCTTAATCTCCTTGGAATGCTGGTGCTCTCTCTGTGGGCTGTGTGTTATTCTGATGATTTCAGTGGGTACTGCAGTTTCCAATTTCCTAACCTTTCTATTAAAATTAATATTTAGATTTTATAACTTGAAAACTGCAAGAATGATGGGAGCAGTATTTGATGTTTATGTCTCTCAGTCACGAAAATGCTCCCAATTTCACTTGTGCCGGGCCACACACATGTAGTCACAATAAATAGCATTTAACATGTTTACAGAATGGAGAGGATGAGGAGGACTTCTGTTTTTATATTGATGGGCTCAGCTGGGCTGGGGATACTATTGTTTACAATGAGCTACATTTTTTGTTGTTCTGATTTACCCGCAAATTAAATCTTTATTTCAGAAACCAACCCCAGGGAGTCCCCGTAACGAGGGAATGTAATAAACAGCATTAGGGAAGGGCCCAGAGCTGCTGCTCCTTGGTAATTAGTCCAAATGTCTCAATCAGAGTAGTTTTCAAAGTTTTATGGCTGCAGTTTGGCCACAAGTTTATTTGTAAAAGCTGGTTTGGCATTTTGCTCAGGGTGGCCTTTGCCCTTTGGGGAGGGGTGTCAGGGGTTTGTTGACATGGAACACAGGCAAGTCAGACTTTCAGGTTTGCTTGGGGGCGATGCCCATGTTTCTTCTTAGCATCCATTTCTAAATTAAAAATTGTCCAAATTTAAAGAAACTAGGAATGGAAATAAATATCAGGCCTTGGTTTTGAGGACACGCAAGGGAAGAGAAGGGGCCGAGGTTGGGACGGGGTGTGTGGGAGCATTCCCACCCAGGGAAGAGTGACTGTCCTCTAAACCCTGGTGGGAGGGGAAAGGTTATTAAAAAGCTCTGGGTGCCTGGGATGGGGCCTGGGCCCTGCTCAGTGCACCACCCCTCTCCCCCAGCTCGGTGGGGAGAAGGAAGACTGGGCCTTGGCAACACCCCCACCCATGCAGAAGTTCCCGGGGGGAGGGAGGTGGCCTGTAAGTGTGAGACCTCCAGGCCTCCCGGAAGAGGGACCAGAAAGCACAGGGTAGCAGGACCAGCTGTGGTCAGATTCCACAGATTCACACTCCCTGGCAAGGCGAAGCAGGAAATGCAGAGCCCCGCTGGTGCCTCCATGTACATTTCCCGCCCTCCAGACTTATCTTCATAAGGCCTGTTTCTTTACTCACTTATTAACCCAGTACCATGATAAGTCTAGCCATATTTAGTCATCTGATTTTCTGAGCTGAATGGTAAGACAGGGGTGTAAAGAGGTAGGAGGTTTCTTAGAGCACGATAGATGGACATCTTAAACCAGAAAATCCAGAAAGCACAATGTCTGTGTTTAAGATCCTCTGCCTGCCACTAAGTCACTTAGCCTGGTTGGGGGGCACAATGGAGCTTGGAGAGGAAGAGGGTCAGGCAGATGGATCCCTCCATCCTGTGGGAAGGAGAGTATGATTGGAGGGTGGGAAAGTCCGCAGGGGGAAGAGTTCAAGTGGACTGGTCCCTCCGCACCATGCCACCATGTTATTTCTTTACTTTTAAATAACATTTTGTGAGACCTATCTCCTGAGGAACCTAAGAAATCATCAGTCCCTGAACCCAAGGGTTTGCAAACTTTTTCCATAAAGAGCCAGATGGTAAATATTTTAGGTTTCTCGGGCCACAAGTCTCTGTCACAACTACTCACTGTGTTGTTAGGGGGAAAAACAGCCGTAAGCCTTACCTAAATGAACGGGCATGGCTTGTGTTGCAATAAAACTTTATTTACAAAATCAGGTGATGGGCGGGATTTGGCCTATGGTTTGCCCACTCCATTTAATCTTTCGTTCCCCCTTCTGCGTTGACTTTTATTCTTTCTTTACTCTCCCTCCCCTAACTTCCTTCCTTTTCTCCTTCCTCTTTCCTCCCTTCTCTCTCTCTTTTTTCCTTCCTTTCTTCTTTCTCTCAATACAATTTGTGCCATACACTGTGATAGGTACAAGCACCTGTGGAGTTTCTATTAGGAGCTTCTATTAGGGAATATTAATGAGGAAGCAGATCATCAAAATATTGTAGCTGATGCTAGTTACCCAATATTCACCTCCATTTCTTTCTCACTATTAGGCAATTTTGTTCAGGGTGGCAATGTCCCAGATTTCTAAAAAAATCACTTCTCCTGATTCTCTTGTAGTTAGAGGTAGGTGGCCATGTGACAAGGTTCTGGCCACTGAGACACAAGTAGAAGTTCTTCAAGCTAGCATCCCTTCCCAAATGAAAAGGCAAGTCTCTTTGCCTCTGATTCGTGGCCCTTCCATTTTCTTTCCACCTGGAATGCTGTTACGATTCCTGGAAGCGCAGCAGCTCTCTTGCGAGCATGAGGATAAAAGCTATGTGCTAAAAATGGGCGTAAGAAGGGGCAAGGAGCCTGATGATGTTGCTGATTCTTGGTACCAGCTCTATACTGCCTACCTCTGAACTTCTTGTTGCCTAAACATCAAAACTTCTTATTGTTTAAAGCTGATACAATAGGATTTTCTCTTACATGCAATTTAAGGAAATAGTAATGGACGAAATTATTATTAGTATAGCAGAGCTATGGATTAACATCTAGTGCTCAAGAATTATTTGCAGGGTCTAAAAAAGAAAATAAACAACCACTCTTAGATTATTGAGGCATCACCTCACTCTGTGTACCTCAATTCTTAGCAATGTTCCCCACCGTTAAAGGAGGCACTTTGCTGACAGTCCAGATTCAGCATTGTTTTAAAAATGATTTATGATTGGGGTGCCTGGCTGACTCAGTTGGTTAGGCATCTGACTCTTGGTTTTGGCTCAGGTCATGATCTCAGGGTCTTGAAATCAAGCCCTACATCAGGCTCAGCACTCGGCAGAGTCTGCTTGAGATTCTCTCTCCCTCTGCCCTCCCCCTGCACTTGCTCTCTCTCTCTCTCTCAAATAAAATATTTAAAAAATGATTTATGATGACTGAGTTGTTTACCAACTCTGGGAAACCAGTGCAGTAAGTTTAGGTGTGAGTTGAGGGGGGCAGATCTTGACTCAGTTCTAGAAACGTCTCATTATAAAAAGTTTCTTTCCTCATGTAGCTCAAGACTTAGTCATGGATTCAGTCTGAATTACTCACAGGGCTACTGCCTTTGACTATGTCTTTTGACTATCAGATATGTTGCTTGTTTGGGGACATTAGTACATTAAAAATAATGTGCGTGTGAGCATATTTGTGCATATATATATACTTTGGGGGGATCGAGGTAATCATGACCACAGCAGCAGATTATCTTTAACGTACAGCTTCAGAAATACTATTTTTAACAGCTCTCAAGAAATACCTCAATCATCTGTTGAAGACTTTAGTTGAGGCCTCTGTTCCAGCTTAGCAGTAAAGGAAATGGATTAATGTCCACCTTGCTGGTGGGCATCAGTTGGTTGATGAGCTGTTGGCATGATACTTCATTCTCCAAACTTAAGCACACAATTCAAATTCACATATCTTTGGGGGGTTCAGGGGCGAGTTGAGGGACAACTCTGAAATGGAAAGCTACAGAGAAAGTTCTTTGAAGGAGTTTAGTCCAAAGGAGTGTCCCTCAGGAACAAAGGAGAGGGCCACTCTGCCTACTTTTGACTGAAGGTCGATTACATTGATAACATTCCAGAGACACACTCACTTTGATTCCTTCTCCACACTAAATCGTAACAGCATTTAGAAACCAGAGCTTCGGCTTAAATGCCCAAGATTCATGTATTTGTATCATCCATGGGCCATACCTTGGTTGTCAGTAGCTCTTAGGTATTGCTGGCTCTCTTCTGTCTGCTGGACCTCCTTCTCCTACCTTCCTTCTTAGTTTATTGATTTGTGGAACGTGCCCAGGCTCCTGAACATTGCCCAGATACCTTCTTTTTTTGGCAGAGAAATGTTACATTGTGCCACACCTGGGCTGCATTCAGAAGCTTTCTAGGAAACTTCACTGCACTTTGCAGAAGCCCTCAGCTTTTGGGTCAGCATTTTGGAAGGAGAGACAATTGATTCTCTCAGCCTTGCTGAGGCAATTCTTTTTGATGTGTATCAAGTGTGTTTTGACACAATCCCCTGAGTCATTGGGGTTTTCAATATTCCTGGGCCTATAATGAAAGTCAAAGAGAGGGAAATCTTTCCACTTAATGTTGATTTCTGATATTGATGGCACATTAGCCCATTTGTGTTTCAGAAGCTTCAAGGGATAGAATTAACCCCTTGGGTTTCAGATCAGGTACATCTCTTGTGGGACTGTGGCTGTCAAAAGCCGATACCGTCACTGGAGACAAAAGAACTTCCTGAGAAGGACACGCCATTCTTATGCAGGTAACAGCATTTTTTTTTTATCATTATCAATTTTATGGTACATACAACAGCTGCAGAAGAATTTGTGGCTTTTTTTTTTTTTGGCTGTAAGGCATCTTAGAGAGTGTTTGCCAATTTTCTGTCTCAAAAAAGGTGTCTTCGCATCTTGATTTAGCCCTGAATAATTCAACAGAATCTCTAATAACAGACTTGCATGTTGCAAAGCCCCAAAACATGTTGTAAGCTTAAAGAGGCAGCAAGAAATTTAGCATCGCAAACAGAAGTCAAAGAATCAAAGCTAGGAGGTCTTTAAAGGGTAGGAGACAATACTTCACACATGTGCTGATGCTTATGTTTGCTGACAGTTTCCTTGTTTTTCATAGAGTAGTGGCTCCTAAAAGGGACAAAGAACATTCCTGGAGGTTAGCTATTGCTCTTAATTCCCTTTTTGTGGGAATTCCCTTCTTATGGCTCCTTTCTTCCGTCTTTCTTCCTCCCCCCTTCCCCCTTCCTTCCTTCCTTCCTTCCTTCCTTCCTTCCTTCCATCCATCCAACACATAATTATTCAGTGCCTACAATTTTCCAGCCACTGTGTTAAAGCTTGAGGATCTGATGATTAAGAAAGACAAATCTAGCCCCTCATCTAGAATATAATAGTGTTCTCCCTCCCAAATGCCAGGTACTTTGGGGGTTCTCTTGGACTCTGAGATAAACCAATGTCTTTCCAACAAATTCCTTGTCATCCTACTGCCCCTCCCCACTAATTTTCCCCTTAATCTTTTTAAGTGGCTTTTGTTTGGTGGTTTTCCACCAAAATCATGATGAGTGTATTGGGAACCCTGACGTACAGGGGAGCATGGGAAGGAACCAGGGGTGCTGGGTTTGGGGAGATTGTAACTTTGGAAGATGTCTTTATATACTTACTTGATATAATTGAGGGATTGTCGTTAGAAGTGGGATTAACTTAATCTATATCTTTCCAAGGGGCATATATAAGACTAAATGGGAAACAGATTTTGGCTCAAGGGAACCATAAATTTTCTAACAATCAGGGTAAAGGGAACTGTGCCTGACTCTGAGCTAAGTATGTATATGTGATTGTGTTTGCATGTATTTCTCTGTATGTATAGACCATGGTTTCTCAACATCACCACTAATGACCTTTTGTG
This sequence comes from Leptonychotes weddellii, assembly GCF_054177405.1. NCBI lineage: Eukaryota > Metazoa > Chordata > Mammalia > Carnivora > Phocidae > Leptonychotes > Leptonychotes weddellii. The sequence continues at coordinate 28,901,716 of NC_138384.1, forward strand.
TTAGATTATGGGGATTTTGTGGGAAGCTATCCTGTGTGTTTTAGGATGTTTAGCATCCATATTTCTACCCACTCGATGCCAATAGTATCCCCAGTGATGGCAACCAAAATATCTCTAGTCTTTGCCAAATATCCCCTGGAAGGCAGAATTGCTTTGGTTGAGAAATATATATATTATAATGCATATATTATGATTATATTACATATCACATATATTATGTAAATATATAGTAATTATAAAATAAATATATCATGGTATATTTATTTATTATTGAATATATTCATTATGTTATGTAATTTATTTTTATATTAGTTACAATGTATTATTTATATATGCATTTGCATTTTATATATTATACTTATATATATAACATATTATACTATGTGTAGTATAATATATAGACATTGGATGGTTAGATAGACAGATGGATAGATAGGCTTGTCTGGGATAGGACTAGATCTCTGACTTAAAACCCACAGATTCTCGGGAAACCACATAGCTTCTCTGAGATGTCAGGGCTCCTCAATTCTAGAGTTACTAAAGTGGACCACCCCTTGTCAGGTAGAGAAGAAGGGAATATTCTTCAGGTAGGGGGTCAGACTCTGAGATCTGTAACCCCCCACTTCCAACTAACAGATTTTATAATTCCATAAGACCAGATTTAGGTTAATGAAACTGGTGTCAGTTTCCAGGGGAATATGCCAAGCTAAGGTTATATCAGTGGGCCGCACAGTGCCGTCTGAAGTATGATGCAGCTTTGTAGGGTGGGATGAGTGGGAACGGTTGAGCTTGTTTGGGGTTTAATTGACAATCAAAAATTTGCTTCCTAGATGCAGGCATGTCACTATAAAAGCACACCCAGGACATTCCTTTCGCTGGCTGAGGTTATTAATATGTGTTGATTGATGTCAAAATGGGAATTAAATCATAAATGTGCTTTGGGGCCTCAGGCTGGTGGCCGGGCAGCTTCTTTAGCCTTGTCACTTTGGAGAGACAGCTCACATGGCCTTGCCTCATTTTTTTGATGATTACTTAAAGATTTCACTTTATCATCATTTGTCTGTGAGCAGGCTTTGCTCCCCATCCCATTAGTATTACCTCCACCATGGTGCAGTCAGAACAAACTTGTTACCTGCAAAGGAACTCGGGATGGCTTTCATACTTGAGCGCAACAATGGGGTCATACACTCCATAAAGAAAACAAAACAAAATAAACTATACCCAATTAGTGCCATTTACAGACATGTAACACCATGGCTGCTGATCAGGAGTGTGTGTTCCTTTCCCATGGGAGTCCCAAAATTCCTAGCACCCGCTCACAGGCATAAAAAGGCATGGTCTTTCTCATTTCCAAGTTAATCCAATTTGAGTGTGGGCTGAAAGGGACCAGAGCTTCCCGAAGGGCCTGGCAGAACCGGGCAGATCAGCATCATTACCAGACCACACACATTATGTTTAATAGCCAGACTGCACCCTGGACCAGAGAAAAATCAATGAATTAAAAATTCCTTAGAAACAGCCCCTCTCTTCCTCCACCCTGTGGTGGCATGCGTTCTGAGTCCATCATCTCTGAGCTGAATTTTGATGGTCCCCTAAAGGGTGTCACGGAGTCTAGATGTGGCTCATTCCCGTTCACGTTCCACAGTGTCGGCGAAGTGATCTCCCAAAGCCCCCAATATAAGCATGCCATTTCCCTCACTTAACACCAATTCTAGTTCTTCCCGTGCTTACAGGACAGAATTCAAAATCCAAGTGATTGGGATAAATGACCCTTCTGACTCTTCAGACCCAGCCTCCGCCATGGAATCCATCCTATCCTCATGGATCTTGCCCCAAGAGACACTTTCTAACAGTGACCCTATTTGATTTGTGGTCTCCTTGGCTGAGAAGGTTCCCAGCTGGAACACAATTTTTACTCTCCAGGGATCCCTCAACACAGTATATCCAATCCATCATGTGATATTTCAGTTTTATCTATTTACACATCTGCTTGTTTATCTGTTTATGAGTCTGTCTCCTTTGTCCCCCTCTAGCCTTGATAGGTAGAGTAGAGGCTCTTCGATACCTGGGACATACATAGTTGCTCATTAAAATATTTCAGAATGAATGCATGAATACATAATTGAATGTAAGTGTGAATAAACAAGCAGGTTCTTCTCATTTGCAAATCATTCTTTAGAATAAATTGGCAGGGGCGCCTGGGTGGCTCAGTTGGTTCAGCGTCTGATTTCAGCTCAGGTAGTGATTAGAGCTGGGCTCTGCCCTGCCCCGGGGGAGGTTGATGAGATGTAGGGGCTCCTCAATTCTAGAGTTACTAAAGTGGACCACCCCTTGTCAGGTAGAGAAGAAGGAAATATTCTTCAGGTAGGGGGTCAGACTCTGAGATCTGTAACCCCCCACTTCCAACTAACAGATTTTATAATTCCATAAGACCAGATTTAGGTTAATGAAACTGGTGTCAGTTTCCAGGGGAATATGCCAAGCTAAGGTTATATCAGTGGGCCGCACAGTGCCGTTTGAAGTATGATGCAGCTTTGTAGGGTGGGATGAATGGAAATGGTTGAGCTTACTTGGGGTCCTGGGATTGGGCACCGCATCGGGCTCCCCGATTGGCGGGTGTCTGCTTCTTTCCCTCTGACCCTTCCCCCACTCATGCTTGCACATGCTCTCTCTTTCCCTCAAATAGATAAATAAAATCTTTAAGAAAAAGAATATAAATTGGCAAAATTCTTATTAGTATAGCATAGAGTAGTGGCAGAGAACCCAAATTCTGGATTGAATCCTAACTTCACTACTTACTAGATATTTGACCATGGCAAGTTACTTACCCTCTCTCTGCCCTCGACTATTTTATGTGTAAAATGGGGATAATAATATCATCTGGTTCTCAGAGTCATCAGGGGAATGAACTAGATATATGTAAAGTCCTTTGAACCTGGCCAGTAATAAGTATTCTGTTGGCACTTTCCAGACACTCTCTGATGCAGGCGTTCTCCACCTTATACAATGGAATCATCAAGCATGATTAACAAATATATAGCTGCTGGGACCTTACCCCAGGCCAATTGAATCAGAATCTCTGGGGTGAGGCTCAGGCAGGAATTCGCTATGAGATATTTAAGGAAGAAACTTGAATGAAGTGTTTGTTTATGGAGGAAGAGTTTGGTGAGGCACCAAGGATGGTGAGGTGCCCAGAAGGTAGGAGCAGTGAGAAGCCATTAGTACGCTGAACTGAAGGAAAAGGGGGGAATAGTGTCCCTGGAGCAAGGGAGAGCTAGGGCCCTGGAGGCCGGGCTGCAGGGGACTGTGGTCACTCACACTCAGCCTTGAGGAGAGACAGCACCAGGGCAGGAAGACGTGGGAAAAACCACCCGACTTCTTTCCCCTCCTGCCTTTCCATCTCCAATTGGTACCTCCCCCAGGGCAGGGCAGAGCCCAGCTCTAATCCAGCTGGCAAGGGAGGTCAGGGACCCGATCATCAGGAGTCAGCAACCATGGGCATAGACCAGGAAGAGAAGTACAGGGAGTGGGTTCAAGGAGACAAAGGGGGAAAAGCCAACATATCAATTTTAGGGGAAAAAAAAAACCCCAGGGGCTTCCGATGCACAGTGCAGAGTGAGACCCACTGCCTTGACCAGGCATCCTCATCAGCCCTCTCTCCAGCTCCTCCAGCAGCCAGCGAAGAGAGCCATCCAGAGCGAGAATCACACAGAGAGCTGTCCTAGACCACAGTTCTCAGGAGAGAGCTTCCTGTTGCAGTCCTTACTCCAGGACACCGGGGACTGGAGGAAATGGTTGCTAGGTAGTACCCTGGGCATATACACCAGATGGCTTTATGTCCAAGCTAACAGCTGCCTTTCTTTCTGGGAATGTGGGTGCTGGATGCCCAGGAGCCTCCATCGAGGGGAGTTTGTCATGCACCCCCTTCGGTGTGGGAAGGAGGCTCACAGCTCTTACCTTTTTGTTTTTAATCCAAGCAAACATGCCGGAGGAGACCCTCAAGATTTCTACCATATGTCAGATCATATGACTCAGCCTAATTTGCATAACCCCCTGGTGGAATTTGGGAGCGGAAGGGTGCTTGGTACCCCAGACAGAGTGCTCCAGTTTGCATTGAACCCACCAGCTTGTTTTCCCATCGACTGTGTCGGCACATTTCAGAAGACTTCATTTCTGTTGCTTCCTCTCTAAACGGAAGAAGATATAAATCACAGGCGCAGAAGTAACTAGCAGTTGTGACATTTTGTTACAGAGTTTAATTACATGAATCATAAAATATTGCTACAATTTTCCAAACTGTTAAACCTTAATTAATATGAACCCACAGGGACCACCTTGATCGTTCTAAATATTCTGAATCACAACTCCTACAGTAGAGCTTCCATCCGCCTGAAGTGCTTTGTAATTTGCAAAAAGTGATTAATTATTAGAAATGAAACCAGACAAATTAATTTAATATAAATGAGGCTGTACATGATTTGATTAATTCTTTTTAATTACCTATATGTTATTTTTTCAATAGTTGAACAAAGGATCCTTTTCTTCTCCTGCATGTTCATATTCATTAATCTCATTAGCACAGAGTATTAATATAATTTTATCGCACATTCCAGAAGTACGGCACATTGACAAACCATAATGAATCGTGGCATTAGTGTCCTATCACTACATTAATTTCGAGACATGCTCGGCTCATCTGCAATTTACTTTGAGACTTAGTTTAAAATGAGCTGAATAAGCGTGTAATTATGACATCTGCTTCTTATCAGGTACCTCCTTTGTAAATCAGTGACAAAGGAATAGCAGGTTTAAATATGTGTTAACACTTGGATAGCATGTATAATTGCAATATGGCAATGTGTAATGAAGATTAAATTAGACTGTACTACACCTGACATATGCAAGAACATAATTGAACTGTAGTCATTGTTATAGTAAAAGCAGCTGCAAAATACCAATATTTGAATTGAGGACAGCGAAACCAAGTCAGAAAAGGTAAAGAGGATATTCTCAGTGAGTCACCATCTGCAGACCCTAGGGTTTCAGCCTCTTCTCCCTTTGTGGTTGATGACAGTTGGTCATGAATTTCATGAAAAATTCCAAAAGGGTCCATTTCGGATGTCACTGGGGCATGACCTCACACTGCATATCTTGGATGCTCAGCACTTCTGCTCTGGGCCATGGGGTGGGCACCATGCCCAACTTTCCCATCTTGAGCCTCGGGCAGGGAATTGGAATTCTGGGATTGATGTCTAGACTCTCTGCATGGTTAACCCTAGGTTTCCCTGAGCAAGACACCTAGGATGACAAAATGATTTGAGATTGCCTGAGAGGCAGAGGATCCCTGGAATTGGCCCCTTGGGGGAAACTTGGAAGGAAAGATTTACGGGTTCATGGTCATCGAGGGCCATGCAAAGTTGGGATCAAGAATGAAATTTCATCTTCTATCACAAATCCTCCCCCATCTTCCCTGAAAATGAATGCTTATGGCAGCCTTTAGGCTTTGTTCAGTTTTGGGTAAGGATTTATCACATGCCATATCTACCATGTGCCTTGGGTATTTCTGGGCAAAGTGGGGGCCCACTTAGCTGTGTCTTTGGTTTTTCTGTCTTGTAAACTTCTAAGTGCTTGAGTGTAGAGCTTGACGGGAGCCAAAAAATATTGCTTTTAAGTTTAACAAATACTCCGAAGGAATTGGGGACTTACATCTCCAAGTGATTTTAAGAAATGGACTTACCCAATGAAACCCCACACTGGCCTTTTTAAGTTGCTGGTAAGGAGAAGTGAAGAAGAAGTCAAAGGAGATAAAAGGAACAGGGCTTCATCTGAACGTGCTCGAAGGGAAAGGCCAACACGGGGGCTTCCTGGCAGAGTTGACGAGAGGACGTAGGTAGCATTACTTACACGGGGTAAGATGTTCAGCTCTGTGGGACTAGAACCCCAGTTACCTGACTCCTGGGCCGGTGCTCTCTCTCTTCTGATGTTGAGCGTACATGGGAAGGAAAAGGCAGATCTGGCTTTCTGCAGTCGGGGGGCACTTGTGCCTGCAGCACTTTGTTCATTAAGTTGCAAACAGATGTTATAATGTTCAAAGACTGTGCGCTGAGCTGGGCAGGCCTGTCACCAACTCACGAGTTCAGCGGAGCTGTGCTGTCGAATGCCGACCCATAGAGAGGATGGTCATGGAGATTTTGCTGCAAAGGCTTGGAACAAGAAAGAAAGGCATGACTTTCAACTTGCAGTGAAGGGTATTTCAGTGTCATTCTTTTTTTCCCCACTCACTCATTTATTCCTTAGTGCATCTATTAATTTTATAACCCATATCCAGCTCATCCCATATGCCAGGTATTACATTAAACTCTCAGATTATAAGAATGAACAAGATAGAAGCAGTTTCTGCCCCCACTAGGAATCCTATAGATCCAACCTGTTTGGCTGTCAAAGGTAATTTGAAATAAAGCATGCTTATTATATGGGTTGTTTCTCCTTTTTCTCTGTGCTCACAGCTGTGTGAACTTAGACTTCCCGGTATATAAAGGATCATTTGGGGGGTGCTCATTCTTTCCTTACCCTTCTTCCCCCTCCACACCCCCCCCCCCATGTGAGCGAGTGAGTGCAAATCATCTTTGAGGACCAGCATGAATAAGTGATCTTATGCTTTCTAAATGCTCCCCACTTCTGCTTGTCAACACTTGCCAGGAAGTCCCTGCATCGGCCTTTCCCTTTGAGCACCTTCAGATGAAGCCCTGTTCCTTTTATCTCCTTTACTTCCTCGTCACATTTCCGTACCAGTACTGACAAGATCTGTGTAACACATGTATAATTCTTATTGTTTAAATATTAAATCATTGATAGCACACTAAGTACAACATTCAGAATGATGTAGCTTTCATTCTATATTAGCGCCTCTTGTTTCAACTAAGTCCTATTTGCAAGTCTCCAGTTCCTTAAGGATTGAAACAAAGAGAGCCCGCACACATTTGAACAAGGGTATAAACTGAATGAGAGAGACAGTGTATCAACTAGGACTAGTCTATGCTGCAGAGACAAGTAACACAAACATCTCAGGGACAGCAAACAACGAAGGCTCTGTTCCATGTGGTCAGAGCAGCTTCCATCTCAAGAGGCTGAGTGAGCTCTGAAGGGTCTGAGACCACAAATTAAAGTTCCAGTCCAGGGGCTTCTGGGTGGCTCAATCGGTTAAGCATCCACCTTGGCTCAGGTCATGATCTCAGGGTCCTGGGATCGAGCCCCACGCTGAGCAGGGAGCCTTCTTCTCTCTCTCCCTCTGCCCTTGCCTGTGCTCTCTCACTTTCTGTCTGTCAAATAAATAAATAAAATCTTTAAAAAAAAGGTTCCAGTCCAGATGTAGCTCATACCACTTCTACTTACAATTCCTTGGCCAGAGTTAGTTGTATGGTCCCACCCAAACACAAGGGGCCAAGGGCACAATCCTATATATGCTCAGGAGGGAGCAGGATGGAAGGCTTTGGCAGACAGCACTAATGACTAGCACAGAAGGTAATCAGTTATTAACATCCTTGTTGAGGTTTCAAGTCTGCTTGCTAGAATGAGGCTCCAAATTGGGTAAAATGTGTAGCCCCGACTTAAATTTCTTTGCGGAAAATCAGACATCTTACCTGCCCCAAGAAACTTACTTGGCTGACCTATTCTCTGTCCTTGAGTCAAAGTGTAGTTTCTTGGAAAGTTGCAAGGAAAAAGCAAGTCCATCATGTTCCTAACTATGAATTACAGCAAGGGGTGCAAGGCAGTGAGGTCCCAACTGGCTTTAAATCATTTCTTCTGGGTGTGTGGAAAACCGAGAAAGAGAGGCACCTGTCATCGGTATGGGACACTTCTGGCACGATGAGTAATCTTGTCTTGAAGATTTAGACGACAAATCAGCAGGGCAATGATATAACAATGGCTCTTTGGAGTAGCTGAATTTTTTTTTGTTTGTTTGTTTATTTGTTTGTTTTTGCTCTTTGGAACTTGAAGAGTTCCTTTGAAACCACAGAGTTCTCTAAACAAGGCATCCCCTGACAGCAAGAGCTATTTCTGCCCAGAAGAGGAAAGGTTAACGTTTTTCATAATAATGGGTTTCACTCTCATGACATGGATGAAGCCTGCAATTGTTTTCCATCTCCTCTGGGTTTGCCTCACGATCTGAAAGTCATAGTAGTGGGAGGGAGCTGGGGGAAATCACCACCGAACTCCAAGCCAAAGCTGCTGGCCTAGGCTTTTGTGTGCTGTGTTTGAAAGGTCTGTGATATTGCTCTTGTGGATGTCTCACTGCACACTTGTGTCTTAATATTTAAATCCACTGAAATGCCTGCATGATTGCGGTGTGAAAGGAGACGCCAGAATCTCCTATGCTGCTGGCCGGGACCATAATTTTGTACAAGGACTTTGAAAGACTGTAGTAATATGTACTCTAGCCAAACATATGCTTTACCTTTGACTTAGCAGGTCCACTCCTAGGTATATTCCCAATAGAATTGAGGATATATACTCATGAATAGACATGGATAAAAGTCTTCCTAGCAACAGTAGGCATAAAAGCCCCAAACTAGAAACACGTTATCCCATCAACAGTTGAATGAATGAGATGTGGTCTATTCAAATAATGGAATGCTACACAGCAATGCAAATGCTGAGCTCCTACTCAGTGAATCTCCAGATATAATGTAGAACAAAATAAGCCAAACCAAAAAAGAGTACCTATAGTGTGATTCTACTCACATAAAATGTGGGAAACAAAACAGGCAAAACTAATCTATAGTGAGGGAAGTCAGAAGAGTAGTCACCTTTGGGGACAAGGAGGGGGCAGGCAAGAACTTTCTGTGGTGCTGAGATGTTCTGTGCTTTCATCTAGGTGGGGATGATGTGGATATAATACGCACAAGGATACCTGCACTTACTGCCTATACGTTATACATCAATTAAAAAATAAAAGGAAGTGAAAAACAGATATGCTGGTTTACCTAAATAATCATTTAATTTAATCTGTACAAAGCATGTAGACACACAGGGGTGTATATGTGTGGTGTGTGCGTGTGCATCCCTTAATTAGCTATGTAACCTGGACGTTTAGTAACTTACATACCTAGTTACTTGCTCACTTTCCTTAACTCTAAAATTATGATAACAATAATACTATCTGCTTAGAGGACTGTTAAGATGGTCAGAATAAGAGATATGCATGACATATGTAAAGAGTAACATATATGTGTGTGTGTATTTATTTATGGGAGTGTGCACACATGCATACGTATCATACACACATATATCTCCTGTGTGAAAGAAGGAAAAGAATATTTGCTGGCTGCCCATTCATTCCATTCACTCACTTATGCAGCAAATACATATCAAGCCAAAGACATACCATGTTGGGGTCCCTGTGATGGAGAAGCAAAAGAACAGACTCTCAATGTTTGTGCCTCCTGAGTCAGCACGTCTCCTAGAGATGACTGGACACACACTCAGCTTCTGGCTCTCGGAGCTGTTTCCTCCTGTTCATCCAGGTTTTCCTGCAGGCAGGATACAGGGCCCTGAATTGTATTGGCAGAGATGCCATCTGGCTTAGACTGATTAGAGTCCCTGTAGACCTCCACTTTGTGTGTACATTTAGAGGTAATCCAAGGCCCAGACACTGAGGCCAGACTGCCAAGTCCTGATCCCACTCTGCCTCTTACCAGCTGAGTGACCTTGGCAAGTTATGGAACCTCACTCTCTGTCTCACTTTCTCATCTGAAACAGGGGGATGATAGCTATCACCTGGTATTTTTGTAAAGATTAAATTAAAAAATATATATATATAAATATCTTCAAAGTTATTTTATATGTAATGTGGGTATATATATATTACAAAATACATAAACAATCACTTCCTGTAAATGTGAATTAAAATATTTACCTCATAAGGTTTTTGTAAAGAGTAAATGAATATATAAATGAATATAAATATTCATTTAAATATCTTCTAAATGATTATATACAGTGTATATATGTGTTGCAACCCTAATCACTCAGTGTATATATACATAATACATAGATATCATACACATATGTACATATACAATTATATATACACACATATCACTTAGAAGGTTGTTGCCTGGGTAAATACTTCGTAAGTTTCTACAATCAATTATCATTACTTACAGACTCTATATATATATATATATATATATATATATATATGACTACAACAGAAGGATAATTTTATCTAATTTTTTGTAGCTTGAACTCAGAGCACAGCTCCATTTCCCTCCTTTTTGCTTTTGGAGCACTGCGGTGAAGGTGTGTAAAAAAGAGTGGAATCCCAGCCTTGCCTCCGCACCCACCCAGCTGAGACACATTCCAGAGTCAGGGAAGGACAGATACCCAATGAAGGCTGCCTTTTATCCATCGCCTAATGTGAAATAGAAAACACTTCAAGTCACTGAATAGGTAAAAGAAAAAAGAAAGAAAGCAAGCCAACCAACTCGCCAACATTCTAAAACAAGAATAAAGAGGGACAAAGTGAGGAAAGCAAACAGGGCTGAGGGCTGGCAGGGAAGGCCTGTGTGGGGTGAGTAGCGAACAGAGCATTTCATTGAGCAAGTTTAATAGGCTCTGGGGGCCCCTGAAGTGGGGTAAGAACACAGTTGGAAAAGGGAGAGAAAATGAAACTGATAGATTGTGTAGAGGGGATTACTCTTTGGTTCAAATTTTATTTGAAGGAACTGAAAGACAGGGTCCAGAAACCCGGGGCTTTGGCTGATGAAAAAATAATCAAACAAAACATTTATTTTCACTAATTGAAAGGGACTTCCATGACCCTGGGGCCGAGAAACAGGCAAGCAACTGAGGCCCAAGGCAGCCTAGCCTGGGCTTGCTGGCCATTTTGGTGCAGAGGGAGAGCGAGGAGCTGCTGTAGAGAAGAAACCCCCCCGCCCCACCACCCCAGCCAGCCCCTCTGCTGAGTGTCTCTTGAAGAATGTCAGCTGCTCTCTGTGGGCAGAAAGATGATTCGGTCCCTGCCAGTTGGGTAGGTGAGGTTTCCCCAGAAAGGGATGGGCGTCCCCACTGCCTATCACCCAGGTGGGAGGAAGGTCATGACGCTGAGGATCAAAACCCAAAAGACTGCTTCATGCTCCCATGTGTCTGCACTGAGGAGTCTGCAGGGTTCTGGGGAGGCTTTTGGAACAAGCCTTTGCTACAAGAGCTATATTGGAGGCACCCTGTTAGTGATGTCAAACTAAAAAGGAGGTGTATCTTGAAAGCCTAGCCTTGGCTAGTTGGGGTTTCTCTCTGTGTTTCTCTTTTTCTCCCAATAGCAACCGGACACTGGGTTTGCCACCCAACCCACCACCAACACCAGCTTCTTGGGTCCACCACCAAGTCCGGCTTCATGGATAGGCAACCCATGCAGTTGAGCAGAGCCTGGTGCTTAGAATGGCCCTGTGCCTAGTCTACTGCATTGCCATCTTGAAATTCTCAGTAATTTTGAACAAGGGGCTCCACAAAGTATATAGCTGGACCAAGCCCCTCACTCCCCCAGCAACCAGGACTGTTGCTTAATAAGAGCTTGCCCCTGGGGCTTTGCCCTTATCTGAAGACAGCCATCTTGCCCAAGGTTAAACCCTCTTCCCAGAAGCAGTGCAGTGTAGGGCAGATTTGAGGGTACAGAGACCTAGCCCCTTCGTTCTAGCTGGGAAAACTGGCAAGATCCATGACGGTGCTGGAGCTCCCCACAGGTGAGCCTTACAGGGCAACTCTGTGTCCCTCACTCCCTTACAGGTGTCGTTCACAGGGGGGGCTCTCGATCAACCTCCCGTATGCAAATCTCCATGTCAGACTCTATCTCCAGGGAACCGGGACTGAGACACTCAGGTTTTTGGTCAAGTGTTGCCTTTGTGTTCATTCTCATCTCAGGTGTGCTAGGATTCAGGGAAGGAATCTTGCATACACATGCAGACCAGAGAGAGAGCATGGTGGTAGCAGCAATAATCAGGGACGAGTTCCCCAGGGTAAGGTAGAGAAAATGGGGTCAGAGAAGTTAATGAGTTGGACCCCCCACCCCCGCCAAGGCCATCCAGATGGTAAGAGCCTTAGCTAAGATTCAGATTTGGGCTTCCTGACCCCTAATTAGATTCCTTTGCAATAAGTTGTCCCACTTCTTAACCCCACGGGGAACTTGGCAGGTCTGACTGAGCACTCCATGCAAAGGAGTTAGGGGCCTTCTCTCCTTTGAACTTCTAAAATGCTTTCCTGGGAATTTGCCGGTGGCTCTTTGTATATTACTTTTTATAACCTAGAAATCACGCTTTCCTTTGAGTTTCAGATAAAATTGCGTTATTTCCTCCCCCATGGTTAATAAGGAACTCAGCGTGGCTCCACTATCTCGAGGATTCTTCCACCTGCAGCTTCAGCTCACCTGAGGGCATCAGGAAGACAGCATTTTCAATTCCCACCCCAGACCGGCTAGGTCAAACCCTGGAGATGGAGTCCAGCAAACCTTCCAGGGGATTCCACTGGGCTAAAGTTCCCCTGCTCCATGGAGCTGGTCTTGGGAATTGGCCTAGCCAGGCCTGACTCTGAGTTTTGCCAGATAGTAGTCTCAGCTTCTCTGTAGGGGCTATCCTCCAAGAGTTCCCAGTGGATGTCTGCAACTGTTTTTTCCTCCATATACTTACATATAATAAAGTTTAATTTACAAATTAGGCAAAATAAGAGATTAACAACAGTAACTATTAATAAAATAGAATAACTATAACAATATACTGTAATAAAAGGCATGTGATTGTGGTCTCTCCCTCAAAATATCTCATTGTCCTGTACTCTTTCTTCTTGTGATGATGTGAGATTGACCTTCTCTTGACCTTCTAACTACATGTCAGAAGGAGGATCATGTGCTTCCTGATTGTGGGTAACTGAAACTGCGGTAAGGGGAATTACAGGACACTTGATGTTAGTCTCCCTCATGTCTCCGCTCTTGCAGCTCTTCCTTATGTTTGCTTCTTGCAAACCCCAGCAAGCAACTCAGCCTCATTTTCTTGATTTCCTCCAAATACCGCTTACCCAATGCTAGTTGAATGTAGCACCTTTTACCAAAAAAGAAAAAAAAATGAGGGAAATAATGGGGGAGAAGATCACCTCCACAGTGCAACCCAGTACAAACATGGAGCTAACTATGAGGCATTCGGTCCTGTTCTTCTGAATTCCTCAGCCACAGAGGATGTTCTCAGGTTGGCTCTTCCGTTCCCGTCTTCCTGCCAGCTTCCTCCCCCCTCATTACTCTTGGGCCTCCTGGCTTCTCTTCCTTTGCTAGTCTCCCCTCCCCCACTCAGTTCCTCTTTTCCCATTTTCCTCTTTGTGTCTCTCCAGGCCCCTCTTCATCTCACCCAAGGGTTATCTTTCCAAAACCACAATGGCCCATCAAGAGGAGTTGGATGTGTGTGTCTCCAGTAGCCATGATTCCTCGGGTACTCGTAACTCATTCTGACTGGTCTTCCAGCACCGCCCAGATTGTATCTTTATGCCACGTGTGTACCCAGGACAGGTGTTGCCACTTAGGTGACCAGTAAATCCCTTTTGGCTTGGGCTGACCCGGACCCGGTACTCCCGGGGATGGCTTTGGCTTTGATAGTCTCTGAGGCCAAGGCTTTAAGCAAATGGCCCCCTTGAGCTCTTGGGCACCTACTGAACGCAGAACTTGAGAATGTCCAAGTCAAAGAGATTCAGGTAACCCCCTCTGAATAGGGAGAGGTGAGAACAAACCTGAATGGGCAGGGCCAGCCCTGACCAAATTGTGGCGGAGATGTATTATCAACTTTTAGTCCTTTCTCACCCTGTTCTCTGCCCCGGCTTTGCCCATAATTCCACTGCAAGAGCCTTTGTCGCGGTTCTCTGGGCTCTCATTCACTCTCAGGAATCACAGAATCCCCCTGTCCAGGGCCTCTTTCTCTCAAGAGAAAGACAACAAAACCTTCCCCACCCATCTGTCCTAATGCTCCTGTGCTCGGTAAGGACCCAATCCCCTGAAATTAGTCCAGAGCCTCTTTCTCTCAAGAGAAAGACAGCAAAACCTTCCCCACCCATCTGTCCTAATCCTCCTGTGCTCGGTAAGGACCCGATCCAGTGAAATTAGTTCATGCTAGGTAGCTAAGGCTGATGAGCTTTTTAAACAAGACCCTCCCAGGAGACCTCTTTCTTGTGCTGGTTTATTACGTCTTTTTTTTTTTTTTTTTTTTTATCAGGAGACCTCTTTGTTTTATTCTAGGACTTCAGAGTTCATGGGGCCCTTTCTGTGTGCTCACTCTTCATTTTAGCATTTTCACTGGGAGGCAGCACGCCCAGAGAGGAAGTCTTCAGGCTCCCAATTCCCATTGCCAGGATTTAAACCCTGGCTCACCTCCTGCTAGCTTGCCAACTTGGATAAAGACCTTCCTCTCTCTGTCTCTCCATGATTTCACCTGTGAAATGGACACGATATTGGTATGTGAGCAAAGCAATAATTCAACAAGAAATTTAGGACTCAATAAAGCGAGAGTTTTCTTAAACATGTATGGCCCTGCTTATCAACGTTAATGCTGGGGTGACTGCAGGGATTCAGCAGCTGCCTTGGAATCTAGTCCCATCCGAGTTTATGCAGTGCAGCCAAAGCAACGTCATGGTGTATCCAGAAAGCAAAGGCGAAATCTTGGTTTTGTGTCTGAGGTACCTGGTTTCAGTAGGGCCTGCTTTATTCTGTCCTCCCCAGCCCAGCTGCATAGCCCGGCCAGGTTACCTCTCTTGCCGTTTGCTCTGCAGGCGTCTTCCCCACAGCCTGGCCGGGCTACACAGAGTGACACAGGACGTCAGCTGAGAAATGAGTGGTTAGTTGTGATGACAACCCAAACCACAATGCTGTCAAGAAGCCCTCCCTGGAGGGGCCCATGGGAGTGGACGAGAAGTCCCACAATCTTCCTCTAATGGGTACCACACCAGGGGAGGGCAGAGTCGCTCCCACATGAGGAAGATCCCTTCTGTTCACACACCCACAGCCCACTGACAGAATTCACTCCAGAGACTGACTCCGGAAACGTTTCCAAGGGAAATGATTAATAGTAACAGGTTGGAATGCTTAAGAATGTAGCTCCACACCCTGCAGATCAAAATCCAGTGCCTGAAGCAGCACATGATTTATATTCCACAGCAGTATCATACCATCTGCCTTGTTCTGGTCAAAAGAACTGAGGCCGAAGAGTTGTTAGTTCATAGTAATATAGCTACCATTTATTCAGCTGCAATGATGTGCCAGGCTCTCTGCTAAAGTCTGCGTGGGCAACTTCTCCTGGAATTCCAACCCTTGGCTTGGGTGGTGCATCGTGTTATCTCTTTTTACAGATGAGGAAATCGCTCCCTAGAGGTTAAATAATGTGCCCAATGTCATACACTTCCTGATGGAGCTGGGACTGGAGCCTGCCTCCAAAATCATGTCCTTACTTAACCCTGCTCTATCTTGTGTCCTAATAGCCAGCATTCTGGAGCCTGGTTATTCAAGGGTTTTGGAGTCAAGCCTACTATCTCAAGAGGAACCAGAAATTTTTTCCTTCATACTCCGTAATATCGTTTTTTTTTTGTTTTGTTTTGTTTTGTTTTTTAATCACTGTTCCTAATACACGCTACTGTAATTCCTTGGTTATGTGCTTGGATGTTCACCATAGCTTGAGCTGCCTGACAGATGGGGCTGCACCGCTGTAACAGATTTACATTCTGAAGTCTATTACACACAACAGACATGAATGAATGAATGAATGAATGAATGAATACACGTCCTCCTGACTCCTAGTCCAGTGCTCCAACCACCATTTTCTACAGACCAGATTTTATTTTGTGGCCCTCCCATGGTTTTTCCCTTGGGATTTTCAACAGATTGAACTAGAATTAACATTTCCTCATGATGTTCAGGAGTAATACAAATAATTCCCCCTGAATTCTCACAAGACACTGACCAAGTTTACAAAACAAAGCATCTCGTTTTCTTTCTTATCTCCCGAGATACCCATGCGACTCTCTCTTGCAGTGCAATTGGGAGAAAGAACAAAAAAATGATGCTGATGCTCTCAGGCTATTTGAAAATATTGGCCAAAGTGTCATCTTCTGAAATGATTTTAAGCTAGACATATAACTCTGGGACTGACATCCCCTGGTGATTTATACAATTAGGGGTGGTTCTCCCGGAGTGATTATTTAACATTCCTGTAATAACCTGCACGCATGAGCTTTGGGGGGCTGCTTCTAAGCATCATGCTAAGCCACTTTAGTCTATTAGTTGTGTCGCTTTCTGTCTTGTCTTTTTCTGATCATTTTCATATAATTGTCCTCATAGAATTTAGTTTTGTGTACTGTGCTATTCAATCAACATTGTAATATGAGCATTTTCCAGGGTGCTATAAAGTGGTAGATGCCTGTTTTAGTCATTCTTAATATTTCCAAGTGAATGTATCATAATTTATTTAGCTTTTTCCCTATTGTAGGGCATTTATGTTGTATCCAATATTACAATCTTACAAAACAGCAACGTGATAAATAACCCCAAGGAGATAGCTTTCTCTGAGCTCTCTCTTTGGACTGTTTCCTTAGGGTCAATTCCCAGCAGCCTGCCATTTATTCTTGATAACTGGATTTGTGAGCAAGAGATGAGCTCACCAGGGGACACAGAGCAAGAGAAGAAAGTTAACTCACTAGTCACTGAACACTTTGAAGATTATTATCTCGCTGAGATGTATGCCCTATGCCAGGGAAAACATCGCATTTTATTTTAATCTTTATTTTCCAATATATTTTTATTCAAAAGCAATACTCTCGTTGTAAAGAGTGAAGCAGTATAGTTAGGTATAGAGGAAAAGTCATTGGCTACCTTCTGCCACAACTCCTCTATTCCCAATGCACTGCGATGACAGATTTTAACAGCTTGGTGTGTATCCTTCCACACATTTCTCCATGCCCAAACAAATAAACACATGCTTATCAATACATTTTTTTAGATACAAATAGGCTCCTATATATCACACTGTATTCTAGATAACTTGTTTTATTTTTTTGCATTTGACAATATACAATGGAAACCCTTTTAGGTTAATATGTAAAGAGCTAGCTCATTCAAACTGAGTAATATTCCATAATAGGGATGTTCCACAGTTTATTCAGCTATTTTTAAGCTCCATTTATTTAAACAAAACTTAAAAAAAAGTTCGCAGGCACCTGAGTGGTTCAGTCGGTTAAGGCTCAGGTCATGGTCCCAGGGTCCTGAGATGGAGCCCTGAGTCGGGCTCCCTGCTCAGCGAGGAGTCTGCTTTTCCCTCTCCTTCTGCCCCTCCTGTTCGTGCTCTCTCTCTCATATAAATAAATAAAATATATATATTTTAAAAGTTCACTCATTTGTCCCACACCCAGCCCCCTGCCTCTGGCAACCACGAATCTGCTTTCTGTACCTGTGAGCTTGGTTTGTTTGTTTGTTTATTTTTAGATTCCACATATGACAGATCATATGGTATTTGTCTTTCTGTCTGACTTACTTTACTTATAGTTTCCTCGAAGTTCAATCATGTTGTCGCAAATGGCAAGATATTTTTTTAATGGCTGAATAATATTTCATCACACACACAGATACACGCATACACACACCAGTTTCTTTATCTGTTCATCCATCGATGGACACTTAGGTTTTTCCTGTATCTTGGCTATTGTAAATAATGCTGCAATGAACATGGGGGGGTGCATACGTCTTTTTGAGTTGGTGTTTTTTGTTTTCTTCAGATAAATACTTAGAAATAGAATTGCTGGATCATGTGTTGTTCTATTTTTAATTTTTTTGGAGTACCTCCATACTGTTTTTCATAGCAGCTGCACCAATTCACATTCCCACCAGCAATGCACAGAGTTCCCTTTTCTCCACCTCCTCATCAGAACTTGATATTTCTACTCTTTTTGATAATAGCCATTCTAACAGGTGGGAGGTGATATTCCATTGTGGTTTTGATTTTCATTTCCTTGATGATTAATGATGTAGAGCATCTTTTCATGTACCTGTTGGTCATCTATATATCTTCTTTGGAATAATTCAAATCTTCTGCCCATTTTTTAATCAGATTTTTTTTTCCTATTGAGTTGAATGAGTTCTTTATGTATTTTGGATATTAGCCCCTCATTAGATATATAATTCCCAAATAATTTCTACCATTTTGGAGGTTGCTTTTTCATTTTGTCGATGGTTCCCTTAGCCATGTATAGGTTTTTTAGTTTGACTTAATCCCACTTGTTTATTTTGGCTTTTGTTGCTTTTACTTTTGGGGTCATATTATAAAAATCATTGCCAGCTTGCATTCCCACCAACAGTGTAGGAGGGTTCCCCTTTCTCCGCATCCCCGCCAACATCTGTCGTTTCCTGACTTGTAAATTCTAGCCATTCTGATTGGTGTGAGGTGGTATCTCATTGAGGTT
>NC_138384.1:28920686-28962993 GCF_054177405.1 Leptonychotes weddellii
GGGGGGGCCTGGTGGTGGGTATTGAGGAGGGCACGTTCTGCATGGAGCACTGGGTGTTGTGCACGAACAATGAATCATGGAACACTTCATCTAGAACTAATGATGTAATGTATGGGGATTAACATAAGAATAAAAAAAAAAAATCATTGCCAAGACCCATGTCAAGGAGCTTATTACAGCTTGTGTTTTCTCTTAGGAGTGTTATGGTTTCAGGTCTTATGTTCAGGTCATTATTCCGTTTGGAGTTAACTTTGTGTATAGTGTAAAATAGTAGTCCAGTTTCATTCTTTTGCATGTGGCTGTTCAGTTTTCCCAACACGATTTGTTGAAGACCGTCCTTCCCCCATTGTATGTTCTTTGTTCCTTTTTGTAAATTAATGGATGAGGGGGTCAATTTCCCTATTTTATTCCATTGATCTATGTGTCTGTTTTTAAGCCAATACTACACTGTTTAATTACTATAGTTTTGTAATATAGTTTGAAATCAGGGAACATGATGCCTTCAGCTTTGTTATTCTTTCTTAGGATTACTTAAGCTATTCAGGGTCTGTTAGGGTTCCATTCAAATTTTAAGATTGTTCCATTTATGTGGAAAATGCCATTGAAATTTGGTAAGGATTGCATTGAAGTTATATATTGCTTTGGGTAGTATGGACATTTAAAATCTTAATTCTTCTAATCCATTCTAATCCAATAAATTTTCATTTATTTATGACTTCTTCAAATTCTTTTATTAGTTTATTAGTCTTTATTCATCTTATAGTTTTCATTGTACAGGTTTATCACTTCCCTGGTTAAATTTATCCCTAGATATTATATTATTTTTGATGCAATTATAAATGGGATTGTTTTCTTAATTTCTCTTTCCAGTCATTCATTATTAATATATAGAAACATAACAGATTTTTGTGTATTGATTCTGTATCCTGGAACTTTATTGAATTCATTTATTAGTTCTTACAGTCTTTTGATGGAGTCTTTAGGATTTTCTACGTATATCATGTCATTTGCAACTAGTGACAATTTTACTTCTTCCTTTCCAATTTGGATGCCTATTATTATTACCTAATTGCTTAGGTAGGACTTTCAATAGTGAAATTGTTGAATAAAAATTGTTGGCTAAAAAATGTTGAATAAGGGGCACCTGGGTGGCTCAGTCAGTTAAGCATCTGCCTTCAGCTCAGGTCATGATCCTGGGGTCCTGAGATAGAGCCCCGCATCAAGCTCCCTGCTCAGCGGGGAGCCTGCTTCTCCCTTTCCCTCTATCCTTCCCCCCTGCTTGTGCTCTCTCTCTCTCAAATAAATAAAATCTTAAAAAAAAAAGGTTTAAAAAATGTTGCATAAAAGTGGCAAGAGTGGGCATCCTTGTCTTGTTCCTGATCTTAGAGGAAAAACTTTCAGCTTTTTACCGTTGAGTTATAATGTTAACTGTAGGCCTGTCATATATGGACTTTATTATTCCAAGGTACACTCACTCTGTGCCCACTTCATTGATGGTTTTTCTGATGAATTGATGTTAAATTTTGTCAAATGCTTTTTCTGCGTCTATTAGGATGGTAGTATGATTTTTATCATTTACATTGTGAATCATGTATCACATTGACTGGTTTATGGATATTGAATCATCCTTGCTCTGCAGTAAATCCTACTTGATCATGATATATGATATTTTTAAAGTATTGTTGAATTTGGCTTGTTAATATTTTGTTGAGGATTTTGCATCTATGTTCATCAGGGATATTGACCTGTAATTTATTTGTGGCATCCTTGTCTGGTACTGCTAGCCTTGTAAATGAATTTGAAAGAATTCCCTTCTCTTTTTTTTTTTTTTTTTTGGAAAAGTTTCAGAATTACTGGTATTAATTCTTCTTTGAAAATTTGGTAGAATTAACCAGTGAAGCTGTCTGGTCCTGGACTTTTGTTTATTGGGAGGTTTTCAATGACTAATTCAATCTCCTTACTAGTAATCTGTTTGTTCAGATTTTCTATTTCAGTATGTTTCAGTCTTGGTAGGTTGTATGTTTCTAGGAATTTATCCATATCTTCTAGATTCTCCAATTTGTTGTCCTATTATTATTAATAGTAGTGTCTTGTAATCCTTTGCATTTCTGTGGCATCAGTTGTAACATCCCCTCTTTCATTTCTGATTTTATTTGAGTCCTTTTTTTTTTTTTTTTGGCAAGTCAAGCTGAAGATTTGTCAGTTTTGTCTATCTTTTCAAAGAACCAGCTCTTAATTTCATTGATCTTTTCTATTGTCTTTTTAGTGTCTATTTCACTTAATTTTGCCCTAATCTTTGTTATTTCCTTCCTTCTACTACACTTTGGGCTTCATTTCTTCTTCTTTTTCTAGTTCCTTAAAGTGTAAAATTAGGTTGTTTACTTCAGGCTTTTGTTTCACGAGGTCGTCGTTTATCACTATGAACTTTCCTCTTAGAACTGTTTTTGCTGCACCTCATAGATTTTGGTATGTTACATTTCCATCTTCATTTGTCTCAAGATATTTTCTGATTTCTCTTTTGATTTTTTTTCTTTGACCCGTTGGTTGTTCAGTAGCATGTTTAATCTTCACATATTTACGAGTTTTATAGTTTTCTTCATGTAATTAACTTCTGGTTTCATACCATTGTGGTCAGAAAGATGCTTGATAAGATTTCAATCCTTTTAAATTTATTAGGACTTGTTTTGTATCCTGACATATGATCTATCTTTGAAAATATTCCATGTGCACTTCAGAAGAATGTCTGCTGTTGCTTTTGGATGGAATGTTCTATAAGTATCTGTCAAGTCCATCTGGTCTAACATGTCATTTAAGGCCAGTTTTCCCTTATTGGTTTTCTGCCTGCATTGAGGTAGGTGGGATATTAAAGGTCCCTACTATTATTGTATTCCTATCAATTTTTCCTTTTAGGTCTGTTAATATTTACTTTATAAGTTTAGATGCTCCTATGTTGACTTCATAAATATTTATAAATGTTATATCTTCTTGTTGGATTTGCCTATTTATCATTATGTAACACCCTTCTTGGTCTTTTATTATCATCTGTGTTTTAAAGTCTATTTTGTCTGATATAAGTATAGTTATTCAGGCTTTCTTTTTTGTTTTCATTTGCATGGAATATCTCTTTCCATCCTTTCATTTTCAGGCTGTGTGTGTCCTTACATCAGAGGTGAGTCTCTTGTAGGCAATGTATAGATAGGTCTTGTTTAACCAAATCAGAGACTCTGTCTTTTGATTGGAGAATTTAGTTCATTTACATTTAAATTAAGTATTGATAGGCATGTGCTTATTGCCATTTCGGTCATTGCTTTCTGGCTGTTTTTTGTAGTTCCTCTCTGTTCCTTGCTTCTTCTCTTGCTCTTTTCCTCTGTGTTTGATGGCTTTCTTCAGTGGTATGCTTATATTCCTTTCTCTTTCTCTTTTTGTGTATTTACTGTGGGTTTTTGCTTTGTGGCTACCATAAGGCTTACATATAACAACTTATATCTGTGACAGTCTATTTTAAGTTGGTAACTTAAGTTTGATCGCATTGTAAAGCTCAACATTATTACTCCCTCCCATGTTTTGTGTTTTTTATGCCACATTTTACATCTTTTTGTCTTGTGTATCCCTTAATTAATTATTGTAATCATAGTTTTTACTACTTTTGTCTTTTAATCTTCATATTAGCTTTTAAGTGATTCATCCACTACCCTTACTATATATTTACCTTTCCAGTGAGCAATATTCTTTCATATGTGTTCTTGTTACTCATTAGCTCCCTTTCTTTTCAGCTCCAAGAAGTCCCATGAACATTTCTTGTAAGGCCAGGTTAGCAGTAATGAACTCCTTTAGCTTTTGCTTGTCTGCTTTTGAATTAATGGAAATTCAGGTTGTTTCCAGACAAATAAAATTTCTACCAAGCTATTAGAAAAAAAAAAGTTTAAATTTAAATATCACTAGAATTATTTCCTCCCTCCCCTCAGTTCTTAGTGATTCCCAATTATTTTCATGAGGCGTATGTGTCTTCTTAACTGGGCACAGTGATGTCTATGTCAATGACTGTCATGAAATGCAGAACTCAGTGCAGCCCTTCTGGAATAGCCAAGTTTTCTTTTTGTTTGTTTGTTTGTTTTTTGTTTTTTTACAATTTATATTGCAGGATGAGCCTTATTTTGGTTGCAACAAACATTTATTGAGTGTCCATTCTGGCCCTCCAGCAGATACAGGTGGAGAACTGAGGACTGTAAAGAAACAAAGAAAAAAGATGTTGGGGCAATAAGAAAACCAGTCTCTCTAGATCAAAGGGATTATTCAGTAAACTATTTAGTTTTACTAAACAAAGGCTGACTAATGCTACCTAGATACAAAACAGTGTGCTAAATGGTGATGCCTTCAAAGGAACTCATCATTTTTAGGAAAGAGACACCTTCATAACAAATGACACAAGGAAAGGAATAAAAATTGGGACAGACATGCTAAGTTTAAGGATTGAATATGGAAATAGCTAGCCTCAAGCTTCCCCCTGCCCAGAATACTCATTGCAACGTTTAGAGTTATTTTAAACTTGAAGACACATAGTGCTATACATTAAAAAGAAAATATTGTGCTGAGGTGAAGTACAGGTCAGAATTAGAAAGCAGTGTTTGGAGCCAGGAGTGGTTTCCACTCATGCACCAGGCATCAGTGTCCAGCTTCCCAGTGATTACTGTTACGCAACAGAAAGAAGACCAGCTTTGGAGCCATAGACATGGAAGTTCAACTCCGTGACACATGGGTTCATTTCTCCTTTCATTCACTAAGCACTAACCTTAGGCAAGGTACGGTGTGCACACTGTGGATACAGCAGAACACAAGACAAAGTTCCCACCCTATTGGAATTACCATCTAGGTGGAGAATGGACAAGAAGCAAGGACCTTCAGACAGTGATGAGAACTATAAAGACAACACAGAGGGGTGATGTGCTGGAGAGGACTGAAGGGACAGTCCAGATCAGATGATGAGAAAGGCCCGGCTGTGGTGGCCATTCAGATGCTCCCTGTGTGAATAGTAGGAGCAGGTCACACACACACACACACACACACACACACACACACACACACACACACACATCTTTGGGGAGCACCTTCAAAGCAGGGGGAATGGGCATGGTGTGCACAGGCACAGAGAGAAAGCCTGCGTGGCCAGAATGTGGGAAGGGGAGAGGCGCTGGTGTGAGGAGGTCAGAGGCAAGATCAGAGAGAAGAGTCTGGATTTTATTTTCACTGCAATGAGAATCTATGGGGTGTGATGGGAAAGTGGTAGGTGGGAGGATGGCAGGGTGTGATGTAATCCAATTTGAACCTTCGAGCTCATCCTTTGATTGCTGTGTGGGAAATGAATCATGGAGAGGCAAGCGTGGGAGCAGAGTGCACAGGGGGAGGCTAATGCTGCGGTCCAGGTAAGACACTAGGGTGGGGTTGGCCCAGGTAATGGCAGGGAGAGGACACTTACTGAAGCGATGAGCCTCCCATAGGCACGACTTTACTGCTCAAAGTGCAGCGTGTGTTCATCTGTGAGGTGGGGGGATACTGGCTTTCTGAGGTTGCTGGGGGGAGGGACAGTCTGGAAGCTGTACGCCAGCACCTAGCATGGTGCCTGGCACATGGTCCATGATCTCTCTGCATGCCATCCCCACTCATTCTGCTTTACCACATTTCGGCTGGATTGCAAACAACAACCAGGGTAATGGCAACATTACCATTACCAGTTCAGGGTCATGGCAACAGGCTGATAGGATGCTGACTGTTCTAATGGATTAAAATGAGACGAAAACACGGAAGGAAAAGAAAAGGGGGAAAAAATATAAGGAAATTTATATCCACGTGCTGAAGATGGTATCATGAGGCAAATGCAAATGCAAATGCAGGGTTTGATTCTTGCCCATGCACTTGTCACATGTCTCAAGGAACTGGGCACACAATCACCTAATGTAGAGAATCCTATTACAAGGGACAGAGAGATAGCTGACAGAATGGGGCTTTGTGTTTTCATCCCCCATAATGGTCTGTGAGTGGGAGAGGCCCTTTATGTCCCTGGTAAACGTGAGCCCTACTGCAGGTGTTTGAGTTTATCACGGAGAGGAAATGACTTTTTTTACACCTAATTTAATCTGAAGCTATTCACAGTTTAAAATGTTTAGTAACGGTGACCTTTTTAATGACTAACACATTGCAGGTGGTCCTGTTGTAGCCAGCAGTTAATGTTTGCCATCAGAAAGAGAGAGAGAGAGAGAGAATTAAATGACTGCTCCATGGCAATTGTCTTTGCACTGCAGGGTTCAAAGGACAGCTGGTTCTGAGTGGAGCCAGAGTTAAGGATCTGTGATAAAAAAAGGATGGGGTCGTTTCTCCTCAATGGGAGAGCAACTCTCCTTTTCTTGGTGTTTCTTGGAACTGAGGTATGGGCAGAACATCCCAGAAAGAACCAGACACCACGAGCTGCCTATCCTGGTTCTGGGTGTGTTTCCTTTTTCAAAGGACAGATGGGTCTGTGATATTTCAATGGCCCAGAATGGGTAGGGAATTGTTTTGGTTGCTGACCATTGGCTGGATCCTTGGGCTTTTCACACCATTTTGCACTGAGACTTGTGGGTCCAGAGGATGTCTAGGTAAGACCTACCATTTCAGATGAGTGAAGGAGGCCCAGGAAGAGAAGAAGGAATAGACCCAGTGGGTAATAACAGATCTCATACCACACACCAGCTCTCTTGACAATGCTTTGACCGTGTTCTGTATCCCACGCACCCCCAAGGGGCTTTCATTTTCAGTCACTCCCAAGCTGGGTGATATGCTGGGCTGCTTGATTTTCTGAGTAGCTTAGATAAGGGCCTATGCCTTGTGTCTCTCATCACCTTTCAGGCTCTTGCATCTGTGTCGTACCCTAAAAGGTCTCCTTTATGGAGACCACAGTGGTTCCTACGTCAAGGCAAAAGTATCCTGAGTGTGTACTTGGTTTTCAGGGCAGTGCAGCAACTCTGTGTCAGCCAATCTCATTTTAAGTTTATAACTAGGGAAGCAGATCCATAATGCGGTGTCTCGACTCTCCCAGTAAGCCCTCTCTGGCGTGAGTGTGCCTCTGGTGCTCAAAGCCGTGGATTTCACTGTTTTAGCCTTTCTCTTCCCCCTCTGCTTGGTCCCCACACCTACGAGCTCCTGGAGGCTACACTCCCCGCCCCCACCACCACCTTTGTGGGAAGAAGCAGCAATGAGCCCCAGGAAAGTCTGCCTTGCTGACCGGTACCTTGCTTCTCACCATGAACAGGGTTTCCCAAGTCCTGGGAGGTACAGACGGCACCTGCTTGTTCAGACGGTCCAGCCCTGCTAATTTGATTTTGAAGTCATTAACAACGCCCTGGTCATTTGTGTTGGAAGTCGGACTTCTGAGATCTGTGCTCACCAAACTGAGTCCGGCTTACTGTCTCCTTAGGTTGCTGGGATCACAACAGTGCTTATACGAGAAGCCTTCTTTTACTTCCCTCTAAGGAAGCATAGAGAACATGGAAAGACAGAGGTCTGTGGGTACAGGGGGTGTTTTCAGAGCTTCTAATGAGATGCCAGTTGGCTCTAAAGAGACTGCATGGTCTTCAGCTTTTCCGTGCAAGTGCCAAGGACTAAAGCCATTCAGTGTCACATACTGGGTAGGCTTGGTACCCAAGCTTACTCTCTTTCAGAACTTTTCCTGTTGCCCTGCTCCTCTTAGCCATTATTATTTCTCAAAAAAAAAAAAAAAAATCCTTCAATTCTAAAACTAGACTGGGACAGTGGTTGCACAACTCAGAAAAATCCAGTAAAAACCATTGATTTCTACATTTAAAACGTGGAGGGAAATGAACTCCAAAAATTTCAAGCTCTATATAATTCCAAGGTGTGCATTTTTTTCTTCATATTCATTAAACTCCAGTAAAAGAGTTTATGACATGAAAAGCTCACCTAAGAACCAAAAGCATTGGGAAACTCACATGTATAGTTCATATCTTACTTAAATCACACCTTACCGAGGTACTGTCAGAAAAAGAAAAGGTGGCTGATTTCTGGAGCATCTTTTCTTTGGCCTGCTAGCAATACCAGAATCTTTAAGCTATTAGGAGAATTCAGAATTCAAGATGATGTATTGATAGATTTAAAATAGTACGAGAAAATAAAACTACATCTTTCAAAATATAGGGAATGAACTGTTTTTACCTCCTGACATTGCAAGTACTTCTAAAGGCTTTATCAGCCATCATCTGTGTACTCTTGGTGTCATCTATTCATATTTAAAATGGTGTCAGGGAAGAAATGGAAAAAAACTGAAATTCTTTCTCCTTCATCCTCCCACATTCTCACCCTGAACCCTTTTTTTTTTTTCCTGAGCTCAAGAACAGTTAAAGTTGGTACCTATATTAATGTGAGTACTTTATTGTCCTGAAATTACGGCTTTTGAAGTTTCTTCCTTTCTGAAACAAAAGAGAAAAGCTACGGTTGACATCAAAGAGGACGCATTCTCCTCACTAGCAATTATGGTCCCTTAATGTTACTCAATATCCACCCCGTTGCAAACTGCCTTTGCTTTTTGTAACATATATTTATTTTGATCAACACCTTTAGAAAAAGTACCTAAAAGTACCCAACTACCTATAAAATTCTCGCTAGATCCTTCCTGGTGGCGGTTGTTGTGAATCAAAATACTCCTTAAGAATGCATTCTGCCATATATGATGGTGGGTATTTTTTTCTTTTAAAGAAAACATTTAATTACTATTGGAGAGTTGTAACCGTTCGCTGTGAGTTACCAGATGTGAAACCAGACACAAGGGTGAGATTTTACAATTTCAGCACAGCTGCTTACGACCAAATCTGGTTTAGGACACCGTCGATGGATTTAAAAACATTACATTTATATTAAAAATAGCAGGGCCTCATATGCAGCCCAGCTGAAGGTCTTCCCGGCAAACTTGTTAAAATCAGAACGAGTCCCCCAATCAAAGTCCAAAAGCAGCGTGGATGCAGGGGCCAATGACACGTGCTGTCACTTCCTGCCCTCCCCTGCCCCCCACCCGAACATTCTCATGGAGACACATGTGTCCGGGCCTTTTGTCCGAATTCTAAATTAAACCCCCCAGTTCTTTTCATTTGCACGTTCTGTGCACTCAACGCCCGAATGTGAAGGCTTAAAAGGCGCCAGCAGCGTGTGCAGGCTTGCAGACCTTAACTTGCTGCACTGAAGATTGAAGACAAAGGTGGGGATTCGTCTCCCTGCCGGCCCCCTGCAACCCCCTGGTATTTGAGTTTGTACAGTGTAGGAAGAAAACAGCTCTCCAAAGCTTACTTTCTCTTCCTCTCCCCACACTACCCCCGTGACTTCTTGAATCGGTGACTATTATTCGGGGCCAAATTGTCGCCATGCTTAGTGGAGCGTGCGGAACCAGGCAGGACAGCTGAAATGACTGTGACCTGCTGCGCGCACCGGCCCCCGCACCCTGTACATTCGAGAGCGTGGCCTGGACCTCCCTTCCATGTCTGCCATGATTTTAACAAGAGTTTCGAGAGTTTCCAGGGCAGTGGGAAGATGAGGAAGACCTGCAGTGTCGAAAGCCTGGCCCCTCTAGGAAGTACTGCAAGGACCTCTTTAAAATGTATGCAGATTGTACCATGGGGCATCCAGCGACAGGCCAGCCTGTGTCCTTCCCTCCCCGGACCCTTTATCTCCTACCACCACAGCCTCTCCTGCTATCACAAGTTTTCTTTGCAGCGTCCCAAGTTTTTCCTCTACATATACAAGCAAATGTGCATTGTGTGCGCATGCATGCGGGTGTACATAAATGAAGCAAACTGGACACATTGTTCTATACCTCCCTCATCACTTCATAATGTGTCTTGGAGAGCTTCCCATACCCAATCAGACAGCTTCCTATCTTCGTAAGGTGATAAAGTGTTTGATCCAGTGGACATTGCAGTCATATTCAGTCTTGTGCTTATTGCGTACAACGCTAACAACGAACATCCTGATCCGGGTATCTCTGCTCCTATCTGTAAGTGTGTCTGAAGGATAAGTTCCTACAGGTGGAATTGTTGGCTTAAATGGTTTACGTAGACATCTTTAAAAAGTACATAAATCAGTGCATGTGCTTGTGCCTGTTTCCTACAGTCTTTCGGTTGGTTTGGTTTTGAAGTGACAGGTTCAAGTTGAGAAGCCCTCAGTACAAACAAACTGTGCTCCCCTCCGGTTTGAGCCTTGGGAAGCCCCATTAACATAAATACACCACACACACACACACACACACACACACACACACTCACTCATTCACTGTAATCTTTTATTTTGGGAGTTCTTAATATAATGTAGGTGGGATGTCTCCCTACTGTTGTCAGCCAATGTTATGGAAACCACACAACTAATGTGAGGATTGGCCTCATCTCCAGGCTGTGCGTATTTTCTGTTCTGGGGGCACTTTTTAGGGCCTCACCCCTCCTTCTTGGCTCCCGTATTTTATCGCCTGCTCCCTGATCCCTGGCAGCTTCAACACCTCGGCATAGAGGGCTGCCAACCACCCTGGGGGTGCCAGCCTTGTGCTGTGGACAGACTGGTGGCAGCAGGGCCCATCTCTGCAAGAAGTCAGGTTCAGCTGCCGTGTGAAGAGATGATATCAAATCCCTAGTGGGGAGTGGGGAGTGGACGGGCGTATAAGGTGCCCATGCTTCCCCGCAGGCTTCACTCCCTTCTATTCTACTATTAACATCGTGAGTGATTTCATTTCAGTCATGAAACTTGGGGGGGGAGGGAGTGGTGGCCAGAAGTGGAGGAGGCTGAGTGAGGACAAAAGAGTAAAATTTTACTTCAGTCCAAAGACAAGACCTTCATCTATATCTACCTGAAGCATTGGAATTGCTTGGGAGGTATGGCTAAGGAAGTGGCGGGGTGAGCTTGAAGTCACTTCCCCTCCCTCTGCCCGTTTCCCCACCTGTACGGTGAGTGGCGTTGACCAGATCAGCAGCTCCCAGAGTGTGTTCCACCGAACATTTATCTGAGGCAGTCTCTCTGAGAATACAATTGTATAGTTAAATAATTTGGGGAAAACACTGAATTTCAGGACCTCTCAGAGATTCCTGAAGTTTAGCCAGTTAAAGACTGAGAAGGCCTTCAGCAAAGAACTGTTCACTTTTCTTAGCTCAGGGCTTCCCAGTCGTGTTTGACAAAGATTGTTTTGTGGATTCCTTATCAATGTTCTGCAGGGCCCACTTAGGGAAATACTGGAAGTTCTTCATGGGAGCTTCTAGTTCGAATGTTCTGGGAGGAACTGACCAGTTGTCACTAGTTCTCGTAGACCAGCCCTCGCTCCCCCTGTTACTACAAGCCTCCCTGTCCCCACTTCTCACCCTCGGTCCCAAATCAATCTCCTCCGCTAGCCCGAGGGTCCCGACCCCACCCGCAACACCCCGTCCGTCGGGCCTGCACACAGTAGGTGGTCAACAAATGTCTGTTGTTGTGTAGAAATCCCTACCTGGTGGCCTTTAGGTTTGGCCTCTGTTGGATGCATGCAGATTTAAGGAGGGATCTGAGGAAAAGGAGAAAAACAACGGGGGAGGGGGAAGGAGAGAGAGCTAGAGTAGGGGTGAGGGAGGGAGAACAACACAAGGGGACAGAGAGAGAGAAAAGAAGAAAGAAACAGAGAAAAAGAGGAGCTGGCTGTGCTTGCAGGAGGAGGATTTAGAAAGCTTGTAAAATATATGTGGCGTTCTGCGGGACTGCCAGTGAGCTACAGGAAGGATGCTCTGGCTCTGTCTTCTGATACTAAGAGTGGTGACACCACCCGGCCCCTAGCAGGTGCTTATTAATATTTGCTGAGTGAGGGGCGCCTGGGTGGCTCAGTTGGTTAAGCGACTGCCTTCGGCTCAGGTCATGATCCTGGAGTCCCGGGATCGAGTCCCACATCGGGCTCCCTGCTCGGCGGGGAGTCTGCTTCTCCCTCTGACCCTCCTCCCTCTCATGCTCTCTGTCTCTCATTCTCTCTGTCTCAAATAAATAAAATCTTTAAAAAAAAAATAAATATTTGCTGAGTGAATAAATAATGGCCATAACAAAAATAGCTAGCAAGTATTGAGCTATGTCTGTGGGCTAAACTTTTTATGTGCGTTACCTTATTTATAGCAGCCCAACAAGCTGGATTGATAACCCATTTCTCAGATGCGGGAACTGAGGTTCAAAGAGCCAAGTCACCTGCCCCATGCACGGGCACTCACACCAGCATAGCGTGACTCTGAATCCCCTGACCTCAACCGTATGTTGTACCCGCTCTGTAGGCGCACGCTCATCTGAGGGACACAGAGTCTGACCACACTGCTTCCTCAAACTCCTAGAACAACCTTTTCTTTGAAGAAATGAAAACTGAAACCCGTTCTTCCATGAGGAAGATGACACATTTTCTGGGTCCCCACACTCCTGTTTTCCCAATGAGAACAATAGGAATGCCTGGGGGTGGGGAGAAGGATCAGAACGAATGACTCTGTGCTGGGGGGTACTCTGCTTCCCATATGTCTAAGAGCCCCTCCATTGACTGTTGGTATGAGCAACCACTAAAGGTTTTGTCCCAAGCAGCCACCCCAGACTCTCTCGCATCCTCTCTGGGGACATGGTCTCAATACAGGGCTGCCGAGTGGGTCATTTCTCAAGCAAGACCTCTGCCTGTTTTGGTGGAGAGGGGCAAGATGGTCTGCACTTGCCCATCTGCTGAAATCCCTCCCTACTTCCCCGTTCCCACTGTCCCACACACCACCAGGCCCTTGACTCCTTCTCATGAGGGCTATGGCTTCTGCAGTTAGGGCTCCAGGGTGAGAAACCTCCCGGGGAAGGAAGTTTATTTAGAAAAAAACCTCCAAACTGCAGGGTTTTGTTTTGTTGTCTTTGTTTTAAGATGTGAACATCTAAAGTCTGAATGCTCTGGTGCCTTTGCAATGTTTGTTGAGGGTCAACTTACCTCTCCTGATGTAGTTTCCATAGAATAGACATCCCAGTTACACCCTCTGAGCTGTCCTGTCTTATCACTCAACTTACTCCTGGACCTCCCCACTTCCCTGTTTCTCAGCCTTTGCGGTATGTGTCAACATTGACCTGTTAGTTTCTAGTGTTTTCATGTGTACATCTGGACCTGGATAAGGAGGGCAGGGAATAGTTTAAAGAAGGTCCAAGAGGTTAATTGACCTACATAATACAAAATGGAGGCCAATACATGCTAGCTATTATTGTTATGGTTGTTATTTCTTTTCACTTAGCAACTATAACTAAACACCTGCTAAGGGCCAGGTGGTGTCAGAAAGCAGGTGTGGAGAGCACAGAGAGGCAGACAGAGAATGAGACTCACTTGGAGGAGGCAGAGGAAAGAGACCAGGAGATCTGCAAAGCTAAGTGGGATTTGGTGGCTGGAAGATGAAGAGGGAGTTTAGGGTGATTGATCAGATGAATGTCCTACAATGCAATTCCCTTTATCTTTTCAAGAGGCTTTTGTGATTCCTTAAATTGCTTTTTGATTTTTTGAATATTAGATTGCTTGTTTAAAACGTTGTCATTATAGATGGTCATAAGGCAGCTCCTTTCATTAGGGATGAGGTATAACAGGTCAAGTGACTTGCTTGGAAATGTCCCCGTGTTCTCCTGATATCATCTCACTTCTCCAGGGCTCTGGACTTGGGGTAATGGCTTTTTCTTTTTTTTTAAGATTGTATTTATTTATTTGATGGAGAGAGAGTGAGCAAGCACAAGCAGGGGGAGGGGCAGAGGGAAAGGGAGAAACAGACTCCCCGCTGAGCAGGGAACCCGATGCGGGGCTCGATCCCAGGACCCTGGGACCATGACCTGAGCCTAAGGCAGACACCTAACCGACTGAGCCACCCAGGCACCCCGGGGCAATGGCTTCTGAATGAGGAAGGTTTGAGTGTCCAGGGAGGGAAGGCTTTAGCAGGAAGCATGAATTTGTGCCTTTCTTCACTTTCATCCCCATTAATTTTCCTGTCTCCGGTTCTCCCTCTTGTTCTGCAGCTCTCTCTCCTCCTTACTCCTCACATTCAGATTCTTCCCTATTCTCCTCCCTTCCCCTTTTCCTCTCCCTCTTCTGACTGCTCAGTTTTTCCCTTTTCCATGTTTTGTGCCCTCCTTCCCCACTTAGTCTCCCCCACCTCACTCTCCTTGTATATCTCCTTCCCTCCTCCGTATTTTCAACCTTCTTTCGCATGTTTTCCATGTTTCATCTCAGCCCAGTAGCCCACAGGGGACTGGTGGTACGACGGCTCAAGTGGTTAAAAAACAGAAAATGAGTTAGTCATTAAGTAAGCATTTGCCATAACAAAATCCCCCCAGTGAAGTCTAGAGGTTCAGACATTTAATCACCTCTGTGTATGACCAAATCACATTCCCCTCATGATGCTGTTACCAGAAAACATGATTGATGGGTGAGGAAGTCAATCTGAAGTAGAATGGAGTCTCCGTTTTATAAAACAAACATTTTGGAACTCTCAACTCACTTAGGATATGGCAAATCCTACCCCAGGCCTTGCCTGAGTAATTGGGCAGGTGCTCCTGAAAAAGCTGTAATTCTGGAAGAAACAGCAGATGGAGAGGGAGGATGTCAGAAATTCAAGAGTGATGAAGGCATGGAGTGTGGCAAGCCTGACCACATGGCTACTGGGATTTTGGAACCACATGGGGCCCTGAGGTGGGAAGTGGGAGACCCCCACACAAATCTCACATCGGCTGTTCTGCCTCGACAGCTTCAACTCAAAAGCAGGGATCTGGGATTAGACTGTCTCTGGGATCCCTTTCAATGTCCTGCAATTGTGTGATGATTAATCTACAGGGCCAGTTCTACCTAAAATAATTAATGGGCAGGTGATCTTCTATCTGCCCAGCATACCATGATCCTTGCTTTTAGAAAGCTTGTCTAGTTTGGTGGGGGGGAGGGGGAGGGAAGCAGGTGGGAGGCTTGAAAGATTAAGAGAAAATGGGTTTTAACTCAGAAACAAAGAAAGAAAAAAGAAAGAGGAAGGGAGGAAGGAAGTGAGGAAGGAAAGGGAGAGAGAGAGAAAGAGAGAGAAAGAAAGAAAAAAAGAGAAAGAAAGAAAAAGAAGAAAGAAAGAAAGAAAGAAAAAAAGAAGGGAGGAAGGGAGAAAAGGAAGGGAGGAAGGGAGAAAGAAAGAAAAGGAAGAAAGGAAGGGAAAGGAAAGGAAAGAAGGGAAGGGAAAGGAAAGGAAAGGAAGCAAGTGAACAGAGGCAACAGCAGGTAATTTTCAATGGAATGGATTAGAGCACAGGTAATTGCTCACCAGTGAAGATGAGGCATGAGACAGGAGGAGAGACTCTGGCTAGTTGGGGAGGAGGCTGGGAGTCTTCCAGGGTAATGGCGTTGCCAGGAATAAAAGGCAAAAACAAAAATCAAACTACAAGAGTGAAAAAAATTTAAAGGCCTCAAGGATGCCTAGGAGCTTCAGGAACTTGGTGGAATTTTGCTAAACGTTCCCGCGAGTCGTAAGAGCTGAAGATAGATAACGCCCAGAAACCTCCACTGCAAAATTTGAGATGGGTGGCCGAAACCACAGCTCTGAGCACCACTGATAGAGTAGCGTCCTGTCTCTGAGGTGAGTTTCTCCATTAAAGTGTCCCGTTAAGGTAGGTGGCCAACAGTAACTCGAGAAATTCCACTACAGCTTCTATAGGTTTCTTGAAAGAACCAAGAGAAGATGGACACTGGGCAAAGCCAGTAAGTTATATTCATGGCACATGCAAACGGCGGTCCAGAGGCAATGTCATGATTTTTCAATTATTTAATGAATTACTTTAACTGTTGAGTTTTGCGAGGGATTAGATAATAAGGCAAGAAGGCGACTTTGAGCAGCAATGTAGAATGAAATTTACAGGCTCTGGAGGGAAGTGCAAGTTCTGACTTTAGCTGTGAGATCTTGAACAACTTACTTAATCTCTCTAATTATTAATTTTCTGTAGGACTTACCTTTGAGAATCTTTATGAAATTGCATGAGATAAAATGTGTTAAGCATTTAGAACAAAGCCTCTTTCACAGTATATTAGTTGTCTTCTGCTGCTGCAACACATGACCACAAACTTAGTGGCTTAAAATCACACAAATGTATTATCTTACCATTCCGTAAGAGCGGAAGTGTGATCCTGGGTTAGAATTAAGCTGTGGGCAGGGCTGCGTGCCTGTCTGTCAGTGTGAGGGGAGAATGAGCTCCCTTGTCTTTTCCAGCTTCTAGAGGCTGCCCACGTCTCTGGGCTCATACCCCCTTCCTCAGTCTCCATAGCAGCAATATGGCCTCTCTCTGACCATGTGTTCATGGTCATGTCTCCCTCTGACCACTGCTGGGAAAGGATATCTGATTTTAAAGACCTACGTGATCAGATTGGGCCCACATGGACAATCCAGGGTATTCTCCTCATTTCAAGGTCCTTGATCACATCTGCAAACTCCCTTTGCCATTAGGAAACATATTCACCATTGCAGGGATTAGGAAGTAGATATCTTTGGGGTTCTCTTATTCTGCCTACTATACATAGTACATGTATAATCCAGTTATTATTATTATGAAGTGACCTCCAGATTAAAAAAAAAAAAAACAGATAAAGTCTTTTTCGGGGCTACAAAATAATTTGAAGAGGTAGTTTTGCTGAAGGAAGAGATCGGAGTATGCATTCTACAGCATCTAAATTAAAAATAAAAACGAGTACTGAGTTTGATTTCAAAACTGCCTTGCCTATGAATGTACTTTCTGAGTTTTGATTCAATAGTAACTAACATTTATGGGGTCTCCACATGCCAAGCATGATTTTAAGAGACTTTTCTTTCATAAACACTATCTTATTTAATACTGACAGCAACCTATGACATATATGAAATGATCTACTGAGGAGCAATGATAGAATAAGCTCAAAGAAATAAAGTAACCTCCCCAAGGTCCTCCAGAGAGGAGGTGACATAGCTGGGATGTTTCTGGGCATTGAATTTCATCTTCAAGCTCCAGTTCATTCCAGGGGCAGAAGAATGCTTTTTTGAGTCAACTGGCCAATCTTTGCAGGAGGACATGGGCTTATAGCACTGTTTTTCTCTCCAAAAAGCCAATGTGGGGATGCATTACAGGCAACCTCACGGAAGTAAATCCTAGTCATCGTTTGGGGATAAGAGAAAAGGCATTGGCCCAAAGTTCAGTGACCCTCAATATGGGTAAAGCATTTCAATATTCACCAGCACGACTGCCATCCCAGACGTGTACTTATCCCCTGTGAAATAACTTGGTCCCATTAAAAGGCTGGTGTAGCTCTGTCCCCAAGAAGCATGGCCATCTGAGTCAGCATTCAGTTTTCATTCCAACCTTACTCTGTGAGCAGAAGGCTGAATTGTTTGTGACTTGCTGCTTTTCCACAAGACCATATACAATTTCACACTTATGATGAATGCCTTTGGACTAGGGTTTCTTAAAACCATTTAGTGTATTAGAGTCTATTAGCCAGCCTGAAATCATGACCCTCGTTCAGCAGTTATAGACTGTGGCAGCATTTAATCCATACTGGTTGATTTGTATAACATTTATGATCTGAACCAGATCCCTTAATGTCTAAACTCATAGCTAGTGGCTTGAAATATGAGCAGCTAGAAAGTGCAACTGGCAGAGCCCCATGTGATGCTGGTAGGAGAGAGTTGGCTTTAATAAATTTCCTAAAGCCCAGGTTAATTGGAATGCAGAAGTACATAGCGAATGGGTACCTCAGTCACAACTGCTCTGTAGATTGAAGACGCTGGGTTGCCAGTGTCCGTCACTTCTTCCTATTTCCTGCCGGAATCCAGATTTTCTTCAGTCCCTACACCTGCCGTGTGACTCAAGAGCAACTGACTTGGCCAACGATCGGTTCCGGATCCCAGGCTTAAGCCATGAGCACTTGCCTTTCTCCCTGTGACTGTTTTGTTCCTGTGACAGGCTCATAACCTCTACTGACCCAGTTAGAATGAAGACTAGGGTTAATATTCTATAATTAAGGGAGAGATTCTCTCTCTTTCTTATAGACCATAAATAGGAAAGCCTGTTACCCCAGTGCTAATGGCAGTCATATTATGCCCATGCCCAGATCCACTTGGGATTACACATGTGTGAGGAAGGGTCTGGTATTTTTACCCTATCAGCAAGCTGAAAAATGAGACTATCACAGTTTCATAGATGCTGAAAGACAACACAAGACTCCTGCCTGGGTCAGAGATGGAAGACTTTATTAGTCATGGCCCAGCAAACAGCCTGAGCATGAACGTATTTGTGTCTGGTCCCCAACCCAGATTCCTTCCAGGCAGTGCAAAAAGGGCTGAATAGTACATGTGTACGCCAGGAATTCTGAGCTTAGGGAACCTGTATCTTTTATAATGGATGGTTAGCATGCCTGCCCTCTGCCCCCGAGGGAGATACTATCTATCTTCCAAAGCTGTTCACTAAAAACCTATTTTTTAATAAACGTAGTCCAGAACAAGGACAGTGAGCACTTCTGCTTGCAGGATGCGCAACAGTACCAACAACCCAGCTGAATTAACTCCCAACTCAAAACTGGCACACGGAAGAAGGCAGTACCCAGAAAACAGCAGAAGAACAGAGCAAGAGCCCTAATTGTGCTTGGATTGTAGCTCACTTTACCTCCGGACTGTCTATGAAATGAGATAACAAACTTCCTTTCTGTTTAAGCTAGTTTGAGTAAAGATTTCTTTGACTCACAGCCAAAGTATAGTAACTGATAAAACAACCAATGGTCTCATTTCTATAGGGAACGCCAGGATTCTTGACTCTTTAAAAAGAACTGATCTCAGCCACTCAGTAGAGCATTTATTAAGTTGTGTCTATCTTTGAGAGGGAAAACTGTCTCTGATCTCTACCTGGATTATTTGATGCCTCAATCAACAATAGTGTGATTAAATCCAAAGGGTGATTTTCTCAAAAGGTGAAGGTTGAGGGCACCACTATGATTTCTCAACTTACAACCTTATGACCAAATCCTATAAGATGTTGTGCAAAGGCCAAGGTATCAGAATCCCTCTGAAAAGGACACTCCGCACAAGAGATTGGGTCTTTCCCCTGCTCATGGCTATCACTCCATCAAAGAGCTTATTAATCCGTTCATATCATACTTCTGCTTAGAAGACTCTTTCTCCCTTTCGAGGCATGAGCTTGTATATTTAAGAATATTAGATCATGAATATGTCCCTGAAACAGGATCTGCGAAGTTCAGCAGAGCAGGAAGTTCTTCCTGGTGCCACAGATGGATGGCCGTCTTGGAATTGGCCTATCACAGTGGGAACAAGAGACCCCTTGGGTGGTGCCTGGCCTTGGGTCCCTGAAGATTCTCAAATGTTTATCCACAGCCACAGAGATACATGCTCAGAGACCAGAAAGAAAAAGCCAGTGAGCTTACAACTGTAGACTCGTGCCCTATCACTGAACCATACTGCCTATAAACCCTTGGAAATGATTATTTTTAATATTCTGTAATTATCTTCTCAATAGCACAGTCAGACCTGGATTGGTGTGTGTGTGCTAAAGGCCCTAATTTGTTGGTGTAAACATGAAGAACAAAATGATATAATCCGTTTTAGAATGTATACCTTTTAAAATACAGTGGATGCCTCAAAAATCAGAAGGGGACTGGCCTCTCTGTTGGAGAGGCCCTGCCTTGTAATGACTATGTAAAAGCACTTTGTAAACTATAAAACCTCCTACATGTGTTACCTATTATTTAGCTCATCTGTTATTCAGGCTGCCGGAGGGGCGTGGGGGCGAACACTCCTGGGCGGGCCTGAGTGCCCCCTGAGAGCCAAGTCAGCTCATTGCATGGGAATCCCTCACAGAGCCTCGCATGTGACCCTGAACTTCAGAGGGCTCTTTCAGGGATACCTCACTTCCCTCCCACGACCAGGGAGCCTGTTTTACCGGAGACTCAAGGTTCAAGTACTTCCCAGGGTGAGGCAGGGCATGGCTCCGGACGGGCATTGTTCAGGAAGAGGAGTTAATTCTTCACAAAGTGCCAAGGTGAATCAAGGGCACCTCATTCTCTTCCGTCTGCTTTTCATGCCCATAATATGCCACGTTCTTCAAATGGTATTAATAGTGCACAGCAACTAGAGGGGGAGGCACAGGAAGGATGTCTCTCCCCACAGCAAATGAGATGCACTGGCATAAAATCTCTGTTTAGGGGCATTCTTCCTACACACTGCTCATCGGGTGATTTTTAAAATCAGTTTTGAAGAATCGACGTGGCTAAGTCAGAACGCTCTGACTTCATGTGCTACAATGTTGTCGGTATTCGAACCAAGATGTGTCTCAAAGAATCTGTCTCTGCTTTTCTCTTCTAACCTGAAACCCCCTTTCCCCTGTCAGCCTTCCCCAGAGAGGACACTTTGCTCGGGCGTCGTATGAACTTCTAAAATAGGGGGACATGAGATGGGGATGGAATCTAACTCTGCCGTGGAGTTCCTTAGTAGAGGCGCCAGCACTTTAGTGCAATTATTTTATTTAGAAAAACATGCTTTATCGTGTGAAACTCCTTTGTCATCTAAGAAGGGAGGTAGAGGAAGGACGGCCAGGGCTCATCACAAATTAAAGAGCTGCCAGGTTTTAGCAAGATATTTTCGATTAGGTTTGGAAAGGGCGGGCGGGGGGAATGTATCTAAACCCAGGTATTATGTAGGACTTCATGCTAGTAAAGACTGTGAGGGTGTGGCTAGGGGGAGGATTTGTCTGGGAGGAGTGTGATACTGAGTTGAAATTAACAGGACAGGCAATGAGCATAATTTCAAAGTTCACAGGGGTAAAGTAGAAAGAAGAGCAGCATAAGGACCTCATCAAGCCCTGGTTCTGCCCACACCAGGCTCTGTGAACTCCGGCCAGCCACATAACCTCTCTGAACCTTGGTATTCCATCTAGATGATGTCCCCTTTCAGGGATTATTAGAAGAGAAAGAAATAAAATAGATATACATCACTTACAAGGAGGTACCATCCATAAAAATGTTAGCTCTCGTTTGCTTTTTATAATGCATGGGAGAATCAGGAGATGGGGAAGTCTAGTAAGTTCCAGTCTGCCTTGGAGAGCTGAGAAACTATTTAGCTTGTGTCGGCAAAGAGCCCTCTGAAAGGCATTATTTACTGTAGATACCAAAAGTCACATTGCTTAACTTCCACCTCCTTCCAGGAAGGAATATGTATGGAGTTGGGTACTGGGGCCAGTGAAAATCCAATTTGTAGATACAAACATGAGCTTGGGGTGAACTGACGCCTTTAAAACCCCAAGCCTCCTTCTGATTCCTGCTAACAGATGTCCTTATGTTAGTTTAAAACTAACGGAGGGGCAAGGGGAAACCTGAGCCCCTAGAGAACTGGGCACTCTGACCAGTGTCCCAGAGGTGTTCTGTCCCAGTATTGGGAAAGGAGCAATCCCAGAGTGACTGCCCAGCACCTCTGCACTGCCCCTAGGAGAGTGAAGTCGTGTCACCCTGCCTGGCTTGTTTGGGGATGCTCTGCAACATGATTAAAATCCACTGGCCAAAGCCAAGTTTGAAGTCAAACTTGTGAAGTCAAAAACCATTAAGACTGGCACTTCCCACTCTTAATGGATTCCAAATTAGGATTTGAAAGAAGGACCTTGAACAAAACTGTATTTTAAAAGGTCAGGATCTACGTTAAAGTAGTTACAAGGCTGTTATTGGAATCACGGTACATGTGGAATCAAAGACAAAAATGTAAGAATGCTTTAATAAGAATAGTAGAACATTTCCACATTATTACTAGTAGTAGTAAAACCCTTGTATAATAAAACATTGGTAACATTATTATTAATAAAAAACATTTATAATATTATTAATAATAAAACTTTTGTATTATTAATAAAACATTTTACAGGTTATACAATTCCTTCACTTATTTCATTTAATCCACATCACTTAACCGAAAATTAAACAATTATTGCCACTTGTAGGGGGACAGAAGCCCAGAGATCACATGGTAGGGCCAGGTCACACAGCGAACGGTGAAGAAGGAATTCAAAGACAGGTCTCCAATGCCAAATTTAAAACCCCTTTCACCATATGATGAAAGATGAAAATTTCACAGGAGAACAAGGCCTAGACTTTGCATGTGCTTCATGGAAACATTTTCAGGTATTTTAATTTTAGAATCAGTTATGTGGTACCGGAGAGTTATAAAAAAATGATCAATAAAGACAAAAATTCCAAAAAGCTTTCTCAGAGCCAGTATTACGAGAAAACCTAAACCTGTTAGGAAATTGGTTATGATATGGAATGTGGATATTAAAATGCCATAAACTTCATTTAAAACTCTAAATATGTAACTGGAGTTTTTACTAAGTTCATAAAAATTAACATTGGATACAGCATCTTTTGTAAATCCTTGTGGTTCATGTGTCAATTACCTGGTTACTTAGTAACCAAGTAATCCAGTAACCAAGGAGTCAAGCCATAGATTAAATAGTCCCCAACCAGGCAATAAAAAGGTCCCTGAGTACAAATTTGCAGAATTATGGTTTATTGTGTTAATAATCTCCCCATGTCTGTGGCTAGCCTTCCAAGGATGGGGCTGGCGAGTGTGTGCTATTCTAGAATTCAGCCATGGCTCTTACTATTTTGTTATAGTACCTGCTTTTAAAAGAGGAAATTAAGCCACAGAGCACGCTCTGGTTTCAACTCACTGAAGGAAATGAGAGAGGCTGAACACACACCAAGCTGGATTTGGGGATTC
Source organism: Leptonychotes weddellii (assembly GCF_054177405.1). NCBI lineage: Eukaryota > Metazoa > Chordata > Mammalia > Carnivora > Phocidae > Leptonychotes > Leptonychotes weddellii. Next base: position 28,943,468 of record NC_138384.1, read on the forward strand.
TGGGGAAATCCAGAGCTAGGGTGTGAATTTGCACGGGAGCTGGTGATTTGGGGTTCAGTGCCTCCACTTCTCTATGAAGGTTTTAGGACTGGATTCACCAGTTGATTCTTGAAGAGGTCCTTCACATAACTGACAGTTTCTGGACAGTTTCAGTTTCAAGGATTCAAAGGCTCATTCAACAGATAATTTATTTGGCCCTACTATATGCCAGGCGCTGTGCTAGACATGGACAAAGCAATTTTAAGCAAAATATGTCCAGTCAATGCCCTCAAAGAGTTCACCCTATAGGGAGGAGAGAGACATTAATCAAATAATCTTATGGATAAATATGTAACTGTGAGTATCTAACCGTCATTACTGTTCTGCAGAAAGAGGAGAGGTTCCAACAACTAGGTTAAATCCAATGTGTAATTGGAGGGGGATAGTTATGGGTAGATTTCCTTACCAAATTACATGCCATCTGAACAGAGCTGGAAATCTGATAAATGAGGAGGAATTTACCAGTGGAATAAAAGCTGGGAAAGTGAATAAGCCAAAAAGAGCATTCCAGGGAAAGGAAGAGGCATGTGCAAAGGCTCTGGGGTGGGAGAAAGCATGGAATTTTTTTTTAAGATTTTATTTATTCATTTGAGAGAGAGAGAGAACAAGCAGGGGGAGTGCCAGAGGGAGAGGGAGGGAGAAGCAGGCTCCCCACTGAGCAGGGACCCCAATGCTGGACTCGATTCCAGGAACCAGAGATCATGACCTGAGCCTAAGGCAGATGCTTAACTGACTGAGCCACCCAGGCACCCCGGAAGCATGGAATTTTCAAGCAGTTGAGAGAAAGCTAGTATGGATGGGTGCCACCAAGTCTGGCAGAAAGGCATGGGAATCACTGTGTTTCAAACCAACGCGTGTGTTTTGTGGGCAAGAGAGAATTGGCAAAACAGTGTTGTTTATTGTGCGAAGGCTGATTTCCCACGTAGAAACAAACTCATTCTTCTTCTCTTTGATTGGTACTGTGCAAACTGATCTTGGTTATCATCCGTCTTTACAATTCCATTCTGCCCACTGCCTCAGTGTTCCCAAAGTCTCTCACCTTATGAAGAGTGAATGGCTTGGGAGAGGAGTGACCAAAGTATCAAAATTTCCACAGAAATAAGCATTAAATAAATCCCAGGGGCGCCTGGGTGGCTCAGTCAGTTTAAGGGTCTGCCCTCAGCTCAGGTCATGATCCTAAGGTCCTGGGATCGAGCCCCGTGTCCAGCTCCGCTCAGCGGGAAGCCTGCTTCTCCCTCTCCCTCTGCCCTTCCCTCCGCTTGTGCTCCTTCTCTCTCTCTCAAATAGATAAAAAAATAAAATCTTAAAAAAAATTAATCTGAGATACTTTATTGGCTAATAAGAGAAGGTTCCCTCCTTATAAAACCAGAGTTCCTTTCCTGTCAGGATTCGTACCTACCATGGGTGACTTCGTCTTGGTTTGGAATCTTAGACAATTTTATTTGAGTTGCATAGTGACTGCTCTCCAACGTGCAATGAGTTTCTGCTGCCTTGGATTGCTGGAGCATGGGTGTTGGCAGCAAGACTCTGCCACAGACCTTATGGCAGATGCAGAAAAAGTGAGGCCACAGTCTTTGTGGGAAATGCTGACTTCCCAGTTTCAGTGATAGACTGACATCCCCAAATCATAGATCAAATGAAGAAGATGCCGATCGAATGCAAACCTCACCCGAAGAGTAACCAGGGAATCTCAAAGAAACTTCTTTTTCTCAATGCACTTTTAAGTTCACGCATTATGGTTTGACTGTCCCTTTGATGGCTTATTTTAGCAATAGGATAAGGCGTGGACGAGTGATTCCGGCACCTAGAGTGAAAACACCTTGCACAGAACATCCTTTTGTCTTCCCATAATTTGTCGGGAATTCTGTTTCAAAATCCGCTTGCCAGATGTGGGGAGATCTAGCAGCTGTCTTCCGTGGCACCAGGCAGGCAGGCATGTTGGGTTCATGGAGGGCATCCTACGATGTGCACAGTCCTGTGGGCAGTGCAGAGGTGAACCACGAGTGTCCTGGCCTTCCAGGGGATGGCCGTTGTTCGATCTGGACACGAGGCAGACCCGGGGTGACAGGATTTCAAACCACGTGGAGGGAGAATCCAGGTGAGGAAATGAGGCCGTCTCGCTGGAACAATCGAGGGCAGACTCTATGGTAGAGACCACTGGGAGGAGAGCTTGGAAGTGGTGCTAGCAGAAAGCAAAGGACCGCACCCCTGAAGGTAGAGATAGGATGAGCAAACACAGAGATAAAAGCAAGGAGCATGGGCCATCTAGAGGGAAAGGAGCATGCTTTGGTGGAATAGACACTTGTAGGAAAACTGTCAGCTACACTGTCCCCTCCCTATCCCTGACGTGGCTGCTCCTTTTCTTAGAACACACACACACACACACACACACACTCTTTCATTTTGGCTCAGCGCAGACTAGCTGATCACTAAATAGGATGGTAACATTTAAGAACCAAGACGCTTGGCCCTGGTTTTACCCTTGTTATTAAGAGCTGGGTGAGCTTCAGAAAGTCATTTTCATCTCTGAACCCGGAAATTGGGGACATGGATAGCATCTCTCGCCACTTAGAATGTTCTGATTCTTGAAGAGAGATGGAGAAAATAATAGAACGATGTTTGTTTTCCAGTGGAATGAGGATAAGAAAAGGTGGGTCTTTGGGGTCCTGCCTAGAAAAACGTAAGAGAAGTAAGAAGTTCAGGAAAAAAATTATGAATGCACATATATTTATAGTTTATATATATTTATGTATTAAGGCACATTGACTATATATAAGTTAATATATATATTTATAGTTAAGATATTAACTATATGTAAGTTAATATATATATTTATAGTTAATATATTAACTATATGTAAGTTAATATATATTTATAGTTAATATATTAACTATATGTAAGTTAATATATGTATTTATAGTTAATATATGTATTAACTATATATATGTTAATATTGTAACTTTGTATTTTTGTAATATTTGTAATATTATAAATATATATGTATCCTTGGGCGCCTGGGTGGCTCAGTCGTTAAGCGACTGCCTTTGGCTCAGGTCATGATCCTGGAGTCCTGGGATCGAGTCCCGCATCGGGCTCCCTGCTCGGCGGGGAGTCTGCTTCTCCCTCTGACCCTCCCCCCTCTCGTGCTCTCTCTCCCATTCTCTCTCTCAAATGAATAAACAAAATCTTTAAAAAAAAAAATTTAAATAAAAAAAAAGTTAAGCAAGTTACCCAAGTTTACATAGTAAGTGGTGAAACTGGAATAATTTTAAAATATATAGAAATAGGGGCGCCTGGCTGGCTCAGTCAGAGGAGTGTGGGGCTCGTGATCTCATAGTTGTGAGTTCAAGTCCCACACTGGGTGTAGAGAGTACTAAAAAAAAATAAAATAGGGCGCCTGGGTGGCTCAGTTGGTTAGGCGACTGCCTTCGGCTCGGGTCATGATCCTGGAGGCCCGGGATCGAGTCCCACGTCGGGCTCCCTGCTCGTCAGGGAGTCTGCTTCTCCCTCTGACCCTCCCCCATCTCATGCTCTCTCTCTCTATCTCATTCTCTCTCTCAAATAAATAAATAAAATCTTTAAAAAAAAAATAGCTTGCTTGGCTACAAAACGTGTACCATTCTTTCCTGCACATATATACATGTAGATTAATTATGTTATATGTGTTAATGCATATATGTTAATATATAAATTAATGTTGGGGCACCTGGGTGGCTCAGTTGGTTAAACGACTGCCTTCGGCTCAGGTCATGATCCTGGAGTCCCGGGATCGAGTCCCGCGTCGGGCTCCCTGCTCGGCAGGGAGCCTGCTTCTCCCTCTGACCCTCCTCCCTCTCATGCTCTCTGTCTCTCATTCTCTCTCTCTCAAATAAATAAATAAAATCTTTAAAAATATATATATATATGTACCCATAATTAAGAAGAGATTTGGGCTGGAGCCAGAGCATATGCTCGGAGAGGGTGACAGTCTTCTGAAGCACTGCAGTATGGATGAAAAGACTTTTAGAAACACTTGTTTCCAATTCTGTGTCTGACATGTAGTAACTGAATAGCTCTCAGGCAATTTAACTTTGCTGAGCCACAGTCTCTTCGTCCATAAAATGGGGATAATCATCATTTCCACTGTATTCAATTAACAAATACTAAGCACCTGCCAAGTAACTAGGGTGGGGCACGAAACAGGCATTGGTGATAAAATATTTGTGTTATTAATAATTATTTGGTAGCACAGATCTAGCCTCTGATCTCACAGAGCCTACAGTCTAATGGGAATTAAAGACAGGTGGGCATGAATTATGATAAAATGAGTTGAGTGTTGGGATCAGAAGTATTGCAATTGGAAACTCATGAGCAGTTATGGGAAGATCGAATGGAAGGATCTATCCTAGCCTGAGGTCAGGGAAGTCTTCCTGAGGGGAGAGACAGCTGAGGAATGGGGGCGTTGAGGCAAACAGTGGAGATGGGAAATGTTCTGGGTAGAGGAAATAGACTCCCTTAAGAAAAAAAAAAATAGAGATTCTATCTGTAAAGTGCTTAGCAGGTTGCCTAATATATAAAGAGACTGAATAAACAATAGCTACCAAGGATGCTATTACTTTCATGGTTTGGGGGGCAATTAATTTCACCCTGATGACAGTTTTTTACAACCAGTCGGAACCCGTGGTGCGTGTCAGCCTGCTTTGCTTGCCCGTGGTGTTAAGTAAAAGAGGGAGGCTGGTGGCAGAAAACCAAGCAGAAGTTTGCCCGAATTGGCCAGAAATGAATGCATAAGGCTCTGTGCCCCGCCTCTGCAGTCATGTGGGTGAGCTCAGGTCTCGTTGCCACAGCGCTCGCAGAGTTGGGAGAATGCTCCCTATTTAACTAGAATACATAAAAATTCAAATGCTGGCCTCATAAATGTGAGTAAACCGTTTAATGACTTTCTTTAACTAGAAAGTAATCAAATATGAATGCAGGTATGCTCCTCATTTGCATCTTTTTCCATGCGGGTGGACAAAAATAAAAATTCCGTAGGCATGACATTGGCTAAATGAACTTGTCGTGGGGATTTTATATATATACATATAAAATATAAAGCTGTGGTGATTTTCTGTGCCGTACTCACCAGCCCTCATGTTCAGCAAGGCAGAGCACGTGTGTCATAGATTTCCTTGTCACAGGAACTACCTCTATCTGTATCATCAGCTAGAGCCTGGTGGGAATGATTGAACTTGTCCAAGTCTGGGTCCTCATCTGTTGAAAGGGGATACTATTACCCGGCTGGTGCCATTTTAAACACGTTATTCAGGGTTGAGCTCTCTCGTGTCATCATGAATCTTGTTAGTACAGTGCCTGGCAAACAGTAGGAGCTGACTAAGTGTTGGTTCCTTCCCTCACTAGGGATTACCTCCCTGTTTCCATCATCCTCCACAAACATGAGTTGGCTCGGCCCACTGTGATTATGATCTGAAGTGATGTACTCACATCCACTGAAGAATGTGTATACTAATATGTATATCGGTGTATAAATTCATCAAAGAATATGTGTATCAATATGCATATTAACACATATATTGTCTAAGGGCATACATATTAATACATATATTCATCTAAAATATGCATATTTGGGCGCCTGGGTGTCTCAGTTGGTTAAGCAACTGCCTTCGGCTCAGGTCATGATCCTGGAGTCCTGGGATCGAGTTCCGTGTCGGGCTCCCTGCTCAGCGGGGAGTCTGCTTCTCCCTCTGACCCTCCCCCCTCTCATGCTCTCTCTATCTCATTCTCTCTCTCAAATAAATAAATAAAATCTTTAAAAAAAATAAAAAATAAAATAAAATATGCATATTCATGTATTCATTAATCTAAGGATCTGTATATTAACATCTGTGTAGTACATCACAGATCCTTAGATGCAAAATTAGATTTTCTAAGTACATGAGGCCTTCCATTTTCCAAACGTAAGTGGAAAAGGATGGCTTGAGTGGTGTCCAAGCTTCTAGAAGCTCTAGTTCAAGCATCAGACACCCTGCCCGAGTTGTGCCATCAGTAGTCTTAAGGGGAAGAGGGCCACCTTTTGTTTAGAAGGCATCTTGCAGGACAAGGCATTTCAGAAGCCACTTGTTTGGACCACACGGAGCCTTATTTCGATGCTAGCTGAATTTAGAAGTCAGCAACATTTAATACCCTGAACTTTGTCTTCCCTTGAGGGTTCTGCACACTGTCAGCTCCCCACCCTCCTGGTGGTTCCAAGATGACATTTCCTATATGCCATCACCTTCCAAAACCACGGTCTTCATAAAGGTCAGTGGTTGTTGTCATGGGATGTCCTCCTGATTTATTTCTTCAGCTAGACTTCTCACCCAGACTACTGTTACATCCTCTTAACCTGTTCTTTTTTTTTTTAAGATTTTATTTATTTATTGGGCAGGGGCGGGGGGTACAGAAGGAGAGAGAGAATCTCAAGCAGACTTTGTACTGAGCACAGAGCCTGACTTGGAGCTTGATCTCACGACCCTGAGACCACAACCTAAGCCGAGACCATGACCTGAGCTGAAACCAAGAGTCAGATGCTCAAAAGACTGAGCCATCCAGGCGCCCTTAACCCTTTCTTTAATTCATTTTGTCATCCACTGCCAGACATCCTGTGTCATCTACTGCTTTCACATTTGCCTATGACATAGCATACTTAGGAATAAATCTAATGAAAGTTTGTACACTAGAAACTGTAAAATGTTGCTGAGAGGAAGAAGGCCTACCTAGAGAAATAGATTATGTTTCTGGGTAACTTAATAGATTATTAGAGATTATTATTCATTGATATTATTATAGATGTTATTCATAAATATTACTGATAGAGAGCCTTCACAAATAGCTCAGAGATTATTATATCTATTACTAAGATGGCAGTTCTCTCTGAGTTGATCTATAAATTCAACACAACCCCAATCAAATTCCAGTAGGTTTTTTTAAACTAGAAATTGACAGGCAAGCTGATCCTAAAATTTATATGAAAATACAAAGAACCTAGAATAACTAAAGACAATTTGGAGGACTTACCCTATCCGATTTCAAGACTTACTTTAAATCTACTCTAATCAAGATAGTTTGATATTAACAAATATATAGACATAGAGATCAATGAAACAGAGTAGAGATTTCATAAATAGACCCACACATATATGACCAATCGATTTTCATCAAAAGTTCCAGGGCAATTCAATGGAAAAGAGGAAAGTCTTTTCAATGAATAATGCCAGATCCACTGAATATCTATTTGGTGAAAAAAAAAAAAAAAGAACATCACCCTTACGTACCATACATAAAAATTAACTCAAAGTGGATCGTAGACCTAAATGCAAAACTTAAAACTGTGAAGCTTCCAGGAGAAAATCTTTGAGACCTTGGGTGTAGACATGAGTTTCCTAGAACACAAAAGCACAAACCAAAAAGAAGTTAGTAAAATGGACTTTATTAATAATTATAAACTTTGGCTTTCAAAAGGCAGTGTTAAGAGAAGACAAGCCACCACTCGGAGAAGATATTTGCAACACATATATCAGACAACAGACTTATATCCAGAATATCTATTTATGGAGAGAGACCTATTAAGGGTAGAGGGAGAAGCAGGCTCTCTGCTGAGCAGGGAGCTCAGTGTGGGGCTCGATCCAGGGACTCTGGGATCATGACCTTGAGCCGAGGGCAGAGGCTTAACCAACTGAGCCACCCAGGCGCCCCATATATCTAGAATATCTAAAGAACTCATCCAACTCAGTGATAAAAAGAGAAACAACCCATTTCTTAACAATGGGTAAAAACTCAAGCAGACACTTCATATAATAAAATAGAAGAATGGCCTGTAAGCACATGAAAAGATGCTCAGCATCATTAGTTTTTCAGGAGTTTCAAGTTAAAACCACAATAAGATTCCACTACACACCCATGAAGGCATACGTCTACCCAAGGACTTAGACTCAGGAGTGTTCACGGCAATTTATTAGTAATAGAAACTGGAATCAACAGGTGAACAGATAAAGTGATACGATTCAGCAATAATCATAATAATAATAACTATTGATTCATGCAGTTTAGGTGAATCTTAAAAACTCCAGGCGATGCAAAGTAATCTATAGTGATGAAAAAGCAGATCAGTGATTGCCTGGAGGCAGGGGTGGAAGGAGAGATGGATTACAAAAGAGCATGAGAAAAGTTTACATTAGGGGCAATGCAAATATTCATTTTCTTGGTTGTAGTGATGATTTCATGGGTGTCTTCATATGTTGATACTCAGCAAATCGTACATTTTAAATAGTGCAATTTGTTAGACATCAATTTTGTCTCAATAAAGTTGTAAAGCAAGTAACCAAAAATACTGTTAATGCACTCTTGGTATCTATAGAATTAAGATCTACTTCGCAAGCAAGTAGGCATTCAAGGCAAGGGTATCTGTGATTCCATCCCAATATACTCTTGCACTTAATTGTGCAATAGATTATGTTCCTAGATAACTTCATAGATTATTAGCGATTATTATTCATTGATAATTATTGTCAATTCCCACTTAATTGTTCCACACACTCTCTGCTTCGGCTAAATAGACTTCTAGCTTTTATCCGCATGTCTGCAGCACCCCCAGACTTTCTTGCATGGGGAAAATCGAAGTCTCTGATGGTTGGATTTCCTAGGATTGTCATCCAAACACCTTCCTGATACATGGCTCCATAAATCCATATCCTTTGTGACTCTTTCACTTGCCCCAGTCTGGATACGTTCCCCATCTCCTGATACTCAGCACCATCCACCCTGTGCTCTGCCTAGTTAGACACTTGTCTTACTTCCCTACCAGGCTTTTGCTTCCTGAAACCAGGGCGCCAGGCTGCTCTTGGCCCCCACACAGGCTCCCCAAGCTGTGCTCAGAAGACTTTCAAATAGGTACCGGGTGGTGGTAAGAATGTGGGCTTGCAGCCAGTCTGCCTGCCTCAGCCTCTTATCAGCTTTGTAATCAACAGCAGCCACTCAACTCTGTGACTCAGTTTCATCATCTGTAATATGGATTTGATATCAGTCCTTACCTACTGTTCCTGCTATAAGGCAGGAATGGTGGAGGATGACCCAAAATGTATTTAGCAGGGGCCTCCTCTCCTCTTCATGGGGCCCATGCCCTGAATGACCCCTGCCCTAGTTAGGGAGGCTAATTAGAGAATTCTTAGCAGACCCAAATTTACATTCCTCGAGTATATATGAATTTCCCAGTCATTTCAGGGGCAGGGACCAACAACCAGGCAATGATTTTAGGGACTCGTCTTTGTACACGAGGCAGGAGTAACCCTTAAGCATTGTGTGCTCACAGTCTTCCCAGTTACAATTTTTTCCCCCTGATATTGTTGTTTAAGTAGCCAGCTCTCCAACGCTGAAGGAGGACTGTCACCATCCAGCTGCAGAGTTTCAGACAAGCTATATCATGTCCTTGTGGCTGTGTTTCCTCCAATACAAAATAGGAATAAAAATATTACTTATGCCGTCTCTCTGCCTTCAAATCTCAGTTGCAATTTTACTTCACCCTCATTGATCCCTTTTCTCAGGTGGCATTATTGTGACATGGTGTTTCATCTGTCAGGCTGTGAACTCTCTGTCAGCTGGACCATGCCTTTCATGTTCCCCCAGTGCCTAGAAAACTGCCCGGTGCACAGTGTTTGGTAAATATTTATTGTGTTGCTAAATGAAACTTGTTGTATAATCTGATTTGGAAGGAAAGAGAAAAACCGGTATTAAATACACTTCCAGCGCGGGGCGCCTGGGTGGCTCAGTTGGTTAAGTGTCCAACTCTGGATTTTGGCTCAGGTCATGATCTAAGGGTCATGAGATCGAGCCCTGTGCCAGGCTCCACGCTCAGCGGGGAGTCTGCATGAGATTATCTCTGTCCCTCTCCCTCTGCCCTCCCCCTACTCGTGCTCTCTCTCTCTCTCTCTTTCAAATAAATAAATCTTTAAATACACTTTCAGTTCAGTTACCATTCAATTATCTATTCGTTCAGTCAATGTTTACTGGGCACCTACTGTCTTCCAGGCTTGGTGTAACTATTTGGCTTGTATTAGAAATATGATTTCTAATCCACTAAGGCCTTAACCCTGTGCATACCTTAAAAAAAGTAAATCTGTGCTTTTTCTAGTGCCGGGCAGGTACGAGCAATGATTCAATTTTACAGCATCATGAAGAAGTGTTTTCAGCCAGGTTCGGCCCAAATTTGCTTACACGTGTTACCCACTCAACCAAACGTGTAAAGCATGTTGTTCTCTGAGCTTTTCTATGTGATCCAGCCCTATATATTATATTACACTTATAAAATACCACGAAGCCCTTATGAATTAAAAGATAATTAGTGGTTCAACACGCACAAGACATTAGGCCTCAAGTGTCAAAAATGTCATGAAAGACCATAAATCATGGTCTGCTTGCATTGATCCCTTATAGAGTTAGTTTTTAAATCATCTCTTTAACACCTTGTAAATGTACAAACAACCGTAGACCCAAGGGAAACTTTAATATGTTTTTCATACATATTTTAATTTCATCTCAAAGTGCTAGCTGCATAAAAATTAAGTCAGACTCACAAAAACTCATTGATTTCCTCGGGATAAAACCCATCTGTCCAAACTAATTTAAAGCCTTTTTGAAGCCGTAAAGTTATTCGTGCAACACTGAGGTCATTATGGGCATCCTGAGCTGGAGGAACTCTTGTGTAATTTTAAGAAGGCAATTTTGTTATATTTACTGTATTTAAATACAGTGCTACTTTTCAGGAACAAAAGCCTCACTGTGTGACTGTATTGAAAGTAAACCAGAAGCTGTGAAAAGCGAGATCTGTTCTTTTCCTTGTGATTAATGCACCTTTCTGCCAAAATTGAGACTTCTTAACTGAGCTCATTTAATACAAAGTAAACGAATTCTGCTCTTTGGATTTGATCCTCTGGCTAAACCCTATAGATAAGACTCTAACAGTGAATAGCTTTTCATTCCAAACAAAGGATGTTTTGATAGAAAGGTCAACGCCAAGGTCCTTTATATTGTGATAACAGGAAAGGGAAATGACATATTAATGGCAACTTATGCCATGGTGGTCTGGGCTGGGGGACACACAGTAGTAAAGACCATTCGGAAGTCAGAGAGGAGGTTGTAGAGACAAAACGGGCTCCAGAAGCCCAGACAACTTCTTCTTTAAAAAAAAAAAATATTCCTAAGGACATTTTGCTTTTATTACACACCAAGCAGAGTAGACTGATGAGGATCTCAACACAACTTTAAGGGAACTTGGGGGCTGAGCTTGCATTTTTCTCCATCCAGCCCTTTAGCACGAAGCCAAGCAGCATATCCTCCCTGAGACCGATGGTTATCAATAATGGGTTTTTATTCCAGTGGAGGCTACATATGCTCTAATGCGATTGGATAGGACAAAGACACTGAAATTCCTTCTGCTTTGGGATGCAGGAGATGAGGAGCTCCAAGTTGACAGCACCCACAAGTCAAGAGGTTTTTCCTGCGTCCAAGAGAGTCCTCTGGACCAGCTCAGCGGCACTCTGTCCACGGCCCAGCCCCTTGCCCAGCGGGACAGGCGGGCAGTGGGAGCCGCCCCTTTACTTCCCCCCCTCATCTTATTCACTAATTAATTTTTCTTCTCCACTTCACTAGGAAGGTTTCATAATAATCTAAGTCGGGACCCAGAAGCTTCTGATACGGCCCGGTGAAACACTGGTTTTATTTTAGTGAAAGCATCTCCATTCCCTTATGTAGTTCCTGCTGATTAGGGGAGGGGGCAGAAATGAAAGGGGGTAACGTGAGTTCTTGGACAAATGGGATGGTTTGTTTCACTCATTTTTTCCATTCATTTCTTCAACAGATACTTAACTGAGTAGCTGCTCGGTTCGCAGTGCTAGGCTAGGTAGTAGAGATACAGAGGTGAATAAGTCAGTTTCTGCTTACGGTGCCAGAGAGAGAGAGTCATATAAATAGAGAAATCAGGTCACATTTGGGCTCAGGGTAAAGCTTTAAGCATCCTGGTACAGGCTGGTGCCTTCCGGCCACTGCATCTGCCCCTTGAGGACACTGGCCGACTGACCCGTCCTGGCTAGGGAGGAGTTGTTTGCATTTTCATCGCAAGGTTTGTACAGAATGCTTTCTCCGTCATGTCTTTTAGAAGAAGGAGAGGGGGAAGGAGAAAGTAGAGTAGGTCAAGGATTTCCAACAGCTGACTTAAAATCAGAATTCAAGGTTTCCTAGAGAAGGTGGGTGTTTCCACAGTGCCCCCTGCTGGCAGGTTTCCCTGGAACAAGGGCCAATAAAATGGAAGGCAGGATGTACTGGGTGTACGTTCTATGCACACATTCTATGCATCATTGAATTCTCTCACCAGTTCTTCAGGGAACTATTGGTATCATATCCATTTTACAGAAGAGGTTTGCTGAGGTCCAGTGACTCAAGCAAGATGCTACATCCCGTATGTGCCAGGAGTCAGGAAACAGACCAGGGCTGTCCACCTCTCATGTGGGTGCGTAACCACTCTGTTTCTTAGTCAGTCAGTCAACATGTCCCTATTCCCTGTCAACACTGTGTTAGACACTTGAAATTAAGTCTTTCCCTTATGCAGCATCTTGGGTACTTTCACAGATGCTAGTAGAAAAAGGAATAGTTACAAGCTAGAGGGAGATGGTTCAGCCAAGGACTCATTAATGCAAAGCATGAAGCAATATAAACCAACAGAAACCCTTAAAACATAGCCAGGTTTGGTACAGATGGATGAACAGAAAGATTTTACTTTGCCCAAAATATTCCGCCTGTCAAAGATACTCACGTTACTGCACACCCCGCAGCCCCACCTCTGTGGACAACCCACATTTACTTCTAAATATGGATCTCATCAGTTGCTGTTGAAAAATCAAATATTACATAGAGTTAGAAAATAGAATCCTCTATTTTCCTCTGTTGTCTAGGGCAAGCCAATAAAGTGTTTACCTTTATCTTTATTGGTCTGATCTTAGTCAAAATTAATAAAAGACATCACAGAAAAGAAGTTTGCTTGAATGCAGAGCAAGAAGTTTCCTGATTCTCCCCCAAGGAGAGAAGAGGCTGTGATGGGCATTCCAGACACCACCACATTCCTCCCCACTGATTAACTCTGTCCTAAACCTATCAGTTTAGCCAAAGCTTTTCTCTCCGTGCATTGTTAATCCCCAGGTTGTTATAAACAGAGTCTTATGTACAACACAGTAAGTACTTGAGGACTGGCCCTTCCTGTCAATTGTTCTTCTGCAGAATTTCAAGGCCCAGGGGGACCTCATGCCTTCATGTGGGATGAGGGTCTGCATAATGTAGCAGTTAAGTGCACAGACAGACCTGGATTGAACCCAGTCATGTTACATGTGTAGCCTATGGTTTGGAGGATATTCTTTTCCTTTTCTGACCCTTTCAGTTTCCTCTTCTGTAAAATGGGGACAATTATATTTATCTCAGGGCATTGTTGGGAGGATTAAATGAGATAATGTATGGAAAATACCTCTTACAAGTTGTATGGGACTTAAAAATGGCTATTAGATTTCCATCTAGCTCAGAGGTGATGACTTCTTGGAGATACCTCCAGGAAACTTCTGGATCAAGTTTGTCTGTCTGTGGAAGGAAAACCCCAACTAGCAACATATTCGATTGTAGAAGTTTCTTTCTCTCTAATGTAATTTGTGCAGGCTATCCAGGGCTGGTGGGGTGGCTACTTTGGCTCCTCTTTGGCAATGAAGTCTGATCTTAAGGAACCTTTCTGGAAATTTCTACCACACTTCTACAGCTCATTGGCCAGAACTGAGTCACATGGCCACACTTAGCTACAAGGAAGTCTGGGAAAGTTGTATTTTTGAGGTGAGCTGAAAATCAAGTTGCTGTTAATAAGGAAAAGGAAAAGAATGGATATTTGTTAGGCAACTAGCGTTTTCTACCTTAGTCCTATTCCAATGTGAAAGCCAATGGGGAAATTATAAGAAATTAATGTTTGAAAATATCACAATCTTTTGAGACTGCAGTGATATTTTGGTTTGTTAAAATGAAACTAAACTAGTTATTTCAAGTCAAATTTGGATATTTGGATTTAGGGAAGAACAGAAAAATTGGAACCTTTTAAGACATTCAGAGATTTTATACTTACAATATGTACACTTTCTTGTATGCGTATTTACTTCAATGGAAAGCCTTTTAAAAATTCAAAACAAATAAAAAGTCCTTTTTGGGAAACAAACAAACAAACAAAAAAACCCTCTAACTAGCAGATAATAATGAGGAAAAGGCATCATTGAGATCTTGGCAGTTCTTGGGGGGTAGTTATGTCATGAATGAATGATGGAAATCAATATTGCGAGAAAAATAACTGTTTTTTTGGTCTACAACTCATACTATTTCCATTTTCCCAGACGTAGGTTTTTTTTTTTTTTCCCCTACCCTTTTGGATCACATTTGTCATAGATACAACTTAAATAATTTATTTCATGGCCAGAAAACAAATAATTCAGATACTGGTATTTTATTTTGCAAAATCATATGAGGCAAGCAATTTTTATAATGCATATTATGGCAATAGAATAATAATGCATATAATAACAGTAATAATGCATATTCTTCAGCTCCAGTAATGTTACAGTTTTCTCTGGAAATAATCTCTCCCATTAGTTCCTCAAACGCCCAGATTGTAGTATTATCCTAGGATAGAGTTTCAAAAGAATTTCCTATTTTTAATAATATCTTCCCTTTTCCTTCAAAGAGAATTTCCTGTTTTGGAGAAGAAAGAAAAGCTCTGGAGAGTGAGGCGAAATGTAAACAGTCAGATCAGATAAGCTTCATGTACATTATAGGCCTTTATTTTGTTTTATGAACAATTTCTGTGAAAGAAACAGGCCCTGAAATACGACCTGGTTATGAATTGTAGTTAGAAGCAGGTTGCTAGGAGACTTCTGATTGGCTTGGGATGATGTCATAGCCACAGCCAGGATGCCCATAATACCTAGTTAATACATTGCATCTAACGATTCTCCTAATTTTTATGTATACATTTCATTTTGTAACTGCAATAAAACACTCTGAGCAACGCATTTCTGGGTAATTACTGCACTTTTTGAGCCCCTTGGGATCAGAGGTGTACTACATATGAATTAGGAAAGCACTGCTAGTCATAAAGAATTTCTCCTGTTGATAAATCTCTATTGAGATTAGTGATTCGGATGAACAAGATGTAGGTTGGATCTGAAATCATTTGTGGTTTTTTTAGAGACCCACGAGGAAAAGAGAGAAAGGGTACACTTTTAAGAATGCTCCTAAACTACCCCAGGACCTCAGGGCACAGGAAAAGGAGTGGATAATTGAAAGCATGAAACTTCTTCGAGGGTCCATGTCCTCCCTTTATGGACAGAAATCAGATTGTGATCTCCAAGTGAGATGAGCTCAATCCTCAATGGACTGTAGAAGCTCATCTTCTCCCAACCAATTCAAAATGCCTGGATTCTGAGATAGGGTGAATCAAAATTCCTTTGGCATTCTCTATGCCTTTCCAACCCAATCCAGAGAAAGTCAAACTCAGCATTACTATTTTCTGTGTGTGTGAAAAACAAAACACTCCTTACTGTTAACTCCGTAAACTCACCAAGACAATCTCCTAAACTCTTGTTGTCTCAACTCTTGTAATGGCCACCCCCACCCCCACCCCCATTCCTTTCCCTTCACTTATTTGTTGGACCTATTTATGTGTTAAGTTGTTCAAGAAGAAGCATTTAACATCTAAAGCCCATTTCACTTCTTTTGTTTTCTTCAAAAAAATCTTAAAACATCATTTGTTTTTTCTTCATTAGAAAGAGGAAATGGTGTTTTATCAAAGGTAAATAGTCTTGAATGCTGATGGGTTGGAGTTCTGTTCACCACTCAAAGCCCGTGAAGTTTGATTAGGTACTAAACTTGGCACAGAGAATCCTTCATTTATCCCGTCAGCCAATTCACACCACTGGTCTCAACTTTTGGAAAGTTAATTACCTACATGTTGCTCCTGAAGCCTGTGGGCCTCTGATTTATTTGATTATGGCTTAAGCAAATAATAATCAACTCTTCATCAAATTCAGTCAAAAGTAACCCAGACTCGAAAACTACCAACTGCCATTTTAAAACTGGATTTGAAGAAGAGTGTGTTAAATATCTGTGAGATGAAGTCTATGGTTAGAAGAAGTAAGAACATATTTCATAGTAGATATAAATATGTGTGTTGATTAAACCATTAAGTCACTGAACACTGCTTCTTTGGGGAACTAAGCTAAAATTCACCTCTGTCCATAGTTTTACCAACTAATATTTCAATGTCTAGGTCACCATAACAGAGATGCTATAGACAACACGGTCTCCAAAATTATAAGCTCCTAACTTACAAAGGCACCAATGTACCCCTTTCTGGTTACACCTTGCATTCATCAATCATTTGAAACTGACTGGTGCTTTTCCTCACACCTGAAAGCAGCATAGCAACTACACTGTCCTGGGTCAATCCTGCCACCTGGTGACTGGGGTGAGGAATTGTTTTTTACATCATCTTCCATTCTAGCTCCTTTTAATTATGCTCCCCTCTACCCTCCCAGGCAGGGACGTTGTATTCATATGCTCCTTTGCCTTCATAGTTCCATTAATTCCAACTTCACAGCATCTTTTTTTTTTTTTAAACACATGCACACTTCCCCCGCCCCTCCATTTCTTCATCTCTGCTGTCTTTCACTTCCTTTTTCCTCACTTTTTCTATTTTTCAGTCAGTGACTCCACATATAGCTTATAAGGCAAGAACACTTTATTTATTCAACCAATGTTGAGCAGAGCTGTGAACAAGACAAAACGGTCCTTTTCCTCATGGAGCTAATATTCTGGTGGGGGAAACAAACAGAAATTATATAAATATAATATAAGGGTACCTGGGTGGCAGTCGGTTGAGCATCTGACTCTTGGTTTTGGCTCAGGTCGTGATCTCAGGGTCATGAGATTGAGCCCGGCCTTGGGCTCCGTGCTCATTGGGGAGTCTGCTTGAGTTTCTCTCTATCCCTCTCCCTCTGCCCCTTCCCCTTCTTGTACTCCCCCCACAAATAAATAAATAAATCTTTAAAAATATATATAATATAATTCTAGGGAGTGATAAATGCTGTGAAGAAAAATAGGGCAGAGTACGGGGACGGAAGATGATGAGAAGTCACAGTGAAATATCCTTTCACACCCATCGGGCTGCCCAAAATGCCTGGCGGTGGTGTGTGTCAACCTCAGTGTAGGGGCAGAAATTCTTACCCACCGGCAATGGGCGTGTGAATTGCTGCAACCACTTTGGTTGATCATGCACAGGGCCTCTGATGCTACCGATTTGATCCTGGAGAAAGTCTTTCCAAGGCCAGGACATGTACAAAGACATTCATAGGATCATTGTTACAATGATAAAGATCTGGAAAAATCCAAATGCTCACCCATAGCAGAGTGAATAAAGTGTGGTATCGTCTGATAATAGAATAATATTCATAATGAAAATCAATAAACTGCTACTACACACATCAATATCAATGATTTTCAAAGATATATTGAATGAAATCACAACTATAGAATGATTCTCTTTGTGTAAAGTTCAAAAATAGGCAAAATCAAACAATGAAATGTTCAAGAATACATATATAGCTGTAATAAAGGGAAAAAAACTATAAAGAAAGCATGGTCATTATTAACATGAAATTCATCAGTATGGCTAAATCTGAGGAAGAAAGAGGGGAAGAAAATTGATTAGAGACCAAACAGGGCTGCCAAGGTGCAGTAATGTCTTACCCATCAGCTGGATTTGAGATGCACTGGATTCATTCCATTTTGATTTTGTAATTATTATTCAAAGCATATATGCATTGTGGACACACTCTTGCATATGAGTATGATACATTTCACAGAAAAAGAGTTTCTTAAAGAGTGAAAAAAGAGTTCTGTCTAACAAGAGATATAGGGAAAGGCCTCCTGAAGAGGTAATATTGAGCAGAGACCTGAGTGATATGGAGAGACATATCTAAAGAAGGCCTGAGGAGAGGGGTGCTTGGGTGGCTCAGATGGTTAAGCATCTGCCTTTGGCCCAGGTCATAATCCCAGGGTCCTAGGATGGAGCCCTGCATTGGGCTCCCTGCTCAGCATGGAGACTGCTTCTCCCTCTCCCTGCCTCCTCCCCCCACTCATGCTCTCTCTTGCAATCTCTCACTCACTCTCAAATAAATAATAAAGTCTTAAAAAACAAAAACAAAAACAAGGCCTGAGGAGAGAGTCTCCCGAGGAACAGGGAAAAAAGCAAATGTAAAGACCCCAAAGCAAATGACTTTGGTGGTTTCCAGAACCAAGAGGAAAGTCTGTAAGACTTGAGAGGGAGGGAGAGAAGGATATGCAATTTATACAAAAGGGGCAAATCAAGTGGAATCTTACAGATTAGAGTTCAAGTGACATGCCTGCCCAAAGAAAAGGAAAGTAATATTGGTAAGAGAAATTAGGAATATGAAGAAACTCTTGTGTAATATTCACAGAAATTCTATGTGCTATGCCTTAGCATGAAAGATAATATATATGTGTGTGTGTGTGTGTGTGTGTGTGCGGTAGGCACACATGCACATATGCACGTGGAATAGTATCAACAGCACCCCAGCACACAATAATAGATGGACATTTGTAATAACAAGAAATAGTCCTCTGCGGGGCGCCTGGGTGGCTCAGTCGTTAAGCGTCTGCCTTCTGCTCAGGTCATGATCCCAGAGTCCTGGGATCGAGCCCCGCATCAGGCTCCCTGCTCGGTGGGAAGCCTGCTTCTCCCTCTCCCACTCCCCCTGCTTGTGTTCCCTCTCTCGCTGTATCTCTCTCTGTCAAATAAATAAATAAAATCTTTAAAAAAAAAAAAAAAAGTCCTCTGCCCCTCCCCCATTCCACCCACCATTCCACTTCTCAAAGAGCAACTTTTTTTTTTTTAAAGGTTTTTTATTTATTCATTCGAGACACAGAGATAGAGAGAGAGAGAGAGAGAATATGAGCAGGGGGAGAAGCAGAGGGAGGGGGAGAAGCAGGCACCCCGCCGAGCAGGAAGCCCGATGCAGGGCTCGATCCCCGGGATCATGACCCGAGCCGAAGGCAGACGCGCAACCAACTGAGCCACCCAGGCGCCCCCAAAGAGCAACTTTTAATATTTCTGTATTAGTTCTCTTTTCACCTCTACAACGGAAGACTATGCTATAAGCACTCTTTCTTGGTGAGTCAACTCTGGGTATTATCCACCAACTGAGTCTTCGCCATAGAAATGCAAATTTAGCTCATGTGCAGCACCTCTTACCCTCTTTTTTTACCCAGTATTTGCAAGTCTGCAATATCAAATAATATACTTAAATCTGTATCCCTTTTGCCAGGAACTTTGGACAATTGCTCTCAAATCCCTGAGTTATACTATTAGGATATTTTGTTAGTCA
>NC_138384.1:28963493-28984427 GCF_054177405.1 Leptonychotes weddellii
GACCTTTTGCCACTCAATAGAGAAGCAAAGGCAAATGAATTTTTGTTACTGGTATTATCAATTGCACAATGGCAAACCACACTGGAAGCTCCACATGCCTACCTCCTCCTTTGATTCGGTTTGGTTGCTGTTTGCTGCTGCTGACTGATGCTGTTTTTTGTTTCTTTGTTATTTGATTTTTGAGTTACTTTTGTTTTGGGTGGTTGCCTTAAAAAGCATTCCCCGGGGGCGCCTGGGTGGCTCAGTTGGTTAAGCGACTGCCTTCAGCTCAGGTCATGATCCTGGAGTCCCAGGATCGAGTCCCGCGTCCGGCTCCCTGCTCGGCAGGGAGTCTGCTTCTCCCTCTGACCATCCCCCCTCTCATGTGCTCTCTGTCTCTCTCATTCTCTCTGTCTCAGATAAATAAATAAAATCTTTTAAAAAAACAAACAAACAAACAAAAAAAAGCATTCCCCGCACAATGCAGTGTTAGACATCATGTTTAAGTTCACACGTTAGACCCAAGAGACCCCTTTGGTTATACAGCTGGAAACGAATAAAAGAATATTTGCCCTGAACCCCGTAGTAGAAAAGAATATTTTTTTTTTAAATTCGAAATAAAACAGAACATTAGAACAGTGTGACATCCCAAAAGTGGCTCTCCCATCCAGGCCTCAAATTTTGTATCTAAAAACTGTGGATTAAACAATATCTTAGGCGCTTTTCATCTTGACCAAATGTAAGCAATGTATTTAATGTATATTTAACTCTTTACTGTATCGTAATTTGTCTTAGTTTCTTACTACTTCTATTTCACAGATTTACTCCATTCTTTTTCTACTGACTTTCTTCTTGGAACCTAATGACTTCATTTAAACCAAATGATTCCTAGGCCTTCTGCACAGCTGATATCCTGGTACTAATTCCTATGGAGCTCCTTACTCAGAATGGACACACTTGTGATAAACTTTCTGAATGTTCCCTAAATGTTTAAAAATATTATTATTTTGGGCGCCTGGGTGGCTCAGTCGTTAAGTGTCTGCCTTCGGCTCAGGTCATGATCTCAGGGTCCTGGGATTGAGCCCCGCATCGGGCTCCCTGCTCCGCGGGAAGCCTGCTTCTCCCTCTCCCCCCTGCTTGTGTTCCCTCTCTCTCTGTCTCTCTCTCTCTCTCTCTCTCTCAAATAAATAAATAAAATCTTTTAAAAAAAATAAAAATAAATAAAAATAAAAATATTATTATTTTATTACTTCATTGAAATGATTGTTTGGCTAGATATAAAATTTTCTCTGAACTTTGAATATATTGCTCCATTGTCCTCTCATATCTGCAGTCAGTTACAAAACGTTAGATGCCATCAAACTTGGATTCTTTGTGGGTAATCTAGTATTTTTTTTCTATATATACAGAAGCTTTTAGGATTTTTATTTTATTTTTAGGATCTTTTATTTTAGGACCCCTATTGATCTAAAATTTCACAAGGATGTTTGTGAGTGTCTTTTTTCACTGGATGGGCCTTTGTTGAAGATTTATCTCTGTCTTTAGCTCTATATAATTTTTTGATGATTTTCTCCCCCCTAATTTCCTTTGATTGAAATACTATCTCCACTTTGTCTCTTTCTCTCATGTTTTCTGTGTTAAAATCTCTGAGCTACTGATGGCCTTCTTTCTATTCTCTTTGTTACAATATTTTCTTGGTTGATTATTTTACTGTCATTTTATGAAATATTGGGAGAAAGAAGAAATAAATGTGTTCATTATGTCTTCTTGAGTTTGAAGTTAAGATCTTACAAAATGTATTTTATATTCAATAATCTTACATTTAGTCAAGCTGAGAAAGACCTATGACATTGCTTAATCCACATTTTTTTCAAGTAGGAAAATTGAGCCCTAGATAAGAGAACCACATTTTGGGTGACATCGTTTTAATGGTATGTTTGATTTAAAATATTCTAAAAGTATTATTTTCTACTATGGTTCATGGCAGATAATCTTTTCCAGCTATGAAGTAATTTGGTTAAGGAGGTCTCATGTGTGAATTTAAAATTTCTAACACTGATATGTGAGGCAAATGCTTTCAAAGGCCACTCCTAAATTAACTTATACGTGAAACTTTAAAATAAAACCTGTTTTTTAGGGACACTTGGGTGGCTCAGTCGGTTGGGCAATTGACTCTTGGTTTCAGCTCAGGTCATGATCTCAGGGTCCTAGGATCAAGTCCTGCACAGGGCTCTGTGTTCAGCTCAAAGTCTGCTTGTCCCTCTCCTTCCCCTCTGCTCCTCCCCACACTCACACCCTCTCTCTCCCAAATAAATAAATAAAATCTTAAAAAAATATATAACCTGTTTTTTAAAATTGAGATTACCTGTAGAGGAGTAGACAATTCGGGAATAGATAATGTGATTAAAAAAAAAAAAGTACAGTTATTTTTGGAGATAGAAGTATAAAATTAAGTTTTTTTAAAAAGCAGATCTTATAGAATGCTGACTTTATATCCATGGTTTAAAATTTCCTTCCAGAGACCAGACTGCATCTCTTATCCTCAGTGTATTAGTTGCTGGATTACAACAGCCTAGCTGCTGCTATGCGCTTTTTTTTTCTTGATATCCTGCTTCTTTTCTCTTAAGGCACAAACTCACACACACACCCAGAGCCAATTAAAGGAAGCTTCCCAGAGTGCCAATCAATAAGAGCAGATGAAACATCACTGAAAATGTCAGGAGATGGAGAAAACTGTGTTTACCTAGAGTCTCATGTAGAAAACTGTATGATCAAGAGAAAAATGTTGGAAAGCCCCTTACAAGAAAAGGGGTGGGATGGACCGTGGTGGGGCAGGCTAGAGCAACTAGAGCATTCCAAAGAGACAGGATTCTGTTAACTGAAGGGCTTTGGTGTTTTTAGGCGCATATTCTGATTACCTCATATTCATACCATCGGTAAAGGAGGGATCCCTTGCTCTCACAACACTCAATGCCAGACAGATGAGAATGACAGTATTTTGTTAGTTGTATATACTCACAGCCTGGGGAAGGAACACATCACATGCCATGGAGGGCCACACAGGGGTGTACTGAGAAGTAGAATGAAGCATCAGAGGCTATGGGAGACAAGATTTGTGGTAACAAGGGGTTGAAGTGTCCCTTGGTTCCTGCAGGAGGATATGATCAACCTGTTTGAGTAATTTCACAGGCTAGCAGGGAAATGAAACCCCGTAGGTTGAGGACCAGGTGGAATGCAGCTGGTCTGATGGATAGAACAATCAGCGTGGTAGGGTGCTTTCTCATTGGGCCGGATGCATACCTGGTGAGAGCAGGGGAACTTAGACCTTTGGGGCCCAGTGAAAATCAAAGATATCAAGGCAGGAATTGAAATTTTGGGTGTCCCACTACAGTGAGGTATACAAGTTGGGGCCAGAGCTTGGGACAATAGGAGAGATTGATTACAACCACAAAGGTCCTGATGTCCAACCTCTTCACTCATTCCTGAGCCCCTCCTTAAAATAGTGTTCAACGTATTGTTATGGACTGAACTATGTCCCCCCAAATTCATACGTTGAAGGCCCTAATGGCCAATGTCACTGTGTTTGGAGACAGGGAATTTAGAGAGGTAATCTAGGTTAGATGAGGTCATAAAGGTGGGGCCCTGCTCTGATAGGACTGGCGTCCTCGTAAGAAGAGATGCCAGATCCCTCCCTCCCTCTGCCTGTCTGTGCACACTCACAAAGGAAGGCCACGCGAGGACACAGTGAGGAGGCTACCTTCTCCAAGCCAGGGAGTGAGGTCTCACCGGAAACCAACCCCGATGGCACCTTGATCTTGGACTTCCATCCTCCAGAATTGTGCGAAAATAAATTTCTGTTGGTTAAGCCATCCAGCCTGTGGAGTTTTGTTACAGCAGCCTGAGCTGACTGATACACATATAAAACAAAAATTGATTCAACGAGAGAGAAATTCTGAGCTGCTGAGGGCACTCCTGTCTCAGTCTGTCCTATATACAGACTCTTAACACTTGCCTTCAATCTCCAATTCCCTCACCACCATTCAAGAGCACAGACATTAAAGTTAAACGCTAGAGTGCTTTTTAGAAAACTGGAAATAACAGCAATAAAAATGCCCACCTTCAGGTCCCCACCTCCAGTGTACTAAACCACTCCCTCTCATAGTCTGGCCTTGGAGGATCCAGGCTCCTTCCCTCAGCCTCAGTCTCCCTGATGGTAAAGTAAGAGAACAGTATTAATAGATAGTCCTTAAATTCCCTTTCAGCTGTAACATTCCATGGCTCTACAATAATTGTTTTGCTCCCATAGGTCTTACATAATTCCATTTGCTAATAGTCTAATTTATAATTTTGAATAATATAGCAATAGCAATTAGCACAAATTTAAGTTCATGGAGGCAGCTTCTCTATGAAGCACCCCTCTGGCTATAATTTCCATATGCACATTTGCGCAATTGCTTCTCTCTGTAATACTGATTTTAACAACCTTATTTAGCAGATCATGCTTTTGAAATGCCAGGAGAGAACTAAATAAAGTCAAGGGTCAAAAGCATGACATGCTTCTGTATAAAATTAAAAGTTAATTACTAGCTGCATCTAGGGGCCAGGACTATTTTAATTTTGGAGTCATTAGCCTGACTATTTAGAATCTATGTTTTAACTATAGCATTAGAGAGTCAGCTGACTCACCTTTGCTGCAGAGAGAGAGTCAGCCGTCCCCAAGCAGAAACTCTATATGCCACGGCTTCGCTGACCTTTCTCCTTAACTGCTTGCTGCTCATATTGAAATCATGATCACTGACTTGTTTGTTAAAGTCATCATAAAATTTAATGTGTTTTTTTAAATGCCCTCTAGCAAAATGCATTTAGGAGGAAGTATATAGGAACAAGGTTTCCTTCGTCACATTAAAGGGCCTGACATTTGGCAACACATATTTATTTTGGGCAGTAATTTAGGATCATATTGGAAAACCCAGTAGTCTGGGTGGCATGAGGGGCAGCCGTGAGGTACCCTGTGAAACTCCTGGGAAATAAGGAAAGGGGGTTACTCTCTAGGAGGCCAAGTTAAAGAAATAATAATAAACAGTTGAATATGATGATAGAGGAGGAAAATCACCTCAGAGAAGCAGGATGCCTCTCGGGCAAGATTTGACTATATAATTCCTGACTAAATGTTTCCTGAAGTGGGTTCGTGGATCACTAATTCTGTAACTAGCATCTCTGTTTAGCTAGAAAAAACAAAACAAAAGATTTCTGCAATCAAATAGATTAGAGATAGTGCTTTAGAAATAATTTAAATGATTGTAAAAACGTTTCTGCCAAGCAGGACTTTTCAGAACCTACGGCACACTAATAGGATTGCAAGAGGAAACACGAGTATGCTCCATTTCCCCACACGTAAATTTGCTCATGGATCACTTTTTTTGTGAGTTCCTTGCAGGACCAATACTTTGAAAGAAAGCAAACAGAAAAACAGACCAACACAGACCTTTGGGTAACGCTCTATTAATATGACTAAAGAAAGACTCTGTCAATCAAAATGAAGGAAATCACCAAGGGAGCAGGAGAATCCATTACTGCTGTGCCCTTGAAACCACTGGGCAGCGGAGCAGGTGGCCAGGCTCCAATGCCTGAGTGACCAGCTGCTCCCTCCCCCAATGGTGAGATGGAGGGGATAAGTCCTGCAACCTGAATGGGGAACAGGTTACCATGACTCCAAGTTCCCACCTGCCTTATTTATCAGAAAGCCCCATCTTATCCTGGCCTCTCCTCCCTCCCTCAATATTCCTAAGAATCACTGCTGAGTTAATTCTTTGGTCTCATCTTAACCCTCACCAACTGTTTTCTGGACTCACAGTGCCCTGGCATTGGCTTGGAGGGTCTCTTCTTCTCACCAGTCACACATGGGCTTGGTGGAAACCCAGAAATCTTAGAACCTCTTAAACAAACTCCTCTGGACAGAATAATGTAACTGCACTTGTAGTTGAGATAGAAGGATCCCTTTTGAGGGTCAGTGTCACCCGAGGAAAACCAGAAACATCAAAAATAGATTTCCCCTTCAAGGGAGGGACTCCTATAGATCAAACTCACACAGGCTGATGAATGAATGCCAGGCTGATGCTTATTAATTCATAGTGAGAAAGGTAACTACTGAGCAACTTAGACACCCATGGGCGGGGGGGCTACTTAGCATATCCCCTCCCTGTGGAAAATCTACACTGGAAACAAAGTCAGATGAGACTTCATTAGATGTTGGTGAAGCCTGAGTCACATGAGTGAGTTGTCTTCACCTGCAGAAAGGGTCATGGATAAGACTTAAGACCATAGATATTTTGCCCAAGGGTAAGGAGAGAAGAACTTCTGGGCATTGACAAGTGAATATTTTTCTAGAGAAAAGAAGGCATTCTACAAGAGGGAACCACATGAGCAAAATCAGGAAGCATGAAAATAGTCAGTGTGACAAGAGTGAAGCTTCCGTGGAGACTGGGTGGAGGCGGAGAGGGCTTCCCTCTTTCTCTTCTGCCATTTTCAGCCTTGTCCACAGATACCTGTGGACCTTCTTCTGAGCAGTATCCAGCCTTCTCTGACCCATGATTCTCTTAAAAGATTGTAGAGTTTGCCAAGGTTTGATGCCAGATATCAAAACCCCTATTTGCCCAAGAAAACCTTTTGGTTCTTAGACCTACTGTATGCCCAACATTATCCTCATTTCTGAAGAAACAAGTAGACATGCATCATGGGAGTTGAAGACAACACAGACTCTGAAACACTCAGCCATGACATGCTATGGAATATCATCACTCAGAGAAGGGAGCCCAATCTCAACTTCTAAATGAGTTAATGGAGGCTGTGGGGTAGTCAGACTTTCTCCTATCAAAGGATAGTTATCAAACATCATTCACAGTGAGAATAATCATTGCTTTTGTTCAAAATTTTTCCCTAGGAGGCTTTTATCATATCACTTAGGTTTTTTAACTCCATTTTTTCTCATAACCTAATCTCATGTTTATGCAGCCACATGATCAAAATCACATACAACAGAAAGGACTATCCAGAGTTCTACAGTCATGGAGACAGGCTTTGAGAGCCCATCTGAGTACTGACCGCCTCTCCCAAGAATGACAAACCAGAAGGGACACTGATTCATGGACTCTAAGTAGCATGGTTTGAATGAGTGAAGGAATAAACGTTCAGACAGAGAAATAGAAGCATGTCTTCTAGAACTTTCAGGAACGCTGGTGAAACAATCATGGAGTTATATAAAAAACTGCACGTTCAGCTGATTTTAATCCATACCTTAAGAAGTTTAAGTTCCAAAAAATGTGCCTAATTGTGCCATCCTCCTTGTGGACACAATATGGAAGCCGAGCTAACTCCGTCCACTAATAAGGTGGATGTTGTGATTGATTGTCTCCTTGTCCAGGCTCCTGGAGGAGGCAGCTCTTTCACAGTACTATGGAAGTAACTGGAAGTTATGGACTGTTCCATCTGTTACCCCTATCAGCTCCAATACCCCAGCCCCAACAATGGGAATTGCTTGTGGGGTATGCTGAAGAGCTGTATAATCAAAAATCAATGATCCAAACGGAGGTCTGTTGTTCTACAGCTGAGCTGGTGTAATATTACAATGCCAATCCTAATGGAGTTACATAGAATCCATCAAAATATCAGGATGCAGGGGTCAATGAGGACCGCAATGCCTCACTTCCTGGCAATTACCACTTATTACTGGGGCAATGCTTTCCCTCTGCTATTCAACTTACTTCAATAAATGATATTAGGCAACCCTGCAGGGGCAGTCAATAGAGCATTGTTTTATTGTCCCAGCTTCATAGTCAGATCAATACCTCAGTCTTCTGAGACGTAGGTGAGAACCCCTGAATATGGCACTAATGAAATCATGTTTTTTTGTGATTTTGAAATTATATATTTCATTCCCACTTCATCTTTAATGCCAGCAAGGCGGTTAATGGGGGGGGGGCGGGGGGCAGGGGTCTGTCCTCTAAACTTTTGTGATACTTATACTCAAAGGGAACAGAAATCTGTTCCCTAAAAGGAGAAAAAAAAAGTTTCATGAAAAACTCACTTTCTTAGGATTCTTCCTCAGTTGCTCCCAACCACTCTGCTTATCACTTTAGGTTAATTGTGTGGAGTCCTCCCCCACCCCCTTTGGTTTTAAAGAAGGAAATATGAATGACTATCTGCGATTTCATAATCTCATGAGAGGGCCAGAGAAGAATGTGTAGAAGTGGTAGGAATGACTCCACCATTAATTCTCTTCCTTTTGTTGGGCCTTTCTTTCCTTATAATTCCAATGGGGATTGGATTTGAATGGCATTTATAAACTGGTGGCTTGTGAACGACACAACCCACAAATATATTGTGTGTGTCCAGAAGCCTTTATTATTATTATTATTATTATTATTATTTATTACTTTAAAGCTTTTAGACAGGGTATGCACTTTCTGTATTCTCATAGTCCTTACCAATCCCCATCGTATCACACAGGGCCTCCTGCAATATTTGGATTTCATACCTACCTCCTATGGCTTATTTGAGTATTCACCTGTAGAAAAGGTGGTTATAGTAAGCAATTTATTATATGAATAATATCATAACTGTCATTCAATGAATTCTTGCTCTGAATCAGGCATAGTACAATTTTGCACACATCACCATCAAGTAATTTCACACTTGCGACAGCCTTGTGGAGTGATATGGTTATTTTTCTTTAATTTCCAGATGGGGAGACAAGGACTCAGAGAGTTGATATGACTCTCAGTGTGGTGACCCCTCCCCACAGCTAGCAGGTGGTAGAGTCAGAGTTCAAACTCAAGTCCAGTGAACTCCAGGATCTCTGTTCCTGACCATGGGGCATGTTTTCTTTCAGCTCTAACTTTACTTCTACATCCTACCCCATGGGACCAGATACAGTGGCCCTGTTACTTTTGATGGATTAAATAAATAGATATCCACCTAACTAAGGGTCAAGAGTGCTGTAATAGAAATCCCAATTAACTCGGGGTCAGAAGTCTTACATTCTGACTCCTGTCTGGCCCTGCCTGTGACTGGGAGCAGCTCTCTTAACCTACCATCATTTCTGTTTCTTCATCTGCAAAATGAGAGCCATGCCCCCTACCCTCTAGGGCTGTCATATGGATTGAATGGAAAAGCACTAGTAGGCGTTCAGCCTATAAGCCCTGATGGGGTTAGGGTTGCAGGCCAGCTTCAGATTACTTTGAGTTTTGATCTTGTTCAACATTAAGACATTGCTGATGCTTTTACTATACTTTTTTAAAAGATTTATTTAGGGACGCCTGGGTGGCTCAGTCAGTTAAGCCTCTGTCTTCGGCTCAGGTCATGATCCTAGGGTCCTGGGATGGAGTCCCACATCCGGCTCCTTGCTCAGCAGGGAGTCTCCTTCTCCCT
Organism: Leptonychotes weddellii; assembly: GCF_054177405.1. Lineage (NCBI taxonomy): Eukaryota > Metazoa > Chordata > Mammalia > Carnivora > Phocidae > Leptonychotes > Leptonychotes weddellii. Next base: position 28,972,899 of record NC_138384.1, read on the forward strand.
CTGCCTGCCTCTGTCTCTCTCTGTCTGACAAATAAATAAAATCCAAATAAATAAATAAATAATAAATAAAGATTTATTTATTTGAGAGGCAGAGAGAAAGAGAATGTGAGCGAGTGAGGGGCAGAGGAAGAGGGAGAGAGAGAATCCTCAAGCAGACTCCCCACTGAGTATGGAGCTCGACTGATGCCAGGCTCCATCCCAGGACCCCGAGATCATGACCGGAGCCAAAATCAAGAGTCTGCTCCTTAACCAACTGAGCCACCCAGGTGCCCCATACTGTACTTTAAAAAAAAAATTTTTTTTGTTCAGATTTGCCCTGGAATCACCCTCAGGATGATGCAGGCTTCCTATCTGCATAACTGGTACCATTTCAATGAATGTGACCAAAATTTCATCTTTAGATGGACACTTAAGTGTTAATGATTTACTGGGAAAGGCTGCATGAGATTCGATGAACGGGTGGAGGGGTAATTCTCAGCAGCTTCTGAGTGAGTTTCTCTTGGGTCTGAGGAAAAGCTTACTGGGGTTGTGTCTGCTTCTTCCTTTTCTCTTTATCAAGGTACTTAATGCCTATGCGTGTGACCGCCCAGACTGTGGAGCAGATACCTTTTCATGAGCAAGAATGTGGAGCCTTCGCCCCACTCTCTCTGGTTCTACACAAAGCAATTTTATTCCTAGGAAAGCAGTCAGTAAGAACATGCGATTTCCTGACAACAAACCAGCTTGGAGCTAACACTCAGCAGCCATGTGATTTTGGGTTCTCTCTGCAATGTCCCTGTCTCAGGTTCCTTACCTGTGAGATGGGGCAATAAAGAACACTGTAGTCAGGACTGAGTGTGAAGAGCTCACCACAACTTCTGACTTAGTACATTATTGCTCAACATACGTTTGCTGTTATGTTACTTTTATAATGCATTTATTGATTAGGTAAATAATCCATATACAAAAAAATTAAAAACTGCAGTTTTTTTTTTTTTTTTTTTTTGGCCAACTACTTCCTGAGAAAATACTCGTCCTTGTGTGCTGTTCTACATTCAGGTCATTGCACTCTGGTCTCTGCCTCCTATACCCCCTAGAAATGGTCCTCAGAGTGCACCAGGGCTTTTCTAAACATGACATGCAGGGGCCCCCTCTCAGCCCCGACCGAATCCTTCCAGACCCCCAGTGATGTATCTCTGCTCCGATGTCCCATTGTCCTTGTGCTGTTGTATCTCCCTTCTGACAGGTATGGCCCCTAATACTATATTGAAATGTTATTAATTCTTTGGAAATGTTCATTTGGCTGATGTTCATCCAGTAGAATCCAAGTGGCTAATGGTTGGGAGCATTCTTTAACCCTGTGTACCTCTAATGCAGGGCTTCTCAATCTTTGCACCATTATCATGTTGGCCCAGATAATTCTTTGTTGGGGCAAGGACTGTCCTGTGCATTGTGGGACGCTTCACAACATCCCTGACCTCTACCTACTAGATGCCATTAGCATCCCCTCTCGTGACCATCAAAACTGTTCCAGACATGGCTAGAGGTCCCCCTGGGGGACACAAAACTCATCCTCAGTTGAGAACTCTAGTGAGACTCTTCGCCCAGACGGAAATGAAAACTTTCCCTTAGCTGACAGCACCTCGGGAAAATGTTTTACCAATTTCTTTAGGGAGAACTTGCTTTTTCAATGTTTTGTAAAATTTTATCTTATATTTTAAAAAATGAATTGGGTGTCAAGGTTTCGAGTCTTTGTTTTAAATTTGGAATGTAGAGAGGGGTTTGGTGATGAAATTGACCTTTATAATGGCAGAGTCCGTAAATATGCCCCACACAATATATTGACGATAGATCCTGGAAAGAATCATCTACACAGCTAGCAAAGCTACAAGTATGCCAGCCTCCTGGACCCCGAGACCACAGGACACCTGTCTGGGGACGCCTGGTGCCGAGAACCTCACAAAGAGCCCATGCCTCTCGACTCCCGTATCTCTTCCCACCGATCGAGAACGTGTGATCATGGAACTCAGGAAGGCACAGAATGAGAAATCACAGGCCTCTTCACTCCTGCCCCCGCACATCCCACATCAGACAGGCTTTCATGAGCAAAATGAATTTTCTCCCTGGGCGGAGGCACCCAGAAAGAGGAAGGACATATGTGAAAATCATCCTGCTTTCCCCTGTGGCGTATCATCTCCTGACCAGGCGAGGTTTCCAGATGTAAATACAAACTCATTATCTAATGTGAGGCTGAATAAGCGGCCAGATACACAGATATAAATTACCCCTTTTACCTTCTCTGAGGGTGTTGAGAGGCAAACAGATTGCCCTCTTCTGTTCTCATTTTAAATGGGTCAGAGCATCGGTGGAACTAGATAATTCACTCCAATCCACTAGATGTAAGCACCTCATAAATTTCATAATCAGTACTAGCATTTTCCTTTTCATAAGCAGTATGTCTTCAGCAGTGTTAATTACATGACTGGTAATGGTCTCCTATTTTGAATCCCTGTTTTGGATGAAATATGGTCCGGCCCCAGGCAGGCCCCCCCAAGGCAGGGCCCTCTGCAGCCAGACATCAAAGGGTTTCCTGAAGCCCAGGAAGCAAATATAAGAAGAAAGTCTAAATGGGGGGTCACCTGGATGGCTCAGATGGTTAAGCGTCTGCCTTCGGCTCAGGTCATGATCCCGGGTTCCTGGGATCGAGTCCCGCATCAGGCTCCCTGCTCACTGGGGACCCTGCTTCTCCCTCTGCCTCTCTCTCTCTCTCTCTCTCTGTCTCTTATGAATAAATAAATAAAATCTTAAGAAAAAAAAAGTCTAAATGGGGGAAGAGCTGTGTGTGACGTGTTACTTTGGACTTTTAAAACTACACCGGGAAAAAAAATACACCTATTGAGGGTCTTTAGAACCCTTTTATTGGTTTAGATCCCACACAGTCCTCTAAGTCTTACCTTAAATGACACTTCCTCTGATTGGCCTTTTCTGGCTTCCTCTCCAGTACCTTCTGCCTATACACGCCTTTGGCAATGTTCTTGGTTCTCCCACGGGCTCCTATAGGATCTCATCATTTTCCCTCATGACTTATCAGGATGCGCCATAATTACTGATTTATTGCCCATCTTCCCCACATCGGCCTTGCTTCTATGCATGTGGCACAGAGATGACACTCAAGAACAATTTGTGGTATGTTCATGAATGACCAGCCGAGGCAAAATTACAGTGGACTTTGTCCTGTCAACCCATCCACCTCCCCGGCAATGACAAAGTAGGCAGAATGACTTCTGTGGTCCCGAACAAATCCTGGGTACACATCCTTCCATTCAAGACCTGAGTGGTTCACTCTAACTTCTCTGCTTCAATTTCTACAGCTCTAACATAGGGAGGATGAGATCTAATGCTCGAGGTTGTCATGACGGGCGGGGAAGAAACAAGGAGGCCAGGGGGAATTAATTGCAAAGGGGGGCCGGAAATGAGCAGTTAGTGGGATATCCTCAGCCAGGGCTGGAGAGGAAGGAACCAGCTTCACGATCAGCCAGCGTGGTGACTTTGGGAGACCACTTCATCTCCCTGTGTCTGTAAAATGGCAGTGAGATTATCTCCCTCACAGGGCTATCCTGAAATTTGGGTGTGAAAACGTTTTGGGGAAAAAAAAATGCAAGGGGATATTAGTTGGCATAAGGTTTACACTCATTGAAATGACAGAGCCCAGGAAGACTAATGGCTTTCCTCAATGAGGATCAGTGTCTGAACCAGAAAGAGAATCCAGAAGAAGCTAGGGAGAAGGGAGCTAGAAATGGAACCCGAGCTATCTGCCCTAAGAGAGACGTCCACGCTGACTTCTTTTGCGAGGATCCTCACTGGAAACATCTCAGGAATGTGGGGCGCTGTGTGGCCTCTCCTAGAATAAGGCCCTTATTTGATTAAACCCCAGGGATGTGGAAACTAGTTCTCCCATCCCTTTTCCCAACTGCAAGCCGTTCTAGTTCTAACACTCTGCAGGATACCTGACACATCCTGATGAAACACATATTTTAAAAAGTCAGAAATGAAATTTATTGGCTCTGAGACAGGGAGTCAAGGTAAGGTCCAGCATAACTGAATCCGGGTACGGAACAGGGTCCACCTCAGTGAAATGCATCTTGGCGCTGCTCTTCTGTGAGGTGGCTTCGTTGGTGGTGGTCTCTTCACACCAAGAGGCCAGTGGCCCCCTCCTCCAGAGCCAGAGCCCCAGTCTGCATGAGGCTTAGACTGACCCAGCTTGGGTCATGTGCCTGCCCTGAATTGTCGGCCAGCATACCGAGTTCCTCACATAACCCTGGACAGAAAAGGTGGTGTCGGCCCCACCTTAGCACATGGCCCCTGGTAAGAAGTAGGAGATGAAGAGTGTTCCCTAAAGAAATTCTAGAAAGGCAAAACTCCTAGATCCACTCCTCAGAGACTTTGGAAGTTGATCACACATATTATTGTGCACCCTCATGACCAACTAGGACCGTCAGATCTAGCTCAAGGACACTCCCTAAATCTGCATTTTGCTAGTCAGGGATTTTCCCACTAGTGCTTTTTCATGCCAAGAAACCACCCTTTCTGGACCCTCTTCCTTCCCCGTGTTCATTCCGGCAGCTCACTGGGCTTTGCACTCCACTAGGGGCTGAGGGCCCAGGAGCTCCTATTGCCTGAGCCCCAGAAGCCGAACAATAAAGTCTGATTGGGGGGCTCGCGGTTGCCCGGGTTCTGGAATTAATTCACATGCTGCTTGTTTTATGCAGACTTACCGATTGTGCCCAGTGTCACGAACTGTACTGAAAACTCTTAACACCTTTTAAAACTCGATTCACTTTTGATGCCATAAGAAAGATCGGGCCAATAAATAAGAACTAGAATCCATTTGTGGTCCATTTTGCTAAAGTATATTAAATATCGCCTGCAATTTGAACTTGCCTTATAAAATGTTTACATGCCATTAAATAGTCCTAACATCCCTTGTGTAAATTAAGCAGGCTGTGATGTTCCTTAGTCCAAGGAGCAGCAGTGCTTAAAGCCATAAAATACTTTCATGCAATAAATCAAATACTTTGCTCCTAAAAGCAGGATTATAAATATAAAAGGCAACAATACTGACCTCAGTTGTCTGCACTTGAATTGCTTTGGGAAATGTGGTACAGAAAGAAATATTCTGATTTGGATGCTCAGTTCATTTGTTCACTGTGCTTTGGGCATGTGGGTTCCTGGAAAATGTTGTTGTCTGCAGATAAGCTTTCCAAAACACACAATGATTCTTTATAAAAAGGACAGGTTCACAAAAACCCTGTCCAAGCAGGGCTAGCATCTTAACCAGCCACGTGGAGCGCACGAAGTAGGGCTCCCTGGCTGGAAGAATTCCATAAAGAGCTCCCTGGCTGAGAAGCGCTCAGAAATCCTGCCTGCACCCCCTGTGCCTTCCACACTGTTGCTTTTTATAAAGCCTCTTCCTTCTCTCTCAGCTAGGCCATCAATGGGCTGTTTTCTTGCAAGTGCTCGAAGTTTAATGGAGCTTAAGTGAGACACAGACCATTGACGCCGTATCAATATTTATTTTTGGTTTCCACGGAAACAGATACCAGCCCGTGGGTAACTTCTCTTCCAATGTGAGCAGAAGGATCTTTTGCATGGGGCAGAATATTCTGTTTAGTTTCTCAGGGGGGTGGGGGGGAGACGGTGGTTATGAGGTTAATAAACCACCATTCATTTAATAAACAAAACCACATCGATGAGGAGCAGCTTAGCAGGGCTGGATCTCCGGTGTGTGTGCTAGGAAGGGCATCTCAGTCTGGGCACCTCACAGATCTCTCTCTGTCCCCACCATTTGGTCCCTCTTAATCTTTTTGTTGCTTGGGCACAAGCTTCCCAACCTCATCTGTCTTGCTCCCCAGGCCCCAGTTTCGAACCTGTTAATCAGGTTTGAGGCTCTCTGGAAGAGCATGCCCTGTGTGCTAATTTCATTTGGCTTAGTGACAAAGTGATGGGCTTCCTAGATGGCCAGGGAACAAAAGTCATCATATCTTGCCTTGGATTAATGTCACAAGGCTGGAGTACCAACAGTCCAGCTGTTTAGTACAGGCTTCTGCTCTCTTCTTAGGGGCTACACGAGATATTTCTTTGCCTTTAGGGAAGGGCAGACTCCAGTGCTGACAGGGTCCTGCAGAATAAAAACAGGCGTCGGGAGATGTGAGTTCTGGTCTTGACTTAATTAGCTCCATAGCCTTGGTCAGTTCATGTATGCTTCCTGTCTCTACATCTTCATCTAAAAAAAAATAAAGGATAAATTATCTGATCTCTACAATGCCTTTGAATTGTGAAATTCTGTGTAAACATGCTTCTGTGTAATAATACTGCCATGAAATCCCCTACCATTCTGCAGCATGGACCTCTTCCGTTTTCTATCACCTTCCATGGAATCTTCTGTCCTCACTTTGGTTGTCAGTGACTTCCTTTGTTTCTCCTATTTATACATCAGCCAGGTTTCCTCTTCCTTCCAATGTGCTTTTTCTTCTTCACTGGGCTGATTTTTTCCCCACATGCTCTCTCCACCCTCTACCACTTTAACTGTCTTATTCACGCATATCTGAACGATCAGATCCCAGATAACTCCAAATGCTTGAATCTCATATTCCAGCTGCCAATTCCCTTTCATGTTGTATTCATTTCCTGTTGCTGTGTATAAATTGTCACAAATTTCGCAGCTTAAAACAACACCCATTTATTGGCCCACAGTTCTATAGGCCAGAAATCTAACATAGCATGATTGGGTTCTCTATTCAGAGCGAAGAAAGGCTAAAATCAAGGTCTTGTCCAAGCTGAGTCCTCGTCGGCAGGCTCTGGAGAGAAATTCCACTTCCAAGCTCTTTGATGTTGTTTGACGAATTCAGTTTCTTGTGGTGGGAGGACTTCCGTGTTGGCTATCAGGCTAGGGACTCTCTCAGCTTCTAGAGGCTGCCCACATTCGTTCTCACTTAGCCCTTTCCACCTTCAAAGTGAGCAATGGCGTGGTGAGAACTTCCTATACCTCAAATCTCTCTGACTTTTCTCCCAGACTCCAACTAGAGAAAGGGCACTTCCGTGATGGGCTCAGGGCCACCTGGAAAACTTCCCCACCTTAAGGTGGACTGATTTGGGACTTTGGTGACATCCACACCATCCCTTCACAGCAGTACCTAGAGTAGCATCTGATTATATAACCAAGACATGGGAAATCTTGGTGGGGCTGGGAGGGGTAGAGCCTATCTTTAGAATTCAGCCTACCACATGAGTATAATAACTAAGACAGAAGTTGAAAATTGACCACATTCCAAACCATCTTGACGGTCATTGTCTCTATGACTCTAAAGGACTCCTCAAAGCAGAAAGACCTCAAGGGACCCAAATCTGTACTTCCTTCTCTGGGTTAGATTCAAACAAGTGATGCTCATTTCACTCTAGCAAGGCTTCCAGAATAGGAGGTGGGTTAAGTATTGAAAAAAAAATTATACAAAGCATACATATGAACATGTATGTGCTCAGGTATCTTACTACAGTGGTTCTCAGGCTTCAGCATGCATTGGAATCATCTAGAGGGCTTACTAGACCACATGTTTATGAGCCCCACTACAGAGTTTGGGGTTCAGTAGGTCTGGGGTAGGACCCAAGAATTTCTGGGATATTAATGATTCTTATCTAGGGATGGCATTTTGAGAACCATCACCTTAATACACAAATTTCACCCACTGGAATTATCACTGTATGAATGCTGTCCTTGGAGATATCCATTATATTTGGATATGGAGAGGTACTTTTATATATTTTTGAAATATTGTATATGTGTATTTGTACTTACAAAATAATGAGAGTGGGTACATGCCATGGTTTTCTCCCAGACAATGTATATCCTACTATTGCTAAATCCCATTCTATTTTCAAACACTGTTTCTTTAGTAAACTGTAGTTACCTGCTGCCTCTTATGCATTTGTAAACTTCAGCATTTCTACTCTCCCAAAAGACTTGTAATGCCATAAGCATGGCTCTGTTCTTTCTCATTTGGCTTTCGTTTTAATGAGACCCTTAAACATTCTTTGGAGCTACAGCCTGCCAACCCTTTCTTCCCATCTTTCCTGCTAACTGGATTCTACAATTCTTCAGAAACTCCACATTCAGAAACAATGGGATGGTCCTGATTATGGTTGAGTGGATGCTGTCCTGAGCCTCAGTTTTCTAATCCATAAAAAGTGAGTCTTAATCTCTTCAGCTGCATTAGCTAGACCTCTTCGACAGTAACAGAAACTCAACTCAAACTGGCTCAAACAAACATGTCCCAAGGTAGCATGATCTTTATTTATTTTTATTATTATTTTTTTTTCCGAGGTAGCATGATCTTGCACAGGTATGAATCGAAGGATCACAATCATGTCCTTAGGATTCAGTCTCATTCTCTTTCCAGCTTTTGGCTGTGTTTTCCTTGGGGTCAAGTTTATTCTCGGGGAAGCTCTCACCAGGCGAAGGCTGGAGAAGCTGCAGACTTCATCCTCCAAGCTTAGTGGCCCCCAAAGGTTTCTCTTTCCTAATAGTCTCAACCAAAGTCCCAGGATTGTTTCACTGGACAGACTTGGGTCATGTACTTGTCCCTGGACTAATCACTGTGGTTGGTGGATGTAAAATATACTGGTGAGTCAGGGCCTGGGGGTGTACCCACACTTGGATCCAGGGTAGGATCAGCCCCACTTGAGACACATAGACTGAAACTGAGAGAGAGAGATGGTTTTCCAGATTAAATTATGGTGGTATTACCAGAGTCAGGAAGAGTGGATGATAAGCAGGCAAAAACCATGGGGGTCCATTGTACTTTACATGTGAGTTATTACAGTGTTCAAAGGTGTGCATGCATGTGAAAGCACTTTGAAACCTACAGATCTAGGGTCAATGCAAGGCTTGAAGAAGATGATGATGATGGTGGTGGGGATGGGGATCTAGTTGTATACAACCAAGACAGTTATCCCTGCTCTGCCTGCCTTGCTCTGGTTATAGAATCCTTATCCCTTCTCTCTTAAAGTTAGAGGGGATTTTCAGTTGTTCTTGCCTGGTGCGTCTCAGCTTCTGGAAAATTTTCCCCATTCCTTCCCCAGCAATCTTTCCCTCACTATATTCCTCCCTTCACTCATTTCTTGAGACGAGTTACACTGTTCCAGACACCAATGGCCATGAAGCGAAAAATGAAGATCTATTTCTTGCCTGCAGAATTCAAATGGATATTTTCAAATGCAGCTAAGGTGGAGAAATAAGCATGTGTTTTCTGAGGAAATTCATAAGGTAAATGAACATAAATCCCAAATGCAGCAGGGTTCCCATTGTTTCCTTAGTAATTAGGGAGAGGCCAAGAAATGCCACTTCCCTGTTGATGTCCCCATAGACAAACTAGCCACCAAGGTTTCTTCTGTATAAGCCACCATCACCCTAGCCTGTCCCATAGAATCCTCTGTGTGTGCTTCCTGGGCCTCATGTAAATTGTGAAGTTACGAATTGTTTGTAATTCAAAATCCAGTGAAAACACTAGGACTGATCTGGAGACCAAGACATTAAGACTAGGGATTATCTAGACATAGCTTGACCTGTTCCTATTTTTCTGGTGGGAGCAACTTTGCAAAACTAGATAAACCCATGGATTTTTTTTTTTTAAATCCACAAAGTGATTTAAATAAGAATGTGGGGTTTCCTCTACCTAGCTCAAGCTCAAAAGCTCAAAACACTAAATTAATTGCTTTGCCCCTAATCATTCATCTTTTATAAAATGTTTATAATTTCTTAAGTGCATTCGTATTCATTATCTTCGAACACACCTGGGAGGTAAACAGGACAGATCTTACTTTTTTTCTTTGTTTAACAGAGGAGAAAACCGGGGCTTGGGAAGCTGATTTGCCTTGGGTCTGTAGCTGTATTGTGTAAGCAGTAGCCCCTAGCCACACAGGGCTCTGGAGCACTGGAAATATGGTTAGTGTGACTAAGGACCTAGATTTTTAATTGTATTTCATTTTTTTAAAGATTTTATTTTATTTATTTATTTGAGAGAGAGAGAGCACGAGCGGGAGGGGCAGAGAGGCAGAGGGAGAAGCAGACTCCCCTCTGAGCAGGGAGCCCAATGTGGGGCTCAGTCCCAGGACCCTGGGATCATGACCTGAGCCGAAGGCAGATGCTGAACTGACTGAGGCACCTAGGTGCCCCTAATTGTATTTAATGTTAACCAACTTAAATTTAAGTTTGCAAAGGCACATGTGCCTAGTTGCTAATGTATTAGACAGCACAGGTCAGTATCTACAAAGTGACACAGGATTTGAACCCAGGTCTGCTGACTCCAAATTCAGTGTTCTTGTGGTATCTCTGGTTTGCCCAAGATACAGCTCATCCAGGGCCTTCTAAGTGTCTGAATTGCTTGTCTTCCTCATACATGGAAAACTCAGATGTACCTTTTTCAATAGGGTGTGAGTTACTTTTGATAAAAATCTAAGGTTTATAAAACTCTCCACCAGTGGAGCAGGGCTAAGACCCGAAGCTACAATCCAGATCATTCACCATAAAAGTCCTCATTGCCCACAAATCCCCTCAGCTTCTCAAATTTCCTCTGCCAGAAATGACGATTCTAATTCCTTTCTCAATAATCCGTGTCCTGACAATCGTAGCACAGAATTCTCCAGGGCTAATTTTTCTTACTATCTTGCAAAGAAAAAGCTATCTTGGGAGGTATTCTCAATAGGATGAAAAAGCCATTGCCCTAATTTCCTTTGGTGCAGGATATGAAGACCGCTGTCTGTATACATTTATTATTGATAATTATTTTTAGGACTAGACTTCATGATTGTTGTAAAAAAGAGAAATAACTAGGGAGTCTTGATATCAGCTGCCTTTCGGCAGTCAGGAGGTTAGCTGGAGGAGAGGATCAAAGAGTCAAGTTTGAATGGATATCATGGACCCTCAGTTTCCCCTGAAGAAGCCAGAGTAGGGAGGAAGAGAGGAGACCAATCGTCTCAGGGTAGGGACATCTGTCAGCACATTGCTGATGATGCATGGGGTCTCGTTACACACAGTGTTTGAGAAAAGGCAATGAAGTCAATTAAGAACCTTGATTTCCTGGGATCCTTGGGGAGTGAGAGAAGGCTGGTTATGGATAATGCCCACCTCTGGTAGACTGGGGCCTGGCCTGAACTCCTTTATTGGCTTTCACTAACATGCTCAAATGTCATTATAAAACGAGTTATGATGGGACAGTATCTTTCACATGAATTATATTGTAAAGTAGTAATAGGGCGTGATCAGAACGACCCTAGCAAATCCCCTAAATGACTCATAAGGAACAGCTTTTGCGCTTCTGTGTTCGTAGCCCTGTGTAATATCGTGTGTATACAAATAATTGATACTACCATATGATCCAGCAATTGCACTCCTGGGTATTTACCCCAAAGATACAAAAGTAGGGATCCGAAAGGGTACGTGCACCCCGATGTTTATAGCAGCAATGTCCACAATAGCCAAACTGTGGAAAGAGCCAA
>NC_138384.1:28984927-29038831 GCF_054177405.1 Leptonychotes weddellii
AGCCTGGTGGTGGGTATTGAGGAGGGCACATTCTGCATGGGGCACTGGGTGTTATGCACAAACAATGAATCATGGAACACTACATCTAAAACTAATGATGTAATGTATGGGGATTAACATAAGAATAAAAAAATAATAATAATTGATACATATGTTAATGTTCATTATAAAATGAAGATTTCTCATGCAAAATATATTTTTACAGTATTTTTGCATACTCTGTTTCTGGCTTTTTTTTTTTTCATTTCCTTTTTTGGATGTTTAGCTAGGTACCTCACCTTGATTTCACAAAAGTTAAATGTGCAAACGATGAAACTCTACTCTGTTTTCTTGACTTTGTGAGTGGTGTTCGATTTCTATAATGGGATGTTAATGATTATGGACACTTACCACCAATGTCCTCCTTCTGAACATCAGTCCTCTGTTTTTAGGACAGGAAACAAATACTGTCTCCAAAAATATTCCCCGGAAGTGGTTTATGAATGAGTTCCTGGCAGACGTGGTAGCTATTTTGCTGAATAACAAAAAACTGGAGCACTGAAAGTGCTGAATGTTACTATCTGTCAGGTACTGTTCTTTGTAGTTTACATATTATCATCTCATTTAATGATGACCAGTGTTGTCAGGCCAGTAGTTGACCCTTGTGGCTTGTGGTTGACCTTCATTGGATTTGAGTGATGGTGAGGCCAAACACATAAGTAAGACAGCTGAATAGGTGTTGAAATGGTGGGGAATGATGAGAGAGGATGGGTGGCAGAAAAAAATTTGCATCCGATTCTAAAAATATCAGTGTGGATGTGAGTCTTAGAGATTGACACACATCCGTTGAATGAGGAAAAGTGGAATGTGTAAACTTAAAATAGCTATGCCTTCCAAGTGGTATGAATGTGGTCACGCAGTGCATGGGCCAGTGAAGGGATACATGACTTCCATTGGCAAGGATATGAGAGCAAGTGGCATCACATGAGGGATTCCAGGTTCCAATTAATGCAAAGAGGGGTTTAGAAAAGGTTGATACAATAAATTATATTTATTGTGGACTTGTATAAGCCAGCAGGCAATTATTTCTAAGAAAGCTGGAGAAGTATTTGATTCATACCAATATTCCCTGCAGAGTTTTCTCCACCCCTAGTAGGTGTCAAGAGATAATTGAGGAATGAGTGAATGAGTGAGCCCATTCGTTGAATGTGAACCATCCAGAATACATTAGAGGGTGAGAAAAAGGATGGATTTAAATAGAAGCCAGACCACAGGACCAAACAGAGTGATGGGCAGGGACTAGTGATGAAGAGGGAGGGAGGTATTGATGGGCATGAAGGAGGAAGGTGGGAAGATTTTATTAGAGGAGGAGCCTCGGATTGGGCTGACCCACTTTTCTTCCTTCTGAGGATCCTCTTGGCCTTGTAGGTGGTCGATGCAGCATTTCTGCAGCTAGTTGAACCACCTCAGGGAATCAGAATTTACTAGCTGGGAGGGACTTTGGAGATCATCTAGTTAACTTTCATTTTACATTAGGAAAGCGATTCGGTGTTCTCATTAGCATTACTAATACTACTAGATCACTCTCACAGCTGCTGCTGCCAATGGCTACTACTGAATACTTGCTATGATCCAGACACTGTGCCATCTTCATTTCACCCCCCATGGAGGAAGGGCTATTATTATCATCCTGTTTTGAAAACAAGGAAAATAAGGCTCAAAGTGATGAGGGAACCACACATCTGGGGAACATCAGAATCATGATTTTCCCAGACCTGTCTTTCAGCACAGCCCAAAGTTCTGGTTCCAGAGCTGGAACTCAGCCTCCCATCTGAGACCTACTTCCCTTCTATATTGATGCCTCCTTAAGCTACAAGGCTGGGCCTGAGGCTCTCCAGTATTGTCAGGTAGGGACATAATGGCATGTTCTGCCAGAGACATCCCTGATGTTTAGGGCTACACAGGAGAATGGCCTAAGTTTTTTTTTTTTTTGGTGGGGAGTGCAAAGAATCAGAGGCAAACTTGCAGGGAGTTAGGGGAATCCATTCAATACAGGTATATGCAGGTAAATTTCTAGAACTTGTCCCAACAAGTTCAATCAACTACTTGATTGCATAAGTAGTGTTCCAGGATTTCAAGGCCTGTCATAGAGTGATATGAGTTTCCTTCTATTTGGTGTAGAAAACCCCATGGGGTCAAGGTAGTGAGATGCCTCTAGTCTTATGGAAGGATTTGACCATGTCTCAGACTGCCTGTAGAAATAGCCACACAGGGTGGGGTCACAGGCCTAGTGAAAACATCCTACAAAAGCTATGGTAACCCCTCTTAACCACTGGGTTCATGCCAGCCTATTTGCAGCTGCATAATGATCTGGTTAATTGTACTAGTGTAGACTGCACTTGAGGGGACCATTACCATGAGACGCTGGCATGACTCCCGGAAGGATGATCTGTGGCACCACTTTTTGAGATTCTGAATGGCAAGTTTTTATTTAACATAGAGCAAACGCAGAAGGAGGGTCATAGCAGTGATGTTATTTGAATCAGTGCAAAGCAAGATTGTTTGGCTGTGATATTAACATTTTCTCTGCCATGACAGAAAATGTGAGGGCCATACTCATATTATTTGATGGAGTTAGTGGGTGCTCCCTGAAATGTGGGTGACATCCGTTTTTTAATTCCATAACATTATCTGTAACTGACATGTGATTATAATACTGCAATTCTCTTTAATGCAGTCTGTAAAAACACATTGATTTTATAGCTCCCCAAACCGATTACATTAATATCTGTGCATAATTAGTTTACACATTACTAAATTACTGACAGATTAGAAGTGAAATAGTGCAGTTCATACTCAGCCGCATAACTGCCAGAAAGGAAATTAATATAGATTCAAATGGTCCTTGGAGACCTACATTGAAATAGCAGAAATCTATAAAGACTGCTTGCATTAGGAAATTTCTATCAGCAACATGTTTGTGGTTGATGCTTTCCTAAGTCTGCTAATATGAGCTGAGTGGTGCAGGAAATGATATGTGAATGATGCTTTGGCTCTTACCAACTCAAGACCGTGTTTATTAAAAAGCAAATTCTTAATTGTGGTATTTGATGTCAAGGGAAGGTAGAATGTAAAGGAAAACTTTTGCCTTTCCTTGCTTTTCTGAATGACCTCAGTTCTAGTGTTGGAGCTGCTGCATTCTCTAAGGCTACCTTCTCGGGACAGTAGCGTGTGTTCTATCTTCTCTCCAGCCTCCACTAGACAGGCACACACTGGATTTGTCTCCAGAGCATTGTTTTCATTCTGCCTCTCCACCATGGCCAACGACTCATGTACTAGGGGGTTGGGAGGCAGGGCAGCTGTGTATCAGACCTTACAATAGGCCTGCTTCCTGGTGAACTGGTAGGTAGACCAAAGCTTTTCTTCTTCTTCCGCTTCTTCTTCTCCTTCTCCTACTCTCCCTCCTCCTCCTCATCCTCCTCCTTCTTTTCAAAATCCTCATACTCATCAAATTATGCTGCCCTTTGAATGCTATATAAATCATTTGCCCAGCTACAAGCATTCAAAGACGAATTATTATTATTTTTTTCATTCTCTGTCTGGTAAGAAACCACACTAGAACTCCTTTCCAAATGGAAGATGGAATTCTATTGATTTCTAAAGAATAACTCTGAAGAGGATGTTAGCTATAAATGAAGTTTTAAAAATGTGGCAAATATTAAACTACTAGATATCAGGCACAAAATCCAACATTTATTGAATACCCATTGTGTTCTAGATACTCCTGGGTGTTTTATCTAGGTTTTGGCCACTGTAACTCTCATAGTAATTCTGTGAGAGAGCTATCCTTATTTCCATTTTATTAGTGATGAAAGTTGCTCTGAGCAGTAGAGTAACTTGGCCAAGTCCACACAGTTAATAAAATAAGAGAGTCGGGATTTGAATTCCTTGCTTATGGGCCTCCAATAGTTAGGCAGGAAGTGGGAATGCAGACACAAAGGGAAAAGGATGATTCTGGAGGTGCTAGTGATTGTCTATGAGCCCAGGGAAATGGATCCTCTATTAGAAGCTTGGGTTTAAAAAATCTCTACTTGAATATCCAAATCATTCTATCATATACTGTTATCTTTATCATCGTATCAGTTATCATTTGCTCTGTAACAAATTACCCCAAAACTTAATGATCTCAAAACATTTATTATCTCACAGCTTCCATGAGTCAGGAATCTAGGTGCAGCCTAGTTGGGTTCCCCTGGCTCAAAATCTCTCAAAAGGCTTCAATCAAGTTATTAGCCGGGGCTGCTGTGATCTCAAGGCTACTGAGAAGGACCCATTTCCAAGATCACTTGTTGGGAGGATTCAGTTTTTTATGGGCTACTGGACTGAGGGCCCTTAGTTCCTAGTCACATGGGCCTCTCTATAGGATGGTTCACAACATAGCAGCTTGCTTCATCAGAATGAGCCAGCAAGCAGAGAAAGAGAGAGAGAGAACAAATGAGAGGAAAATCAGTCTTTTGTAACCGCATCTCAGAAGTGACATCCTATCACTTTTGCTATATTCTTTGTTAGAAGCAGGTCATTAGGCCCAGGCCACTCTCAAGGATATAAAATTCCTGGAAGCAGAGATCACTGGGAGACAGATTAGAAGCTGTCTACCACAATCACGAATTCATTTATTTGTTATATAGGTTTATCAGTGAATAATTATTGATAAGCTACTATCGATAATTATTGATAATCAGGCTATGTATTTGGAACTAGAGATATACTGGTAACAAACAAATAATATTATAAAAATTTCCAATAATAGAAATAACCAATATATACGGTGCTTAGTATGTGTCAGGAAACTCCATATGCACATTGTGTGTATCAACTCACTTAATCCTTATAACAACCCTATGAAGCAAATACTATTATTATTTCTAAATTCACATGTGAAGGTAACAGAGGCACAGAAATATTATATAACTTTGCAAGATCATGCAACTAACAAGTAATAGAGCAAGAATTCAATCCCAGGTGGTGTGTGTTCAGATCCAGTTCTTTTCTTTGCTTTTTTTTTTTTTTTTAAGATTTTATTTATTTGAGAGAGAGAGAAAGAGCATGTGCATGAGCGGGGGGAGGAGCAGAGGGAGAGGGAGAGAATTCCAAGCAGCATATCTGTATCTATATCTATACTCTATCCATCTATAGAGAGAAACAGAATGAGAGAGAGATTTATTTTAAGGAATTGGTTCAATGGGGCTGGCAAGTCTGAAATTTGTAAGGCAGACCCATAGGCTGGAAATTCTGGCAGGAGTCAGTATTGTAGTCTTGAGTCTGAAGGCAGTCTGGAGACAGAATTCCTTCCTAACCTTTTTGGGATACTTCAGTCTTTTCTCCTAACGCCTTCAGCTGATAGGCCTGCCCACATTATGGAGGGTGTTTTGCTTTGTTCACAGTCTACTGATTTAAATGTTAATAACTAAAAAATACTTTGATGGCAACATCTAGAATGGTGTTTGACCAAACAACTGAGCACCTTAACCCAACCAAATTGACACATAAAATTAACCATCACAAGGGCTGTTTGTTACTACAGCTTACTCAGTCCCTCCTGATACTTGATCTTATGCCTCATCCTCTCCAACGAGAATGGAGTTTAGATTCAATAAACACTGCCATTATGAGGGTTCTGCTTTTTAAAGTGTTAGTTTAGTAGTCCTTTAAAAAAATGTGACTTGCCAATTGTCCTTGTCTGTGGAACCCTGGAAAGATGCTGGAGAATCACAGGGCACATGCTAAGCAGGAGGCAGATACACGGACAAATAGATACCAGTTGCTTCTGGTTACAGAATCCAAGTACACTCTAAAAATGATAAACCAGCATCCCCAATAGTGAGCAAGCAATCTGAGAGCCATCTGCTAAAGAACACTCCGTCCATAAAGGGGTTAACAGGGATTCAGGCTCTCAGGAGAGTGCTAATGAAAGAGCCACAGAAAGGATGTTCAAAATATCTCACCTGGCTGTGGTTGCCATGGAAACTCATTTCTCTTATTTATGTTTCTCTTCCCCCTCTTCGAATTACTAATAGTAATAATTTGGCCAGTTATTAAAAAAGACAAGGAATGGACCATGTGAACTCAGGCAAGAAATGAAAAGTGAGAGTAGGAGAAAAGACTGTTAAATAGAAAAATAGATGCATCACTGAAACAGTGTCAATTAGCTGGTAAGTCATTCCCTCCACTTAGATGTGAATGTTTGGTGGTTTGGGGTTGCAAAGAAAGTGGGGGAAAGGCTTATAATGCAAGAGGGAAAGTCTTTCAAGATGTCTACTCCTTATTTTCTTTAGGACTAAAACATCAAAATGAACCCTCCTCTGGAAAGAATTATTCTTCTGTTCAGATGTACAAGTCCAACTTGTACCCCCAAATTATACATGTATCTTTATTGGTGACCATTTCCTCCCTAACTACCTATCAGTACACTACTATGAATTGTGCCTTTCTTGATGTCAGCATGGCTGACCTGAATTGTAAGCCTCTAGACCAATAGGACAGAGGTATTTCAGGTCATAGACTTTCTTGAGAATTTCAGAAAATCAATTCTATCCTTGCAAAAGGCACATGCATACAATCATGCAGAAGTTGGCGATTTCAGGAGGTTTATGAACCTCCTGAAACCTGTTCAAGAACTTTATGTTGAGAATCATTGTCTCAAAGGAAGGATACCATGCAGATGTGTAGTTGTTGGGCCAGTGGGGTTTGGGAATAATTTTATTTTATCGTGAATTGCTTTCACCTTGTTCTGAGACTACATTCCTACCTTATATACAGTGTTTTTTCTTAGTGCTCAGACTCTTAAGAGCTTACTAGGGAAATTAAACAGGGAATTATTGCCAACCTTCCGAAGGACAGTAGATGATGTAGATGTACACAGTTGGGCCTTAGATGAACTGAGGCAGGTGGACAGGACCTAGAAGAGCTGTGGGGACCAATTCTTTTTTTTGTCTCTGCTGTCCCCAACCTCCCACCTCCTCTGCCACAATTTACCTTTTCCTTCTGTAGGTAAATTGAGGAGATAAAGAATGTTCAATTGAACCGCATTATTTTCAGACCTCTCTTAAGACATTGATCAGTATGTGTCATAAGCAACGTGTATCAAAGTTTTCTCAAGAGAAAGGGACAGGGGTGGGCATTGACTAAGCCACTACCTTGCACCAGGCATGTGTAACATCTCTCTTCACCTCTTTCACAACCTAAGAAGTAGGTTGCATTGTCCCCATTTTATAGATAAAGAAATGGACTTCCAAAAAGCTAAACAACTCATCCTGGCTCATGGGATTCATATGCCCAAGGTGTGAGATTTGATTCAAGATCTGTCTCCATCCTATTTTCGTGTGTGGTTATACCACACTTTCTCCAGAAGATGAGGTATCAGAATGGAAGGGCACTTCCAAGGGAGGGGGGCAGGCTTCCTTAGAGCCCTCCCAGCAAAGATTGCAGACACCTTTTCAGGATAGAGACAAAGAGTGGGAGGAGGGTTATTGTGTTGGAAACCTGTCCTAACAGTGGTGGTTGGAACACAACCTTTGATATCCAACAAAAGGAGGTTCTCACTAACACGCATTATTTACCATTTATAAGCCTCCATATCCCCAGCTATAACATGGAGATCGTGATAATACGTAGGTGTAGAATTTTCAAAGGGATTATAGAAAATAATGTATTATAAAAAACAGTGTACCTAGCACTATGTCTGGCTCATAGTAAGGATTCAAATATTGATTATCAGTGTTCTTATTGTGTATAGAAACGTCCACTGCCAACATTACTTCATCAGGACGCACTGTAGTCTTGAGGTTGAAGAGGTGGCAAAGGGTGATGTTGCTGAGCTCTGTCCTGGGTAGGACCTGAGGTCCATTGGCCATGTAGATTCAACTCAAAAGTTTTTCCCAGCTAACCTGTTGTAACATTATCTGTAACAGTTTAAAAGTTAGAGACTTTCCATATTTTTAAGAGCTACACCTTAATTTATTCAACATGTATTTTAAAAATAATTTCCCCTTACTATAAAAGTAATATTTGTTCAATTTTTAAATTTCGGTTGATCCTTGGGCTGCCTGGGTGGCTCAGTTGGTTAAGCGTCCTGGGATTGAGTCCCACATCAGGCTCCTTGCTCAGCAGGAAGCCTGCTTCTGCCTCTGCCTCCCTCCCTCTGCTTGTGCTCTCTCTCTCTCTGACAAATAAATAAATAAAATCCTTAAAAAAAATGAATTGAAATTTCAGTTGACCCTTGAACAACATGAGGGTAGGGGTACCAAGCCCCTACACAAAAATCTGATTGTGACTTTTGATTTCCTAAAAACTTAACTACTAATGGCCTACTGTTGACCAGAAGCCTTATTGATAATATAAATAGTCAATTAACATATACTTCGTGTTACATATTTGCACACTGTATTCTTATAATAAAGTAAGTCAGAGAAAAGAAAATGTTATTAAGAAAACCCTAAGAAAGAGAAACTGCATTTACAGTCCCATACTGTATTTATTGGAAAAAATGTGTGTGTAAGTGGACCCATAAAATTCGAAGCCATGTTGGGTCAACTGTAGCTGCCAACATGTATTTCGCTGTAGTATTCATCACTCCCTATACTCTCTTAGATTCAGTCTACACCTCTCCTTTATATCATCTGCTGGATACTATAAGAATTTCAATTTACAATGCCCAACTATCAGCCCTTTCTTTTGAAAAAAAGAAAGAAAAAAATTCAAGTTACTCCATCAGGAAGAAGGTTCAAGTATATGTAGGAAAAAAAAAGTTATTTTATCCTTTCCATCCCTGATTTTTCCTCTCTCATTTCCACTAGAAGAGTGTAAAGAAGAGCCACAGTATAAATTCTGTTCTGAGCACTTGTAAAGTTAAAAGTAAGCAATTATATTTCACTTTACAAGATTTATACCAAAATAAATTGTGATGGATTAAATAGCTAAAATATTTATAAAGGCACAGAGAAAAGACCAGAAAATAGGCACACACCACACTTTTGTGTTAACTTAGGTCATCCCTAAAAGATGTTACTGGGTATGGAAAAGAGGGGAAAGTTTCTGCTTGGTGCAGTTCTGTATTATCTGAGTTTGTTTCAAAGTACTTCAGCAATTTCTTCAAAGCTATGAAAAAGTTTTGTTTTGGTTTTTTTTAAGTTTTATATCTTTATCTGAGGGGAGGGAGGGGCAGAGGGAGAAAGAGTCTTAAGCAGACTCCACGCTGAGTGCTGAGCTCGGAGCCTGACATGGGGCTCGATCTCACAACCCTGAGATCACTCTCCTGAGATCAAGACCTGAGCGGAAACCAGGAGTTGGATGCTTAGCCCACTGCACCACCCAGGCGCCCCAAAAGTTATAAAAAGTTTTAAAAGACTTCCTGTTAATGAGGGCAGAGGAGAAATATCTAGCTCCTGTGTGATCTCTAAAATTAACAAAGAACGAAAGGAAAGAGAACAAGAAAAAAAATCTCCATGTCTATGAGACTACAACTCAGGAGAGGGGCCACAAGTACTGGAAGGAGGAGGTGTAGCATAAAGAGAATCCAGGGTTTAGAGGTGTAGACCTGGTATAGAATAAAGAGAATCCAGGGTTTAGAGGTGTAGACCTGGTATAGAATAAAGAGAATCCAGGGTTTAGAGGTGTAGACCTGGTATAGAATAAAGAGAATCCAGGGTTTGCCAGAGTAGGACACACGCACACATGCACAGAGTAATATTTGTCATATATGAAAATGAAACATATATAATGAAAATGTTGGAAGGAGAAGCAAAAAATAAACTTAAAAATATTCATAAAATTACCATCTTTAACTAATGGTAACATTTTTATGTCGCTTTCATAATTTACATATTCATATGTTTTATTTTAAATTTTCAACAAAATGGTGTCATACTACATATACTATTTTGAAATCATTTTTTTTCAGTTGGCAAAATATCATGAGACTTGTTATTAAATATTACTTCCTACAGGAATATTTTAAATAATTCCTCAATCCTTCATTCTCATATATGTAAAAGTATTTTTTCTTGTATTTAACATTCCAGACAACAGTTAAACAAACATCCTTATAGTTAAGTTTTACTTATTTACTTATATCCATGACTATTTCCTCAGATAAATTTCTAGCAGTGGCATTGCTGGACTAACAAGCGTGTCCATATATAAACTGTTGCCTGTAAGAAGTTGTATCCATTTATATTCTGATTGGTAGTATGTAAGAATTCCCATTTTCCCCACATCATTAATTCTTTGACTACTGTTGCTAACATTAACTATTATAATTTTTTGTGAATGCCTTTGGGTAGGTAAATTATTTACCATTGCATTTTTTTCTGATGTGAATTGTCTGTCTTTATCTTTTTCTTACTGAATTGTTAGAACTGTTTATATATTGAGTATTTTAACTGTATTATATATTTAAACACGTACTTCAGTTTGTCATTTCTTCTTAGGCATAATTTTTGATGTTTTGATGTGCAGAGTTTTTGCATTTATGTAGTAAACATTATTACTTTCTTTTATGATTATTGCCTTAGGACTTGTGCTTCACAAACCAATATTATATTAAATATCCACCTCCATATTCTTGGAGAACATTATTTCCTTTTTTTACACTTATAAATGTCTTTCGTCTAAAATGTATTACTTCAGTCATGTGAGTCAGGGACTACCTTTTCTTTCCTCCCCCCAAATGAGTAGCCAGTTGCCACAATACCAAAATTATTGAATACTATACCACATCTTTTTATTTAAATGTTACTTTTATCATACACGAAATTCTTATATTTACTGGGAATGTTTCCAGGAGTTTTATTGTTTTAATAATTCTATACCAGCACCATACTGGCTTTATAACTTTATATTCTAATTGGTGATTGGAGAAATTCTCCCTTATTACTCTTCTTTTCAAACATTCTCGATTATCCTTATGCCTCTATTTTTCTTCATAAACTTTTGGATTCTTTTATGAAGTGAAAAAAAAGGGGGGGTGGGATTTAATTGATATTTATAGTCTAATTTGGGGAGAGTTCATAATTATTTTATAATTAAGTCATCTCTATATTGATGGGAAGAAAAAGAAGTGTTTTTCTTCAAAATCACACGTGTTGGATGTTTTCTTTAAATACAGAAAAGAATTATCTTTCTGGTGAATACTTTTTAATAGCAGAAAGACTGTGAATATAAAATAGCACCAGTTTTAGATTCCTCCTTTTTTTACAAGCTTTCATGTAGCAAGTCATGCAGAAGAACTGGCAGATACCCACTAGAAAGATTAGTGAAAGAAAATGAAGTTTTATTTAGGAAAGAAAAACTTGAACTAATAAAAAGACCTGGAAAGAGATCCCATTTTAGCTAACAACTACCTGGACAATACTTTGTTCTTAGGATGTGGCCGTCTGGCCCTCTTTCTTTCTTCTTGCTATGCTCCAAAGAGCAAATGTTTGGTATTTAGGAGTCTTTTTTTCTTTTGACTTGAAAAGACGTACATCAATGATTTTGCCATTGCTTTGAAAACTAATCTTCTAAGGCCAGAGAAGAACTCGTTCTAAAAAACCAAATTAAATTGCACTTTTTTTTTTAGTTTTTATTATTTCTGCTGTTACTTAAGAATGGTGAGAAAGTTTTATAGTCTCATGAAAAAGAGATGTAGCATTTCTTCACAAACTATCAGAAGTAGTTAATCTATTTAAATCGTTACATGATACTTTCATAATTGTGTGGATGTGTGTGGAGGGTGGGTAAGGTAGCTCTGGGTTGGGAAAGGCATTTATCCAATGCATAAAGATGTGGGACATGTAATATCATTAAATCCTATGGCCATAATCGATTATTAAAAATCACAGTCTCAGGTAGTATTTTACTGGAAATAAAAATATTGAGATTACAATCTTCAGATTTAAAATCCATTTTTCATAGTTATTTTAGAGTAGATCAGCTGAATCTACTCTACCAGGGAGTCAGTCTCTGATTTTGCATTAAATCAAAAGGCTCAAAGTCCTTAAAATGAATTTTGATTTGTCTTGTGTAAGGAAACTAAGAAACGTACAGAAAGTTGCAGTCTTGATTGTACCAGAATAAATAAAATCCAACACATTTTTTACACATCAACAACAGGAGGACCCAATAACCAAGATGGCCCCTTGGTTTTCCTCTGAAATTCCCAGGCCCACAATGGGTGTTCCTGCTCATGCTCTTTCTCTGGGTGACCATGGGTGTCTGAATATGTTGAAAACTCCAAGTGATGTTTATTTTTCAGTGTAATACTGATGTCTACACAGTATTCATATGATCATCTTCTGTTTTCTTCAACCTTGAAATGGCCTGTGTGAGAGTAACGGAGGGATCACGTTTAAAACATTTTGGCGGCCATAGGGATGCATTTGTGGCCCAAGTAACAGATGAAGTTTCCCCACTAAGAGCTGCTTGTGTTAGCATGTTGGATGTGGGGGGAATGTAACCACATCAGAAAGAAACAATTTCTACGTGAATTCTACGTCGATTTTTTTTTTAAATAAATATGTGAGAAAAGGACCCCTCTGTAATTTTTCTCTGGTGTTTATACATAAGTGGAACAGCTAAGCAAATGGGAAACACAGTCACTGAATTTGTTTTAGACGTTCTCTGTTTATAGAAATACGGCATTCGTTTGTTGTACCTGGTGACTATTAACTGCTGTAATTGTGCTGTGGACTCTGTTCACGAGTTTGTTGAAGTTGTACGTTATAATTTTAGAGGGGTTAATTGAATACTAATCCAATGCACAGCACAAAAATTATTTGAACCATTCCGAGGAAAGCCGAAAATCCCACTAGCTGCCTTGGTCCTCATAAATCCCTACCCCTGTGAAACTGAGAAAATGAATATTCAATATTTTTTCCATTTGAGTCTCTTGACATTCTATTGATTCACTTTATTTTCCCAACAATTTTCTGACAGGTTTCCCAATGTGGATTCTGTAAATTCTTTGATATTCATCTTGTGATTGCCTTTGAAAATGAGTGCCAACTTTGGGCCGGGGCTTAGAACTCAGGAGCCCCAAGCCCTTCACACCCCGGGAGCCAGCATCATGGTAGAATTTTGCTGAATTACCATGTGAACCTCAGATCTGGGACAAAGTCAAACAGCAGAAGGGAAGGGAGAGGTTCGAGAGCGCATGAAACTGAAGTTACGTTTGTGAACCGTGTTACGCTCCAGGGGACTTGGGGGCAAAGAGAAGTGGGGAATGGTTGGACCTTAAGATTGTGCTGGTAGGAGGGAGTAAAAGAAAGCAAATCACTTAGAGGTGAAAAAATCAAAGGGATGACTAGGCAAGGCAAGCAAGAAGCACCCATCCCAACCACTAGAATGTGGAGGGGAATGGCAGTGACCCACAGAGGAGAAAAAGGCTGTAGGAACAGGTGAGTCTCTCCCAGTGTGGGACCTAAGAGTCAGTTGATGTCACCATTCCAGAGAGTGCCATTAGACACAGGTAGGTGACACAGGCTTTCTTCCCGTTCTAATGTGATCCTCTATCAGAAGAGAAATCTCACCTTTGTTAAAACTAAGTTTTGACCCACATGTTTCAGAGGAAAGAAGTGGCATGCGGATCCTTCGCAGACCTCCTCCTGGTCAGCTGTGTTCATTTCTTCATCACACTTAGTGTGAGCATCTTGTAGGAGCTTAAATTCCACAATTCACTTATTTTTGTATTCCCTAATGCCTAGCTCCACGCATGTAGTGCATGCTCGACGATATTTGTAGACGAAGTGAATGAATGAACACGTACATGGTCCATAGTGTGGAAAACGCCAGCTTGGCCTATCACCCACACAGGTTCCCTTACCTTCAGATTAGGAGCAGCTATGTTAAGCATCTGTCTGTCTCTCTATATATAACTGACCTGAGAGGCCGGCTTGGAGATAGATATAGATGTAGATATAGATATAGATATATGTTTCAAACACTCTTTGATATCACTCTTAAACCCAAGATGTTTCTAAACAATGTCTTTGGGTTTGCACCTTGGAGGTGGAGAGATTCTACTCACTTCCTTCCTAACGCTTTTGGCAGCCAAGACCTTGACTTCTCCACACTGAGTTTCCTGGTTAAAGTAACTGGCCTATTCAGTCCAAAAAATATTAAGCTGCTGTTTTGACTGCGTGAGTATTGACTTGGGCAAACTGGCTGGCAGTTTAAACAAGACCCCAACTGGCTCTTCTCTCTGCTGATGGTTACCTGCAGCAGCACAAGGCACGTCTAGAGCCTGATGCGATGGTGTTTGTGCTCGTTTAGTTTTCTTTACTTTTCTTGGGAAAAACTTCGTCTCCAAAGGTGACATAATTTTGAGGTTAAGGCAAAATATCTCTGATTTGTTTTCATGGGGCAGGAGTGGTGTTTTACAAAATAAACATGAATAATTCCATGGCACATACTGCTTTAGGGTTTGTGTAGTAACTTTTAGTTTATGCGTACTCGTTCTGGAACACAGTCGGCCCTCAGTTACTATGTGTGAATTAGCACCTCTGCTCCCCTCCCCTAGTACCAATCATAAGTTTTAAGTTGGACCACACCCTCTTAATTCACCAGCTACTCCTTGTATACAAGAGCTGATCAGGAAGGCATTGTTATATATAATAATAGCTGCTGACATTTATTCAGATTTAAATTAACAATGATCAGCATACTATGATCTAAGGGCCATATCTGGCCCATTCCCTGTTCTTGTAAATAAAGTTTTATTGGAACAGGGTCACATTCATTCATTTACACATGGCCTATGGCTGCTTCTAGGCTACAGCAGCAGAGTTAAGCAGTTGTGACAGAGACCTGACAGTCCACAAAGTCTAAAATATTTTCTATCTGGCCTTTTCCAGAAAAAAAGTGCATCGACTCCTGACTTATGAGGTGCTGTGCACTGTGCAGGCATGTTGTGGCTCATCCCTCCTGATTTTCACAATCATCCTAAGTGGTGTGTACTGTGCTTAGCCCCATTTTACAGATAAGGAAACTGAGGCACAAAGGGGCTCAGTCAGGGAGTGATGGAGCACAAAACAGAACCCAGTTAGATGTGACTCAAAAGTCCATGCGTTTCACCACTGCCCTGTCGGCCTTCCGCCCCATGAGGACATAGATATCCTTGCTTTTGGCGGCAGGAAGCACTTGGTTACTAACTGGAAATGGACGTCAGGGTGTGCCCCTCCTCCTCAAACTCATCACAAGCAGCGCCTCTAGTTCCCTGGTAGGAGAGGCATGGCTGGGAGTGATTGAAAGCACTGTTGCTGGACAGGCTGGGCAGAGAGAGGGGGCCTGTGTACATCCCAGGCCCTCAGCTGACAGCCTGGCATCTAGAAGACCGTGAGCAGAGTCCTGACTACAGTTCTCTGTCTCCCAAGTGGGCATCCATGGAGATTAATTTTATGTCGAAGTGTGAGCTCTCAGGCAACCTAGGAGCCCAGCAAGGCATGTTAGCTGTCACCTGAGAGCTCTGCAAACACGAGGGAAGGCTGCTTGGTGGCAGTGTCCCAGGACCCTCTGTGCCGGCCAGGCCATCCGTCTCCTGCAGAGAAGCCACGTACTCCTCCCCCACTGGATGGAAAACTTCAGCTCCTTCCAAAACAGTGCCCCCCAGGCTCTGGAGGCTCCAATGAGGTGCAGGGGAATTTCGCCTTAAGTCAGAAAGAGAGGGGCAAGGAGGTTAACAGACAAATAGCTGTAATGTGAGTAGACTTCCTTCATTTAAAATTTTTCTAAAAACCCCTCTGCTAATGACTTGGTGATTTTCACAGTAGTAAATGTGCTGACTTAAAAAATCCGTGGGAGGTCAATAATTTTCCCTCTGCCTGTCACTGTGCTGATTGTGGTTCAGATGCACCTTAATTACAGTACCTACAGGTGGAGTATTATACAGTGTTTACATTAATCAGAATAGATTTACTGAGGGAAATAAAACCACCGGCTTCCTTAGGGTTGTACTCTTATCAGGCAGTAAGGGGGCTGGCGGGCCTCTGGGTTAATGCGGGGGGCTTGGAGCCGAGACCCCACCTCACAGCAGTCAATGGTCCCGGAGTATCTCCATCCTAAGCTGGAGTGCCGTGCTGAGCTAAGGAATCAAAAGGGAAGTTCCAAAAATTGGATTCAGGAATTTTAGATCAGAGGACAAAGTGTGTGTGTGTGTGTGTGTGTACTTGCATGTGTGGAGAAAGAGGGATTGTGCAGTTATTTAAAGAAATTTAAAGAACCAACTTCCCATTGCCTGAGGCCATAGGGGCAGGAGGGACCCAGGTTACCTAAGGGAACCCCTTGTTCTACCAAGTGTTATGTTCATGCACGAGAAGTGAAGAAGGTACACAGAGCCGTCCAGTTGGGGCTTGGAAGAGGGCTGTGTTTTGTTGTCTGTTGTTGCTCGTTGTCCTATTTTTTTGTCTTTTGCATTTTACATAAGGCTTTACCATAAATTTGATTAGAATAGAGGCCAACAGCCTCCACTAAGGCAGAGGGGCACGTAGGCTGGTTGGTGGCTGAGTCTCCAGCCCCTCACTTAATCTCCATCCTTCACATTCCTCATCTGCAACATGGGCTGAATAGTAGTACCTGCCTCACAAGGTTGCTGTGGGGGTTTATTGAGATAATATGCAGAAGGTGTTCATAACAGTGCCCGGCATGTAGTAGGTGCTCAATTAAAGCTGTCTTTTATGATCAGAAGTCATTGCAAACATGGGCTTTTAGAGTCGACAAAACTTAGTTTCTAGTCCTGTCTCCATTAGGTAGTAGCAGTGATGTTATTCTAGTTACTAAACCTCTCCCAGCCTCAGCCTTTACTCATTTATAACATGCAGATAACAGTACATTTCAAGGAGGGTTGAAGGCAGAGTACCCAAATTTGTTGCCAGTAATAACTACTAGTAGTGATAACTACTAGCAACAAATTTGGGTGTCATCTAATCTTTAGGAAGCGACATGGTCCTAAGTGCCTGGTCTAGTTTTCAAGGTCCCTCCTTTCTTCTCCCAGGGATACTAAATTCTTTACTCATTACACAGTTGACATTATTCCCAGCAGGTCATGCCTGGGTTCTTGGCTAAATCTAGACTTGGCTAATGGGAGTCCCAGGAGCACATTCTCCATCCGCAAAAAAAGAAGTTCACAAAACCATAGCATGTACTTGAGAGGGAAAGCCCTGGAGATGTTCTGAAGATGACGTTGAGCCATAGGAAAACATTTCAGTGGCAATAATCCATGTAGCATTTCCCCATTTCCGAGCATGGTCCCTGAATTGGCCCCGTTCAAGAAGGAGACAAAGTACTTGAGGGTTTTAGATTTTCCAAAGAATTGACCCATCCATCTTTGGGAGTCACAGCCCTGTCACTACTGTGGTCAGGAGTCAGGACTCCTCTGTGCAGAACCAGACCCAGCAGGCAGGGAAGGTTCAAGACCACAGGTTGAAGGCAGCTCAAGGTCCCCCAGCAGCTCGGGTCCAGCTCGGGGTCCATCTCATCCTCCCTGAATGGGCTGTCTGCAGGAAGAATTGTAAGGTTTAAAAAAAAAAAGTCCAAAGAGGAAGGAAGGGAGAGAGGGAAGGAGAACTTCAGTCTTCTCTCCCTACTTGGCCTCGTTTAGTCTTCTTTTACGTGCGTTAGAGAAACGTGAGCTCCAAGCGTGAAATGAGAGTTCCCAGACCAAAGAGGATTTTGCCATCTTTTGCCAGATCCCTTCTTCTTTAGGGCTGTGCTCACTTCGGGCTCTCCTCACCAACTGTAGTGAGCATGTGCAGTGCTCGCGGAGCTCCGTCGTTAGGCTGAGCATTTGGATCTAATTGTAAAAGGTCCATATCCTTCAAACTGTTACTTCTCGCTTCCGTGGCCCAGTAAGAGCCCCTCTGGGAGCAGTTGCTCAGGTGGGGACTGGGCTGGGCTGGGAAGACACAGACTCTGTCTCACCTAGAGCCCTTTTTGTGCTTGCAATTACATGGTTTCATTTCAGGGCTCAAAGCTAAAGCTGACCTTTCTTTGCATTACAACTAGTTTCATTAACACCTTTTTTTCTTTTTCCTTCCTCAGCGTGAGCTTTTGTCATTTGGTTTGCGTAGCCAGATTGCTTGGGGAGGGGGCTGCACAGCCAGCTGCCTGCACTCGGCTGGGCACAGGGCACTTCTCAAAGACTTAGGTACCATTCCGGCTTCTGCTTGCCAACTGGAACTCAAAAAAAAAACATCAATAGAGTAAGTGGCTCACTGATTTTCAGACATCTAGTGTTTGAGTACCACAATGGATCTGAGGGATTATAAAGAATTAAGCCCTTAGTTCAAAAATAAGGGAAGGGGGTTCTGAGAGGCAACTCGGGGCATGGCTGAGCTAACTTCCAATCCAGCCCCCCTAAATAAAGCCCCTCCCATGGCTGCCCTGAGGGTTTCCATGATCCACAATCACTGTTTTGCCGTCAATCTGGAGCACAGCCTCAAGATACGTCACTAATTTAAATCTATGATAAATATTAGAACATTTTAAGAGGATCTGTTTAGCCTTCTAGTACAGATAAACAGTACTGTGCCCACAATCATGGCTTTAGAGCTATTGTTTTAACGGGGTGGGGGGGAGAGGAATACAGCTGACCTTTGAACAATGTGGGGGGTAGGGGCACCAACCCCCTGCATGATGGAAAATCTACGTTTAACTTTTGACTCCCCCCAAACTTAACTACTAATAAACTACTTTTAACTGGAAACCTTACGGATAACATAGACAGTTGATTAAAACATATGTTGTATGTTACAGGTATTATATACTGTGTTCTTAAGGTAAACAAGTGAAAAGAAAATGTTACTTAAAAAATCATAAGGAAAAGAAAATACATTTGCAGTCCTGTACTGGGAAAAATCCTCACGTAGGTTGACCTGTGCATTTCAAGCCCATGTTGTTCAAGGGTCAACTGTAGTTAGCATACTATTTGCTTGTAGGTAAGTGGGTGCTTCTGTGTTTGCAAGCACTTGGTAGAACAGAGTCCTTGAGATCATCGTGAAAAACAGTCAGAGATAAAGGGCTAGACTCTCCGGCAAGAAAAGGTTGGCTATGTCAAGATTCACTTGGGCAGGAAATTTCACAAATTATAAACTAGTGGCATTTCCAAATGAGTGGCATTTTACTTTATGGTCCTTTGAGACAGGCACGGTCTCTGTGAAACGATTATATAAGGGACTCTTTATGACATGAGCTCACTTGGTATCTGTGCCCCCAGTCGGCTATCCTGGGGGAAGAAAAGGTAGTGTGGTTGATTAAGAGGACCCAAAATGAATTTCTTGACCTGATTTCTGGCTCTGGGTCTGCCTCTAACCAGCTGTGTAACTGGGTATATGACTTTGTTTCTTTTGATCTTAGTTTACTGTCTAAAGACTTGCACTAAAGGGTCTCGCATAGGTTGCCAGATTTAGTAAAAACAAAAATGAAAAACACAGGCATCTAGAGACATTTGAATATCAGATATTTTTTAGTAGAAGTATATCCCGAGAAATATTTGGGACATTCTTCTACTCTTCTTAAACTATTCATTGTTTTTCTGTAATTCAAATTTAGCTGGGTATTTTGTATTTTATCTGGCAACCCCAGTCTCTAAAATCCTTGAGATCTTAAATTTGAATTCTGTAATAAATGTATCTGACTTGTATTTGTTTCTAAAAGAGAGTGTGAGCGATCCTGAGGGAAGGGGGGAGGGAGGGAGAAGAGGATGGTGGGGGGAGGGAGAAGAGAGAGAGACAATTCCCTGAAAATACCAGCAGATTTCCAGTCCACAAAAGGACAGTTCACAGCATCTAGAGGAAGGCTGTTTTACAAAACTCTCATTTCCAGAGGCAGCCCCCTGAGAAAACAGCAGCCTTTCCTAATGGCCCTGAGACCTAGATCTCTTGAAGGCCCAGGGAGCTCAGTCCCCACAGCTGTCTCAGGCACCAGCAATGTTGTGCTGGACGGACACAGGGTGAAGAAAGATCAGGGGCAATTGCACTTAATCCTCGCCCCCTGCCACCATGCCACTACGCACGGAGAACCAGAGAATCCCAACAGGGGCCTGAACGAAACGTCCTAGTGGAAGCCAGGGATGGTTCTGGGCGTCCTCTTTCTCCCTAGGTGAAAGGGAGATGGCGCCCAGCACAACCTCCATGGGTATGGGGAAGGGTGCAGGGATGGGTACAGAGCAAGGGAGAGACAAGGGAGGGAGATGCTGGAAGTCAGTGTTCCAGGATGGAAATTGCAGTTAGCAAAAGGCCTGGTAGCTGGAGGTGGGATGAAAATAAGAAGATTTCCAACACAGCCTTAAAAAATAACTGCAGATAACGCTTTATGCTGTGTTATGGTGAGGTCCCTCCCTTAAGAATAATGACCACCTCTTCGGTCCATTTAGTCTGGGTCTTTTGCAATTTATCAGAGATGAGTTTCCTGGAGTCTGGGATCCCATTCAAGGCAGTGTGGAAACATGCACAAGTGTGTTGATTACATTTCCACAGTCCTAGCATTCTGCCCTCGAGAGGAGCCGTCCCTCCACTGATTTCTGGAATGGATGGGCAAACAGAGCCCCAGTGTCTCCAAAAGCACTTCTGCATCCCCCACCCACACACCCACACACCTACCCAGACACACAACCCCCCAGCTCCCCTGAAATTCTGCCTCCACGGAGAAGTGCGCAGAGCCAGAGCCCGGGTGTGAACACAATATGCTTAGGATGCAATGTTTTATAGACAGAAAGAAAGGAGGAAAAACAACTCTTTGCTTTAGATGCAAATAAACTCAGCTTCACCTTTAATGCCGAAAACCTGCGCCCTTGGCAAGACGTCTGGAGACTGTTCCAAAAGTATTAATCTTCCTCCGCTTACATGTTAAATAGGTCTTTGGAAACTGTTTCTCTAGCACTGCTTTTTCTCTCCAGTGCAATCCCCCTCTCTCTTCCCTTTTTAGTACAGTCAGAACTCCCCAGCAGTAGGAAGCCCCAGGGGACCGAGGTCGGGAAACCGACTCGGGTGGATTTCAGAGCCACCCCCGACTGCGGACGTTTGGGCGGCCGGGCCGGCCGGCAGATGGCGCTGTGCCGCACCTTATGGGCCCTCGTGCGCCGGCTGCGCTGGAGCCAGGAGCCAGACGGCTCGAAGTTTCTAGTGCCGTTCCTGGACCGAAACAAATGTTTGTGGAATTAAGTAGTGATTTCCTTTAGTCTGCGCGACTCTTACCGGCTGTGTTTTCAGGCTCTAGATGTTAACATATGCCATATATTGCTTTTTGGGGTGAAATCCGGGGTTTCCAAGCACATTTTAACCCATCCTAACTGCTCAGGTCAGCTAGCAAAAAGTCTGGATTTGCTGATAAAAAATCGGCCATAAAACTTCCATATTAAGAGCTAGAATGGTTTGGAAGACAAAGAAATGCTGAAAAATGTAAGTAACCAGAGCGCCTCAGATTTTTCTTTCTAAATAAACAAGAGAGGGAGGGAGTTCCCTTTACCAGGCTCAAAAATAAAGCACCAAAGTGGGCAGGAAAGCAGCTCAAAGCTGGGGTGGGAAAAGAGTCGCTGGCTACTGGGGGCGGTGGGAAGGGGGTTGCGGTGTATCAGGGCTGAAGACACTTGAGTGCAGCAATCACGGATATTTCACTGTGGACAAAATTTGGGAGATGTGCTGGAGACCCAAGGCTATTGGTCTCGAAGGCACAGCCAGAGGCCATGGGTTTTCAGGACAAAGTTAACAACCCTGGATTAGGGGGGAATGAATTGCTAGTGCATTTGCTCCACCATGCCAAGTGGCCCCATTAGTTAGGGCTCAGTATGTATTTCACAGCGCCATAAAATCCATCTTCTCAAAGTAAACAAGGCAAGGCTGTGTGCATCTCCAACAAGACATATAAAGCTTTGTTTGGGATAATGGATTTGACATGAGTAAAAGCAGTGGGGATTAGATGGGCCCAGCAAGGATAAATATGACTAATTGTCATCTCCCTGCATCCGAATAAACAGGGCCAGCACTGCAGGCTAGGAAGAGATGTTGGAGCAAGGGGGTTGGGCGGGACTACAATTGATCGGCAACTGATTGATAAAGCAGGGCTGGAATGCAGCACTGAGGAGGTTTTGCCTTGCGTGTGGATGTGAACATCGCTGTTTTCGAATTTCCGAGCATTTTATTACTCAGGTGGTGCGGCGTCGGGCAGAGTGCGCATGGCGCAGTCTGCCCTGTGCACAGCAACTTTGGGCTTCTCTTTCTTAATGTTGATTAAACTTTGGAAACTGGCAGAACATCCTGGTCATCTTTTACACAAAAAGGACAGGTTTTCAAATCTTCTCTTGGACTTTTTAAAAGTTTTCTGCCAGTGGCCCAACCATTTCTCTTTATATCCTTTAGAGATAATGTTTAACTTCTTAACCCATTTTACTGTTTTATTTTGTTTGTAAATCAAGAACTATGGCTATGTGGATTTATTTTTCTTAGGTAATGAATAAATATATCTAGTACTGAAATACAGTCCTTTAAAGTAAGAACTATTCTCAAACTTTGAAACTTAATCATTCAAAACAGTAATTATGTTTAAGGTGATCGAATAATATGACGAGGTAGATTCATTTACTCACATATGGTTTTTAACATTTGATGCTGGTTTTTTTTTCACCTGTTTTCATTTTTTAAAGCTGAAGTTCAAAGACATTTTTCTAGCCAAATGTCATTTATTATGTCAACATATGCTGTTTATCCCATGAATATTGTTAACGGAGTGAAATGAAACTGTAGTTTTGTGACTAATAGCAATATTTAAGGCTTACCAAATATTACAAACATTGCAGATTCTATCCATAATATCCAGAAGCTGATTTTGGATCAGATTTAGAGCTGTGTTTCAAACAGAGCCACATTAAATTTAAAATTAGTCAAGGATTACAGTTTGCTATGAAGAATGTCTCCACCTCCAATATGAGTGAATGTCATCAAAGTGAAAGGGAAAAAAAAGGAAAGACAAGAAAAGATGTGATTGTTTTGACACGAGTGAGAGAAGCTTAGTGTCACTTCATTTTTAACCTCATTTCAAATTATCTTTTAACCACCCTGATATTTCTGCATGGAGATAATCACATCCCATCAGCCTTCTCAAAACCCGGCAGCTCCATACCCAGGGCTAATGCTTCTTGTTAAATCATATTGCTAAACAAATGGTTACAGCTCCTGCAACAGACGGATGGAAATCAGCTTTGCCGGACCGCCTTTCTTCCGCCCCGCCTTCCATCATTCAATGTTATTTTGTTTCCTTGGGTAATTTTAATCTTACATAAGGTGTGTGAATGTTTTTTTTCCTAGAAAGGCGGGACAGGAATTTAAGAAAATGTAAAAGCAAATCTGCCCTATAGGTGATGAAGATAGAGACCTGTTGAAATGGTCCTGAGAAAATAAACACTTGGATGCACAGGCACATTGAATAGAAGAAAATCCTTCTCAAGGAAGGCAAGGAACCGTAGGACTTCCAGAGAGGAAAACATTCCCGTGGTTTTAAACAGACACCATCAATTACTCCTCACATCGTTCCAGAATTCACCTATCACTGAGGTTTAACAAACCCATCAAGAAAATAGGGCGTATTTATTTTGGTAGTTTTGCATCTGCAGATAGAAAAAGCAAAAGGCCCCTGCTTCCCATTTGAAAAACTAGCGTGAAAATGACTGGCTGCCTTATCTCTACACGATTTGCCTTAACTTCACTTCCTCTCACTTTGTCATTTAATTTGTAGGGTTTCCAAATCAGAGTGACTATCCTCTATTAGTCCCCCTGGTGACAGAGGGCAGGGCATTGTTGTATCTGAGTTAATAAAGCAGAAATCCAAGCCTAATTACTGGGGAGATAAACCATGCTGGCAGGGGGTTACCTTCCTCAAGGTCTGGAGCTATGTGCACCCAGACATTTTGGAATGAGACCATGGGCACCAAGAACACACAGAGACTAAGTAGTTTGAAGCACATTTGTCTTCATGTGGCAATACTGATAAATTTCAGCAACCACCGTCGTTACGGGACCGCGTGGTCAATGTGCATCTATAGGGGGAAGCAAGTGTGTATTCATTAATCAAATGAGATAATGGGGGACAAAGGTGCTTCATAACTGCAAGGGGCAAAACAAATAGAGAGTGGCATTTTTGTTCCAAGGGCATGTATGTATATTTAAAGATAGTCTACATAAACATGCATTAAACAGCTCATGGAGTGGAGGGGGTGGGTCGGAGAAGGATAGAGAGAGACAGGGGGGAGGGAGATACTGAGAATGCCTTTCTGATGACACCATGGAAAGAATCCCTCAATACAGGTAGATTACAGATAGAGTGTAACATGCAGAATCATACTGTATGCAGCATAATGACTCAACAACTTCTATAGAATAGAATCTGATTGAAAATCTGATTTATTGATTATTCAGAGACCCACACTGTGTTTTTGTAGGCCCCTCTCCTGCATATGACTGGACCATATTTATGCAAATTGCATAGGCATGCTGAGAAACTTCCCTATCAAGTGTACTTTTTCCTATGTATTACACAAGACTCCGACGTCCGTACTGCCTGCCTTCCCACTGCCCTCCCTCCAAAGTAAACAAACAAAAAACGCCTACGTGTATGGTGAAAATCACTAACATTTAAGAGATGTTCAGAAAAAAGAGAGAGAGAGAGAAAAAAATAACCCAGTCCCTGGCTTCTGATTTGGATGGTTACAATTATCTGTGGATACTGTAGCGAGAGCTGAGAAATCGTGTTTGGAGAGTGAATCTATTAATGCAGCTTTGTCCAACAAATATTAAAATTGCAAAGTAATTTGCCCATTTGACAATGGCTAATGAACTTAAGTATGCAGAATGAACTTTAATAATTGAGGAAATTGTGCAATTACACTGAAAGCAGCTGAAAATTACAAATAAAATTAACTCTCTACTTTAGCAAGAATATTACTGCTTCTATTACCAGCCACTTTATGTGGGTATCAAGAAAGTCTGGAAAGTTTCAAGTGACTGTACATTTATTGTGATGATTACTCATTTTTTAAAACAGAAATGAGCCCTAATAATTCTTTTCCCCCAATATGTTTCTGGATTACCATGTGGTTGGAATTACACAAAATGTCTCATTGGCAGGGTATGTTTTAATTTTGATTTCAGGTTTATGATCCTATCTGTGTCTATTTTAAATCTACATGGATTACATTCAGCAAAAATCCTTTTACTACCCTGGCTTGGCTGTCTCATACTATTAGGCTGTATATGTTCAGCTTCTACAAATCTGTTAATACATAAAACCATAAGAAGCTTCTTACGTTCGAACCAGGTTAGACCGAAGACATCAGATTAATATTTGATAATATAGAAGGGCCCTTAATCAGATTTGCTTATTTCGTGACAGAATGTTTCTGTAATTATCATAATTGTTGTGCTAAATATGTTTGTCTTTGTATCTGGCTTTGGGCATAATCTTCTCTCTTGAAAGCCACTCAATGTGGGACTTGAGATTCCTGCACAAAACCCAATTAATATTAAGATGACAAGCCCCGATGAGCTCCAAAGAGGCAACAGCTGAACAGACTCTAACATTCTTAAGTACAGATACTTGAGTGATCAAGTACATCTGAGGGAGACACACAATTCAATAATCCCTTTCTCAAGAAAGTCAAGAGGCCTGAGAGATACGAAGGAAATCAAAGGAACACATCAGAAAGAAAATGAAGGGTCTGGTCCTGTAGCGTCTCTATTAAAATGCAAAAGTTATGGATTTTTTTCGGGGTGATGGGAACCTTTTCTGTTTTTATTGATTTCTTTTTATAGCTTGATGATTTCTCTAAGATTATCTTAAAAGCTTAAAGAAAAAAGGGGCCTCATCAAAAGGTATCTTGCATGACAGGAACATACACAGTTTTGGTTAACATGATGAGGGAAGGCGCCGGAAGTCCGGGGAGAAAGGGATCCTGCTGGTCCATCAGCCCCGGGAAGGTCTGCAGCCTCCAAGGTAAAAGGGAAATTGTACTCCCACATTCCCTGGGGCCTGTGGCACACCCACCCTGCCCGCCCCTGGGCCAGTAAGGAGAGATGAACAACAGGCTGGGGATACCTGGGAGTTCCCCCAGAAACAGAGTTCTAAAGTGCCGTATTAACAAACGTATTTCCATTCGCGTTGTGTAAAGCGGTCGCCTTCGTCCCCTGACCCCCCCCATTTCCTAGCATCGCGGGTGACTCCTTGGATTTACAGCTAAATTCACTGTGCAGAGGTGACATCCTAACCCATTGATTTGCAATCAGAAATTGGTTTCCTGTCACTTTAAAAGTGAGGCACTAAGGGGCAGTAAAAACAAGGCTGTCGGAGCTAAATGGAGCTATAGTTCAGGCCCTGGGCCATTACACACTACCTTTCCAATGTATTTATTACATTAAGAAACCTCTGTAGTGCACTTTAAATGGCTGGTGACACCCTCTTAGGTGACTTACTGCTCTGTGAAATCAGTTTTGTAGAAACTCTTTCACATGTGCCAAAACAAAACAAAACCCAGTATGCCTGTGTTTGTGCATAAGAATGTTCCAGTACCCAGTCCACGGAGTCTCTGCATGCTCCTGTGTCCGGCGCATGGGCAGCAGAAAGTGTCCATGCCGAGCACAGAGCGTCGCCCGGAGCTCACTCGGCTCGGGCACCAGGAAAAGTGAAACCAACCAGTGTGACCCCTGCTACTTGCCTGATAAATCCGGGGGAGCCTCTGAGGCCACCTGCCCACTTTCAGGGTCTTGTCCCAATGGGAGAAGGGCTAGTAGTACATATACTCCTACCGCCCCCACATGTGACACCCCAACAGGGCTTTTCAGATGGTCACCTTTACAGTAAACAGCAAGGACCAGGGATAATTCCAATCCAAGCCACCCAGGCTCAAGTAGCAATCTATCTCCCCGACGCAGCCTTCCATTTTGAGAGACGCAAGTGTTTGGGAATTACTGTGAAAATGTGTCCGGAGATTCCTCCCATACAACCAGGCACACAAATCCCTTCCAGGTTCAGCTCCTGGTTGGGCCCAGGGCCTCCATTTCCTTTCTCTGCTTGTCACAACAAGGCAGGATTTCCCGGGAGAGAGACCCTCACCTGGGAGGCATGGAGGCTCAGCGCACCATTGCATCAAAATAGACTCTTCGCCACACGAGCACAGACAAGCCTGCTCACGGAGCGAATTGCCCCAAATTGTGAGATATTTGAAACAAAATGTGTCCCTGTTGCCTTCCAAGGTTCCTGCTAATTAATATTCAAAAGACTCAAAGAGGAAAAATGGATACCTAAATCATACATATGTATATGCCTTTTAAGCTTTATTATAAAGGCAAAATAACCCCTTACTTGGTTAAAATCCAACTTGAGTCAACATACAAAGGTGACTGCACTGTAATACTAGACATATCTGCATTATGTAGGCATGTTACTGCGCCACCAGAATCTCTCAATAGTAATTATTATGCCAAGCACCCTGTTGGCACAATTACAGTAAAGCTCTAATTAGTAGCAGTAAGATTAGAACCCCTACATGTTAAATCTGTAGAAGCAACGCTGAGTGAAGGATTTAAAACAGTTTCAAAACATTGTATTGTCTTTATTACAGTCTTTATACTTCAGTAAAGAAGGGTTTTCTATAAAATGCACTTAAAATAATCTGGTCCTGTCACTAAAAATAGGAAAGATAAGGTAATTGCAGTCAAACCTAGCGAGTCGACTTGCTACCTAGGTGCATTAAATCGAAAATGACAAATCTAGTGAACTCCAGTGGGAGATACATACTTCCTCCCTGCTGGACGCATTGGTATTTTTCCAACCATCAGCCAGGGGAACATGCAGGGGCCATACTTGTCATGGGCGGTTTTCTCATTACCTCCGAGAAGCCGGGAGGCAGGCGACTTGCAGCAGGAGCGGATCTTCCTCACCAATCTGATTGTAGCATCAGGAGATTTACCTGTCTCCTTAGAGACTGCGACATCCACTTTGAACACAGCACATGACTCCTCCCCTCCGATTGAGACAGCACCAGGCGCCTTAGTTACCTGTTGGGTGCAAAGCTGGACATCCGGGTCCTGGAGCTGAGGTCTCCAGGGGGAAGGGCTCCCCCGGGCCGCCCCCAGCAAGGAGGTGTTTCCCGCCCCCCCGCCCCGGCAAGCTGAGAGCCGGCTGGGGGGGTCTGCGGCACACACCTGAGGGTTTGGAGAAGACCAAACAGCCAGGGCTCCTTACAGTCCCAGCTCAAGAGAGAAGGAATGCAGATATGGATTGCCACAGGCCAGGTGTATATATTTGGATTGGGAATCTTTCGATGGGATTTTCCCATGAAACTGAGTCGTCACAACTGTGTAAAATGTTTTAAGGGAGAAAACCTAGAAGCTCAGCGGGAGGGAAAAACAATGCCATTTCTTCTGCCTCATAGTTTCCCACTCCTTGCCCCCCCCCCACGCCTCCCCCCCCCCCACCTTCCAGAAACAATTAGGTTTTGATCCTCAGCAAACCCTGAGAGTTGAGGAATGCCAGATCAAGGCAGGTAGAGTCTGCCGGGGGCCCTGCTTCCCGTCCACTGGCTCATCTGCCCATCCGGCCCCAGTCCCGGGCAAAAATACCTGGTCCCGGCAGCCTGGCAAACCCCCTGCGAGGCAGAACAGGGAGTTCTGAGCACGTAGAAGGCACTGTGAAGGCCCCAGGAGCTGTTGGTAAATTGAGCCTGTGTTAAAAAATGCATACACCTGTGGGCAGAACTTGGCCTTCCGACTTTGAGGATGAGACCTTAACAACGCAACTATTCTGGAATAATCTGCCCATAAACATATAGACACCAAATAAACATGTGAACAATTCGCCTGGGCTTTTCCACTGGAGCAAATGCATTATTTAGTTCACTTCGGAAATGCTAAGCCAAACGACTTTGGCAATCTAGGATGAAAATAAGAGACAGAAATCCCCAAACATTACTGCAGCTCTACCTTGGTGTCACTAAACAGCTGCTCTTTCCCTCCACCAACAAATTTGCCATAATTACAGCGATACTTAGTAAGCATCTATTTGTAGAGCATACGTATATAGAGTGTGGAAATGCGTAGCCTAACAGCTATAAAACTGTCTACGAGAATGTGCGGTGATAACAGGGCAGAAGTCAGAGGATGGCCTCTGAATCTTAATAATTGTATTATTCAGCCATATGTTATATCTGGAAGTGCTCGTTACTGTAAAATAGAAGACTGGGGAGAGCGTGGTACGTTCTAGCTTCTATATTTTACGTTGGCTTCTCTTTCAGAGCCCCAGACTGAGGGGAAGGAAGTGAAAACATCCTTCTGCCTTACAGGTTATCTTATTGCCGTCATAATTCCAGTATTTATATGCATGCATGTTTTATCTACAAAGGATATCCACATGAGAGCTGATCTTTCTGCAACTGTTACAGAACTATTAAACGTATATTAGCGTGGTCATTTTTATTTAATGGAAACAAATAACAGTTAATCTTATTGGAAGGGTTAAGTGGGTTTACTTGGTAAAGGGCAAATCCCTTTGGATGCTTTCTTTTTTAAAGAATAGCTGGGGTTGCTGACAGATGGTCTTTGTCTGAGTGTAGCTGAGGACAGATACAGTTTCTTTTTACACATTTATGAAAGTTGTAGATATAGATGCTTGGTAATATGCAGTGGCCTAGGACAAAGAGCAAGCTTGGTGGACAGAGAGGATTAGATTTCAGATCAGTGACAGATGGCTGGCTTAGCAGAGTCAGATAAAATTAAAAGGGGGGTAGGGGATGGATAAAAAGAAGCCACTTTCCATGTAAAAGTTACATCTCTTAAGACAATGGCAGCATGCAACATTCAGCTCTCTTCCCACCCTGGTGTCAAATTCCTAGATTTAAATTCCTACTTGAAATATGCGTTTTATTTTTGCCTCCGCAGAAGAGGTGGGATTATTCTGTGTTGACCAAGTTTATCAAAGGGAAACTAAGAAGCAAGGTAATTAACAATTTGCCTTTCAACTTGTCTGGCAGAAAGGACTTTCATTTGCAAAATCGCCCTGGATGTTTGCATGTGGCTCCTTACTCACACCATTCCTCCCCAGCTTGAGCAAATTTTTATAAGCCTATCGGCAAAATCCACATTTTTGCTTACTCCATATATGCCATTTAAAGCTCTAACATCACTAGAACCTTCGTCAAATAACCATACAACATATTTAGTGTTAATTTGTCGCACTGAAATTATTCATCGGTGCCTTGAGTACGTCCGGTAATATTTATGGGTTATGCCATTCCATGTTTTCTGGCAACGCAGTTTGCTAGATTTCATAGATTTACTGTGTCTGCTTTTTTATGACTGACAGAGCAATAACCAGATTGCAGAGATATTTATGTTGTTTGTGGCTTAGCAAGATAATTAAAGGATATAAATTAATCAAGTGCAATTAATTAGAAACTTTATGTTCGCAGCAGTCCTTCTTTGCATGTATAATTTATATTTATTGATTTCTTAGCTTTCATTAGCCTATGCGATAACACCAAAAATGCATTAGAGAAGAAAATGTACAATTAGCGTGAGAGTGAACCTTGGCATAATGGATAGATCAGCACATGTTTGGGGCCAATATAAAGCTTTGTTAACTGTCATAAGCAGTTACAATTGATGAGTGGTATTTCCCTACATATCTTTCAGCTGATTAACGGCATTTTTAAAGAGTTGCCTTAATGGGAAGCTGATAGGTTGGCTAAATTTACATTTTAATCAGAGTATTTATGATAGAGGCAGCCCCAGAACTCATTGGCAGAGGGTGAGGCGACATTCCCTGAGGGACTGGGGCAGGGAGTTGGCTTTGGAATATGTCCACTCACCTATTACTTCTCCTGTTATTTACCCAAAAGCGTCTGTATGGGGAAGGGGCGAGAAGTCTGGTGGCCTCCTCACCACTGGCCACACTCCCACACTGCGATTAATCTTTGGGAGAAAGGGCCAGACGCTTGCCATGCCCAGAGAATGGAACCCCGGTCACACTTGCGTGTCTTCTGTCACTGGGTGTCAAATGCCGGCGCCATGGGCAGCCAAGAGTGGCCAAGCATGGCTCCCAAGCTTCCTCACCAAGGATTTCACATATGAGGGAGAGATATCTTGGCCTGAGGAGCCTGCTTCTCCTATTTCCTCACTGGGTTGACAGCCAACCCAACAAACTCCAAGGAGACCACAGAAGACACCACAGCCACAGATCCAGAGGAACATCTACTCACGTACGTCGCTCAACAGCTCCCATTTTAAATGCTAAAAGGGGGTCTGCACCTGAATTGTAAGCCATTAAAACCCTGGTTGTATCAGGCAAGAACAGGAGTTAGGCTGTGGAACGGTCAGAGAAAACTTTTTGAAAGGGAGTAAAAGAGGCAATCCTCATGTAGCAATACCTTTCTCCTCCTCCACAGGAGGAGGAGAATTCCCATCAGAAGAGTGAGGTAGGCAGCTTCCGTCCCCCTCCTGAGCAATTACATGTTCAGAAGTCAGGAGGGGACAAAAGCTGTCTCCTAGGCTAATACTCCGTATCCACATCATGGAAGCTGCAGGGCCAGGTTGGATCTTTTTGTTCGTTAAAATAGACTTTGTACGATGGTGTCTTGGGCAGCCCACAACAAAACACCTCAGGACTGGACAATTAG
This sequence comes from Leptonychotes weddellii, assembly GCF_054177405.1. Taxonomy (NCBI): domain Eukaryota; kingdom Metazoa; phylum Chordata; class Mammalia; order Carnivora; family Phocidae; genus Leptonychotes; species Leptonychotes weddellii. The sequence continues at coordinate 29,016,588 of NC_138384.1, forward strand.
TAAGGCCACAGAAGTGGGATTCATGTCTGGCTGGTGAAGTGGCCCTTAATGGGCATCTCTGCAGGAGAGGACCTATTTCTTGTTGTTCCCACATGGGGATGGGACAATAGGGCTGGACAGCCGTGTTATATGTTTATACTAAAGAAGGTCAGGAAGCCCTCTGGAAAGAAAAACCAAAGAGCGTTCCCCCAAGGGGGCTCATTCCTGATTCAGAGACAAGCCAGGGAGGTCTTCAGCTCAGAAAAGGACTTGAACAGGGCAAGACTGGGGGCCTGGTCTTTCTCAAGCAAGGACAAAAGCCATTGCCTTGAGTCTTGCTAAACGCCTTTCCCTCTACCTCTCCTTTCTGCTCCAGTGCAGCCCCGGGTTCAGAACCCCACCCCTGTTTCCTGGTGGAACCTTGTCCGTGTAGACGGAATATTGACTGAATCTTCCAGGGCTCTCCTTGCCCCGGGGGCAATTCGAGTTGAATCGGGTACACCAAACCTAGGCTACAAATAAGAAATTATTTTTCATTTATCTCAGGGAGAAGAAGCCACAAATGAGCAAATATGAGATTAATATAAGTGAGGGAGGATACAGTTTCTGCTTTATGTGGTGATAAGCCCCTTTTTTCCTTTTCATACTAATTATTATTATCATTATTAGTATTATTTTACCCCTCAATTGCCTTAGGATGTTATCCAAAAGGAAGAGCTTTATCGGCTGGTGAGAGCTCCACAGTATTATTTATTTCATGTAATAAAATGTATATAATGATCATGATTAATGTTTGTTTATTGTTGTATCATTGTGTTTGCCTTCCAGTCTCAGTGTGATACTGGTTTAATTAAACTTGGGAGAAGGTGGGAGTGGGGTTGGGTGACTGTCTCCAGAACTTTGTACGATAATGGAGTCTGCACTTGGTGGCACTCACATGTTGATTAAGATGAAGATGTCCCCATAAATGACTGATTCTGTTTGTTCTTTTAAAGGAAAGTCCATTCACCACCCTTTATTGTGTAATTTACAGATAAATGTGTTGTGCCTCCGACCAAATGCTTTTATGTACAGAAATTGCAATGACAGTAGAAATTATGGTAATTGAAGAGTGCTCTGTTTGAGGTTTCTCCCTGATCACATGGAATGATCATCAGCATCTTTCTCGGCCATAATCGTGCCCCAGATTCCAAATTATTTTTTATTAGTTTGTTATCCAGTTTAACTGTTCAGGGAAGAGAAGGACTGAGAGGGGTTAGTGAATATCGTCTCTGCTGGTGGTTGATCGTCTACCCTAAGGAAAAATTAGATAGGTCCAGTGGGGCCTTTTTTTTTTTGCATTTCCGATGCACCCAAAACCAGTTTGCCAAAGACTCCTATTACACAGTTTCCTCATTTCCTGGGGAAAATCAAATGCGCCTCCTAAATGGAAGCCATAGAGCTTTGAAATAAATTTTTATATTTCTTAAAGTTTTTAAAGCTGAATTCATATGTGCCTTAACATTTAAAGTACTTTCCAGTTTATAAGGCACTTCAATATCTATTATCGCCTTCTAGCATCATAACCTTTGAAGTGAACAGGACATGAAAGTTTTTTATATAGTATAATCCCATGATATACATATGATAGTATGGTTTCTGCAGCTTGCTTTTTTTTTTTTTTCCTTTTGAGAGAGAGGCAGGGGAGGGGCAGACGGAGTAGGAGAGAAAGACTCTTAAGCAGGCTCCACATCCAGTGTGGAGCCAATGCAAGGCTCGATCTCATGACCCTGAGGCCATGACCTGATCTGAAATCAAGAGTCAGATGCTCAACCAGCTGAGCCACCCAGGCATCCTTTGCTTTTTTTCCTTTTAATAATCTATTGTGGATATCTTTCATGTCAATATGTAAAAATGTGGTTTAATTAGAGACTTTAGGATGCCTTCAGAATTTCCTTATTATAAACAATGCTGAATCAATGTTCTGGTGGGTGGATATGTATATATATATATATATGTATATGCATATATATACACACATGCATGTATATACATGTGCATGTGTTCTGTGTGTGTACACGTGCGCAGCTATAAACATTTTGGCAAGAGAGAGTGTTTTGGATCCGAATATAAATAATTTAAATTTTTGAGACAGTCTGCCAACTAACCCTCCCAGAAGATTTTTCAATTTAGACCCTACGCAACAGTATATACAGGTTTCATTTTCTCATTCTCCTTCCAGCTCTAGAGAATATCAACCTTTAAATTTTTGCCAACTTGGAAGAAAAAAATTGTATCACATTATTATTTAGTTTGTGTTTTCCCAATCAGGAGTGAATGGTGGTGTGCCTTTTATTTATTTATTATTTATTTTTTTAAAGATTTTATTTATTCATTTGAGACACAGAGATACAGAGAGAGAGAGAGCATGAGCAGTGGGAGAGGCAGAGGGAGAGGGAGAAGCAGACTCCCTGCTAAGCCAGGAGCCCGATGTGGGGCTCAATCCCAGGACCCTGGGATCATGACCTGAGCTGAAGGCAGATGCTTAACCATCTGAGCCACCCAGGCGCCCCATGGTGGCATGCCTTTTTTTTTTTTAAAGATTTTTTTTTTATTTTATTTTTTTTATTCATGAGAGACAGAGCGAGAGAGAAAGGCAGAGGGAGAAACAGGCTCCCAAGGAGCAGGGAGCCCGATGCGGGACTCGATCCCAGGACCCTGAGATCATGACCTGAGCCGAAGGCAGACGCTTAACCATCTGAGCCACCCAGGCGCCCTGTGGCATGCCTTTTAATATGTTTTTTGGTCACTCATATTTCCTCTTCATGGAATCACTTGTTCATAGTATCTGCAAATTTTTTTGTTGTTTTTTCTCATCTTGTTAATGTACAGAGACCTTACCTTCATAGTAACTCCTTGTGGATTAAAGACACTGCACCTCCGTCTCTCGTTTGAGGTTTAATTTTGTTTACAAGGCTATACTCAAGATTTTTTTTTCTTTTTAAAGCATTGCATGCGGTCAGATCAGAATAGGGGTTCTCTGAGTGAAGAAAAGAGATTCAGAGAGAGGAAGTGACTTGCCCTTTCAGTGGGAAAACCAAGATTTAAATCCTCATTGATCAACCACCTCACACTGCATCTCTGTGGATGCACCAGGGCTGTTGTCTATGAATATGCACCTGAAAAGTGAGGAGGAAGTATGGTTTCTTATTTCCATGACTAGCCCCATCAGACCCCCCTCAGCCATCTTCAACTCTCCTTCCCCCTCGCCTTGAAGGACATTTCCGTGTATCTTTCAAAATTTACCATCAATCACGCCCCACTGAAGCTTTCCCAGACACTTTCAATGCAGCTTTTGCCTTCTCCGCCATTATGTGTTGGTGGCCTGGGCCTCTAGGGCAGCATCTTTCAAAGTCCGCTTTGTGCATCAGGTATTTATCTCATGGATCCCTTCTGCCCTAGAGAGTGAACTCTCAAAAGTTAAGGGCCTGTCATAGATGAATTGTGTTAATTAACTGATTTTCCCCTCCCATATCCATGTCCTGGCGATGCACTCTTCAAATCTAGAGGTGGAGTGTATTCCCATACCCCTTGAATCTGGCCAGGTCTTGTCCCTTGCTTTGGCCAACAAAATGCAAGAGAGGCAACCTTGCTTTCAGAGGCAATCTTGCAGGATTCTGCTCACACTCTGTTCCCTACCATTGACATCTTGCCTGTTGAAGGATGAAAGACCACATGGAGTAGAGTCATCCCAGGGGAGGATACACATAAAGCCAGTCCTCACCCAGTCTGCCAAGTAGCTGCAGACATGTGAGGAATTCCAGCTGCAATCCGTTGAGCCAGACCTACACCAGAAAGAACTGATCAACCCATAGATTTATGAGCTAAGTAAATGTTTATTGTTTAAACCACATTTGGGTGCTTTGTTACACAGCATTAGATGACTGATAACAAACCTTTATGCAGTAAATTAAGCATGGTGTTATTGAGCACAACTGTGCATAGTTTCTGTGTCTTACTATTTTTGAATCCTTAAAATAGAGCCTAGCATGTTACACTGCACCTAGGAGGTGTAAATACTTGTTGAATTGAGTTCAGTCTCCTACTTTACCAGCAATTGAGAATCTAAATATTTAAAGGGATTCTTTGGGTAGGAACGCACCACTTCTTTTCTTTCTTTCTTTTTTAGAGATTTTATTTATTTATTTGAAAGAGAGTGAGTGAAAGAGAGCAGGGGTGGGGGGGAGGGGCAGAGAGTGAGGGATAAGCAGACTCCCCATTGAGCAGGGAGCCCCATGTGGGGATCCATCCCAGGACCCCGGGGAACATGATCTGAGCCAAAGGCAGATGCTTAACTGACTGAGCCACCCAGGCGCCCCAGGAACACACCACTTCTTAAAGGCAGGCAGAGTCTGTCCACATTCATAGAATAGGGAAATTTGGAATAAGCAAAACAGATTACTGGGTATTTCCAGTGGAAAATAATGCATTGTGTTGAGGACACTCATCTGAGTTATCTGATTCTAGTCTTTTGTTGCCTTTGAGCTATTTTATAGCTTGATAATTTGTAGAGAACCGACGGCAGTGCAAATGAATCTTGTCTATGGACATGCAAATGAATTCCATCCAGGGGAGAAACAACACCCCCCCACACACATCACTATGACCATCACCACCATGGAGAAGCCACTTTTGCATCTATTTGCAAGTTCATTTTATTTACTTATTTTTTTAGAGAGAGAGCGTGAATGTGAGCGGGGGTGGGGAGGAGCAGAGGCAGAGGGAGAGAGAGAATCTCGAGCGGGCTCCACGGTGGGCACAGAACCCAATGTGGGGCTTGATCTCATGACCGCAGCCAAAATCAAGAGGCTGATGCTTAACGGACTGCACCACCCAGGTGCCCCTACAAGTTCATTTTAATATTCTTCATCTGTGTATATGATTCTTCTTTGGATTCTCCGTTGAATCAGTTGTAACATCTGCTAGTTCTCTCATTTAATAAGGAGTTAAATAAAATATTTGTCACTTGTTCATTTTATATTTGTATGAGTTGTGGCTTTACCTTTGTTTGGAAATTATATTTCAGTAGCTTGAAAGATCCTTTCAGATGCCCAGTGGATTCGCCGGAAAGAGCTATGCCTACTGGAAAGGAGAACAGCTCCTTGCTATCTAGACTGGTGAGGTTTTGTGTTCCGTAGTTTCTCTTGATCTGTGGTTGAAATCGCAGAACTGAAGCTCTAAGCTTTCTATGTGTCTCTGTGTCTATCTGTGTGTAATTCAGAAATGTTTGAGTGGGTAATGTTTTCATATCACTAGGGGATATTAATAAATTAGGTTGTAAAATATCTTAAAGGAGTTCTATTCTGATTGGTTTATAGAGATAAATACACACATTGTGTACATCTTCCCAGAATATTGAACTTCTGGTAGGTACTTTAAGTGTTCCAGACTTAAAAGAAAAATATTCTTACAGAAACTAACTCAGAAATACTTTAATAATTGAAATTCACACAAATAAGGAAAATCTTTGGCAGACAAGACTAGTTTAATAATTTTTATGTAATGAAAACCACCATATCTTTTCTTATTCATCAGTGTCTGTTATGGTACAAGGAAACATGTTCATTATACTCGGATATATTTTTTCTTAAACTTACACAAGTTAATGATCAAATAATGTAACATTGTTCCTACATGATGTTTAAAGTTATGAAAAATGTAAATGTAGATTTGTGTTTAACAAAATGGAACCATTCTCACAAACTATTTCTTTCGACAGTAATTCTATTTTTTTTTTAAAGTTTTTTTTAATCTTTTTTTTTTTTAAGATTTTATTTAATTATTTGACAGAGAGAGAATGAGAGAGAGAGAGCACATGAGAGGGGGGAGGGTCAGAGGGAGAAGCAGACTCCCTGCCGAGCAGGGAGCCCGATGCGGGACTCGATCCGGGGACTCCAGGATCATGACCTGAGCCGAAGGCAGTCGCTTAACCAACTGAGCCACCCAGGCGCCCCGACAGTAATTCTATTTTGTAGTATATCAGCTTGAAGATAATTTCCAAGATCTTTAGGTAACTTAAAACCTGGGCATAGTAATTGAGTTGATTAATGAATACTCTTTGATATGCAGATCATTTCTAACTAAGATAAAATACTAAAGCATTGATTACTAAGCATAATTTCAAGTTTATAGGTTTTTGCTTTTTTTGTTGTTTTGAAATGCTGCAGAGATGCTATATATTTGGGCTAGGTTAATAAATGCATTTATTTTTGCCACTGAGGGTAGGGAATAAGGGGCATGAATGGCAGTTGAATGTTCATGTGTGACAGACACGAACAGTTTTTAATTATCTACCCTTCATTTTTCTCCGTGAAATGGAAGTTAGTTACTTTGATTAAAGTTTTAATTAATATAAATATTTGAGACTATATTAAGAGCAATGGTCACGGAGAAGTATAACTGCTGACATGCTTCTGTTTTTCAAGGACAAGAATTTTGTCTTCAAGTAGTGGTTCTCAGGTTTATTTTCTTCTCCAGACACTCTTACACTCTCAAAACTTATTTAGGCCCCAAAGAGCTGTGGTTCTTGTAGGTTGTAAGTAGGCATACTTAATATCCTAGAAATTAAAAACAATAGCATTTTTAAATACTTATTTATTGATTCATTTGGAGCTAGCCGTGATGAATGCATGGCACATGAATACCATCCTAGTGTTGTTATGAAATCAGTTCTGGCCTCAGACCCTCTGGGATCTCTCCTAAAGTATCAATTTGTTGATACTAAAAGGGTCCAATAAAGAACAAACCTTGGAAAGTGAATTCTCTTTACCCTGGTTTTATATATACCTGAGTCTGAAAAGCTATGAAATGTGTTAAAATCTTAGCAAAGTTTGCAGGATTTTTAAGGATGTATTTCCCTGGTTTACTGTCTTTTCTGCTAATAGAAGTTTATTCTTTCTTCATGTCATCTGCCTAAATAACAAAGATCCTGTGTCTTACCACCAAAGTAAATTTCTATGCTCTATTCTGGCTATTGAGTTCTTGTTCATTTAAGAAAACAAATATTCCTCACTTATGAAAGAGTTAAGGGTTCTTGGTTCTTTACAGTCATGTCATCCTCTATGATTACTTTTTTAATGCTTGATCGTCTTTTTGAACTAATGGGTAACCAAGTGTAGTGCCTCAGACATCTGTGGTCCTAGGTTTACCAAGCATCCAAATCTCCTTTGACAACTTTTTTGATGATTGCCCATGCAAAATCATATCCTAAGCATAAAAACTAAGATAAAACCTCCAAGTTATCTTTTGTATCTAAAACTATTTTTGCAACTTCTTACAAGCTCCCTGGAAAATCATAAAGTATTTTTCTTTCACCTTATGAAGAAGGAGGGTGCTAGAAATAATTAGGCTTGTTTGAAATGTTACTACTGATGAATTGCATGGGAAGGATTCACAAGTCAGAAGAGGTGCTTAGCCTCCTCTGTGTTAAATCCGCATGAAGTGTTAGTAATTTACCTATTTCAGAAATTGTATGCTGGGGGAGCCTGGGTGGCTCAGTTGGTTGGGTGTCTGACTCTTGGTTTTGGCTCAGGTCATGATCTCAGGGTCATGGAGCCTGGGTGTGGAGCCTGCTTAAGATTCTCTCTCTCCCTCTCCCTCTGCCCCTCTCCTGCTCGCGCACATTCTTTCTCTTTCCTCTCTCTAAAAAAAGAAATTATACACTGTATAGGGAGTTCCTAGAGATTTGTCAGTGTCTTCACCCTCCATGACAGGTTTCTGTTGATCAGAGTCCTGAAGATATTAGGCCACAACAGTGTTATATTATCAGCCATGATTTTGGTTATGATTTAAAATGCTTGCTAAGTCATTACCTGAGTTTAATTCAAATCTAGCATCTTCTAGGCCAGTGGTTTTGGATTGGGGATATACTATGGAGTTGTATAAAATTATATGTCTTGGCCATGTTCCAGACTTACTGGATATCTTGACTTGATATTCTTGGTATGTTCTTAGTATATGCCTGGTTTATTCTTGTTAGCTCATACTCACACACACTTCCATATATCTCACAATTATTACATGCTATGGCTCAAGATTTTTCCCTTTATAAAAAATTACGTTCAGGGAGCCTGGGTGGCTCAGTCAGTTGAGCGTCCAATTCTTGATTTCGGCTCAGGTCACGATCTCAGGGTCATGAAATGAAGTCCCGGGTCAGGCTTGATGCTCAGCGGGTAGGGAGTTTGCCTGTCCCTCTCCCTCTACCCTTCACCCCACTCATGAGCACATTCTCTCTCTCTCTAAAATAAATAAATCTTTTTAAAAAAATTATGTTCAACTACTTTTGTAAGTCTGTGTAACACTTACTGTAACATTTCCTGAACATTTCTTTGAAAATAGCCTGAATCATCCTTAAATACAATATTATGCAATGACATTATTATCTTTTGTTTTGTTTTGCTCAAAGCAGCCAAATTTCTTGTCAATTGCCTCCTTCTTTTCATGAACTCTTGTCAGATCTTTCACTTTTGGAAACCATCAGTGATAAATTAACCACAGCCATTTTAAGCCACCATCATCTACAGATAGTGTATTTTTTATTTGTTTAACTCTGATGCTTGCCTGAGGCCTCTGCCCCCAGCTCCAGGCTAGAGTTCCTGTGCTCACCAAAGGACATAAACAAAGAAGGCTCATCTGAGAGCCCCTTGGAAAAAGACTGTACCAGGTACTTCAAACTATTGAAACTTCAAAGAATGGAAGGCTGAACATTCAGGCTCCTGATGGCATAGCTTAAACACCTTGCAGACCATTCCAGTGGGCTGAGTCAGGATTTCCAGGACTCTTTCTCATTTGAAAAGCTGATGACTTCAAAAGATTTTTCACCCAAGATCCAGCAGAACAAGCTTGGGCTGAATGAACTGAAGAAGGAGGTTTTACTGGAGTTATTTGTAATATTGCTGATTCTATTTTACGGTTTTATTTTCTAAATATAAAAGGAAGCCCTTTCTCTTTCTTGCCAAGCTATCTGTAGCTCATTACAATTCAGTAGACTGCTTTTGAAAAACTAAAAATGAAACATTAAAAAATATATATATATATTCTCACTGGCATCCCTTTTTCTGAACCATAAACTCTCGCGGAGCATCCTTACTTGTCTTGGCCATACAGTTATTTGTGAGGTTCAATAAGACTTGGTTGTTATTTTATCAGGATATGATTAGAAAAATTGGTTATGCAGTCAAGGCCTTGGCTGGCAGGTCACATTTGAGAATGATGCTCATATCATCAGGCATCGTCAATCGCTTTTAAGGAACTAAGATTGAATTTCTGGAGCCAATGCTTAGGAGGTCCTTCCAGGAAAACTGGCGACCTGGTACTCAGCCTACAGGGTCCCAGGACTAAGGAAGGGTACTTCCTGGTAGGCCAAGAAATTTGGACTATTTTGGAAGGAGCAGTTCTCCAAAATGTATAGGTACTGCATGTAGGTAAAATCTGGTGGAGAGAGTTTCTTGGGGCTTGGCTTCTTAGCCTCAGAATAGCAAATAACAGAGGGCTTTAATCTAGTATTTCACATGGAAATGTTCAGCAAACCAACTGGAGAAAACTTACAAGCTAAGTTAATGCTCTTGCCGCGCCTCTGTAAATAATGAGGCCAGAGCTAAGGAGACCAGCCTTATTTATGATCAAGAATCATCTTCCTTTGAGTGGAGACTGTAGGGAAATTTGGAATAAGGAAAAATATGGCGGGTATCTCTAGTGGAAAACTACATTATTGGGGACAGACCCTTCTGGGTTTTCTGGTTCTGGCATTCATTGCCTTTGAATTGTAAGGTACAGGGAACTAAGTGGTGGCCATGCTAATGATTCTGTGGACATGCAACTTCCTCCTTCTGAGCAGAGGAGCAGCCCTCCCTCACTGTCACTGGGGAGCGACCGTTTTGCATCCCTTTACAGGTTCATTTCAATACTCCGGATCTAAAAATGTGGCTGTTCTTTGGATTCTCCTTTGAATTCGTTCAAAGTTCATTGTTCCCTCATTTTGTTTAATGACTTAAATAAAAATTTTGTCATGTGTTCACTGATAAGAGGCATGATTTTCTCCCTTTTTTAAAAAAATTATCTTTTGGGGCGCCTGGGTGGCTCAGTGGTGGGCGTCTGCCTTCGGCTCGGGTCATGATCCCGGGGTCCTGGGATCGAGGCCCGCATCGGGCTCCCTGCTCTGCAGGAAGCCTGCTTCTCCCTCTCCCACTCCCCCTGCTTGTGTTCCCTCTCTCGCTGTGTCTCTTTCTGTCAAATAAATAAAATCTTTAAAAAAAAAATTATCTTTTAACAATAGACAGTAAGCTATAATCATACTGTTTGAAGTCTACACCTGGACCAGTATTTTTACCATGAAGGTTATGTAAGGACAAATCCCTTCTCTCTGGGTCTCCTTTGTCTGCCCAGGACCCATTTTCCCATCTTCTCCTTCCCAAGTTTTAGTTCCTGCTTTCCGGTGGGGCTGAGCACACCCCCACACCTAGCCTGTGCGTGAGATCCGGGTCTGGCCAATCTGAGCGATATGTTCACCCTGTCTCCTATGATTGGATAGGGTTGATAATTTCACCCAAGCCAGGCAAGCCAGAGACAGTAAGACTCAGTTCTAGATTTTTGGTTGGGAAGAGATATTTCTTTCTGCTGGATTTACTGAAAGAATAGGCTGTTAGCCTATAAATGCTGGTGACCCTCATGTCACGCATGGGAAAACCCCGCCCAAATGGGGCCACACAGAGGGAAATGGAGCCAAAAAGAGAGAGAGAGAGATGAGAGACAGAGTGACCAAGTCCTGACAACTGTGTTTGAGCCAATAAACGGGTTTCTGTCATTTCTCAAGGGAAGAATCCTGATGAATCCATTTCCATGAATTGAATCCGTAGGCTCTAAGGCCTGCCTACTAGAGCCAAAGGGAGTCTGTTTTCAAATTGATATTGAAGCAAGAAGTCTATTATTATATTATGATTACTCACTCAGTAAATATTACAGAAGAAAAATTTCTGTTTTAAACCCACATTCCAGAACTGAGTCTTACTGACTCTAACTGGCCTGATTTATAGCAGTTGGTCATCCCTTTGAGGTTGCAGTAGAGGGTTGAGTAGAGTGTATTTGCATCCTCCAGCCTTGGAGACTCACTCAGACGCTTTTTTGGCCAGCATCACTCCCACCTCGACCTTGCTTACTCCATCAAAGCCTCAGCCATGAAAGGAGGGCTCCGGTGTCAAACCAGAAGACCCCGCTGCTGTCATTTTAGTGCAAGCTAACAGGAGGCGTACAGACTTGGCCCGTTGTCATGCCAGCCTCCTGGGGGAAATGGACAAAGCCCCCTTAGAGCTGATTAACAGAAGCAGTTTTACCCCGGGTTTTCCTCCAAAGCCAAGTTCTAAATCAGAATCAGAGAGGTATAAATATTTGATGTTAATGCAGGCCTTCTTTAATTGCACTGTAAAGATGTTTGGAAATTGTAAACAGACAGGGCACTTGGGGAAAGACAAAGGTACGCTTGGAAATCTGGATTAGCCGGAAATGCGTGGTGACCGGTAAATATGACTATTGAGTGTTGAAAAAAGAATCCCTCTTTTAGGTGCTTTTGCTGAAAGAAATAGAGGAAATAATATTTGTGACAGCAAGCCCATAATTTTGCATGCATGGCTTAGATAAGGCATAGTAATTTGGATATGGTTTTCTTCTAGAATGCTGTTCTTAAGGAATTATTGATCATCTTAGGGGCGGCTTCAACAAACAAATTTTGAGCTTATGTGCTTGGGCACCATGTAATCATGCGTGTATGTGTGTGTGTGTGTGTATGTGTGTGTGTGTTGGATTAGGGGGTGTTAAAAAGGTTCTGTAGTAACATTATTCTATCAGGGTTTTAGCTGTAAGAAGTTACGTCTTAAGTATACATTTTGATGTGTGGTCGATAGAATTTCAACACTGAATGCAGTAAAGGGATTCTATTGTACTTCTTAAAAATTATATCCTGGGGGTGCCTGGGTGGCTCAGTCAGATAAGCAGCAGACGTTTAACCGGCTGAGCCGCCCAGGTGCCCCAATAAAAAAAATCTTTAAAAAAATTATATCCTGAAAATTATAAGCACATTGAAAATGAGAAGAGGTGACCTCCATTATGCATATATTCATATTTCCCAAGCTTGCCAGAACTGAAAGAATCTCCTAGGATTCTTTATAAAGTATAGATGCATTTTGGGATTTTTAACAAGTTCTTAATGATCAGGAAATTTTAGGAAACACTGTAACTGTGCCAACCTATACAATATTATATATGAACTAGAATGTTTTTGTATGCATAAATGTGTATACAGTCTTGTCTTTCTTTGTACAACATCAGTGCTCCCCTGCAAGACAGGATACCTGTCCAAGATTAAGATTAGTCACCTCACCTTGCTGGTTTTTTGTGAGACTCCAATGTAGGCAAATCAAAGGCCTCCTCCTCCTCTTTGCACATACTTCTAACTGTAAATATATTGTGTATTGAGATATACATGACTGTTTTCCCCAAAAGATTATGAGGCCTTTGATGGTAGAAGCGCATCATCCATCTTTTTCACTCCAGAACTTCAAATAGGCCTGGCACAGAGTCTGAGCACAAATATTTATAGACCTATAATTCTATTAAAACATCATATAGGAATGTACCAAGAGAAGTGGTAGGTTCTTGAGAACCATTAATGAATACAATGAAAAAGAGTTGTATGGTTTTCCATAGTCAGTGTCTATAGGCCATTTCCAGTGAACTAGGTTCATATGTAAAATTCTCAGTAGCTATCTGACTTCAAAGAAAAGTAATAATTAAATCTGTCTACAGATGTAAGCATGATCCTAGCCCTTGGTCTGCGGGATTTCTGTCTACAGGGCTGTCTTAAAACACAGTGAAATGAAATATTGCTCTTTGTCTAACTTATGGGCAAAAGTATTTTAAATAAATTAATGTTTCCTTGAGTCTCAGCTTACAATACAAGTACAATTGATACCCAGGCTGCCCGGTGCTGAGGTTTATTGAATGCATAATGTGGCACTTTTGTTTGATATGATATTGTGGGAAAAGCTACAATCTCGCCTTTGGAATAAAAAATTAAATGTTTTGGAAGGGGCAGAGAGATTTTGTGCCAAAGTATGTAGCCATCTCCTGTGGAAGTGTTTTAGGGACTGGATAGTTTTTCAACTAGATATGTATCAGTTTTAATTATAATGTTAAGTAGTTCTCCTATTTTGACTAGACATGCTTATTATAAATAAACTCGATTCATCTATGAAATTACACTCTGAAAGCATTTCATAATCCAAGATAAGAATTAAAATTCGGTTTGAATTATCATAATGTGCTGATCACCCTAAACATTTCTCAGGCAGGCTCCTTTCTACATGTACCATACAAACATTACTGCAGAGGATTTGCCCCGTTTCAAGGCTTAGCCACTCAAGATTGCAGACAGACTGCAGTCTTTGGGGTCCAACACGCCTGGTTTGAATATGGCTTTGTGACCCTCCCTGGCCCAACAACCTCTGACCAGTCATGTTGCCACTCTGGGCCTCATTCCCTCATCTGTTCACTGGTGATAACAACACTCCCCTAATATGTGGTCCAGGGCTGGTTTCATGGGCGTGCAATCTGTGCATTCATGAAGGGCTCTGCACTTGGTTTACTGATTTGCTAGCGCCATCTTGAAATTCTTAATTTTTCTACAAGGGGTTCTACCTTTTAATTTTGCACTGAGCTGCACCAGTTATTAGCAGGTCCTCACATGGTGTGGATGGTTAAATGCAGTAACAAATGTAGGATTCAGGGCACTCAGTAAACAGGAGTTCCCTCTGGTCTTAGGCTGTGGAATGACCCCATAAACTGCCTTCCCAGGATCATCAGCTGTCTGAAGAGCCTCGACACAGCTGGCATGGTCTTTCTTCATCTAGCTCCACATCCGAAGCCTGGATTTCAAGATAAAGGTGATTTTTCCTGGAGGATACTCATGGAAAGGAGTCTCTTTTTAACTGTAGTGCCCTTTGGCTTTATTTAGAATGTCCCATGCACATGTATTAAGTCTTGATTTTTTTTTCCTTTAAAAGAAAAAATGAAAAGAGAACTGAACTAAGAATTCTAATCAGAATTCTCAGATGGATAAATCATTATCTCATTGACTTTTGATTTCCCAGAGCCAAAAGAAAGATCTTCAGTTTCCTCCAAGTGTTGCTCTATCCTTTAGTTAATTTTAGCCCCACTTGCTTTCCACTGATACCACTGCTTGAATTATATGTGTGTGTGTGTGTGTATATATATATATATATGGCAGCAGTAGTTTCTAGGTTGGAGAAGGGATTTTTCTGTGAACCCAAGAATGGAAGATGGAAGTCTTAAGAATCTTACATTCTTTCCTTTTCTCCTTCTGCCTCTCTAACTACATCTTTCACACAGACTAGGTCACTCTTTCTATGCATCCCACTGAAATTTCAAAAGAAATTAGAAGAAACTAGGCAAAGCTGAGGTGCAGTTCTTTTGAAGAACTATTTTATTGGATTAAGCCTAATTGTAATGAAGGAGGGCATTTCCATCTAAAGGAGGTGCTGGTTGAGGTTCTATGTGTGGTGAGGGGGTAAGGAATTGGTCTGGGGTAATCATGCACCCTGGAAAAGTCTCCTCAAAGGTCATGAAAATTCAGGCAAAGCCAAAGCCACAGTTTTGACCTGCTTTGTCTGCCAGAGCTTCAGTGAGTGACTTATTGGTGTTGGGCCAAACCATTTGCAAGGGAGCAATACTATTTACCCCACTTTCAACAGCTTTCAAGAATCTGAGAACTTGCAAGTCCTAAGAGTGTGCTACCGAGGGCATTTTCTTCTATGGCTATTCAGTGTTTGAGTTGCCCTTTCCATTTGTAAATTCATCTGCCATCCTGCTCTTAGACTTCTCGGCGTTTAAGTCGGTCTTAGGGTCTGCAGTGGAGTCTAGGATCAAATGAAATCCCCCCCTCGAGATCTACTCCCCTTGCTCCCTCCATCTCTCCCTATTTTGAAGAGAGGGCTCCATGGTTGCTGTTTAAATCAAGGCACACACGGATTTTCCATCCAGAGCCATGGATGTCTGGGCTGCACCTGCCGAGGAGCTATTATCTGATCTTTCTGGGAAGTTTACACTCTCTCTAGTAAACCTCTTCATGTTGACTCAGAACAGTGTTTTATGGTGTAAAAGATACTTTGCCTCTGAGTGTTAAAGCCACTTTGCACCTGGCATAAAGAAGAGAATTTTAGGAAGGAAGACCTTGATGAATTCACTGAATGCCTTTCATGTGACTTTTTCTGCGAATAAACTTCGGTATTCTCCCACTCCCACCAAGCTTGAACAATCATTTCTTAACCCTGTAGTTTGGGCCCTGAACATGAAGACTCTTTGGCTCTGATTTAATTGCAGGCTGACAAAGACTGGGCCTTCTTAGAAAGGTGCCACCAGACGCCACAGAGCTGAGGCACTGAACCGCGGCAAGGGGGTGGATTTTTATGTTGATGCAAAATGCCATCATAATATTTGAGAAGTTGGTTTTTGATACAGATTTCAGGGAATCAGAGAAAAGGGTAAATTTTGTTTAAAGAACTGGTTTTGGCTCTAAGGGTAAGGTTGCCTTTAGCATCTCAGCATGGGCACTATTTTCCTGAATAACCCCGTGAATGACTCCCCTCTCCCAGCCCCCCTGCTGGGGGTGGGGGTGGGGGAAAGGGGAGCTTTTGGTGGCTATTAAAATTCCCAATCTCAGAAGCTTCAGAAAGAAAATGCATAGAAGTTTTCACATATTTGAGTATGTCATTAATTCTTATTGTCAATGGGGAGGAAAAAAATCTGCAATCAAGAGGTAATGAAAAGACTCCAAGAAGGTAGGGCTCAAGCTTGGCTGCAAAATGAAATCTACTAAGGAATTCTACAAAATCCTGATGCCCGGGGACACCAGACGTTGGTCTCAAAATCTCCAGCCATGGGGACTGAGCAACTATATTTTTAGAGCTCCCCAGCTAAGCCCAATGTACCACCAGGAATGAGCACCAGGACTCGATGGATTTTTGAGGGGCGCTTCCCAGTCTGACTGTTGGATAGGCACGCAGGTGTGACACCTAGCCCTGAGAGAAGTGGGCTTCCCTCAAGCTGAGCCAAGAGAGAAGGAACAACCTTGATGGTTTATGGTGGTCGTTAGTGCTCTGTGACCCGGTGACCACAGAAACTGTGAGTCAAGTAGAAGAATGTGGGGAAAATATGAGGTCCCAGTGGAGGGGAAGTCTTACCGAGAGTATCTACAAAATTAAGACCTGTAAATCACTAGGATCAGGAAGGGAGAGATGAGTAAGTAATTTAGATGTCATAAAGCACCTACTGTAAAATGTTTGTGCCTGCCCCCACCCTGGAAAAAATCAGAGAATAAAAGTAACAGTGCCTACAGTTCGAGCTTGACCACATCCCCTCTGTCCCCCTGTCTGTATGCTAGGGGGCTGAAGTCTAAAAAGGAGAGAGGGAGAGAGGGAGGAAAAAATTATTCTGGGCCATCCACTCACTGTTTGTTGAGTGCTTCATAGAGATACCAAGCCAAAATAAATGTTTAAAAAACATGATTTAATGAGCGAATAGGTGCTATACTCAAAATAATGTCCCTTCTTCCCTTGGTTGAATGATAATAATAAGAAGGGATGGGTGTTTCCTTTTAAGCATAGCTAGTATTACAAAATTAGCAGAAAGGGTGATTTCATCCTGTTCAGTCTGCAAAATAGGATTTGGAAAAGCATTTGGGATTTTCATCAACTCCACGCTGTCGCCAGAGACTTTTCCAGCCACAGAGATAAGGCGAGCTGTCCAGGTGGGGGGAGTTCGAACGCCATTTAGGGATGGGATTGGAATGTCCATCTTTCCAGCACACAGAATAATGGCCCCTTGCATCATGTAATCGAATCCTGTTTCTGTCTCCTTAATTTCTCTTCAACCTCCAATCCGTTTGCCTTCCTGCTAGAATCTCTTCAGCTTTCTGGTCTCCTCTCTGAAAAACAGACAGGAAAAGTGTGATCATGAGATTAACATTTGGCTCAAGGTCTTAAAAACAAAATGAGTGCCTAAACCAAAAATTAAAGTCTTGAGATGCCAGTGTTCCTGTTCCCTCTTCACTCCTGCCGGGCTAGGAGGACCGGGTGCTTGGATTTTCAAGAACCCCGACATCTCTAAGGAACACTGCTTTGCATTTCCTTAGAGGCTGTTGGATTCTGAATGACCTAGGGGATGACAGGGACCAGTGTCTCATTCTCAAAACTCTGAGGGATTTCCTTGTACCAGAAAAGCCCATTGCCTGTTCATTCCAGAAATTCAACTCGGGATGCATTTCCATACTATGGCATTGAAGTGCCCTTTGAACAGAGGCTCTGAGGATAACTTTTTCTGGCTCCCCTTCATTTGGGAAGAAGAAAAAGAATCCATAGTATTGTCTTCTAACGTTAAGCAAATTCTTTTTTGAAAACGTCTATTTAAAAAGTGGTAATAAATCTATGCCCCAAACTGAATTCTTTGCACAAGCCCTAGAATTCTAAACCTCTGTGTGGCTGGAATCTGGGGCAATTACACCTAAGGGCCAGACCTGCAGTAATGCCCCAAATTACTTTCTGGAGGGGGTGGCCGGGGGGTGGGGTGGTGTTCCCATTATTTTAAAAGCAAGACTTCAAACCAAATGTTTCTCTCTTTATTGATCTGCTTTCATCTCCTTTCATTGCATTTCCTGTTTGGCTTTTTCCTCTTCTTTTTTTTTTCTTTTTCCACCCCGGTGGTGAACACCCTCAAATTGGTGATTGAAGACCTTGGAGGTGCTGTTTACAAAGGCTATTAATGTCCCAGTCCTCATTTCCTGTTTTACTGGCAACAAGCCTGACACAAAGCCCTCCTTGGTAGACACTAAAATATTGGCGAGGCCCCACTGAGTTTCTCAGTTTGCAGATAGCAGAGGATTGAGGACGAAAGGCGTCTGCTCTCGCCCGGGGCTGGCAAGGAAGGCTCCCTTTTGTAGCTCTTTGAAGAGAATATTAGAGAATCACTGAATAATTCAGCTGGAAGGGACTGTGCACATCTTTGGGATCCAGAGGCTATTGATCTCGCATCTACTCACGTTGACAGGACTTGAGGATGGGGTTCAAGAGGATGAAGAACACTTGGCTTCATATGTCTAGGTGTGTACACATGCGTGTGTCTCCCCTTTTGGGGAGAGATTCTCTGACCCAAAAAATCCTAAGAACCACTGAGAGTACAACCCCTCTCCCCTTTTACATATGCAAACAAGTCGAAACCAGCTAAAATGGTCTTTCCTACTTTTGAATGTAATGCATTTGTTGTCAGGCTTATCATTTATTACCTACGTTGGTGTCCTACATGGACTCCTTTTGCATAATTACCTCTGCTTTAGGGTCTTGGTTTCCTTGCCTCTGAAATAATGAGATTGTATTTGATCAGAGTTTTTCAACTCTTGAGAAAAGAAGCATAGGAAGAGAAGGCCAGGCCAGCAGACACTAGAATCAATCAGAACTGGGTTCAAACCCAGCCCAGTCACTTGTGAGCGCTGAAAGCTTTGGTAAGTTCCTTAACCTGTTAAGGCCTGTAATAACTTCATTAATATAATGAAGAGAATAACAGTAGCTACCTCATTAGGTTATCATAGGAATTAAATGAAATAATGTGTGTGATTGCCTAACACGTGGTATTCAATAAATGTTAAACACTCTCTAAATGACTATTGTTATGTCATGGTGGACAAAATGGATACCGTCCACATAGGCGACACGTTTCCATAGAGGCACCCAGATTCTGGAAAAAAAAAAAAAAAGTCCAAAAAAGAACTTCAGGAAAAGAAATAGCTAATTGTGCATGTAAGCATCTTACTTGGTCACCTTGTACCAGAAATCGCAGGTCACTACAAATGAGGCATAGGTAGGTTGGCTCTGGGTGGTGGGTAATCCCCACTGTGGCTGCATCTTCATGCCCTCTTCCCCCACTGGACAAAGCAGATGGCTAAGGCACTCTGTGAAAGTGATGTTGTGATTTAAAGAACTTTGATTCTGCTCTCATAGATAGTTTTTGAAGGCCAGCCATTCACCAGCTTGGGTATATCAATATCAGGAATGATGAACTACTCGGTACAGGGTATCAGAGAGTAAGCCAATATTATTACCATCATCCCTATCCTCCTCCTCATCATTTCAACTGACTGTTACCACATTTTTTAAAAGGTTTTATTTATTTATTTGAGAGGGAGAGCATGAGCAGGAGGAGGGGCAGAGGGAGAGGGACAAGCAAGACAAGCAGACTCCCCACTGAGCAGGGAGCCTGATGTAGGGCTTGATCCCACGACCTGATCATGACCTGAGCCAAAGGCAGATGCTTAACCCACCGAGCCACCCAAGTGCCCCTGACTTCTACCTTTGAGAATCACGGTACAAGATTATCTTTGAGGTGCTCTTTCATTTCTAACAATCTATGGCTTTTTGAACATTTAAAAATTGTTCATATTAAATAATTCAAAATATTTATGTTGGATTTTTAAGATGAAAGAAAAATGTTACATATGCATACACATACTTACCGACCTAAGTTAAATAGATGAGCAATGCATTTGACACTCTCATAATCGAAATGTCGTCATTTCATTCCCTTTTCTTTCCATCTCTATTCTGTTCAGTCTCATATGCTTTTGAACAAAGGGACTCCTACACTAGATATTCATCTGTGACTTTATTCCCTCCGCATTGTTTCTTGAACTTCTTCAGTGTTGATGTGTAGCGACGGAAAATGTAATCTTCATTTCTTTGTCATAACCACCCATCCTCCTATCCCTATTCTCCTATCTGTGGCTGTTTGTGTTTCTTCAGGCTTGGGGGTCATTTCGCTTTTGTTAGAACGAACTTTGCGGCTATCACCCATCTTGTTAATGTCTACTGCGAGACATTTTGTAAGTTGCACTTCGAAGGGTAAAATTAATTATTTGTGGGGTATTTGTTTTCTTTAATTTACTAAATAGTAAATGCAAACCCGTTTTCCAAAGTGGTTGACCTAACTTACAGACTTCTGCCAGTAGTATGTAATAATTAATATGATCTACAAAACGTAATCCAATCAGACGTTTAAATTTTTGCCAATCCATTTGTGAAATCATATCATTGTGGCTTCGATGCACAATTTCCTGGTATCTAACGGTCATCAGCATCTTTTCCTACGTTTATTGGCCATTTGTGATTCCTGTTTTGAAAAGTCTGATAAAGAATTCTGCCAAGGTTTCTATTGGGCTGCTTATCTTTCTTCTAGGTGTTTTGTAGGAGCTTTTATACATTTTGGGTCCCCCCCCCTTTATTGGTTACATGTATTACAAGCATAGCTCCCTCCAACTTAAGCACTTCATTCTCTTCGGGGAGTCTTTTGATGAACAGAATTGATCAATCTTTTCCTTTATGATTTGTGCTTTACTTTAAAATTTTGTTTAAATAATCTTACCCTATTCCAAAGCTTCAAGAAATTCTCATCCAAAATTTTTGTGATGTTGCCTTTCACATAAGGCCTTAATCCGCCTGGCGATTGGTTTTTACGTAGAGAGCAAAGGGGGCGCTCAGTTTCATTTTTTTTGTTTGCGAGTGAGTAATTTCACCCATCTGTCATACCATTTTTGTCGTGAGGCAAGCTTCCAGACAGGTGCGGCTCTGTTTCTGGATTTTCTCTTCTGTTCCATTGATCTCCTTGCCTACTCTTGTTCCAGTATCATAGTGTCTTAATTGCTGGAGCTTTTTAAGAAGTCAATATCCAGTAGGGTAATCCTCCCTCTTTGTTCTTTCTTGACTGTTCTTGAGTCTTCTCTTTTAGCTGAATGTCAAATTCAACTCCCATTGAGATTTTGAATGAAACCACATCAATCTATAGAAAAATCTGGATGCCAACCAAATTTCTTATTGGATTAATCTTTTCTATTCCTCCATGTAGTTAAAAAAAATGTCTCTCAATATGATTTCCTAATTTTCTCTGCGAGGTTCTGGCACATCTTCTATTTAATTTATTCCTACATATTTTATATTTCGTGTTGCCACTGTAAATCATATTTTTTTTGTTATGCTCTCTAACTGTAGATGGTGTTTGGAAAGGCTAGTCACCTCTGTATATTGATTGTTTATATATTGGAACCTTGCTAAACTCTTTTTAATTTCTGTCATTTTTCAGTAGCTAATTTTGGATTTCCTAAATAGACACACAACATTATTTGCAAGCAGGGGCATTTTTATTTCCTTTCTCATCCTTAAACATATTGTTGTTTTCTTTTTCATGTCTTACTGCACTTTCTAGACCCCCCGATGCAATGTTGACTAGAAGTGGTGATAGTGGCTGGCCTTATTTTCTTTGAGATAGCAAATAGAACACATTGTCACTTCAACATTTTGTAAATGCCTGCCTTAGATTTTTTTTCCCCTAATACACCCTCTACAAGATTAAAAAGTTCTCCTTTTTCTAGTTTGATGAGCGCCTTTTTAGTGAATGGACAATGACACATACTGAACACTTTTTCCTGCATCTGATAAGATGACCATGTAATTTTGTTCCCTGATTTCTTAATAATGGTGGGAATTAATTCCTTGATTTCCAAATATTAAATCAAGCTTGCATTCTAGAGATAAACCTAACTTGCCATGATGCATTATCTATTTTATGCATGAGTGGATTCTGTTTGCTAATATTTTGTTTAGAATATTTGTTTATTTTTACATGAGTGAAGCCTTGAGTGGTTTTGGAATCACAATTACACTAGTCTCATTGAACGTGCCAGGAAGTGTTCCCTCTTTTATTCTTCTCAGGAAAAATTTGTGTTTGTTTAGAATACTTTGTTCTTTACAAGTTGGTTGCTAGAACTCACCAGAAAACTGTCGAATGGGAGTGTTTTTCCTGAGGAACCAAACTATGAATTCAATTTCTTTAATGATTATAAGACTATTCCAATTTTCTATTTCTTCTGAGTTAGTTTTTTAAGTTAAAACCTTTTGTAAGAATCTGCCCATATTATCTGTTTTCAAATGTCTTAGAATAAATCATTACTAATTTTATCATCTTTTTAGTCTTGGCAGCTCCGTGGTGATTCCCATTTTCATTGCTAATATATTTATTGGCTCCTTTCCCCCCTTTAATCTTTATAAGTCTTGTCAAAAGCTTATTAATTTTATTAGTCCTTTAAGAAAACCAACATTTGATTTTGTGGATACTCTATACTA
>NC_138384.1:29039331-29063334 GCF_054177405.1 Leptonychotes weddellii
AGTCCATCGTCTCTCATGGTTCGTCCACCCCTCCGATTTTCCCCCCTTCATTCTTCCCCTCCTGCTACCTTCTTCTTCTTCTTCTTTTTTTTTTCTTAACATATATTGCATTATTTGTTTCAGAGGTACAGATCTGAGATTCAATAGTCTTGCACAATTCACAGTGCTTACCAGAGCACATACCCTCCCCAGTGTCTACTCCCCTGCCTGATCACATTCTCTCCCTTTTTTTTTCTTTTTTCTTTTTTCAAACAACTTCTTATCAATTCCTTTTATAAAATTTTTTATAATTTTCATCTTTACAGTCATATTCCATCCCTTCATCATATCAACCCTTATTTTTGTCATATCAGCTTACTTTTTAATATAACCACTGATATACAAGTCTATAACTCTTCATTTAAGAAACCTTTAATCTCCACTTTTTAAAAAGATTTTATTTATTTAGAGCACATGTGTATGATTGGGGGGAGGGGCAGAGGGAGGGAGAGAGAGAGAATCTCAGGCAGAGTCTGTGCTGAGCACAGAGCCTGACACGGGGCTCAATCTCACAACCCTGACATCGTGACCTGAGCTGAAATCAAGAGTCAGAGGCTTAACTGACTGAGCCACCCACACACCCCATAATCTCACACATTTTTTTATACATAGTATTATTTATTATTCAGGTCTAAATACATTCTAATTTCTATTAAGATTTCATCCTTGACTTATGATTATTCAGAGTGTAGTTTCTCATGTCCAATCATATGAGATTTTTCAAGTTTATTTTTTTATATAACAGCTTTATTTAGTTATAATGCATATACCATATAATTTGCCCATTAAAGTACACAAAGGTTTTTATCTAATCACAGAGTTGGGTGGCCATCACCACATTATTTTTTAATGTTTTAATTCTGCCAAAGGAAATCTCATAATTATTAATAACATGCTCCATTTTCCTGCAAACTTCTACCCCAGCCTCAGGCAACTGACCGTCGACTTTCTGTCTCTATAGGTTTGCCAATCTGGACTTTTCATACAATCTGAGGTCTTTTATGATTGCTTCTTTCCATTAGCATAATGTGTTTTAAGGGCTATCTATCTATGTGGTAGCATTTATCAATGCTTGATTCCTTTATATTGCAGTATACTATTCCATTGTATGGCTGTACCATATTTTATTTATCCTTTTGTCCATGGATGGACATTTGAGTTCTTTCCACTTTTTGGATATTATTGATAAATGCTGCTGTGAACATTTATGTACAAGTTTTTTTGTAAGCGTATGTTTTGATTTCTTTTGGTATATACCTAGACGTGGAAATACTTGGTCATATGGTAAGTCCATGTTTATTAAGGACCTGCCAGACTGTTCCCCAAAGGGCTACATCATTTTACATTCCCTGTAACATCTCCTCTTTTGTTTATTTGATTCCATAATATTTTGACTTTGTTTCTAATCAATACTTTTCACCCCTAAACTTTGGGAGCCCTTTCTGGCTGCTAACAGCCAGCAGGATCTGTTTCAGAACCCCAAAGTTTCCCTGTATCACACTACAGATACGTCTTCTCCTAAGCATTAGAGAAACAGACTTAAATTATAAAATGCAAGAACAGCTTACCTGAAACCCTAAAATAGAAACTGGACATACTTTCCAGGGTGTCTGAGAGTAGAATGGTTCTCCTAATTCGTTCGAGAAATGAGAATGCATGAACATGCATCAATGAAGCATAGGGAAAAAAATTTAATCTCACACATTAAAAATTATTTTACACTGTAGTGCAAGGGATACTTTCAGAAGAGATAGCAGAATATGCAAAGAATCATAGTCTGAAAGGTATCCTACTTCCAGAAGTGTGGCAGAACAGATGGCCTATACTGCCTGTATGCATGCTCGAGCGTACCCCCCCCACACACAAGGATGCTCACACTGAAATTACAAAAAAAAAAGCTGTGCTGATAAAATAGAGAAGGAATTTCATGCAAATATCTTCAGCCCTCACACCAGGTTCATGTTTGAAGTGTATGATTTGGTTCAATGCAATATATTAATGGAGAATTAGGAACAGTGGCTCCACAAGGAACTTGCAGTCTTTAGTAATTCGGGGAGCCCTTCTTGGAGTCATTACACCACACCGGTCAAGATCAGGGACTCTGTGGGGCGCCTGGGTGGCTCAGTTGGTTAAGCGACTGCCTTCGGCTCAGGTCATGATCCTGGAGTCCCGGGATCGAGTCCCGCATCGGGCTCCCTGCTCGGCGGGGAGTCTGCTTCTCCCTCTGACCCTCCCCCCTCTCATGTACTCGCTCTCTCTCATTCTCTCTCTCTCAAATAAATAAATAAAAAAAAATCTTTAAAAAAAAAAAGATCATGGACTCTGAAATCAGACAAATTTCAAGGTTTCAATTCCTTAGTCTCTTGCTCGACATCGCTAAGCCTCAATTTGTATTAGAATCTACTTCATATGCCTGTTGTGAGAATTGACAACACAGGATGTGACAAGAATTGACAAGCACTTACCACAGGGTCTGACATATTCTGAGAGCTCAAAAAAATTAAGTTTTGATACTACTGTGCTTCAGTACCATTGGTCCGGGATGAAGCGACAGGTCAACACCTTCAACCACGCACCACCTGGCCCGGAGCCAGGATTTCATGACTAAGGATGCCACAAAGGATGCTGGAAAATTCCCCAAACATCCTTGGAATAAACATGTTTTCAATCCATAATACAAACCAACCATATTAGGGGACATCGTGCTTGAAAGGGAGAAAAATATTGAAGAGAATTGCAAAAACAAACAGACCACATCCCAAGTTCTAAATAGTACAAACCACTCCTGCATAGAGAGGGATGAGATGATGTCCCATTATTTAATGGAGTCTCTGGGAAGCAAAGAAAGGGAGTGAATTTCCTTTTTATCTCTTGTCGGATGGCAAAGCGAGTTTGAAGAACATAATGGAATGTATGTGAAGAACTAAAGAGGCCTACAATGTGTTTAATTGCAGAGACGCTAAAAGCAGGGTGATAGGTGTGTGCCAATATGCAACTTGATCCAAACTGCATTTGGACTGAGCCTGTAATAAATTGTCAGAGCTGGTCTTTGCATTCACTTAAACTAATACTGAGTGTCTCATTTCTACAAAGTAAATCACAGTGGCTTTGGTACTTTATTTTCCATCTTGTGTATAAGTAAACTGCAGGATCAATTGGGAGGTAGAATCAATCTGCTATTTATTACCTTGAAATGTGACACCCTATTTTAAGTGCCCTATTCCCTTATGATTTCACTTGAGAACAGTATTATGTCCAAACACTATAGAAACCAGCTTTATAGCTCCTGGGTTTTTTTTTTTTACTTCAGCCTGGATGGATTTATATTGTATATAACTTTCAGAACCTAAATAAGTTACTTAGTGGATTTTGAAACAAGCATGTAAACGAGGAAGAGTCATTTGGGGTTTTGAGCGCCTTAAATCTTAGCAGAATGCACTCATGACCAGAGCATTTTTTTCATTAAAAAAAAAAAAAATTACATGCAGGACTCCCATTGACCCACCGATCGTGGCTGAACATTCCAAAGAAAATAAATAAAAATCTCGTCTCTAGGGAAAAGAGTCAGGCTTCATGCACATTCTGTCATCTTGTCATTATACTTTGCAAAGAAACCTTGGCCTCTAATTTATGAGTTTCAGAAAGAATGCCTCCTCACACTGCTGGAAGGTTGAAAGGGCAAGAGATCTGATGTATATCAGGAAGGTTAAGCCTAATCTTTGTGACCTGCCACCCCTTTTTCCTGATTAAAACACAAGGGGTTGGGCCTAGCAAAGACCCCCTCTCTAAAGCACCGTCGGTATCTTGGTCCCTGATCTTAGTCTCAGGTCTTGGTTTATTTCAAAACGGTCATTACTTGGCCTGGTAGTGAGTACGCAAAACCTCTCTAGCAAGCGTGATAAAACATTTTTAAATGCCCCAAACTGAATTAGATGAAATTGAAGAGAAACTGACACTAATGAAAAGCTGGTGACAAGCTTGATCCCCATAAATTTGTATTTTATTAGGGCTTAAACTTAAGGTTAACTAGAAAGAGAAGGAAAGAAAGAGACAAAACCTTACAAGGTGGTCCAGGGAAGACCGTGGCAACATCACTTATCTCCCCAGGTACAATGACAGTGAGGTTCTCCCTCCCTCCCTCCCTCCTTCGCCCCTCCCTCCCTCCCTCCATCCCACCCCATTCCTTCCTTCCTTCCTTCCTTCCTTATAAATATGTACGCTCCACTGTGTATAACTTCTTTAAACCTTTCATTCCCAGCAATGTCTCTTATGGAATTCATCCAGGGTTTCTTGGAAGATAAACTTAAGAAGGAAAGATGGTTTCTTCCTTTACAAAAGTAAATTAATTAATTCTCTAATATTTCAAGATGCAACTCACCTCAGCCTTCCCTTATCCTTCGGGAAGCCTGAACTGTACATTCTAAACTTTTGTTTTGTTTTGTTTTAAAGATTTTATTTATTTATTTGAGAGAGAGAGAATGAGAAGGGGGAGGGTCAGAGGGAGAAGCAGGCTTCCCATTGAGCAGGGAGCCTGATGTGGGACTCGATCCCGGGGCTCCAGGGAAATGACCTGAACCGAAGGCAGTTGCTTAACGACTGAGCCACCCAGGCTCCCCATTCTAAACTTTTGGCATCATCTCCAGTAGATCAAGGCCTTAGGACAAAGCACAAATTAAAAGGGCATTAATGTAAATGTTGTTACAGAACTTAAACTAGGACACAATTGTGTGTGTGTGTGCATGCATGTGTGTGCGTGCATGTACAAAGAAGTTCCCCCTGTCCTTTTTATCCCTCCAGGTCCCCCAAACCTGGCCTAAAACAGCTAATGTGTTCTGAGATTTATTGGAAAATTTATTATCTTAAAGATAAAATAAAATTTTACATTGTATACAGCCTAGGACAGACTCTGAGAATAAATGTAATTCTCTTAAATTATAAGGAACCATAACTTCTGGGCAAGTTCTTGTATTGTTGCCATGTGACCTTCAGTGAACCTGGAAATCGCAAGGGACTTTTGATTCCAAATAATAAAGTTCAAGAGAGACTGATATCCAGAGGGAACAAATTCCCAGGTTTACTTAAATACAAAAGGGGAGCGGGGGTGCGGGCAGGGGCAGGGGGATGGACAGAAAATAAAGACAGGCAGACTATTCATTCTTATCACAGCCAGCCAATGTTAATTAAAACATCATTGCCTATGTATATCAGCAAGGGAACTTCTGTGAGTTCAGGAGGCATGGGCCTATATAATCATAAAGATATCTTGGTTATTTATCTGCCGTTTGGATCTCATGCTTTGCCTCAACAAGCAAGTCCTACTCCACCCCCTTGCTGCCCTCATTTTATTACAGGCACTCTGCAGATTCCACCATAAAGAGAGGGAAACATATGGGCCCTTGTTTGAACTTCTGTAATGAATCCTTCCAATATACTATTTCCTTCCAAAGTTATTTTTTTATTTTATTTTATTGCAGTCTGTTTGTATATTCTCCCCCAGTGATCACTTGGACAATATTCGTATTGGTAAAATGGCATTGGAGGGTTCTCGCCTCTGAGAAAATTGCCGATTGACACGGCGTGCCAGTGATGAAGGGTGTTCTTGTGTAGCTGGGCTCCCCTGGCATCCCGGCTGCTTCCTGCACAAAGGGGGAGTGGGATGGCTTCCTTCCCAGAGCCCGGGACTCCTCCCTGTTGTTGTTTTGATTTGTTTCCTTTTCACGGAAAGATTTGCCACTAGTGATTCTCACTCTCTATCTGCCAAAAATCCCCTTCACTCCTCTCCAGTAAACAAATCAGAGGTTTGAAACTGAAGGCCTCCGTGCCAGGTTTGGCCCACAGTTGGGTTTTGGTGGACACAGGCAGTCAGGAAACATTTTTCAAAGAATTTGTTAATGTTTCGCAATTGCAAATTTTCACATAAAAATCTGGGTTTATGGAAGAGTTGCTAGATTCCCCCCCACACACACCACCCCCGCCCCGGACTGTGGAAATCACTGTGTGAAGATCTTTTCTTGAAAAACTACAACTGGCAAGCTTGGCCCACCTTCTCACATGGCAGCCAACCCCATCCGGCCCATTGGAAGGAATTCAGATGCAGGCCTGTTGTTTAGGCTGGTTGATGGCAATCATTGAAGTCCCTGCCTCGTCCCCTCGTGGGCACTGAATTTGGCACCCTGAAGGAACCAGTTCCAGAGACAAGGGATCGGAAAGTTTGTTTTTGAATTGGCAGGAGATTAAGCAATTTCAGTTTATTCCATGCTACCTTAGAATGTGCTTAGGACTCCTTTCTTCAGGCGTGCTTGACTCTTCTACAATAACTTCCTTTTTTAAAGATTTCTGTTATTTATTTTAGAGACTGAGGTGGGGGAGGGGCAGAGGGAGAAAGAGAATCCTCAAGCAGACTCCCCACTGAGCGTGGAGCCCAAAACCACAACACTGAAATCATGACCTGAGCCAAAATCAACAGCCAGACGCTTAACCGACTAAGCCACCCAGGCACCCCTCTTCTTGGAGAGATTTTAAAATCATAATCATTCAGTGTAACTTACTCATCTTTGTCTTCCCCCAACCCCAGCCACGTGTTCTAGTTCCATGCATTACATGTGTCCTATGATTTGATGGAAGAATGAGTAAATGAGACTCCGGTCAGAGACTAACAGAATTTAAATCTGATAGGAACATGAAAATGTATTACTTAAGGCTGTATTCTAGACTTCCCATCTACCTCTTGATTTTGATTTATGATGGCAGCCAGATTTCCCCTCTGTCACTCACTCCCCTGAAACCCCAGGGCCAACGACAGAGATTGACCACAGGAGGTATGCCATACATATTTGTTGGATAGATTAGTTTGATGAAATTTCACTAATGGTAGCTAACTTTTATTGAGCACATATAATGTGCCAGGCACTGATCTAAGCACTTCGTGTGAATTGACTCAAACTTTATTTCCATTTGACAGGTAATAAAATTAAGACAGAAAGATTTTTTTTTTAAAGATTTATTTATTTATTTGAGAGAGAGAGAGAGCATGAGTGGAGGGAGGTGCATGGTGGGGCGGTGGGGGGGAGCAGACTCCTTGCTGTGCCCGGAGCCCCATGTAGGCTTCATCTCACAACCCCAAGATCATCTGAGTTGAAAACAAGAGCTGGATGCTCAACCGACTGAACCATCCAGGCACCCCAAGACAGAAAGATTTTTGCCTGAGTCTGCAGATAGTAAAATTTGGAATCAGCATATGAGCCCAGGCAACCTGACCGAAGAGTTTGCTTTGTTGTGTTGTGTTTTGTTTTGTTTTAGTTTTGGCTCTTTAATCAAGGTATTGTTTTTTGAACTATAATACCATACTGGCTATGCATGTTCCTAAGGGCTATGCTTCCTCAAACTTGGTTTCATTTTTTCATGCCAGTTTAATCTTACAAGTAGAAAATATACATCTACATAATGTGCTTCAAACTTTAATTTTAAGAGGATGTTAAAGAACCAGTGGACAATTAGGGAAGAGATCTTATGATCTTATGATCTTATGATCCCAGTGCATCTGACCCATATACAGAGTAGCTCCTTTTGGATATAAAAGCTTTTGGTTAGTTAGGTAATGCTAGCTTCTATAACAAATAGAGCCACATATATATCATGGCTCAAATTTAGTAGAAGTATATATAATTTTTTCCTTGTTTCCTTATAAATTTTTCCTTGTTTGTTTAAATCAGTGCAGGCATTCCTGGTTGAAGGGGGCAGCTCTCTTCCATGCAGCCATTCAGGGATTGAGGATGATGGAGCCTCCTTCATCTTCAACCCATTGCCTACAAATGTGAGATGGTTGTGTCCATTCTATCCTATGTACCAGATTAAGATAAGACTAGCAGATAAGAGCATAGAAGAGCCCATAGAGGGGAGGTTTTATGGACCAAGCTTGGAAGTGACTCATATTATATCCAACCATGTACCATTGACTAGAATTTCATTATTTGGCCATTTCTAACTTCAAGGGAAACTGGGAAACATAGGTTTTACTGTGTGCCCAGGAAGAAAAGTAAAGGACTTTGGTGCCCCACTAGCCATCTCATACCTCTCTTGAAGCAAATGATATTTGTCATAGGAAGTCTTGCCCGTACTATGTGTTTCAAAATATCAACATAATGCGGTTAATCTCCAGGCCCTCCAAAAACATATGGGCATATTGCAATTTGGAATTTGAGCTAAGAGGTATGGGGAAACAGCAGTATCCACTAGAAGATCTACACTCCAAATCTCTAGGTATTTAGTTTTGTTTGTTTATTTGTTTGAGAATATTAGAGAGTTGTTTTTTTTTTAAACATTAAGAACATTTGTTTTCCCTATGCCCCAAATTAACTAAGGGGTTAGTTCCTATCTCCTTTTTAGGTGGCAGAGATCGCAGAGAAAAATTTCACACATTAGACTTGAAACTGAGGGTGCTCTCTGGGGAAATTTTTATGTTTTTTGTTTTGTTTTGTCTTGTTTTTCATGAAGATTTTAGAAGTAAGACAAGGAAAGAACTAAGAGGCCTACTGTGACAACTTGGTTAACCTGAAGATTTATCTATATCGGGCATTCCATCTTTGTTTCCCCTCAGCAGAAACTAAGCTCAAATAGAAAAAAATTTGACTCATCTGTAGCTTCAAGTTTTCACACCACTGTTTGCCTCTGGTAGAAGCAGTGAAGGACATCCCTAAGTCCTAGAGTGTGGTCTCTAAATACCATTTCCTACTGGAGAAATGACCAATTCTAGGTGTGGGGACACAATGTGCAAGGCAAGCCTTGTCATTCCAGAAGGCAAGATATTAAAGACTATTAGGGTTGATAGACATTAAAGACTACTAGTCTCTAATATATTAAATTATTAAAGATATTAAAGACTTCTAAGATATAGATATTAAAGATGACTAGGGTTATCTCAAAATGACTCAGGAGCCAAAAGAACCCAGAAGATTCCCATTAGTCAAAAATGGGACAGTTATAACATTAAATGCATTATAAGTGCAACAGATTTGAACACATTGCCCATGTTTAAATCCTCAAGTTCATATTGTTACAAAAACAACAACCAACAAACATATAAACAGCAACAACAAAGGCTTCAGGGTTCATCTTTGGACATTGATAGGAAAAACATGGTATTTTGGAAAGTATTAAATAAAAGGAAAGACTTAAACATTTGTCCTGCATTCTATTTATTAAGGTAACCAAGTAGCTAATAATTAATAGTAAAGGAAAATTTTTCTTTATGGAAAGATTTCGGTTTCTGGAGCAAATGAAGAAGGAATGATAGAATTAGAACATCACTATTATGTGGCCCCTAATGGGATAATGGATTGAGGTGGTAATTATCACTGGCTGCTAAGATCACAAAAAGAAAGACACCAGAGTTGAGGTGTCTCCTATTGGAAGAATACAGCATTTCCTAAGAAGTAATCTTGACAATTTTTCTTTAAGTGGCATCTTCATAGATGCTGGGAAAAAAAAAAAAAAAAAAAAGGAGTTCCCGCATTTTTTGTAAAAGGCTATTAAAGGTACAACTCATCTCTTTCTCAGTATGCCTTTAAATTTTTGCATTGCAAATTACCATTGAGCTATGGGAAAAACCTTATTTCCTAGTGATCTTCTATGTTCCTTGTTATTGTGGAATAAGCACTAAGTAACTTTTTTGATTTCTTTGCTTTGGCAACCAGGAAGCTCAAAGTTAATTTTTATGCCTAATTTTGGTTTTATTATGTGTAAATGCATACTGAAAAAATTAAATATAATCAAGCCTCCAGAAACAACTCCCAGCTTACTAGAAATGCAGGGAGCAGAGACACATGTGGAAAGATATCATGGGGACATAAACAGCAAAATCCAATTGTGGGAAACATCATAGAACAAATAATGTGGTTTCTTCTACAAATAAATCATAAAAGACGGGAATTTAGAAGAGACATAAAGAGCAATCAAATACAATGCATAAATATTGCATGGATCCTAATTTGAGCAAACATTTATTATTTTGTACTGCATTTATGAGATAATTGAAGAAATGTGACCACTGATTGGGTATTGAATGTGATTAAAAATTATTGTTAATTTTAAATGCAATGATGGTATTGTGTATGTGTGTTTTACTAGTCCTTATATTTTAGAGATGCTACTGAAATATTTATGGATGAAATTATATACACCTGGGATTTGTTTCAAAATAATTGGGGAGTGGGAAAAAGTGGGAGTTTATTTTCATTTTTTTTAAAGTGGGAGTTTAGATAAAAATAAGATTGGTTAATGATTGCTAAAGTTGAATGATAGGTATGGGAATTCACTATTTTATACATGTTTGAAATTTTAGAAGTTTAGAAGGAAAAGAAAGGAAAATAAAAGAAAGGAAAAGAAGTAGAGTGGTTAAGAGGGAAGACTCAGAACCAAACTGCCTGGGGTCAGATCTTGCTTTTGTCATTACTAGCTATGGGATCCCAGGCAAGAGAGTCCAGACAATAGCCTTTCATAAGTGTTTTCTATTATTATAATTATTATTAGATGGGCTTTCTCATTCTCCTGGAGTTGGTTGTGCCATGAAGAGCAGGTATTAATGCAGGCTTCCAGGACCTGAACCAGAATGAAGACCCCAGTGGGCCTCCTATGTGTTGAAACCTCTTTCTCTAGCCCAAGATGGCACACACAGGTTGGGTCATATTTTAAAGACTCTCTGCCCTCTGACTTCATGGTGCTCTGGTTCCCCAATTCCATCTTCCGGTAACACATGAGTCCCCTACCCATTTCTGCCTTTGTGCCTTTGCTTTGGTTGGCATCTTTGGCCTAGAATGCCCTTTCTTCCTTCTCTCCGAACCTTGGCCATCCTAGATGCCTAGCTCCCATCTGTGATGCCCAAGGAACCCTTTCCTGAATGAGAGGATACTCTGCCCTTCTCTGAACTGCAAGACATTTACTGCACATACCACCCAACCTAACTTTTCATTCTAACAGCCATGTGCTAGCCACATCACATTGGTTAGAAAGAGAGCCTCTTGGGCAATCTCTTCCCAACATTTCATTCAGTGATGGTCACTTCCATAGCTTGAAATTGGCCATGCCTATATTGGGAGTATTTACACCACAACAAGTACTACAAGCCAGGGATCTTTTCCCTTCCCTGTTATCAGGTTATTCAACATTTACCAGCACAACACTAATTATCTCTACCCACAGCTATCTTCAATGGACTGAATGTTTGTGTCCTCCCCAAAGTCATACGTTGAAATTCTCGCATCTAATGTGACTGTATTAGGAAGTGGGCCTTCGGAAGGTGATTAGATCGTAGAGTAGAACCCTCATGAATGGCATTAGGGCCCTTATAAGAGAGATCCCAGAGAGCTCTCCCATCCCTCTTCTTCCATGTGAGGACACAGTGAGCAGTCAGCAATTTAAAGCCCAGAAGATGGTCCTCACCAGACCCCGGCCATGCTAGCTTCCTTACCTTGACTTCCAGCTTGAGAACCGTGAGAAACTTATGGGCCACCCAGCCTCTGGTAATTTGTTACAGCAGCCTGAACTGAGACACCACTCCTTCATCCATCTGCATGTCTATCCTATGCCTGGAATTGCATGTGGTGCACAGTAGGCCTTCAGTAACTAAATGAACGGGTGCTGAATGTTCTCGTGTACTCTGTACCTTATTTCCCAACTTGGAAACACCTTAAAAGCACGACTCGTGTCTTATGTTCTCCAAAGTGGCGAATAGCACTGGGCACATAGTAGGTGGTCAATGAGGACTCCTTATTGAGTGGTTACAGAAAGGAGTTTAAATAACGTCCTCCAGTTTTAAGCAGAAAATCCACTTTTCTTTTTTTTTTCCTTTATGCTCAACAATACCCAGATACTCAAACCTCTGATGGGAGAGACAGTTTTATAGTTCTTTAAAGTAAACCCAAATCCTCTTTAAGCAACATCTTGAAAATCTTTGAACATCCCAACAAGGCTTCCTCTATGCCAAGCTATGATCACCTTGGGGGATTTATGGGGAGGTCCCCTTCTCATAATTGCAGGACTGGGCTTGATGCAAAGTTCCCGTGCAAAGCCCTGCCTGCTTTATTAATCTTGGCAACTGGGAATAAGGCCAGAAGCCAGGGCTGCAGCTGAGGGCCAGGGGTTCCCTCCCTGTCCCTTCAGACTCAGGCACAGGCTGGGCCAGCTTCAGAGAGGTAGGGGGGTAGGCAGCTGTCCCACATAAGCTCTGTGTCCAGTCCAGACCCCACACCTGGCCACACCGGGAAGCAGTGGGTGGCTATCCCTTGAAAAGGCCATTTGCCTTTAATATTTTACATGAGGACTCTTTCTTTAATGTTTTCCCATGATGTATTGAATGTGCAGAGTTTATGAAAGAAGCAATTAAGTGGGCGGAACCTGTAAATCAGGCTGATATTTAAAAGTATGCTCATTTACTGCTGTGCCATTATAATTATTCCACTCACCCTCTCCGCATCCCACCCCTCCCAATCCCACTGGTTCCTCAGGGGCACGGGGCTTTTGGTTCGAGTGCTCCCTCCCCTCCCCCTCTACGTACATGAGCTTTGGAGAGAGCCTGCACCCAGGCTGCTTCTCCAGCGGGCAAAGGTGGCCTGCCTGGGCTTCTCGCCATCACCGCCATAATCAGCTTCTGCACGACTCCTTCTTGAGTGATTATGAATCTTCTGGCCTCCAGGAGCTCATCAAGCCTTCAAAATTTCCTCAAATTCTGGTACTATAGACAGGTCTTTATCAAAAGCTGCTGGGTGCTGTAGAAAGATGCAAGGCTTGGTGGTGGAGGAGGCTTCCAAACCCCATCATCTTCTCGAGGGAATTTATCTCACCTCCTTGAGCCACAGTTTTGTCATCAGTACAATAGCAAAATAAGGGGAACCATATCTTCCTGAGAGAGCCGTTAAGGCATTTAAATGAAATCATGTGTTTGCATTTTTTTGGTTGGGATAGGTCACAGTAACTGCCGTACCAACTCCAAAATCTCCTTGGCTTAACCAAAAGGAAGCTGATTTCTCATTCACATAAATTCTCGTTGAGAGTGTGGCGGACTTCCATGTGGGGACTCAGGCATCTAGGCTGTCCATCTAGTGATTGTCCCATCTCCAAGGGCCTTCAAGTCCTCAGTGGACCCTCTGCAGACGAGGGGACAGAGGAGATGAAAGAACATGGTGGATGCACATATGGCTTCCATCTACATTCCCTTGGCCAAATCAGCCACCTGGCCCCACCTCACTGTAGGGGAGGCTAGGAAATGCTGTTTTGCTGTGTATCCAGGAAGAGAAGAAAAGGGGATTAAGTGAATATGTAGTGTTGCCTCTGGTGGAGTGTCCAAAAAATGTTAGATCCTCCTCTTCCCATCTGCAAATGGCTAAGCAATAGCTTGAGGGGCCAGCCCAATAATCCAAGGTGACAGAGCCAGAAAGTGGAAAAGCGAGGATTCAAATCCAAGTCATCTGACCCCTGGAGATTTCTCTCTGGGTACCCGATGCCCTATCACAGGGAGGGGAAATGCGATGCATTCCATATACAAACTGGTATCTGGTGTTAGTGGGTGAAGGAGTGCTGGGTTGAAAGGATTCTAAGGCAACGGTATTATTTTTTTAAGATTTTATTTATTTATTTGAGAGAGAGAGTGAGCATGAGTGGAGGGAGGGGCAGAGGGAGAGGGAGAGAGAGAATCCTAAGCAGACTCCCAGCTGAGTGCAGAGCCCAACATGGGGCTTGATCTCATGACCCTGAGATCATGCCCTGAGCTGAAACCAAGAGCAGATGCTCAACCAACTGAGCCACCCAGGCAGCCAGGCATCTAAAGCAATGCTATTATTGATTAATGTCTGCTATGGGTTTAGAAGGAAGGAGTAGCATGATTTGGGCCATGTGCAGGTCAATCCTGCTCTGTTCTCTCCCATTCACGCTACAAGGGCATTTTCTCAGTGTCCCATTTCCTTCAAGCTCCCTTCCTAAGTGGTCAAAGGTTCATAGGCCTGAATATGTCACAGGCTTGGCACAATACCAGCACCCCAAATGAACCCCACCCTTCTCAACCCAAAAGAGAAAGCCAGGCCATCTCACAGACTGAGGCAGGCCAATGAAAGAAGTGTATCCCATGACCAGCCTTCACTTTGTCACGTCCGTACCTTTGCCCGTGCGGCTCTTTGTGGCCAGGGTGCTCTTCTTTCTAGTCTATGCTTTTCCACCCTACCCAAATCTGAACTGGGCTCCAAGGTCCAATTCCAATGCCAGCTCCTCTTTCAGAAATTCCCCTTCTAGCCTTGACAGAGTTGATTCAAATTCCCTTCCCCTGGGAAGAGCCTGTTTAGCCTTTATCGTACTCTGTGCAGTATTATCACAATTATGTTTATCTCTTTCTCCCACAGACTGCAGAGTCCTTGGGCGTAGGAACCATCTTGTGTCTCTAGTGCCTTTCTTGATGCCGTGCCCTAATCTACAGCCCATTCTCCACGCATGCATGCACGCACGCACGCACTACCAATCACTTAGGAACTGTCAGCACGTTTATGTAATGAAGAGATAGCCAGGTGGATGGTGGTTGGGGGTGTTGCTCCCCAGTGCCCTGT
The DNA here is from genome assembly GCF_054177405.1 of Leptonychotes weddellii. Classification (NCBI taxonomy): domain Eukaryota; kingdom Metazoa; phylum Chordata; class Mammalia; order Carnivora; family Phocidae; genus Leptonychotes; species Leptonychotes weddellii. Next base: position 29,053,956 of record NC_138384.1, read on the forward strand.
CAATTATATTCAGTCAGGACAAAGAGTCTGAGAGAGGCCGCCCCCTGAAAAGAAAATCTTCCAAGAGCAATGTGCTGTTGTACGTTTTCCTGGCCTGTGTTTAATGGAGGCTTGGTGGAGGTCTATTGAAAAACCAAGGACAGTGTTAGCCCCTTTAACCAGATGGTCTCATGCAATGGAGAGAAAACAAGCCAAGAATCAGGTGGACCTGGGCTGGAAGAGCAGCTCTGCCACTGACCAACTCCCTCACCTCTAATTATTCAGCCCTCAGAAGCCCGGCTCCCTTACCTGTAAAATGGAGATAAGGTATGTGGTTGGCGTGACGTTTAAATGAGACAAAGTATGTCTTATTTTATAGCACGGCACTTTGTACTCAGTCAAGAATAGTTGTTATTATTATTATTATTATTATTATCATCATCATCCTGTAGATGTGAACAATGGGACAAATCAGCAGGTGTCTGCTCAAAGTGACCATTGGGGGACAGGGACATGCGACAGTCTGCTGGGTACCTCTTCACCCTTGTGCTTTCCCGTGCAGTGTCAAGATTCTCTAGCCTGCTGGGTGATAATCAGGGGTCGTTTGAGAGTGTGCCCGGTGTTTATTCAACCAATATTTATTAAGAACCTGTTGTATATCAAGCACTGTGCTAGATGCTGGGGACAGTAGCAATGGAAGGAAACAGATGCTCCACCAGCGCTTATGGAGTGGAGAGGAACACTGGATGATGATCATATAGACATGACTTGGGTAGTGTGTTGTTCTGATCTGATCAGTTGGCTTTCCTTGGCTGTGCAGACAGACCCTCTACCTTGTCATCCCATTCCTTTCCATAAAGGTCATTTGGGAGCTGAAGGTGGTGTGTGTGTGTGTGTGTGTGTGTGTGTTTATGAGGTGGGATTTGCTTTTATAAAGTGACTTAGCTGAGAATTTCATCTGTGGAGCTTCCATTGGGGATGGCGCACACTCAAGGAAGACCGGAATGCCGGGGACTGTGGACATGGTCTGCAGTTAATGACAATAATACCAGTAGCAACAACAATAACTCTACAGACAGCTGTTAAATCCTCACCCCCCCTCAGACCCAAAAGTTCAGGTCCCTGTCTTCTTTACTGTCACAACTCAGCGAGCTAAACTAACACTGTTGTTCCCTTAGGTGCATTATCTCTCCGAGTCTCCAGGACACTACATAAGATGATAATAGTGGTTATCTGTTTACAGAGTACTTGGTCTGGACTCAGGACTGTTCTCAACACTTTGTCTGAACTCTGTAATATTCTCTAACATCCCAGTTTTGCAGAGGAGGAATCTAGGACACAAAAGAGATGGAATTTGCTAGACTGCCAACCAGCCAGTAGACTTCCTGGAGAAGTCTGACTCAGCGCCACACCCGTCAGCTCCACCCGGCCTGTCACTCCACATACATACATCGGCCTGGGCTGTTTGCTTTCTGGAAGGTGGGGAGGCTCTCCTGGGTCTCCTTTTGGAGCAACGCTGTTATCCATGCAGTAGGAACATCTCTGTCTTTTTATCTAACATCTGTCAGACACATCTACCTTTTGAAGGCACTTTCTGATCAATGCATCTCATTTTCCTTCCTCAACATTCCCTTTGCAGAGCTGGGCAGCCTGGGGCAAGTGTCTCCATTTCACAGATTCTGAAAGTAATGTCAGCGTGGGTTCACCCCCGGATCTTGTCCAAACGCAGATTCTGCTTCAGCAGTTCTGAGGAGAGGCCCGAATGCTTCCAAGCCATTCCCAGGTGATGTTGAAGCAGCTGTTTGGGGAGCCACACACTAGGTAGTGAGGGTTTGGACTCATACCCCTTTACCCCACCTCACAGTGCAGCCTTCTCTGTGCTGCCAAGCTCCAGGGCTCCGAGGGCTGCCTGACCTTTTCCTTAAGTCCAGCTTCTGACTGTGGCCAAGCAGTTCTGCCAGTGGCGTTGGGGATTGCTGGCCTCATCACCCAGTGAATCAGAAAAGCCAGCATGCTTTTCCTGGGAAGGTGAGGGCAGCAAGAGTTAGAATACCCCTTAATGCCTCTGCCCCCCGGTCTCATCACACCTCCAGCCCTCGTCAAGCCCTTTCCACTTTGGATTTTCACTTTAATGCACAGTGGTCACCTCCAGGTCAGTTTCTAATCCCTCCCAAGGTAATTGGCTTCAATGAGGTGAGGGCTGGACAATTATACAGCCTCGGGGGCTGGCCCTCCCCTTGCCTCATGCCTCAGACAGAGCTCATTTTATTTCTGGTTTTACGGGGTGCATTTATTGTTGGCCTTTGGGTTGCTGGTGTCTCCCGTGCCTAGTGTGGGGGTTTTTATGTGGATCCTAGGTCCGGTTGCCCTTTAGAAAGATTCTGCTTTTAATTAACCATTTTTTCCTCCAGTTAAGCATGGAGCTTTTGCATTTTAATGTTTTAAAAATAAACATTTATGATCAGTTTTTAAATGATCCTTATTCTTATATATCCATAATCGGCTCCATGGCTAAAGCTGGCTGTCCACCCCAGAGCTCTGCTCTCTCATCATAGAAGAAGTCTTTGTATTTCCCCACAGAAGTCAGGGACTCACCCTCCTTCAGGTGGCAGGGACAAAGATACAGACCACCTAGCACGTGGAGAGGCCTGGTGCCCTAGTCACACGGTCTCTCCCCTACAGGAGTCCTGCCTCTTCCTCCTCCTCCAGGCCAGCTCCAAACTGACAGACATGCTCTTCACAAGGCTTCACCGATTTCGCCTCACTTACTGCATTCCCACATCTCCATCCGCCTGACCACTCAACAATTTTGCAATATCTTCCATATCAATTGCTATGGTGCATTTTACTTGTTTTATGAATTTCTCCACTCTCCCTAAGAAGATTCGTGCAACACGCATTCATGCCTTTATTCAACAAATTCTTGAGTACTTACCATGTGTTAGATTCCATTCAAGATGCAAAGGATATACGGGATTCCACAGCAAACACATTCTACCCTCATGGAGCTTATAATCTCACCCAATTAATTACTCAACCACAATCATGGCAACTGTTACAACAGGAAAGCGAATCATGGCCACCTGACCCATCTGCAATTGTACATTTCTCAAAGCCAGACACCAAGTTGTATCTCTTTGAGCCAAGGGATGATTCAGGCCTTCCTATAGAACAGGAAGCTGTGATATAATTGACAGACTATTGGGACAGCCTGCTGGTATACCCTTCTCCTGCACAATCAGAAGCTATGGGTTTCACCCTGACCGTTCCCCCTCTTACTCTCTGTGCCAACCAAATATGTGTTGCAGGCTTTCAGCCTGCACTCCTTCTCTTTTCTCTGGCCCTTTGGGGGCAGAAAGCCTGCAAACTCTGTGGTCCAGACTCCTTTGCCAACTGGGTTCCAGATAGGTTTTGCCAGGAGGTTATATTCTTGACAAGTTAGAAGGCAGAGAGTAGCTAGAAGCTTGTCTACTTCTGATGACACCACTGCAAATGGTAGTAGAGGTGACACTTGTACTCCATCATCATCTGCATTTCCAGCAGCATCTTGGCTCCACTAGTGTTGATGTCAACTGCATAGGTCACTGGTTAGCACCATGAGCTTACGCTTCCAGTAACAAGAGCAATACATTTTGGATCATGGGCTCCATCTGAGAATTGGTACCAGGTTATGGGTCTCTGTGTAACAGCCATTTCCCATTTTGTTATTGTAGCTCTGCCAAAAAATGTTGTCACCAATACCTTGAATTAAATCCCTTGCAGCTTAAAAATCTAGAGTGATTCTGTTTTTTTGTTTTTGTTTTTGTTTTTTTGATGGGACACAGAATGATCAACCCAACATCACCACAACCATTTGGCCACCAACTCACCAGTTCCTATGACTTACGCTTTCCCCCATCCCCACTGTCATCCTCACGCACTTGCTCTGAAATGTGTTTTCTGCACTATTGCTAGTGCAACTCAAATGTCATTTTCTAAGTGCTCGTTTCCCCATCCCCACCTTTCTCTCTCTACCCACCTATCATCATAATTTTTCTGCATACCTGAAGCCATTCTAGAATATAAGGTTTAACTTAAAAAGTGAAATAAAAAATTTTTTTGGACATATACAAGTCAAGAAGAGATTCACACTATAAGAAGTGGTAAAGAAGGTCCTTCAGGTAGAAAGATGATGCCAAGTGGAAATACGGATCTACACAAAAGAATGAAGAGTTCCAAATGGCAACTATATGTAGAGATAAGTAAAATTTTATTTTACTTATTTTATAAATTTTATATATATTCTCTACATATAAACTATATGTAGAGATAAGTAAAATTTTATTTTACTTATTTTATAAATTTTATTTATATATCGTTAAAATATAACTAAATCTCTAAGTGAAAACTAATAACAATGTGGTGTAAGATTTATAGCATATAAAATGTATGGCAGCAACAGAACAATAACTGAGAAAGGAGAATTTAAAATGTATCATTCAAAGTTTCCTTTATGCTATATGAGTTGGTATAATATTATTTGAGAGATATAATGATATGTTAAAAATGTGTATCATGAATTCTAAAGCAACCGCTGAAATAGTTATAACTACAAACAGTTGTAGCTAATAAAACAACAAAGGAGGTAAAAAAAAAAAGGGGGGGACAAAAAGTACTCAATCCAGAAGTACTCAAAAAAGAAGAAAAGAGGAACAATGAATAAATGGACCAAATAGGAAGCAAATGGCAAGATTGTATAATTATATCTAACCATGTCAATAATCATATTAAATATAAGTCATCTAAATATCTCAATTGAAAGGCAGAGAATGTCAGGTTGGATAAATAAGCAAGAACCCAACTGTATGCTGTCTACAATAAATGCACCTTAAATATAAAGGTATAAATAGATTAAAAGCAAAAGGATGGAAAAAATATGTCATGCTAACACTGATCAGAAGAAAATTAGAGTGGTTATATTAATACGAGACAAAGTATATTTCAGAGCAAAGAATATTACCAAACACAAAGAAAATAATTTTGTAACAATAAAGGAGTAATTTCATCAAAAGGATTGAACAACCCAAAGATTTTATACACTTAGTAGTAGAGCTTCAAAATAAATGAAACAAAAACTGACAAAACTGCATTAAAAAATAGAGAAATCCACAATAACATTTGGAGATTTATAATAATAAGCCTTCTTAATAATGGGTATAACAGAAAATCAGTAAGGATATAAAAGACTTTATCAGTACTATCAACCAGCTTGATCTAATTGACATTTATAGAAAATTCTACCCAATAAAAGCAGAATTCACATTGTTTTCTAATGCATATGGAACATTTGCCAAGATAAACCATGTTCTCCCCAAAGTGACTTCTCACAGATTGGCACACAGACTCTGAATGTTTGTGCCTTTATGTCTTCCCACATGATGTTCCCTTGGCATGAAATGCCCTTCCCTGTGTACCCATCCTCACTTACCTGGCTAACTTCTGTTCATCTTTCAAAACTGCTCAACCATTACCTCCTTTATGAGGCCTTCCTCACCTACCCCAAGGAAGTTCCTTTCTTCTCTGCATGACTGTAACACTTTGTTTATCCATTCATCCTTGCTTGTATCACAGTATGTTAAATTATATGTATAGTTTTTCTGCTTCTCCTACTCGATTATGAGATTTAAGAAAAAATTAAATTATGATTAATAACATATGCTACAATGTGTTTATTAGCAATAAATACAGCTGTTGTTTATTGAATACCTATTATGTATGTATTAACATTATATTACATACTATATTATAGTATGTATTAACATACATTGTGTTTTTAAATGTAGAGACATAGAAAATGCCCCCCAAAATATATTTGGAAGGGCAGGTTGATCGGACCCTGCTAAATGACCTTTATAGGGCAGAGTTAAAAACCACTATAATTTTCCAAATCAAACCAGGCAGCATGAAGATGGCATTTGTCCTTACACAATAAGGAAATCATCCACGTAGTAGGACACAGATAGCTACTTACGGTCTTTCTTCAGGTTTTACTTTCTTCAGGTTTTACTTTCAGTGGCACTACAGGGAAGTAATGTTGACCATCTCTGTGTAGACGCTCTCTCCAGTGGCCCCAGTCAGAACTGTCTCCCAGGGAGAGAGCTAATGAAACAAGAACCATCCTCTGACCTCTTGTGCTATCAATGAGAATAAATTACCCTATTCAATGGGGAAGAATATTTTTCATTCATTGATTCTTGCAGCCATCCAATAATCTGGATTGCCTCTTGCACTTAATCTTTCACTTCAGAAGGAGAAACTGTCCTCACAAAGGGACACCCACTGTGCATCTCACCAACTTTGCATTTGATTTATCTGTGGCAAGCCAAGGAGAAAAACTAGATTTTTCATCAAGTGTTGTCTTCAATCGTCTGAATCCTTGTCAACAACATCATTCTCAGCAAGGAAAAAGCAGTGATTTGATATAGGACACAGGCCTGGCTGCTTAGTAATGTCATCCTAATATCCTGTTGGGCTTGACCAGGTGGAACAAAAAGTTTGATTCACTTTTCTTGCCACAGAAGTCCTAGATTATTGGACTAGAAATGAAAACCATTTTTCTTCCTGAGTCAGGGAAAAAGAAGAACATTTGCCGCATCATTATATATAACAGATTGTTGCAGGACGTACTTAAGAAGATGCCCAAGGCGGGCAGTCACCACACTACACCAAGAAGGCAAAACTTAATTAACATGGCAAAGGAGATTTGCCCCATCTTCCCTGATGACAGCACCATGAGGATTTGCCTCTTAGCCAGCAAATGACATGTAAATTGGCATCATGGAAGTCCAGGGAACATTAATGCCTGCTGCTTAGAGCTGAGTTCCTACTTCAGTTAGGTTTTTGGTGTAGCAAGGTCTTCTGAAAAATCCCCTCCTTTGTAAATCCATGGCCCATGAGGCAACTAGATCTGATGGTTCCAGGAACAAATTTAGGCCACATGGAATTCTGGATTTCCAACCCCAAAGACCCTGGAGGGAGGAGCACAGTGAAAACAAGCCTGGATTCTGCACATCAAGGTCATGGGTGACAAAGGTCAAGCTAGTAGTTTCCTCCTTGGTTTTCTCTCCATGGACAGACCACTGGGACAGATCTTTTCTGCCTATCCAATTGTGTTTATTCGATGATAATTAAATTGTTTTCCCATGTATTATTCTAGCTAGAACTCCAGCTTGATGTTATAGTTAACCAGGGTCACCTAATCATGGGTAAATGTGTCCTTCTTCCCTCTCTCCCTTCTTCCATCCTTCCTTCCCTCCCTTCCCAAGACCTTTGTGGCTTGCAGGTCACCAGCCCATGTTCTTCATGGAGCAAAACGAAGGTGTAGAAGCCCCAGCTTCTGATGCTCACCACGCAAGTGACTTCACTTCCACATATGTTTATTTCAAATAAGGCTAAGAATTTTGCATGAGACTCTGAGGTGGCAGAGGGTGAGCACACCAGTGTTTTTGCTTGCTGGCACTTAACACAACACCTGGCACACAGTAGATGCTTAATAAATATTTCTTAAATAATTCTGTGTTTATCTCATTTCACGATGTTTCAGGAGAGCTAAAGTATATGAAATCACTTGGAAAATTTAAGAACACTGGAAACAATACAGTCATTTGCAGTTTCTGCAGGTAAGATTTGAGTCTTCACAGCAAAGGAGGGACGATCTAAAGGCCTTGTAGATCAGAAAATGTTATAATAGAAGAATCTATTTTTTTTTTAAAGATTTTTATTTATTTGTCAGAGAGAGAGAGAGAGCACAAGCAGGGGGAGCAGCAGAGGGAGAAGGAGAAGCAGGCTCCTCACTGAGCAAGGAGCCTGATGTGGGACTCGATCCCAGGACCCTGGGATCATGACCTGAGCCGAAGGCAGACGCTTAACGACTGAGCCACCCAGGCGTCCCTAGAAGAATCTATTTTAAAAAAGAAAGAAATTCACTTATTTTCCAGCTCCTGATTGTCCGGATAGATAAGGAAACCAAGGCTTGAGGAAATTTATTGTCATTGTTACTAGGAATATCTAATATTTATTGAGCACCTTCTATATCCTAGTGCTATGCTAAGTATTTTCCGTGTGTCATTTCATTTATACCTCACAGCCACCCCAGAAGGTAAACACTTATTGTCATCCTCTCTGACAGAGAAAGGCAAGAAAGGGTAAGAAATTTCACCAAGCTTACCTGGATAGTAAAAGGTTCAGCCACAATTCATGTTTAATCCGAAAGAAATGGAAGCATGCCTCAAGTGAAAGTCATGTTTACATACGTTTCTGTCAAATCTAATTATCTGTTGGAGCTAGATTTTCTAGACCAACATAATTAGGGTCTACCAGTAATGCTGGAGTTCTTCAGCTCCTTTATGTTAGAATTTGAGACCCATGAGCAAGACCCCATCCATGTCAATCATTAGAATCAATTCCACGGTTTTCCTGAGAAAGAGATTATTTCCACAAAACCCACTTTCACAACCCAGTTCTGGACTTTGAAAGTCAGCTGTGAGGTGGTTCTTGATGCTGTTGAAGGAGAAGTCTGTCTTCTTCCCGGCTTTATAGTTGGATCTGAATGGAAATTCCTGGGCAATTAATTAAACCACTTAAAGCTGTTTCCTTATTTGGACGATGGGAATAAACACACAAAGCCCACCATGTTGCTGTGCAGATTCAGGGAGCTCATGTGGAAGCCTGTAAGTGATATTTATGATAAGGAACCCAAAGGATGTCCCCGAATCCCACTTAACAGAGCATTTTGAGTTACTGGGACACGAGTTAGGCCTAGCGAGCGAACCCTTTTTCCACACAGATAAAAAAAATTAAGCAGTTGAAGGGAATACTGTTTCAACCACTTCAAAAACTTGAAGTATTATAAAATTATAGTTATTGCATATTTTTACCTTTTTATAACAGTGTTCAACAGCAATTACCTGAATATTCTCCATTTGTGTGGTTTTCAGCATACCTTATGACTGTATTCCAAAGGCATTTATTTTCAACCATACTAAAACGCAGGGTTTCACTCATTGAGGTTGTACTCCCCCACAATCCATTCAGATTACTGAGGTTTAAAACAATCAAATAATCCTTGGGAGTACATCACCAACCACCTAGTGTGCACAGAGCAGTGCCATATTGTTAACACAAGCCTGGTGATGTGCTCACCCAGACCCAGCCATCAAAATGTGCCATCTTGGCTTATAAGGCCAACATGGTGACATCTCATGGCAGGAAGTCTAAGAACAAATCAGAACTTACACACGGGGAGAATGTGTGGGAGACATCTCTGATTGTCATTTCTCAAGTAACTGTTTTCCTGAACTGAAACATGATACGAAGATTTTCAAAGTGCAAGTAGAACACAGATAAGCAGAGTAAAGGAGGG
>NC_138384.1:29063834-29136201 GCF_054177405.1 Leptonychotes weddellii
GAGGAGGGCACGTTCTGCATGGAGCACTGGGTGTTATGCACAAACAATGAATCATGGAACACTTCATCTAGAACTAATGATGTAATGTATGGGGATTAACATAAGAATAAAAAATAAATAAATAAATAAATAAATAAAAAGAAAATCCATTTTTGCGTGTGAAGAAGACAACAGTGTTTTCATTTCATTTCATTGTTTTCATATGTCTGTTTTTGTGCCTTTATATAAAGTAGATAATACAGTCATCCATGCACGTAATTTGTAAATAAATAAATAGGTATCGATGGATGGGCATGTTCACATATTTTCTTCACAAGGGGTGGGTGACAAAAAGTTTGATGATTAATCTCTGGAGGTAGGCTTGGGTTAACCCAGAGCCACCCCACGTACTGCCTGTGGGATTTGAGGATGTTGTGGAACTTCTCCGATCCTCCACATATCCATCTGTGAAATGGATTCACAAAGCTGGGTGAGGGTGAAAGTTGATACTGCCCGTGAGAGCTGAGCCTAGGGAGAGGTAAGGACGGGACTCCCTCGCAGGGTTGTGTAAGGCTGACACTCCACACCAGAGGACCTGTCTTGCCTCATCGGGTGGCATGCGGAGAGCTTGGCATGTAGCTGGTGCACAGAGATAGCCTGGTCACTGGTGGCTGCCAGCGTTGACATCCACTCTGTCAGCCCAGCCCCAGACTCTGAATCCCCGACTGTGACCCCTTCCCAGCGAGCCACAGATAGCGAGTTTCCCACACCCCCGATCCCTGAGGTTCAGAGAGGAGCTTGGTTGGCCTTTCTGGAGTAAAGGCTCAGCTCCCACCAAGCCTCACACTGGAGGCCAGCTCTCCCCACATCAGGCACACTCTTAAACATCTGTCTGTGGTGTGATTTATTCTATTTTAAAATGAGGTTTTCAAACAACTCACTATCTTAATTTTAGCAGTTCAGCTCCTTTGTATGCTAACAATACCAAACATGCAAATGAGCTACCACTTTGCTTTCTAGCAAAAATGTTTCTGTGCAAACACTTGATTTTATAACGCACTTTGCAGCTTTCTCCTATAATTAGTTGTTAAATCTATATTTGACTTTGTCTAAATGGTTGCATTGCAAGGCTGTTTTTCCTGCCTCTCCCTTTGGCTAGTTCATCTTACCCCTGCCCACGTCTCTGCCCAACAAGGGTATGGTTTGCTGGCTAGCTTTTAGACTGAAGACAAAAACCAGGAAACGTTCTGGGAGTCAGGGTCCAGCTCACCCGGACGCACAAATGGCTGCAAAATTGGGTCAGGTTCACACCACGTGTATCTCATCCTCTTTGGAGCAGCAGATTAACCAAGGTGTATGCTTCTCATGGTGATAGCAGAAGTACAAGAGGGCAAGGTTAACCATGCAGGTCATGTCTAGCCTCTGCCTGCATCATGTTTTCTAGCATCCAAAGCCAAGAGATGCCAAGTGTATTCCTCTTACTGTGTGAGCTCCAAGTAAGTCACACGCCAAGTTCAGTAGCAGTCGATAGGGAAGTATATTCCTCCTATGGCAATGTGGGTGGGGAAGAGAGTGAACACTTTTGAACAGTAATCTGACCTTCCATAGATACCAAAAGAACCCTACAGGAGAATCTTAGAGCTAGAAGTGTTGTTCACTCATGCAGTAAAGTTTCACTGAGGGCCTCCTTTACGCTGGTCACCGCAGGCGTGCTGATGTTATATGAGTTTAAACAAGAGACAGCATGAACCCACCTTACAGTCTAGACTAAAGAGGTCATTGAGGCCAACCCCAAACCCTCCAATCTCCTCAAAGTGTATATTCAATTTTGGAGTCCTCATCAAGGGAAAGAGTGTGCAAAGGCATGGACACAACTCAGGCATGAAAGCAATGCTTATTTAGAATAAGAAATTGTGACCAAAATACAAATTTTTAAAAAGCTGACAAATTCTGGGCACCTGGGTGGCTCAGTTGGTTGAGCGACTGCCTTCAGCTCAGGTCATGATCCTGGAGTCCCTGGATCGAGTCCCGCATCGGGCTCCCTGCTCGGCGAGGAGCCTGCTTCTCCCTCTAACCCTCCCCCCTCTCATGTACTCTCTCTCTGTCTCATTCTCGCTCTCTCAAATAAATAAATAAATCTTTAAAAAAAAATAAAAATAAAAAGCTGACAAATTCTTTAAAAACCACATCATCCAGAAAAATAATAATATTTTAATTAAGTGACTGCCTGGGGCACCTTTTTGCCTGCAATTTTGACTGTGCACTCTTTGCCTCTTCTTCTGATGATAGCATTGTCATCTTTTCTATAGAAAGAATAGAAAAATAATTCTATAGAATTAGAATAATATAGAATAGAACGATAATTCCTCTACTATGGTTGATCAAAATAATAAAAACATGGGGTGCAGAAAACATGCACCTTCAGGGGATAGCTGTACTTACTGAAGGTTTGTACTCTCCAACTACAGTATTTCTGATAAATTATATTTCATGAGATTCTCATATAAATTATGGTGGGTTTATAATTATATTGTCAATAAAATGCTGCTTTATTTAGTATATTCTGACAGGAAAGAGCTTCTATTTTGACTAGGAATTAATGTGAACAGAAATTTCTGCTTAAAACTGTGCACATCTGATGAATGTAGGATTGTCCCTAGCCTCGCATCTGGCTCCCCACCTTTCGATCCTGTTTCATCTCGCCTCTTCTCTCCTCCCAATTCTGGGGCCAGGTGCCATGGGACACATTCCTATCTCCAGGCAGTGTCTGCCTGCACTTTTATGTCTCAATGCAGTGACTTGACCCAGGGGGCCGAGGCAATATTCCTAAGCCCACACACTGGAGCAGCAAGCAGGAACTTACTATCCGTGGACACTGCGAGCTACCCCAGTATATCTCGCTAAATACAAGCTAAAAGGATCCCCATCTCCGTGTCCTCTTGACCAGCTCCTGAACATGTCCATAGCCACCCCACACATGGATAAGTGTCACTGAAGGGAAGCTAGAGTGGAGAGACAGCACTCTTACCCAACTGAAGTTAAGGTATCGAGTTGCAATTTTTACAGAAGTACATTGTCTTGTCCATTTGGGCTGCTATAACCAAACACCATAAACTGGTGGCTTGTAAAGAGCACACATTTATCTCTCATGGCCCTGGAGGCTAGGAAGTCCAATATCAAGGTGCCAGCAGATTCAGTGTCTGGTGAAGACCCACCTTCCAGAAGCCATCTTCTGGCCTAACTTCATATGGTGGAGGCTTCCTCCAGCCTGTTTTTATAAGGACACTCATCCCATTTATGACCCAATCACCTCCAAAGCCCTCATTGACTAATACCATCACCTTGGGGTTTGGGCTTTACATATAAATTTCGGGGAGACACAAACATTTGATCTCCACCACCTGTGACCATGCAAACCCACTGCTAAGTCTGCTCTCCTGGCCCTGGAAGGGGCCTGGGCTAGTGAGGGGCCCTGATCATCAAACTCCATCCCCTTCATGATAAGTCCAACCCCCCTGAGATGTCCCAACACAGACTGCCATCCTAAAATAGCTTCACTCCCAGGAAGCATGGCTCCTTGAAGGAACTACTCCCATGGGGTATGCTGGGAACCACAAAAAGGGAGCATCTAAAGCCTTCTTTCCCTTTATGGATTATATCGTATTTTAAGTGACATATCCTGGGTCCTCTCCTCTGTCTATCTCTCTCCACTTTTAACCACTGACCCCCTAATTTATTCTCCCTTTGGCTTCCCTGTGCCCTCTAGATTTGACTGCAAACCCATGGGTTCACCGAGGAAAGCCTGCCTAGCTTGGAGCCCAGCACGCTCTCCAAGAGGGCTTTGGGACTTGAGTACACTCTTCCTAGAGGAGATGCTACAGGCTCCTAGCATATGAAAAAATGCTCAAACTCGATGGTAGTCAGGAAAATGCAGTGTGAAAACCACAGTGAGATATCATCTCGGCCTCATAATATTGGCAAAAATTAAGAAGACTGGTAGTTTCCACAGTTGGCCCAGTTGCTGGCAAATGGGGGTCATTACACAATATTATTATATTTCCTCTATTGGACTGTCAAAAGTTGTAATGTGCATACCAACTGATCTATGTATGTTTCCAAGGGTCTATTTTACAGAAATACACTCATTTGCTTAGAAATACAACATGAGGCCTTTGTTTTTTTGAAGAGAGAGAGAGAGAGAGCAGGGCGGGGTGGGGGTGAGGGCAGGCAGAGGGAGAGGGAAAGAGAGAGAATCTTAAGTAGGCTCCATGCTCAGCACAGAGCCGGCCATGGGGCTCGATCTAATGACCCTGAGATCATGACCTGAACCGAAATCAAGAGTCAGATGCTTAACTGACTAAGTCACCCAGGTGCCCCAATATGAGGACTTTTTTTGGAATAAATTTATTTAATCTGTCTGTAAACAAGGTGTTTAATAGTTATGGCATTTTATAAATGCATGTTTATTTTTCTTTCAAGATTTTACTTAAATTCAAGTTAGTTCACATATAGTGTAGTCTTAGTTTCAGGAGTAGAATTTAGTGATTCATCAGTTGCATATAACACCCAGTACTCCTTACAAGAGCCCTCCTTAATGCCCTCACCTAATTACCCCATCCCCAACCCCCCTCCCCTCCAGCAACCCTCAGTTTGTTTCCTAGAGTTGAGTCTCTTATGGTTTGCCTCCCTCGCTGTCTTTATCTTATTTTATTTTTCTTTTCCTTCCCCATGTTCATCTGTTTTGTTTCTTAAATTCCACATATGAGTGAAATCATACGGTATTTGTCTTTCTCTGACTGACTTATTTTGCTTAGCAATACACTCCAGTTCCATCTATGTGTTGCAAATGGCAAGATTTCATTCTTTTTGATGGCTGAGTAGTAGTCCATTGTATATATATACCACATCTTCTTTATCCATTCATCTGTCGATGGACACCTGGGCTCTTTCCATAGTTCGGCTGTTGTGGACATTGCTGCTATAAACATTGGGATGCAGGTGCCCCTTCGAATCACTATGTTTGTATCCTTTGGGTAAATACCTAGTAGTGCAATTGCTGGGTCATGGGGTAGTTCTATTTTTAACTTTTTGAGGAAACTCCATGCTGTTTTCCAGAGTGGCTGCACCAGTTTGCATTCCCACCAACGGTGTAAGAGGGTTCCCTTTTCCCAATATGAGGACTTTTTAAATTGAAACATTAGAATACTGCAAAAGCTGAGGCAGCATAAATATCCTTTGATGGGAAACAAGTTAAACACATTATGGTTTATCCATACTCTAGAATAGTCTGCAACTGTTTTGAAAAAATGACTGTTCTGACGCAAACATCCCCAAGACACATTAATGTGTAAGAAAATCAAGTCAAAGCACCATGCGTGTGATATGGTCCCGTTTGTTTGGATGAAAAACATTGAACAAATCAAATAACCTCTTGGAATCTTGGTTTCCTCATTTGGAGAGAATTCCTCCTACCTTCCAGGTATTATTAAAAAGTGACTTTGGATGTAACAGAACCTTATAAACTGTAAAGTTCTATATAATTCATTATGTAAAATGTATCAAGTAAGAGGGGGAATCACCTGGGGGTCTGAAGCCTTCCCTTCCTATAGGTAATTCCCTAATTCCTGAAGTCTCCTCGTGTCTGTGAAAGATTCTTACGAGGTCTGTGGATCTGCGTTCCTCGGGGGCTGACGGTCACGGGCAGATTAAAGCATACTTAGCAAAGTGCCTGGCACACAGTAGGCGTTCAAAACATAGTTGTGGAATGAATGACTAAAACACTGGCTGGAAGAAGGAATGCCAGGACAGACTGGGTTAACCCCAAAAACAGCCCTGGTCTCGGAGGCCTGGGCCATGCCAGAATCACACTCATGACTCCGGAACGAGAGATGAGGTTCACCTTGATGGAGTCTTGCGCCATTATTTACATGATCATCAGAGTGAAATATTAAGGGAAAAGAACAGAATACCAAAATAGAGTGTGCACGAACATACACTATGATTACAACTATGAGAAAACATTTGTAGGGATGAATCCTGAGAGGCAAACAGAAAATTGAAAACAGTTGGTTTGTATAGTGTAGTGATACTGTGAGTAAAAAAAAAAAATTTTTTTTGTAATTCTAGGACTGATATAATATTTCAGACACATCCTACTTACTTAAAATTCCTTTAAAACTTCACATTTTTGAAGAAACAGACACTCATTATAGAAAATGAGGGATCTCGAGAAAAACTGGAAGGACAAGGGAAATCCACTCCCAGAGCCATCCCCAAACAGCAAGTGTTGTTAAAAGGTTGTGTCTCTCATTGAAGTCTTACTACATGTTTTTAATATTTGGGGGGCAGATATTTTACATATTTGAATGTTATACATACCATTTTCCCCTCATGCAACGCCCAAATATGGAAGAGCTTGTGTTCTGGAGCCATGGGATTCTGGTTCAGTCACTTCCCAGCTCTCCTATCTCCTGGGCAAAGTACTTCCTCTCTGAGTTTCAGGTTTTCCATTTGTAAAATGAGGTTATCCTTAGGACATGCTCTCTAAGTGAATTTTCACGTAAACTGTATAGTTCAATTCCAGACACACAATCAAAACTCTAGAAGGAGAGCTTTTGGAATAAAGAATAAGTGAACCAAGTAGGGGAACTTGACCTGATCCAGGAGATCAGGGAGGGCTTCCCAGACGAAGTGTCATTGGCTCTGGGATCTGAAGGAGGAGCAGAAGTTTAGCAGGCAGAGAAGGGGACAGGGGACTGGGTGAGGGAGGAAGAGAGAAACCAGGGGTCATTCTCGGTAAAGGAAACAGCAGATGTGCAATTCATATTGGGAGTCAGAGACAGAAGGGACCCAGAAGGAGGTCGGTGAGAACTGGGGCCAGGGAGCGAAGGGTCAGGTGTGATGCAGAGAGGCCAGGGAAGTCAACAAAGGCCAGACGGGGCATGATGAGGACCTGGGCTTGGCCCTAGAGAACCCTGGGGGACAATAAGAAGGTTCGAAGAAGGGAAAGACCTGGTCAGCCTTGTGTATTTAGCGCTCCACCTGCAGGACGACCGGGCATGGACTGGGGAGTGTGGGCAGAAGGGAAGTGGGGAGGCCTCATCAGAAGCTATTGTCCTGATCCTGGTAAGAATGGCCCGAGTGTGAGCTAGCGGGTCCTTCAGCCACATGTCTCCCTTGCGTGAGTAAACAGAACACCTGAACTGATTTTACTACCGCTTGCCGCCCGGGCTCCTTGCTTCCGACAACTCTTAGGCTGCGCCTCATTCAGCCTACCTTCGAGTGTGCCAGGGTCCAGGACAAGGATGGAGAGAGTCAGGGGCAAGTTTCTGCCAAGGCTGAGAAAGGTACAGAAGCTCTACCACTGATAACAGAAGGCTGACCAACAGGCCTGCAGCAAGCGCCCTCGGTTTATATTACCAGACCACCAGCCACTATAATTATGCATTCGCGGGCCTCAGAAAGGCAAACCATAGATGCTCGCAGCCAGGGTCCCTGTTATAAAGGCCCTGGTCTTGGTTGTTATTAACTATACTGTACGAAGCCTCATAAACACCTTTTTACACATACAGTGCAACCTTTCAATACAACAATCAAATGCTTTTCAACAAATTACAGTCTCCTAGAAAAGGGACCCCTTGATTGCTTCCCAGAAAGAGGTGGAAGGAAACTTTAGACAGAACCCGTTCGAAGCCTGATGTGGAGAACCGTGTTTGCTTTGGGCTGGAAACGCTAGCCTGGAGTTCAGGCCTCACACAGCTCTGGGGAAATCAGTGCCTATTAACCCAAACCTGGCCAGAGAAGAAATGAGACCACAGAAATAATCTAACAGACCCCATCTCCTTTACAGATGAGCATAACGAGCTCAGACAAGAGCAGCCGCTGTCTCGGGTCACGGGGGAGCTCAGAGGTGGGACTGGGGCAGGGATTTCAGACCCAGCTGCCCACGTCCTCCCTGGACCCGGCTGATGGTGGTGCTCTGATCTTTCCTTGGGTTAACTTTGTTGGCTCAGAGTCTGGCATCTTGGAAGTAGAATGTCGAATCCTTATCCCCAACACCTTCTCCCGTCCGTAATACCTTTTTCTGATGCCCCCAATAGAGCAAATTATTTCTGCTCTTATAAAAATAGATCTTTAGGTTTCATTGACCAGTAAAATTTACAGACCTCGGTTTGCAAACTTTTTATTTTGCCAAGTAAGGACATCGGAGAAAACAAGCTAAAAAGACAATGACCCGGGAACATATGCGATTTGCAATCACCAATTTTCATGCAATGAAAGGGCATTATTATCAAAAGAGAAGGAAATGGGAAAGAGAGAGAGAAATACAGAAATTATATTAGTACTAACCTGGGGCAGGTGGGGGTGTCGTTTGACTGCAAAGGGGCAAGAAGGGCACTTTCTGGGAAGATGAAAATATTCTCTATCTTGACTGATGTGGTGGTGGTTATAAGAATATATTCATGTGTCAAAAGTCTTTGCTGTTCATTAGATGTTCTTTCTGAGGCAAAATCAAAAGCAAGATAAATATAAAGGACAAAAAAAAAAAACCAACAACAACCTGTATTCTGATCAGACATATCTTTCTTGGACACAGACTTGCCCCAGAGTTTGGAGCTGGACGGAGGCCCATGAGCAGGATGGATACAAGGGGGGTTCCCTAAAGCAGCTTTGCCCCTGTGCCCTCCCCCACCCTCGTTCCACCCAAGAGAACGCTGTGCCAGAAGGTGTTTCTGCCCAGTGTCTCTGACAGAAACCAACTGAAGGCAGAGGCAAGAAATTGCTCCGTCTTTGCTCTGGGAAGGCCTCGGGAAAGAGGCATGACCACTTTTGACTTCAGTGCCTCATCTGACCCTTGAAAAAGTTATCACCTTTCAGGTGCCGTGAGGCTCCCTAGAGCATGTGGTGAGAACTCAGGCCCTTCCAAGGTCAAGGCGAGCTAAGCAAAGCCATCGAGGCTATATTTGTGTTAGTGCCAACATTTGCTCGTTTGCTTATAAAACAGGAAGCTCGAAGGGAGGGGACCGAATGCTGACTGACACATCAGAAGGACCCCGGTGTGAATTCTGGCTCCGCCCCCTGCGAGCTGTGTGACATGGGACAAGGGACTTCATCCCGATTAGTCTCCATGTCATCTGCTATAAGATGGGGATCGCAGTAGCGACCTCTCCGCGGATACTGTCGGGATGAGAATCAGGTAATGTGCCGAAAGTTGCCAACTCAGTGTCTGGCACCTAGTGAGTGAGGAGAAATATCTGGATATTATTATAACTTCTAGACCTTTCCTCATGCTTCCTAGCAACCAGCAGGAATAGGAGAAATTGCACAGGTTGGGATGCGGCTCTTGGAAGCGCTGTTTCCTTGGCCCTAAAGCAGTGAGGGTTACAGTGAGGTGATGTGTGTGGGATGCTGACCCCCCGTGTCTGGCACACGGTAGGTGCTCACTAAAGGGACAGCCATGGCTGTAACTGCATCAGTGGGTACAGGCTGGGCCCAATGTGGCTGTGGGAGAGTCACACGTGAGAGCCATCACTTAACGGGTCACTTTTGTGTCAGTCAACGCGCGTTTTCCTGAATTTTTTCCAAGGGCTAACTAGGAATGACTGAAGCCTTAATGCCAAAACAGGCTGTAAAATCAGAATTTTGTTTTCTTAGGGCTTCTCTTGGCAGGAACTCTGGTCTGCTGCTTTGCAGCTCTGCTCCCAGGCCAGGAGAAGTGTGGAGCATATTAACAGGTGCTCCATAAATGCTTGTCGAATTGATGAAGGAGTTCACGAAGAAAAGAATGAATGAAAGTAATGTGTCTGAGGCCTTTTGAGTTCTTCACTCAGTGAAGTATGATTATCTCTACCCAGCTAAGGCCAGGAAGCAGATATAAACACTGTAGAGAGATTCTCAAGTCGGGGGCTGGAGTTACAAAACCAAGCTCGGGATTGCTTTCCCTAGACGGAGTCCCTCGGGTTTGGGTTTGGTTTGGGGTTTTGGCAGATGGAGGGAAGGCCATGCTACATCTCTGTAATCCCCAAAGTGCTTCCTACATGAGAAGGTCGCGGGATCGAGGTTCCGCAAATGATAGGAAAAGGGTTACAACCTGGTTAACCGTGCCCTGCCCCCGCCCACACACGCTTAAACCAGAATGTAAAATTAAGCTCATGATGATTTGCAAAGAAACAGGCTTGCGACATTGCATAAAACCAAACCGAAGCCAAACAACTGACAAAAATAAAACTCAAAACTGGCAAGCATTTCTGGTGTCCCAGGACTCTTTCTTATTTACACTTGGGTTTTAAAACTCCACGAGACAACAGGAATACTCTAATTGGAGCCTGGGAGGAGGTACAGAATGGCCCGTCGCTAGTAAAACCGAAAGCATTTATTTATTATTTAATTTGTTTGCCCAGGAGACTTCTCTCCTGATGCAACATCTGGTTTTCATTGTAGCCCAACTTTTACCTAATTGTACAGCTGGGGAGATTAAGGCACGAGGGGTCACAGGCCGAGCCCAGCCGGGACCCAGCCCCCTATGAGAGCTTTGCTCCTCGCTTCAGGGTAGAGACCACACTCCTTGCCCCTGGTCCTCCGGTGGAGACCTATAAATAAGAAAGGAATGACTCTTTCAAGTCCCCACTCTGCCTCCCTCTGATTCTCATTAATGGTGGGGCTGGGGGTTGGAGGCGGAGGAGGGGTCCGGGGCCATGGAAGATGCAGGCGGAAGGGGCAGCAACCACAGAGCTTCCAGACCCCAGGCAGGGGGGTGGGGGTGCAGCGTGGCCGGAAGCTGCTTTTCCGGGGGTCCTTTCTCAAAGGCCTCCCTTTTGAGCCAAAGTGGCTGGCTCGGGGCAGGCGGGATCCGCTTCTCAGCCCCGAGAGTCATAAAGAAGAAATGGATTTCAGTGTAACGTCAAGAGGCTGGAATGGAAAAAGAAGAAATCCTCCTGGGGCCCTGAAGCTGCCACCAAGGGGCCGGGGGAACGTTCTTCACTGAATTCTACTCCCGGCTTTACCACCTCCACTGTGACCTTGGGCAAGTTGCTTAACCTCTCTGAGCCTCTGTTCCTTGATCTCCCGGGATTCTTAGGAGAATGAAATCAGATCATTTATGCAAAGTACATATTAGAAATAACTGATGCTTAGTAAGCACTTCAGAAAAGGGGGGGGGTAACTAAACCCCATCTAAAAAAAGATCACTCAAGACACCACACTTTATTCTGTGCCCATTTAAAGAAGTGAGGTCACCCTCAGGGTGACCTGGAGAATGTCCCGCCATGAACAAGGGCTGAACAAGGACCAGAGGGCTGGTGTGAGCCCCACACCCTATCAGCCATGGGGAAGAGGGGGGGGTGACACAGGTTCCTGAAGATATAGAATCAGAGAATCAAGGAGCTTAAGATCTGTCCAGCGAGACAGTAAGTGTGCACATGGAACTGCCCAGTAATAA
The DNA here is from genome assembly GCF_054177405.1 of Leptonychotes weddellii. NCBI lineage: Eukaryota > Metazoa > Chordata > Mammalia > Carnivora > Phocidae > Leptonychotes > Leptonychotes weddellii. Next base: position 29,075,251 of record NC_138384.1, read on the forward strand.
TCCAGGGCTGAGTACTTGCTATACAGCCAAAAGCAAAGCAACCCAAGTCAGACTCAGAGTCAGTCAGGGCTAAGATTGTGGCGCAGCACTTCAAAGAGGAGATGGGACTGGATCCGGTTTTGAAGGATGGATGGGGTTAGAGAGGCAGTGTGGCCCCAGCAGAGTGTGTCCCGGAACACAGCATAAGCAACAGCACAATGGTGGACTTGGGTGGACTCGGGCCAGAGACGGTGTAGGGCTAAAAGCAGCCTGAATGGAGAAATGGCTGGCAGATTGGGCACAGAGAGCAAAGGGCTCTATTTTGGGGGGGTCTTGAGAGCCAGGCCAAGGGATGTGTCTCCTAGGGCAGTGGGCTGCTAGCTATGGGCTACTGTGCCAAGAAGGAGGAGGCTTCGAGAATATTTGAGGAAACTCACATGCACGGGCAACATGGACAGGATGAAGACCAGAAACTGAATGCCCATGGGATTGTCTGGCCTTCCTACCTCACCAACGCTCATCCACCTTTCCCAGCACATGAGTCTTTGAGTCAGGGTATTTCTCTTCTTGGTGGGCCTGAAATCATGATCCACTTGTCTGTAATTCCTGTGCATCCCACTGGCCTTGGAACCGGCCGGCTGTAACCTGAATGCCATGTGGCCCAAGGCAGCTTAGAGGGCCCCAACTGGTCCAATAGCCGAGACTTTCAGAACAATACAGATGTAAAGTGAGAAAATCAGACTGGGAAGCAGATACCCCATTCAGCTGGCACGCATTTCCACTGTCTAGATTACAGATTGGAGCACAGAAAGACAAGACTAAGCCTGGTAGGGAGACATTCATTCTGGGCATTCAGAGCAAGTAGAGATATAAAGAGTCTAAACTCTTTATGTGTTCAGGGCCTCTCATTCTTCAGGATTTGGGAGAACTTTGTTTCTCATCCAGATGCTTTCTGGATTGGTGGAATAGAAAATGCAGGTGCTTTGGAGGGAGCAGACATCAGTGAGGATCCCAATTCTACCACTGGGTAGGTCACTGAACTCTGCCTTTCATTTTCCTTGTCTATAAGATGAAGAGTTTTTGTTTCAAGTGTCAAATCAAATCATGAATGTTAAAGCACCTTGAAAAAGGATTCCTGGGGCGCCTGTGTGGCTCAATCAGGTAAGCGTCCGACTATTGGTTTCAGCTCAGGTCATGATCTTGCTGTCATGGGATTGAACCCCACATCGGGCTCCGCACTCAGCGGGGGAGTCTGGTTCAGATTCTCTCTCCCGCTCTCTCTCTCAAATAAATAAATAAAATCTAAAAAAAAAAAAAAGAAAGAAAAGGAAAAGGATTCTGGAATGAGCGTCTGCTATATGCTGAGCATCGTGCAAGTTGCCAGGGATGAGGGGAGATGAAGGATTAAGACATGCTAATGGTGCATTTCCCAAAGCAGACTCTACATAGAACCAAGCCAAGGGTATCACCGGAATGCCCCTGTCCTATGGTCACGTAATGTATGATGTGCCGGATAAACAGAATTCTCAAAACATGTGATGTGCTTTGTACAATGGGGATATTGAAGGGAGGTAAAGTGTTTCTCATTTCCCTCATGGTGCTTGCAAAGTAGAGCAATCTTTAAATGCAAAAGGGGATACTCACTTACTGTCCTGGGCAGTGGGATGCTTCTGAGTTGGAGCCATTGACCTTGCCCAGAGCAGCAGCAAAGGAAACCCTCTGTCTTTGCTGACAAGCCTTAGTTCCCGATCCATTTCAGCCTAGTAACATTTATCTCAAGTGACACCCAAATATTTCAAATAGAAATAAATTTTAATTCAATTTAACTTACAAGAAAGGAAGCCATATGATCCTTCTTTTTTCAAATCATGATTTTGAGTTTTTAGTTGATCGGTGGCAAGAAAGTTGAAAAGGGCTCTCTAAGTCTTGCTGGTGTAGGGAAAAACTTCTGAGTGGGTCTTTCCTCTTTTTCATTTCCTGTTTGTATCCTAATCCCGCCTCCAGCCTGTGCAAACCCAGCAGTCTCACCAGGAGCAATCAACACAATTGTCAGCAACGTTATCAGACCCTCTAGGTCCAAGGGCAAGTCAGCTGTCAATGGAATCACATGGAACCGTCCTCCTTTTTCAGTAGGTCATGCTACAGGTTGAGCTGTAGGTTTCACTGCCAAGTCCAGCTCCCCAGTCCTGGGAGCTTCATCTAATTTGCCATTAATCCACCTGGTTTCTGTGTAACTGCCTATGAGAAAAATCAGCATCTCTGGGTGGCCAAGATTGAGCCTGGGATTTCTCCTCCCTCTCCATCTTAAACAAAGACCAAGGGTAAGGGCTAGAGTTCCAGCCTTAAATATTTGATGCTGTGCAGCACCAAGAGGGGAAAGGTTGAGCTGCTTTCAACCTCGCTCCCAGAAGGGCAAGGGGCATTATTAAACACATCCATTATGGTGGACGGACGAGGTGTGAGTTTCATGACCCTAGGAGAGAATGCCTCTGAGACATCCAGGAGACCGATGTCTACAAGTCCTGCTGGGGTCATCTGCTCTGGTCCCTACTACTCCCATTTGCTTCAGTCCACTTGAAGGTAGTCTAGAGAATTAAGATAAATTCACAGAGCATGTATTTCCACTGCCCTTTATAAATGGAGTACCTAGAAGCAAGACTCTACCCAATCGAAAACACTCTCACCAGCCTAGCACACCTCCAGAAGTCAGCGCCGAAGACCGCTCCTAAGAAAGTAAATCTGTGTATGGGTTGCAGTCTCCTCCCATTAGGATGAGGAAGAACCTTCTTGTCTATCAGGATCTTGTCCTCACTCTCAGCTCACATTCAACCCAGCTCTGTTGCCTAAATCCTGCATCTCAGCCTCTTAAACAGGACTTTCCTCCTACTTTCCTTCACAGCTGACCCCTCACCCGACTCTGAACTTGAGCAGGTCCTATCATCATCTCAGCACCCACCTATTTTTTTTCTGATTGTCTTGTATGTGTGAGGTTTGCCTCCCCGATCTTGGTTACAAGTTTCATAGGGTTGAGACTTTATCTCCTTGACACAGCAGGCTCTTACCAAGTATTGGCTACTTCTGTGGGGCTCAGATGGAAGTGATGCTAGTTACATATTTGTTTCAAGCAACAGAACTAAGGAGGAACAAAGGAAGGAACCATCTTGCTCATTTGCAAACCATTTTCTCCATTACATAAATACATTACCTCCCTTCGCCTCTCAACATTGTTTAAAAATTTTCCAGAAACACATGTATTACATACATACCTACACACACACACACACGCATGCACAGTCACCATCCTTTATGTTTGTTTGCCTGTGCAAGCAACACTAAAGAACTTAGTTCTCTGATGCCGACTCTCAGACCAGACATGAGAAGCATAATGTGTAGATAACTAGTGTCTGATCACAGGAGGTGAAAGAAATCTGTATTCTTAACTTTGACGGTTCACCCTGCATAGGAAAAAGTGTCATGCATTTTAGAAAGAGAAAATGCTAAATCTGCCCTTCAGATAATACATCTCTGCTTAGGGAAGTGGAGACTGGGGGGCAAACACATTGAATCACTCCTTCTTTCATTATTTTTGACATTGATTTGTCATTAGGAAAATTTATTAGGCTCCAGATTAAATTGATTTGAAGAATCATTAATTCATGGGATGAAGCCAGAGCCGTTTGGCCTGCCCATGCTAAAATGAAGCAGTATTGATAAAACAAAGGGGAAAATATCAGAGCTGTTTAAAATCCACTTTTCCTACCTGGAGGAATATTCTGGACATTCATTCAGAGGGGATATTCTAATAGTCAACCTCACTGAAGCCTTTGCCCAAAGAGGATTTTTCTAATACCTAAATGAGAGGGATAGATAGATATTAATTTCAGAGAGGTTATTAAGGAAAGAGAAATTTACCAATTTACCTATTTGCTCAAAAATAGGGATTAAAACACAGTTCCCCAAAAGAGAACCAGAATCCAGCTGATCTGCACCCCAGCGCTGCCCCTTCCTAGATAACCCCCGCTTCCCCACCGTGATGACTTTCAGTCAAGCCAGTGGTAACTACCTCATTTAAAGGAGCTTATTGTAATGTAAGTCAGGACCATTGTTTGTCTGATTCCCTTTCCAACCCCTTAAACATTACTGTGGAATATAAGTAGCTGTGGGACAGACCATAAAATACATGTTTCCCTACCTTTTCTCTTCTGCTATATTTTCAAAAGAAAAACAAGAGTAATATCTACCATGCCAATCATTGTATTCATCAGGACTATTGTTTGCAAATGATTAAAAAGACTTAAGAAAAAAAAAGGGAATTTTTTGGTTCATGTGGCAGAAAAGTCCAGGATGTAATGGACTTGGGCAGGTATGGAAGCAGGTGGTCAAATAATGTCTTTGGAATACTGTCTGTCTGTCTGTCTCTCTCCCCCCACCTTCCTCTTACTCTCCATCCTTCCCTCTCTCCCTCCCTCCATTTCTTGGCTCAGGCAGTCTGTCCCTATGTGCAAGCCTGCATTAACTCTGGATTTGCATCCTCTTTATAACTAGCAATCCCTGTGGAAAATGGCTTCTCTATCCCAAGAGTTCCAACAAAAGTCCATGAATTGAGTCTCTTTGTCTTGGAAGGGAACCTTTAATCTCTCATTTACTCACCCATCCATCCAATTCTCTTCTTGTCCATCTGCCCATCTCTATCCTACTCTTTTTCCTGTGCTAAGTTTTGGGGTCCAGACAGAGGCCTTGCCTTCAACCAACCTTCCCTTTAGAGCTAGTTCTTTCTTACTGACATGCAGCAAACACAGCCCACAAGCATAGCTGTGGCAAGCATCCATCCGTGGGGCATAATGAATGTGGTTAAAGAAAATGTGGCCATTTTTTACTTCTCTAGAGATTTCTCAAAATGGCTTTCCAACCACATGCAGAAAGACCTGGAAGACAGGCATTGGCTTTAAGAAAGAGTGAAGAGTTTGGAGAGCTAAGTTTACAGTTCACTTTACCACTCTTTGACACAATGGCACTTGGGATCCTCTGGAGCGCAGAGAAACAGCCGAGGAGAGGGCAGCCCTGGAGGGTTGCAACGGGCACTGGAGCTGTATCAAGTGAAAGCCCAAAGACAAAATGGAGTGTCTCCAAAAGTTGGAGACAAAATGTCTGGAGAGCAAGTAGGAAGAACTGCAACTTCACATACTCAACCTACACACACTTTGGAATTTAAATACACTGTGGGCTGGCCCCAGGCTTCTGCCTATATCTGAGTGTATGTGTGAGTGTGAGTCTTAGATATTCTGCTGAAAGTTGGGAGACTCCAGGAGAAGGAGCCAAGAGGAGGCCCAGGCTGAAGGCACACAAAGGAGGGTGCAGGCTTGGAGTGATTACAGGATACCGATTCTACAAATTCTGCCTCCTCCTTGAAGCCCCACTGGGTCCTTCCAGGAGCCCCTTAGATCTAGTCCAGCCTGGTTGCCGTAGTGCCTGATTTGGCCTCTCTTCAATGTTATTTTACTACATTTAGGGGATTTGTTTTGTTTTCCCATGGAAGGGAAGGTCGAACACAGAGGACACTCACTGAATCTTTTCATCAGCGTATCCTTGAAACTTCTGATTTAGGCAAGAGTCACAGAACCGTAGACACCATCACAAGTGCCCACAACTCCAAAATTTCCACGCCACCTTTGCATTGATTATATCATTAGCAAATATCTCCATGCATTGAAAATCCCTGGCGATGAAGCAATTGACCACATGCTAGTTGACTAGGCACCATGTTGAGTGAATTTTATTATATCATCTCCTGTTTAATCCATCTAGCAATCATGGGAGAATAAATAAGATTATTCTCACTTGACAAAGTATCAAGAAAAGTTAAACAATTTGTCCAAGGTCACACATCTCGTGAGTAGCAAAGCCAAGATTCAGACCCAATCACTGTGCTCTTTCCAAAACTATTAACTCAATGCTTTTGACATAGGGGCACTGAGTAAAGACTTGTTGAATGAATGAATGAATGAGTGAATGACCGAATTAATGAACAATTACACCGTGCCTCTTCCAGTTCAGTGTCTCCTGTTGTGTTCTTGACCGACACATAGGTAATGTCGGGGGACTGGAAATTAGGGAACTCATGACTCTAGCAGATTGTCCCATCCCATTCTCTCTCTTAGGAGCAATTGACAAACCGGGTCCCAGGCATAGATCCTTAGCTGAGCCTCATGGATCTCAGTTGGGTTCATTAATGCCATTGTGGTTCAAAGACAGTCAATACTCTAGCTGCTGCCTCCGATCAGACTGCATGAAAAAAAGGAATGCAGCTTCTTCCTGTGTTTTGCCCAAGCACAGTATGTTGTGTGGGTAATTTCTGGTCTGGCCAGTAAAAACCTCCGGGAGCCTTCCTTTAGGTCTTTAATTATGAACTGTAGGGGACACCACAAAATAAATACTTAAAATGTCTAGACAACCAGTCATCAGAGTAGGATAATTAACTTCAAACATTCTAAATTGTTGGAGGAGTCGTTATTCACCTTCTGTAGTTCCTTTCTATATCCTTCCCCGGTCAGTATGTTTGTAGCAGCGAGGCTGGGGGACGGTTGAAATCTTCTGATACAAAGCAGCCTCTTTGCCCGGCTCTTAAATGACAAGTCACAAAAATGACCAGGGAACATACAATAAAGGAACATAAACTGAGACCATTAGTTTTTCCAAGGAAGGAAAATTCTCACCACTTTTTAATTACATCAAAACGCAAAACAGAAGCAAGGCACATTTGGGGAAGGAGAATTACTATTTTATTTATTTAGTCTATTTTATGGATTCTGTCTGAAGTTTTTTATTACTAGAAAAAATGAATCAAACCATCTTAATTCTTGATGAATGCTCAGTAAATTTGCCTTCTGACATGTACAATGGGATTAGGTTGCTGTTGAACTTGGGGTGTTTCTCCCCTTATCCATTCTCACCTCCCACAGACTTCCTCCAAGGAAGCATTTTTAGCATTGAGCACATTAATTTTGTCTTGATCCAAAAGCAAAACACTCCACGAAAGAGATACGGATTTCATGGTGAGAACTTGCTGGGAATGTGTCTCAGACTCCTGCCCTCACTAAGGAGGGGATAGCGGGGGGTCTTGTTGTTAATCAAGTCTAAAACCTGAACTCAGCCTGGTTTGGGGCAACGAGTACATTTTAAAACTATGAGCCACGTGAGTACAGAACTGAGCCTGGCTCTGAGACCAAGGAAACTGTTCAAAGTGTCAACAGCTCATTCCCATCATCTTCCTAACAGATAAGCTTTTATAAGACACCAAATAATTAATAAGAATTCTCATTGTTTGGTTCCAATGTCATTTTCCTTTAAGTGAAAGAAATGCCATGTCAACTGTTATTGAATGAATATTTTATATTACTTTTATAATGACCATATTTAATTGCTACAGCTCTAATTAAAGGTGATATCCGATTGCATGCATGTACTTTTTAAAAACCATAATTGTCTTGTACAAGCCACTGAATAGATTTAAGAATCTTCAGTAACAAAATTACATTAATAGCATATGATTGATGGCAAAATTAGACCCCTCCTGGTTCTCTACCATACAAAAGCACACACTGCTTTTAAAGATGGTGCCTGGAGTGTCAACAAGGGAGCCAGGGAAAATAGACTGGTACCACCAAGGCCTGCCTCTACCTCAAGAAAAAGCAACATCTTGGTAAGAATAAAAGGTGTCTCTAGCATTCGAGCTCTGTGCCAGATTGGGTTGATGAAAATTTACTTGACTGGCTCTGTGTAACGACCCTGTTCCCTGTCAGAGCTGGAGGAGCTCATGAGAGAAGGGTACTTGGAGGTGGGCAGCTTTTTTGAGAAGGTCCCTTGCAGATGGCCGTCTCTGGTGAGAACCATCACCTCGAGGAGAAAGCACAAGCCAGCAGCAAGACCGCACTTAAGTTGTACAAGTCAGTGTGGAGACCGTATATGCCCCATCCCCACAGCCCAAATCTTCAAAACAGTCTTCATCAAACTGGAAACTCCAGTCACAGAACAGGCAAAAAACAAAAGGGGAGGAAGAAGAGAGATGCTGCATTCTAAGATCAATGATATGAACCAGAACCAAAGTGATAAAGAATTGCTACAGAGAAGAGAGGAGGACGGGGACCAATGTCTGTGGCTGACTTTTTCCCCATTTGATCCTTATCATAATCTTCTGAGGGTAGAGATGAGGAAATTGATGTTTGGAGACCAAATAATGTTAAGATTCCAAATCTCACAGTCTTTCAACTCTAGCACAAATGCCTCTCGCAAGATAAAAGCGTGGATGGGGGCGCCTGGTTGGCGTAGTCGGTTAGGCGTCTGCCCTTCGGCTCAGGTCATGAGATCGAGGCCCGAATCAGGCTCCCTGCTCAGCGGGGAGTCTGCTTCTCCCTCTGTCCCTCCCCCCTGTTCGTGATCTCTCTGTCTCTCACTCTCTCAAATAAATAAAATCTTTAAAAAATAAAGTAAAAAAAAATATATATATATAAATAAATAAAGTAAAGTAAAATAAGAATAAAAGCGTGGATGCATGTCCAGAGACCTCTTGTTCTTCCGATTTAATAGTCTGTTTGGTTCCTTTGCTCCAGTTTCTGAGCCTGTAGAGAGAACTCTTCGTAGGGAAGGGAAAGGTAGCTAAGTCACTTTGGTCTAACACTTCGGTAAAGACTTGTTGATGGGCAGCTAGGATCAAGGCTCGGTGCTCAGGGAACATCGCTCGGAGTCTAGCAGCAGGAAATAGGGAGGCATCAAATAGTTCCAGAAACAGCACTGAAATGTGTGCTGTGATGAGAGCACGTTGTTTCTCTTGCTCTCCTCCTGTTTGGGTCTGGGTGGGAGGATAGAACACAAACGAAATGTCTGAGCCCTGGATCCACCTACAGGACGGCCACCCTGACTTCAAGTAATGACAACAGCTACCATTAATTGGGTTCTCGATACATGCACGGTACTGCTCTAGATGTTTGAAGACCTAACCTCACCACCTTCTTTAGGAAGTAGGGACTGTTGTTGTCATTCTCTTTGACAGGTGAAAAACCAAATTTCTAGAAAGTTAAGCAACTGGCACTGGGTCTCGTAGACAGAACCCAGGACCAGCTGATTTTGAAGATCTTGCCCCTAACCACAGAGCTGTATGGTCTCTCTAGAGCTAGATGGCTGAAACCTCTGGAAGAATGACCCTTTTATCCGGCCTGGCAGGTGGATGGACTTTGCCTGAAGGGCCTCATTGGTTAACCTGAAACTAGCCCCATAAATGTTTATTGATACAAGCTCGTTAATTTTCATTGTATTGGTTCTGAGATGTCTGGGGAGAAAGAGTTCTCATGGTGAGTTTTCCAGTTCCCCCTCCCAGCTGCTCGGGTGGAAAAGGCTAGAACCACCTTCTTGCCACCGCCCCCAACATGATACTTAAGGCCCTGGCTTAATGCCCATCTGTTAGAGGCATGTGTCTCCACCTCCGTCACACACAGACGGTGCCAATATGAACTAGAGTGCAGATGAGATTTCTTGGTCAATTAAGCCTCCAAACACGAGACAGTAAAACCACATCACTGATGGGCCGCAGTGAGGAGGGTGAGGAAAACCTGACTCATGGAATACTCTTTTGCAGCTTTATTGAAGTATAATTGACAAGTGAAAATCGTATATGTTTAGGTTGTACAGTGTGATTTTTTTTGAGGTGTTCAACATGATGATTTAATATGTGTGTACATTGTGAGATGAGGACCACAATTGAGTTAATTAACACATCCATCACATCATATAGTTGCCTCTTTCCTTGTGGTGAGGACACTGAAGCTTTACTCTCTTAGCCAATTTCAAGGATATGATACAGTATTATTAACTGCAACCACCATGCTGTGCATTAGACCCCCAGAACTTTTTCGTCTTATCTCTGAAAGTCTGTGTCCTTTGACCAACAACTTCCCTTTCCCCCCCACCTCTCCAACCCAGACAACCGCCCTTCTGCTCTCTGGTTCTGTGGGTGTGACTTTTCTAGATTCCACGTGTAAATGAAAACATAACAGTATTTGTCTCTTTCATGGTATGTTTTAAAGGAAGACAGTGTGATTCACTCTAGAGAGAATTCTAATGGCCAAGACATATAAGATATATTTCATCTCACTAGTAATAATATCAATGTAAAATTGTAAAAGAAGAATATATCATTGTTATCAGTAGAATTAGCAAAAAGATAAAAGAAATATAAATTACACATCAACAGAAAGGAACATGCAGTAACAAAGATGCATCTCAAATATGTTATGCTAAATGAGAGAAACTCAAAAGGCTACATACTGCATGATTTTATTTATGTGACAGTCTGGAAAAGTCAAAACTATAGGGACACAAAACAGGGGTTTGGGGTAGGGGGAAGAATTGGCTACACAGGAATATGGGAGAATGTTCTAGTGGGACATGTTCTAGAAGGGACTGTTCTATGTCTTGCTTGTGGTGGTGATTTTTTAACTATAAACATTTGTCAGAATTTGGGGAACTGGACATAAAAAGTGCTGAATTTGGAGGAGGTAAATTTAAACTTTAATTTTAAAATAGAAAAAGTAATATAACCTCAATTTTGTAAAAAAGAAAATATTCTCACAAGTCATACAGAGAATTTTAATCATTCTTATATCTGGTGGGAGGTAATAGGTGCTCTTTCCTTTTTGATCTCCCTAAATTGTAGAAAATGCTTTAGAGTAGCCATACATTGTGTTGTTTATAGAGCCTGAAAAAATTAAATCGTCTTTATGTTCATTAAAAAGGAAGAAAGAAAGATAATGCCCAGTGTTAATGAGCGGCTAATAAAATAAGCACCCTTATACACCACCCGGAAAAGTTTATATTAATGATGTAGTGATATGTCTCAAAGTCATCACAATATTGTATTATTTATAGCAGGGAAAGTGAAAGTGTTGTTTGCTCATGGATGTTCATTGAGCTGTTTATAATAAACTTTGAAGAAGTCTAAATGTCTAATGACAGGAGATTGGTTAAATAAATTATGATATAGCCATTCAATAGTGACTATAATCATGCACATTAATCTTGATTACAATGTAGATGATTTGATATGGAAAGATGTTCAATGACAAAGAAGCATATATATCATAAACGTGCCTAAAAGACTCCATTTGCATATTTTCAAACATTAACTGTTATTATGTCTAGGCAATCATGTTCTTTCAGTGCATTATTTTTTGCATTTTTCCCTTTTTTCCAACTAAATGATAAATTTTCAAGTATAGACAAGTATATTATTATTATATCATATTATTGGATTTTCTTTTCATCCTTTTTTCTTTAGGCTTATTAAGGCTTTTTTGTTTCCAATTCTATATTGTCTTGTAAGAATATTCTTGTACCAATTAAAAAAAAACCTCAAACTCTTCCTAGTGTTCTTTCCATTGCTTGATTTTTAACATTTTCATGTTACTTTATTTCAGTTTTTTGATCCAATTTAACACTTGTTACCCTTTAATAGATGAGTTTAACCTATTATGATTTACAATGTTTGGAGGTTATTTCCGTCAATTTACTTTTGTCTTCGATTTACAGTGCATCTTCTTTGTCCCTCCCCGCCTGTTTTCCTGTTTTCTGTGGTGTTATTAATGCTATTTTCATTCATCCTTTTTATTATTTCCTCAGAGAATTTGGAATTTACCAAAAAACAGTGCATTTACTTTTTTTAGTGGCTCCCTCCAAAGATAATTAAGAGAGATATAAGAATTTGTGTTGACCATTGTTTGCCTCAGCACTTTGAAGATAGCCTTTCATGACGTGTCCAGGAGTCATGAAAAAGTTTACTAAAACTTCTTCCTTTGAGATCAGTGTAAGATTCACATGCAGTTATTAGTAGTAATACAGAGAGATCTCACGGACCTTGCTCCAGGCTCCCCCAGTGGTAAATGCCTTGCAACATCACCACCGGGATCTTGACACGTATGTCAAAAGGCCCAACATCTGTCCCACCTCAAGGATCCCTCACGGGGCCCTTTCCACAGGCACATCCACTTCTCTCCTGCCCCACCCCCTTTGTAACTTCTTGGAACTGCTAATCTGCTCTCCACCGTTGCCTCGGACACAAAGTCCTTTGATAGGTAGCCTCCTGCCATTGGCTTTTCTCACTCAGTGTCATTCTCTGGTGATCTGTGCAGGTTGCTATGTGGATCAAGAATTCCTTTGCAGTTGCTGAGTGGTATTCCTTGGCGTAGAGCTAACACAGCGTGTTCAACGGTTCCCCTGCTGAAGGGCACCTGGATGGCTTCCAGTTTGGGTCTACCATGAAAACTGCGAAGGACGTACATGTGCATGTTTTTACATGAATCAATTGTCATTTCCTTCGGAGAAAAGTGGGGAGTGCAGTAGTTTGGCTTTTATCCATCATCTCAATAATTTAAGTAGTCTACTCTTTGAGAACTAAGGCCTTTCTTCAAATTTAGAAAATCTGCAGTCCTCATCATTTCTAATATGGACTCTTCACTGTGTACTCCATGGTTTTTCCCCCACTTTGGGAACTACAGAGCTTCTCAAGGTACCAGTGTCAAACTGCCATTTCATCCGTGTGCTTGTTGAATTCCCCAATTCTACACCATCCATTTTTTTAAGATTATTTCCAGTCCAAGAGTATCCTGTCTTTTCAGATTTGATTTATTTTCAAAATTTCTAATTGCTTTCTTCACATGTCCTCCTTTTCCTCGTTTATTTATGCCCATTTTATTTTATAAGACATTTAATTTCTTATGTGAACAGTGTGCATTTGTTTACCTTGCTAGTGATTCTTTTTTTTTCTTTTTAAGGTTTTCCTTATTTATTTGAGAGGGCGAGAGAGAGAGAGAGCATGAGCAGGGGGGAGGGGCAGAGGGACAAGCAGACTCCCCAGTCAGTGGGGAGCCTGACGCAGGGCTCAATCCCAGGATCCCGAGATCATGACCTGAGCCAAAGGCAGACACTTAACCAACTGAGCCACCCAGGCACCCCTACCTTGTTAGTGATTCTAAGGACACTTATTTTAAGTCATTTTCAGTTATTTCTATTTTTTTATTTCACCTTAAAAAATTCCTTTTCCAAATATTGATTTTCTTGTCCACCAATTTTCCATACACATTAGGGATTTTAGTCTGCAGGCTCATTTTGAGGGGCAATCTCTTATTTTAATTTTTCACGTTTGCCTCAGTCTGGGTCAATCAGCCTTCTTCTCTTTCTCTCTCCAGATACTTTGTATTTATCTCCTGCCAGGCCCCTAGAACTCTTAGGCACCCAGTCCAGGCTTAGGGAATGTTCCTCACATGATCTGTGGTGATGAAGCAGTTTTCTCCCAGTCCCACAAGGGCTGATGCTTTTGTGAAATTTAATAAAAATGAATTACAGAAGCATCATCCCCTGCTAGTATGTCTTGACCATATCAAATTGCTATAAAAGTTATAAATGCTTACTCCCAACTTTTGTATTTCTCTAGTCAGTACCAGTAACAAACAGTCCACAGGCTGGTATCAGCTGGGGCACCATATAGCACCTTGAGTTATGGCCAAAGAACATCGGGGATTTTAAGATCCAGTCATGGACCAGGCTGCCATCTTAACCTGGGAGTCTGCTTGTGCTTCTGTCTACCTTTGTGTAGGTAGCTTTTGGAAACCACAGGCCTAGGAGAAGACACTGAACTTCTTTTTCAGCCTCCTTTTACAGGAGGGACATCCTATCTGAGTCTCTAGTTTCAAGAAGCGAAGCTGATTTGGTTCTCAGCCTCACAGAAGTCAAAATGAATACCTACCTGACCTGTGCATTTAGCCCCACGCATGTCTCTGCACTTCTGGTTCTAGTCTGCGGGCATGTGGACGCAGTTAGGTGCAAGAGTTGTACCTTTTCAAATGTCTTGTTTCAATTGTGCATATCGTAGCGGATAATAAACAGCTGCCTTCTAATGTCATCTTCCTTCCTGCTAAAAACAAAACCCCAGTGAGGCATCTATCCACTCTCCTGCTCAGGGTCAGACTCTTCAAGGAGGTCTAGCTCCAGTCCCAGATACAGAAAGGGATAGTCATTGACTTAAATTTGTCATGTGACACATTCTAGCCAATGAGATGGGAAGAGAAATCTGGAGGTTTCTGGGAAAGCTCTCCTCTCTCAAAATGAAGCATCAGAAGAAACCATCTTATTGTCTATATAAGTCAACCTCAACACAAAGCCAACACACCAAAGAGTTCAGAGCCGAAAAATGAAAGGTCCCTGGTGATGCTCTTCAGTCATCGAACTAGCCAACCCAGAAGTCACCCTCCTTCATTACCTCCATGATCTGGTATGAAGAATTTGCTTATCCTTTGAGCTAATTTGAGTTGGGGTTTTTCTGTTCCTTGCAGCCGAGAGCATCCTAACATATGTATCTCTTATTGCTATGTGCTTGAAATAGGGTGAACCTAACCTCTTAACTTTAAATCACTTTTCATTTCTCATGTAACCTTTAGGATAATTCCTGGTGATACAAGCGTAGGAAATAACTCAAAGTTTTTAAATATCCAAATACTTTAGGAGAATTGCTTAATGGATTGATAAGAATTTTCTAATGAGTCTATTGAATTTGATTGGTAAATGGGTATTTCTGAAGTGTCCTCCGTTCTAGCCAACATTTATTCGGTGCCTGTTAAATACCAAACCCCACAACAGGAGGCATGGGGGTGATTAAAGAATATAAAGACCAGTCCTTTGCCCTTAAGGACTCTAACTAGGGAGACAAGACTTATAATAACAATATGCAATAGAATGATCTGTCCACATGAGGAAGACATACAACAAATTATGTAGGGGGTCAGGAAAAAGAATAAGCAGAGTTATGTAAACATTCTCAATGAATGTTTGTTTACATTGATTGCTTGGTTACCAAATTCCTTCTCTTATCGATCAAGGCTGAATCCCACCCTTGCCCATACTCAAATGGTATAAATGCTGAGCTAAGGTAAAACAGACTGTTGATGATTTTCTCGATGTAATCCGATAAATTGAAGAATTATTTCCAGCTAAACTCGAAGTCTCTAGTTAGCATGCCTTTGAATGCAAGGGAGGCAGTTATCAAATTTGAAGAAATATTCCTTGGGGTGGTGTGTTCATTAAATGTGTAACTTTGTCAGAGTGCCACCGCATTACGGGATTTTTTTTACAGCCAAGTGGTGAGAAAAGTACCTTTGGAATAGTTACTCACTGACAACATATAAAGTGCAAATTGCGCGTGTTCTCAAATCTTTACACATTACTCCGACTGATCATTGGTTCCTTAGAATGCTGGAGATTTGTGTGAAGCGTGCCTGCAGCCTACATATGTTAAACGTTAACAGGAAAATGTGTACCAGAAATCAAATGAAAGATTGTCTGAGATCCATTCTTCACTGTGCCTGCTTCTCGAGCTGAACAATTAGTGGTTTCTGTAGGGTTGAAAATGGACCAGCAACCAAGTGTTTGTGCGGAGAGAAAATACTGGCAGAGCTGACCCATACCCATTCTATGACTGTGAAGACAAATGCCCATATTCTCATTTTATCTCTGCTGCCTGCAGAGTAGTTTGATTCTTTTTTTTCTAATTTTTTTTAGGAAACTACTATTTTATTCTTTCAAAATTATAATAGAACTGAAAAATGAATATAGAGGAAAGTACACAAGGGATGAACATCCACATAATATATGGGCAGAAATGTATTTTAAGTCAAATATCTTTATAGCAAAGAGATTTCCAAACCCCAGCCAATAGCCACTTGATTTTGAGCAGCCATCACCACATCAGAAAACAGACAATGGGCAAAGCATCCTTCTGAAGCTATTCGATGGCAGCTGAACTGTCAGCTACTTCTCTGATCAATTACCTTTGTTTGCTCAGCACACCCAGCGCGGACCTTCAGCGCCATCAACACGAACGCCAAGACCGGAAGCAACTGGACAGAACAAATAAGGAATATGGAGTCTGATAACCCACACAGGGCAAGATATAGAAAAAAAAAAAAAAGATTCTTTAAAGAATTGATAATCCGGCAGGAGTGGCAATTGGTGTAATCACGTCACAGTGTGGTTAATTTGAGCATGTCTTGTAAAATTAAAAGTGTGTTTACCCTATGTTCCAAGGATTCCCTTCTCCATATTGATCCAAGAAAAATACATGTGGCAAGGGGTGCCTGGATGGCTCAGTCAGTTAGGCATCTACCTGTGGCTCAGGTCATGATGCCAGGGTCCTGGGATCGAGCCCTGCATAGGGCTCCCTGCTCAGCAGGGAGTCTGCTTCTCCCTCTCCCTCTGCCCCTCCCACTCCCCACCCGTGCTCTCTCTCTTGCTCTCCCTCTGTCGTAAATAAATAAATAAAATCTTTTAAAAAAGTAAAAAAAATATATGTGGCCAAAAACATGTATACGGTGTTCATTGTAAGAGACCAAAAAAAAAAAAAAAATATGGGCCATGAGTCAAATGTCCATCAACACAAGAATGGTTAAATAAGCCATGATTCATACACAGCAGTTAAAATATAATAAAGTGAATCTGTATTTGTCAACATGGAGTCATCTTTAAGACACAAGGATGAGTGGGGAAAAACATAATTTCAGAGTAATATATACAGCTGAAGGGCCTGTATGTTAAGTCAATAGATCATAAACAATACTATTTATTTTCCAGGTGTACACCATTTCTTTATACACAAATCACAGAAAGCTTGAAAGTTCATATCCCTAACTGGTTAATGGTGTCTATGTCTGTGGAGATAAGAGGAGACCAGGATTGAAGAGAAAGGGATTTAAAGAGGTGTTACACCTTTATTCATAAGGTTTGGATTTTATATATCCTTTATTTTTATATATGTTATATACACATGACTTAGAAAATTAAAATAGATAAACAAATGGAAAATAATGCAACTTTGTATGATTCAAGTTTAAACCCATCCAATGTATAGGTAGGATTTGCTCAATGTTCTTTGAGATTCGAGTCACTTGAGCTGATGTCATGATTCTGAGCATTGAGGATTCTTAGAAAGAGGGAACAGTGATAGAGTGAAAGCCTCTGCCCACTCTCCTCTTCATGCCTGCACTGGGGCACAATCAAATATTCTGCAGAAATTTAGGTGGGCCCACTGAGCTCTGCTTCTTTAGTACCTCTTGGGTTTGAGCTGCCATTATGTTGTATCACATAACCCTTCATCACTCTCCTCAGGTCTCCTAGGTCAACAGTGCATTCTTGAAGCATCCATCAGTGTTTTCAGATGGAACAGGGATTATGCACAGGCCCAGCCAGCAGTGTCAAGGAATGTCGGATGGACCAGAGGTCCATGGGCTGAACTAGGGCTTCTCCAGTCCCCACCATGGGAAATCTTGACAGTGGAAGACAAATGCATTGGGAGAAGACCCAAGTAAAACATGGGATGGTTAGGAGTTTTTGAGATGAGGGGAGTTCTCTTTCCCTTAGAGTTTCTGAAATGATCGGTGGCCATGTTGCTCCTGAAAGGGAAGGGATATTGGAAAATGGAACCAAATACAGCAGAAAAATGAGACATGGCAAAGAAAACATCTTGACAGCCCGATCCTCTCTTCTGCATCTTCTCATACTTTAAGGTAGAAACACCTATGGACTTTTTAATTACGTGAGCCACTGATTTCCCTGTTATACTGAATCCTTTGCCCCCAGATATGTCTTTTCTAATACTTCCATCCTACTGAGGTCAGCTCAGAGATCTCTGAGGGCTGATGACGTGGCGAGTGCAAGATGAAACCCACTCTGGCTTTGTCTTGATTTAGTGGTGGGCCTGGACCAAATTTTTGATCTCCAGGGACCTCCTGTAAGGAAGGGGCAGTTGTCAGAGTCAGAGGAGCTGTCCAGAGTGGGCTTTCTGAACAAAGCTGGAGAATGTCATTCTCAGTGTGGCTGGCCAAACTAAGGTACACAGAAATCCAACCCAGACAGATCCTGGAGAGCCAAAATCTATGACTTTCTCTAGTAAGTTTACATTTAATCCAAGAGGAACTGAGCTCCTACCTCCACAACTTTGGTTCATCTCCCCTGCTTCATAAAAGTTCTCTTTTCCCCTTTGGCAAAAGACACGCTAGTTTTGAAAACATAATCACACACCATACGGTATATGATGCTCTCACGGCTGGTCTGTAAAGGAGCCTGGTAGCAAATGGAATGAGAATCTCCTTTTTACAAATAAACTTAGGCTCAGTGGTTTTCATAAGGTCCCCAATTAAAACCTTCCTATGGCAACCCTCTGCACTGAATGCCATGGACACAGTTGTCCCTGGTGTTCCTGGCTTTTTCTGGTTTGGTCCCAACAGCTTCCCCCCACCCCGTTGACCCAGTCTCACCACACCTCTTCCTCCAGCCTCCCTGGAGAAGCACCTCTTCCTCTTGCCTCAACACCAGCTGATTTATCATCTTGGTGCTTCGTACTCCTGATCTTTACCTGGCTAGCTCCTCCTCACCTTCCAGGTCTCAACTCAAATGTTTCTGCTGCCCGTACTTTCTTCCTCCTCAGGAAAACCTCAGTGCTGTTATTAAGGCGTTTCAGTTGATTTGATTGGATGAGACCCACCCAGATTGTCAAGAATAATCTCCTATAATTAAAATCAACTGATTGTAGATATTAGCCACATCTACCAAATACCTTGACGGCAACACCTAGATTTTAATGGAATAGCTGGGTCCTAAAACCTGGCCAAGTTGACACATAAAACTGACCATCACAACTGGGGCTTACTTACTGGTTTTCCATGCCATGGGAAAGGAGGCTCCATGAGGAGAGAGGTCTTGTCTCTCATGGACACTGTTGTATCCCTGGTACTTTGGTGCATAAAGGAGTGCGGGACAAGCAGATATTTTCCTCCTGATAGTCCAGATAAACCCAGGTGACATCTCAGGGTGGCCACAAGGTGGCATCTGCAGGAGGGTTCCTGAGCAGATGTCTACTGCCCCCTAACTCACAAGAAGCTGAAGCTTGGTGCCAGAGGTCTCCAAACAGCTCTTGGTAGACCTGGCCAGCTACCCTGTGGGTCCTCCTCGACCCTCAGTGAGTAGAGTTGTACCTCTGCCCTTCTGGCTTTGGACCCCTCAGCCTCACTCAAGAGGTTGTCCCCAGACAACGTCAGAATTTCTCAGAAAGCCTGCCAGGGTGGAGTCCTGGAAAGCAGGCTTTGAAGACATCAAGCTATTGGCCCAGGGTCATGTGGGAGTGGAAGCATCTAGGGCTGCTCCTTCGATGGAGCCAAGAGTGGCTGCTCTTTCCAACTGAGGCATCTAATAAGCCCTTGAGTAAGAATAGGTCCCTGTTGACAGAAGGCCCTTCCGCCTTCAGCGGGTCAGTGGCAGCACTGAGCTGCTCTGGGGGAGCGTGTGAGGGGAGTCAAGAGACGAATATGCCCAGCTGAGGCAGGTATGAGCATCTGCATTACCTGTAATACACTTACACAACTATTACTACTTATTTACATATTATACATCTTCCCCAGTGGGCAGTAAACAACCTGAGAAGCGATATCTGGACTGTTTTGTTGAACATTTTGTCATAGCTGGAACAGTGCTTGGCCATAGTAAGCACTCAATCGACATTTGAAGAAAGAAGGAATGGAAGGAAGGAAGGAAGGAAGGAAGGAAGAAAGGAAGGAAGGAAGGGTGAAAAGAAAACAAGAAAGAATTCAATTTTCACTGAACAGGCCTTAGAAGCTTTAGGGATTCCTGAAATCTGGGCTCTGCATAGGTCAGAGGGTAGGTAGCAAGCAGGCTGGTTTCTGATCCCCACATCCGGAGAGTTTCCCCTCTGTCACTGGGTCAAACATGATCAGAACTACCAAAAACTAACTGAGCACTAAGCTAGATGGGTGAGTTTAGAGTGAATCTGGACACTGTGGTCTTTCTGGTTTTCATCATGGAGGTCAGAAGTGAACTGGTAACCCTGGTTGTGGTTGGGAAAGAACAAGGGTCCAGAGAGAGAAGTGCATCCAGTGTTCTGGTGATGGTCTCAATTCCGCACCAATGATTCTTGGACAAACCTCTTTCCTTGTGTGCCTAAAATCACGTCTTCAAAATTAAGGAGATGGAGAAAATCAGTGGTACTCAGGCTTTATTTTTAAGCAAGCAAATCTTACAAGGACTCCCAAAGAGAAGTGGAACTTAATTAGTATATGCTTATTCCAGTATATTCAAATGTCTAACATTTACTTATGCAAACAAGAACAATCATATGTCCTGATATAAACCAAATATTGAAATCCGAAGTAATGGAAGAGCTGGGCAGCTTTATATCTGCTATAATCGTCTGATTTATATTTCATTTTTGTTTTCATGGCAAAACAAGGAGATTCTCACAGACACTTACAAATGGTAAATGCTCATTTTACAATCCCAGAATCTCCAGTTGAGCCAAAATGGCAAGTTAAGCCATATTCTAAGGTCTTCAGAGAAGTGAGTTAGCCTTGGCAACACAACTTAACATGTTTGGGGTCAACCGATAGGCTAAAACACATTTTATTAATACGGTTAACAAACATCCAAAAGAATGTTTGGAGATCCCGTGATACACTTCCAAGTAAACAGTCTGAGCATCACCAGCTAGATGATCTCCAGAGGTTCCTCTGCCTCTAAATGGCTCTAAGTCTGATTATGTGTTTATTGAGCACATACTGTGTGCTGGTCCCCAGAGATAAAGGTGATGGTGACACAACAGTCCCTTTTATATGAAGCATTTTTCAGAACTTTCATTGTAAGCTGCTTTCATATATTATTTTATTTCATCCTCCCAAACCAACTTGCAATGTTTATACAATTATTGCCCTGTTTTACAAATGGGGAAACTGAGGCTTAGAGAAATTCTAGATTTTTCCAAGGACAACAGCTAGTAAGTGGCGTGCAGGGCTCAAACCCCCATCTGTCCTCTCTGGATTGCTTGCTCTTACGCATTTGGCACCAGTTTTTGGAGTTTGCCAAAACCCTGGATCAGAGCAGAACTGGTCCTGAGCACTTCCTTCTCCAGGAGGAAGATAGGGTGGTAGCTCGACGGCCGAGGAAGGTGGTGACTAGATGCCTACAGGCCCTTGCTCCTCTGGTTTGCTCTGATCATGCTTCTCTCATACCAGCTCGGGGCCAACTCCGCCCCCAGGCTGCTGGCATGGCTGCCAGGTTCCCTCCACAGGGAAGAAGAAAGCCTCCCATTAGCAGGGGCTGCGGCTTGGAGCATCCCTGGGACGAGAAGCATCTGTTGCTGCTCCCATTGTTCCAGCTGAGAGCATGCTAATTGTCCTCTCCAAAGTTGGACTGCAGTCTCTTGCCAGAGGGAAATTATGGACCCTTTTTCTGCAGGCGAGCGTCCCTTCCGCAGCTGTCAGCTGAAAGGCCCCAGGAGGAACGGGGGCGGAGGGGGGAGGGGGAGGTCTATCTGCATCCTGATCCACACTGGGAAGGAAAGTTAGCACAGCCCTGTGAGGAAGCAGGGCACCCACCGGAGAGACACCACCCCCAAAATCACAGGCAACAACTCTTCTTGACCATTCCACTTGACTCCACAGCATGCACAATGGCTACTGGTGCTGTTAGATAATTCAGGGGCTCGAATGGAGGCAGCCTAATGGAGTGAAAGTGTAGAACAGGGTTGGGAGTCAAACTAAGGTGAGTTCAGATCCCAGCTTTGCCACTTACTAGCTTTGACCTTGAGCAAATCCCTTCTATTTATCACTCCACGGAACTGGGAGGAGGGCAGAAGCCAGTAAATATCAAATATTCAGCAGATGCTCAATAAGTGTGATTTGTTACTACTACTACTACTACTATTTTTGTTGTTAAATAGACCTCTAAGTAGTTGATCACATGTGTGGAGATAGCCCACATACGGAAGGTCCCCTAAGTAAGGAGGTAAGAGGAGTGGACAGAGACAGAATGTAACATCATTTGTGTATACTCAAAAAAATTCATTTTAAGTCACCTTACTATGTTCCAGGTACTGTGTTGGCTGCTGAGAGCATCTTCTGCCAACACAAAGATCTGGCTCTCTTAGGAAGTCCCAAAGGGTGGGTATCCTCAACTGGGGCTAGACAAGCAATCCATGTTCTCAGACGTTGCTAAGCTCTACAAATTAACTGATGTCCAATCCCACAATTGCAGACCATACCAGAAGGCTCTTAGAGTTCCTCTGTGCTGCCTTACCATGGGTCAGAGGAGAAATGAGGACTCAAGAAAAAGCCATAGGTCTTCAACAAGTATTTATTGAGCTTCTACCTTGTGCTAGAAGCTGTCTTGATGCTAGTAACAGAGTAGAGAGCAAAACAGAATAATGTCATTTTACACATCATTGAGCTTAAAGTCTGGTAGAGAAAACAGATATCAATCAAATATTCCCACAAATATATCATGTCAAACTGCGGTGACTGCTGTGAAGGTAAAGTACATGTTAGCTCAAGGGCAACCAGAGGCCCCAGTCGAGTCTGGACAGGAGGGGAGGTGGGGCTCGCCTAAGGAAGGTACACTGGGAGCAAGGTCCAAGGATGAGTCAAGGAAATGACATCGAACTGCATTCCAGAGTGAAAAGGGACCCACACAGAAAGGAGGCATGAGCATAGGCCTGGAGAGAACAAGGGGCAAGCCATGCTTCTTTAGAGGATCCCACAGGAGGCCAATGTCATTGGAACTCGGAAGCTGGGGTGGGGGGTGAATAATAGAATGGAGAATAAATAACAGAAGGACATCTCTGCCCTGGTCATCTAGAAAATGGTCTCTGGCAAGGATGAAGATGCAGCCTGTACTGGGGTTGGGCAAGCCCAGGACAGTGAGGGTGAGATACAGGGGGAGAGGTGGGGTATTGCAGTATTTGCTTTAATGCAGGAGCTACTCTTTATCACACACCACAAAGTGACATGGCAGGTGGCCCCCTCCCCACTGGCTGCAAGGACGGATGACACGTTGGGGCAGGCCCTGGGACAGAGAAAGGGGGTTTATCTGCCCACCTCTCTTTCCCATTTACCACTGGCCAAAATTATCACTTGCAGGTCACATCATTTGGCCCCTTCATGGCCACTCAGAGAGCCAGATCCCCCTCCCCAGGATGCAGTATTGTGTGCCAATCTGAAAGAGGAGGAGGGACCCAGCCCACTGGGGCACAGAGAGAGCAGAGAGGAGGCTGTGGTGGGAATTGGACTCAGGCAGAGACTGGAGTCCAGGGATGGCAGGAGAGGAGCATTCACCCTTATCAGTTGCTGTAGCTGCTAGTATTCACTCATATCTGACTCCTTGCCTCAATCCCACCTCCACCTGTTACATCCAGGTGAGAGCATGTGACAGACTCTGGCCAATGGAATGTAGAGACAAATGATGCATCCACATCACCTCCAGGCCTGGCTGATACACTCTCCCACTCACCTCCTCTCTGTGGCTATGGGACTAGAAGCAAGTTTCCCAAGGCTGTAGAAGATGGCCTAGGAGAATCAAGGGGTGGGAGAGCCTGGATCCTCAAGCCACTCCTAGGAGACAGTCATTCTGGAGAGCTTCCCCACCAGAAACACCCCACTGGACTTTTAGTAAGTGGGAAAGAAACTTAAATTGTCTTAAGGCACTGACACCAGGGGTTGTTTAATGCAGGAAGTAACATCACTCACCCTAACCCATACCTGAGCCGTGATATACAGGTGCTGTGCTAGGTTATCCCAGATCAACCTCATAACAACACTGAAAGAAAGAATTTTTATCCCCAGTTAACAAATGAGTAAGGCAAGATACAGAGAGGTGGTCGCTTGCCCAAGATCACACAGCAGGTAAAGAAGGGCTTGGACATAAACCTAGTCTGTCCTACTCCTTACATTGAGTCTTTCTGCCTCCTCTCCTAGAGTGGGGATTGATATGGGAAGAGAGCATACAGAAAGAGACACGTCCTTCAGGAGGGGCCTATCCTGGCCTTGACTGGGCTGGCCCATCCATGCAGGAGGGGTCCAGATGCTGGTTGACCCTCACTCTTACTCCTGAGAAAACTGGAGTCAATTATCAGGGACAGAGACTCCAGAATAATCAGGAGGAATGATTCAGTCCCCCAGAGTTTCCTCCCATGTGCTTCGTGGACAGAGTGCAGGAGAGATTGGGAGGGGCCTCGAAAGTAGCAACAAAAGGGGTTAAAGGAAAAAGAGAGAAAAAAGCACCACTTAACCACAGTCAATGAAATTAGATAAAATTATCTGCTAGTCTTTATGTAAAGACCTAATGCTGCCCTCTACCATAAAGGCTCTATATGGCTTGTAAGATACAGTAAAATTAATTTTATATTGGGCTGCCAGGTGCTGTTAGAATAGCATGTTTATATAAGCAGCCCCAGAGCTTCAAACATTGAGTTGTAAAGGCCAAGTCTCAGTGAGTGGCTTACCAAAGAGAAACTCAAATCCCTGCATTCCCCCTGGGGCAAAGTCTCAGCAATCTTTATGGCTGTACACCCTGTTGGGTGTTTTTCCTTAAACAGTTCCTCCTGACAACACCTGGCAGAGCCCTGAAAGAGAATGGTGTGACCTGTCTCTGGATTTTTGCTCCACAGCAAGTTGGAAGGGAATTGGAAACGACTGTCTGTACTTAAAAACTTGCTGAAGATAGTACCTATATAGAGAGAGATACAGATTGGACTTTCTCCAGCTTCGAGTAAAAGAAGCCAGGCTCATTGCAGGGAAGAAGAAAATGAGCTGAGGCAGGCTTGATTGGAAAAAATCAGGACATTGTTTGAATCGATGGCTCCCTGTCCAACAAAGGTGGTATACAGTTGCGGAGAGGAAGCCGTGGCCCTTTTCCCGCTTCCTTCGTGTCTAGGTGGGATCACGGAATATCACCAATGGAAGAGGAGCAGAATCCATGAGTGGCTCTTTCAGACCTGCACCATCCCCCTTTCCCCTTCCACTGGATCCCTACAGAAAAGCACAGTCACCGGAAATCACACATTAGAGATGACAGAGCTACAATGTGGAAGGAGCCTGGGTCCTTGGATCACCGCTTGGAGGTGAGCTATTGGCCAATTAAGAAGATCCATTTTGGACATTACGTGGGTAAGAAATAAACTTCTATTATGTTTAAGTCATTCTACTTGGGTTTGTTTGTTTGTTTGTTTGTTTTAGAGCAGCTAGTATTATCCTGATAGAGTGACATTCAGCCCTAAGACTGGGGAAAAGTACCTTTTTTTTTACATTCATTAACATGCAGCAAATATGTTACTGTTTTCCCTACTATGCCCATTGGATATATTGTTGATTATAACATTTCTTTTTTTTTTTTTAAGATTTTATTTATTTATTTGAGAGAAAGAATGAGAGACAGAGAGCATGAGAGGGAGGAGGATCAGAGGGAGAAGCAGACTCCCTGCCGAGCAGGGAGCCCGATACGGGACTCAATCCCGGGACTCCAGGATCATGACCTGAGCCGAAGGCAGTTGCTTAACCAACTGAGCCACCCAGGCGCCCCGATTATAACATTCTATCAGTCTTTATGTGACCTTGAAATCCCTAAAATTGGGGTTACAAATGATTAACGTGGGCATTCCAAATACCATCTATTTGCTATGCCAGCCTGACTATAAGCTTCTTGAGATAAGGATTGAAATATCCATCACTTAACTTAGCACATTGCCAACACATAGCAGCAGCGCAAAAACATTAGTTGAATGAATGACAGGTGTTCTACAAAGAAAATCTTATCTAATATATTTACTACCTTTCTTAGGCAGGAGAGCTACCAACAAACAAAATTATCAGAATAATCCAACTCAGGGATTCAGGTATTAAGGCTCCTGATAGATTTGGAGTAGCCGTGCCAGGCTGGTAGATCTGTACTCACTGATACTCTCTCACTCTTCATTTTACCCTACCTGCACAGAAAAAGCAATCCAAATTGTCCAGATCTGCTTGGAGATCCAGTGTTGGGAGAGGGGAGGTGGAAAAGTCCCAGTGTTGTGTAGATGATGTCCTGAATATCATAGCTAGATGGATTGTTTCCCTGGGGAGTCCTCCAAGAATACATGTGCTCAATGGTCATGATGGCCATCCCCTTTCTTTGTGTGACACCAATTCCAGCAGCAGGACCCCTGCACTCATAATCTTACATGATCATTGAATCTATTTAAATAAAGCAAGCAGAGAGGTATTTACTCATTTAACAGATGAATAGAGAATACCAGATGGAATATAACTTAACAATATCACAAAATATTAAAGATGAGCTCCAGTCAAGATCCCAGGACTCAAGATTTCATCTATCCATCCATTCAGTCATTCAGATAATGTTCATTAAGCACTTACTTACCGAGCGCTGGTTAGCCTCCAGGTGTTGTGTTGCTTCACACATCCTCATACTATGTTTCCACAGTGTGGACACATATTTCTTCTGCCTGCCTAGTGTGTTGTAAAGCATGCTCCTTCCCTCTCATACTCTGCCAGGCTGTGATGGGCAAAATTGTGGCAGGAGTGTTATACGGCAAGAAAGCATTGAACCCCACTTATGCACAATCTGGAATTTGGCTGAAAGTAGCAGAGAGATCATCTAAGTTCAAGAATTGGACAGTCTTTAATGGGTCCCCAGTGACCTAGAAGCATTCTCTCTCAGCGCCTTAGCCTGGGCTTCAGATATACAAATTGAGAAATGCAGCTTTCGGTTTAGAGCCTGGATCCATAAACACCACAGTCCAGCTTTACTGGCTGTAAGCCATCACAGCATCTGGGATAAACATGGAACAATCCCACACAGAGCCAGCCTTCTTGGTCACTGCTACAGACATTGGGACACTCAGATTCAGAAGCCAGCTTCCATCCAAGAGTGTTTCCATCAAAGCAAGAAGTAAAACGTGAGAGGCTCTTCCAGAGGCCTTCAGTGGGGGCCAAGGATGACCATTGGTGGCCCAATCCTTCAACCCCTGCTAGTAGACCCAAATAAATGTCAATCCCTTGACTCATCCCCACAGGGAAGTAGGAGTTCTCCTGGAAAGAGCACGATAGCGTCATGAGGTGAAAATTATCAGAGGGGACTAAGATTGTTGAGATCCTGGATCATGTAACAGTGTTAAAAAGAGTATTAAAAAGTCCTTGAAAAACTTGCTTTTACATTTCCCTAAGACTGCTCATCTAACCTTGCTTTCCCCTCCCCGCAAGGTGTTCTCCACTCTACTCTTTATAAACTCTCAAGCTTGCCATTTTTATTCCATTGTCCCCAGCACTGCATCTTCCCCTACTATCTGTTTAAGCAAGGCTTGCCAAATTCAAGTTTGGCACGTAACCACTTCTTTCCCCCCTAACTTTCTTTATGTATATATGTATATATTTTAAGATTTATTTATTTGAGAGAAAGAGGGGGAAAAAAAAAAAACGAGCAAGTAGGGGGAAGGGCAGAGGAAGAGGGAGAGAGAGAATCTCAAGCAGACTCCCCACAGAGCATGGAGTCCAACGTAGGGCTCAATCCCAGGACCCTGAGATCATGACCTGAGCCGAAACCAAGAGTCAGATGCTTAACCGACTGAGCCACCCAGGCGCCCCTCCCCTAGACTTTCTATGGCCTGAAAAGAGGAGCCCACACCACACCATTCATCCTGTCCCCAGTGTTTCTCGTTATTTTATGTGTGTTCTCCCATCTCTCCTCTGAGGTGATAAGCCTTGTGCCAAATAGGCAATATATCTCGTACTCTTTAGCCCATAAACTAAGCACTCAATTTTTTAAAAAATTAAATGCTGTTGTTACAGTGATTGATTTTCAGGCAATGGAGGAGGCCTTTGGCCTCACATAATAGCTGCTGTATTCTGAAGAGATTATCCAAATTTTGGATCTAAATGGATTTGCCATCTGCTATGTAGCGTTTTATGTAGTCAGGTCCCCCATGCAGGGAAGACTCTGGGCCATGGGACAGTCTGTACAAAGGGACCCTGTACCTAGGTCTGGTAGCAGAAATGTTAGAAATGGTGACATCTTTGAAAATAATGTAACGTAAGAGAAAGTGAAGGAACTCAGTGTCCTCCTTTCTCAGTCACTTCTGGAGGTCTTGGAGGAGAGACTACCTGCCTGTGGCTCCCAAACCTCAAGGCCAAGCTCCACAAATGAACATGCACATGCGCCTGCTGTCCCCATCAACCGGTGTCCCCATCAACCGGTGACAGGCCCTGAATCAATTGCCCCAGCTCTTTCGCCACACCCCCGCCCCCCCAGGCTGGCTGAGGGCCAGGCAGACCTCCAACATTAAAACTGGCAAATGAGATCTGAGCCTTGATACCCACCCCCCACCTTTTTTTTCCTCCCTCAAAGAGGATTTTGGTGCCAGCACCATATGTTGAAAAGGCCCAAGCGCAATCCTATTACCATTGCAGGAGGCATTAAATAATTACATTAATTTACCTAAATATGGAAAAAAATCTTTACAAATCAGGGACACTTGGCAGATTTTCCGGCTGCACATTTTTCCCTTGGCACCGTGCACTGTCCTTTCGGGTTCCTATTGCTACTTGGAGTGTTTCCTTTAATTGTGGGGCACATGGCTTCTCTTGTTCTGTTTAATTTTCTCGAAGCTGGTTACATATTCTGGCTACAAACATTATAGGAAAAAAAAATGCCCACAAAAGTATGGATTGTGCTGGAGTGTACCCTAAGGGGGAATGCATAAAAATAGTAATTTCTTGTATATGAAACCCTTCCACGGGGCGGCCTTTCCCTAGATTGCTTTATGAGAAACAAGTTAAAGGGATGGAAAACGGGGGTGTTGGAGGTGGGCCTTCCAAGTTCCGTGTGTACGAGGAGAACTGACCTGGAATCCTCTTTGGTGGGCGCTGCATAGAAACACCTCTTCTTTGGTCCATATTTTAGCTTTCAGTGCTCACTGTGTCTGAATCCTGCACCTCCATAAATTGCTACGAAATTTGAAGGCTGAAGTGAAGATGATGTCCACACAGCTTTCCCTCCTTGACGCAATGTGACCTCACAGGAAGGCCTGAGGGACTGTAACCCACACAGGCCAATAGCCGATGCCGAGGAAAGCGAGCTCCCTGGCCCTTACAAGTGCCTCTGACCCAGAGACTGCCTGGGATTCCCTTCCTTGGGATCAGGTTTTCTAGAAGGTGCT
The DNA here is from genome assembly GCF_054177405.1 of Leptonychotes weddellii. NCBI lineage: Eukaryota > Metazoa > Chordata > Mammalia > Carnivora > Phocidae > Leptonychotes > Leptonychotes weddellii. The sequence goes on from NC_138384.1 coordinate 29,104,310, forward strand.
TTTCAAAGGCTCTGTGAAGGGCCAGACTCTTGTCTTGTGTTTCCAACCTATTGCCGACAGATATAGAGATATATAGATATATAGATCTATATATCTATATATCTGCATCACCGAACTTGGATGTTGCAGTAAAGTCAAATTGCCGGAAAGTTTTCTTGTTTTTGTTTTTAAGATTTTATTTGTTTATTTGAGAAAGAGAGAGAGAGCACAAGCAGGGGGAGCAGCAGAGGGAGAGGGAGAAGCAGACTCCCCACTAAGCAGGGAGCCCCATGTGGGGCTCGATCCCAGGACCCTAGAATCATGACCTGAACCAAAGACTGACGCTTAACCGACTGAGCCACCCAGGCACCCTGCTGGAAAGTTTTCTAAAGGCTTCCTCGTGTGGGTGAGAGCCACGGCCCAGCCGGTAATAGCTCTGTTCTAGACCACAGGGAGAAGAGATGCAGCCAAGATGGCCCCTTCTGAGAGGAGGGGCCCATTGACATTGGAGGTAGATGTTGCCATCTTCTCGGGGAGGAGATACAGAAGGAGCAGCTGGGGCCCCTGAAGATGAAGCTTCCCAGCTGGCCACTGACCCTGGGCCCCTGTGTCTGAGGCCTTGAGGAAAGCCGGCCCTCAGATGGGCAGGGCAGCTGTAGAAACCTTAGCACTCTTCTTTTAAGGTGACACGTACCTTTTTAAAAGGTGATTACATACAGTTAAGACTATAGTGGAAAGACATTGGAGGAAGCAAAGAAGGGTGATTTTTTTTTTTTTTTTTTTAAGTTCCTACTTCCCCACCCAAAATGGTTCCAGCCCCACCTCACAGAATATTTACTGTTCTAAAGTCAGGATCTGACAGGGCCTTTGACACGGGACATCCTAAAAGATGTCACTTCACCACTGCCCCTGTGCTCCTCCAGCCCATGGCATAGCTGATCTCTCTCTCTTCCCTGCTGTGAACTCATTAGCCTGGAGCCACTTCCTCCACAGTCTGTCAGCGTTCACCTCGCTGCCTGGGAGCCTGTTAGAAAATGCACAGTCTCAGGCTCCCCCCACCCCCAACCTATTACCTCAGATTCCACAGAGTCCACATGTTAACAACACCCTCAAGTGGTTTCCATCCACATAATGCTCCCAGAAGCTATAACGATGACACATCACGTGCATTTAGCTCTACCCTCTGGCGTGTGGGAGATGGTGTGCCCAAGTAGGACAGCAAGTTGAAGGACAGGAAATCAATAAGGTAAAGCAGAGGGCTAGCAACTCAGGAAGCTGTGCCCCGCCCACCGCCATAGACCCGAAGGGGCACAGAGAGGAAGTCACCAGCATCCCGGAAGAGCCCTCCTACAGGAGCGAGTGTAATTTACAAAGGCTGTGGGCTTCAGTAACCCTGGGGAAATAAATACATAGCCTCTCCCTCTTTCCTCCTCTCTTTGCTCTGTGATGGGTTGAATTGTGTGTCCCCCTCTCCCCCAAAAGATATGTGGGAGTCCTCACCCCCAGTATCTCAGAAGATGATCTTACTTGGAAACAGGATCATGGCAGATGTAATTAGTTGAGATAAAGTCATACTGGAGTCGGGTGGGCCCTTAGTCCGTTATGACTGGTGTCCTTATAAAAACAGAGAGGTATGGAGGCAGGCAGGAAGAGAAGACAACCATGTGATGACAGGGCAGAGACAGAGTGATCTATCTTCAAGGGTTGCTGGCAAACACTGGAGGGGGGACGAGGCAAATAAGGGTTCTTCCCTACAGGTTTCAGAGGGAACCTTGAATTCTGATTTTGGGCTTCCAGCCTCCAGAACTGAGAGACAATAAACTTCTCTTGCTTTAAGCCACTCGCTTTGTGGTACTGAAGCAAGGCAGCCTCTAGGAAAACTAATACAGTTTCCCATTTGTCAAACCCACTGGAGGCAAGAGGCTAAGGAAACCTGGTTAAAGCCATTACTAAGAGGGTGGGAAAAAACAGAGAATGGATCTGGAGAAATAGAGTATCCAAAAGACAGGGGCTATCAGTATACATTGTTAGAAAGGTATTAGGTTAAAAGGAAAAAAACAGAACAAAATTCTCTTTTGCAAGAGTCCTGTGGGCACTGGTGGTTCCCTACTCTGGCTGCGTGAAAGAAACCCATCTGCATATGTGAGCATGAGGCCAGCATACAGAGGGGACAGAGTGTTGAGAATGAGACCCTTGGTGATAAACAATGATGTCACTTAAGCCCTTGATCCAGCAATACCTGAAGCCTCTCCCCTCTTTCACTTGAGCTACTGTCTCCAAAGACCTAAATGCCAGAGAATGGTACTATATTTTACTTAATTCCATGGCTCTAATAAATGTAGGCATCCATATCGAGCCCTGGCTAATCTCGATATCTTTCCTGAGGGAAAGAAATTGACACCTTCCAGACAGGAAACCTATTAGGAGCCAATACATATGAAAGGAAGCTTTTCATAACCAAATATTTAGTTTCTTACAAATCTTTCTAATGAAAAATCAGAAACAACCTAGATGCCCAACAAAAGGAGATTGGTCAAATAAGTTTTCTACATCCGTTCAATAAAATTCTCTTCAGGCAAAAATTATGACATGGAATGTTGGTTTTTTAAATGTCATCTACAGAACCCCAGGGTTTCCTCAGAACCCATCATGGACGGAAGGGTGTGAGTGAGCACACCAGACTACTAATATCATAATCCTGATTTAACCAGAGCCTTTTATTTCCATCTGTTTTTATCTATCTGGCTTCCAGATAGTATTTTCATTGAATAAAGCATTCTAGGCAACACCCATAAGTATGTCTGTTGGGTTGAGGATACCCATCATTGACCTTTTATCCACATGGGTAGCATGAAAGAGTAACAAGGCAGAAGAGTTTGGGTTGGATGACGAGCAGATCTGAGAATGACTGTGGCAAACTGGTGACTTGGAGCTCACGTAAAACTGATCCACTGGACTAAGAGGCCAAGTGCAGAGGAAAGACCCCAGACCAGGAGCAGGGAGCGTTGGGTTCTTGGCCCCACTGTGTCACCAGCAGGTGATGTGCTTGGGTAGACCCAAGACTCTGGGCTAGAGTTTCCTTCTCTTTAAAGGGCAGGGGCTCTGCCTAGATGGTCTCTTGAGATCATCATGGACACAGCAGTGTTCTTCCATACTACAAAAAGCCTTATGTGACGTCAAAAAGAAATTTCCCCAAATACCCATACTCATCCAGTCTGCATATCTATTCCTAACTTTGGCTTCTCTTATGTATTTGCAGCTCCTTCCTGAGACAGGAACCAGATATGTGGGTAGAAATAGACTGTGACAGGAACAATATTTTATTTAATCATCTTAACAGTCTTATGAACTAGGTTTGATCATTCCATATTCATTTCATAGAGGAGGAAGTTGAAACTCAGAGAGGGAAAGCAATTTGCCTAAGGTCTCGCAGACAGTACACGTTCAGAAGCAGGATTTAAAGTCCTAAGGAGCTTTTGGTTTTAGTGACTAGGTATTACAGACCCAAAGGCCTACAGAGACATCTTTTCAGACCTCAAATTTAACAGATATGAAGATTTAAATAGCTATAGGTGGAGATGATATGGAATAATGAATATATACTTATATGTATTTTTATGTATTTATAAAACACATATAAAGCATAAATGCACATATAATTTAAATCTTTAAAAATATATTTAAGGGCACCTGGGTGGCTCAGTTGGTTAAGTGACTGCCTTTGGCTCAGGTCATGATCCTGGAGTCCCTGGATCGAGTCCCGCGTCGGGCTCCCTGCTCGGCAGGGAGTCTGCTTCGCCTCTGACCCTATCCCCTCTCATGTGTTCTCTCTCTCTCATTCTCTCTCTCTCAAATAAATAAATAAAATCTTAAAAATATATATATATATTTAAAATATCTGTACATCTATATATGCTTCATAAGCATATTTTCATATCATATATATAGAAAGATTTATCTATCTATGTATCATATATACCTGTATCTCCAGAGATATATTTATAGATATATCTATATACACCCATATCATCTATATATATATATATATATAGAGAGAGAGCAATCTACATCTAGAAAGATTATCTATCTATCTATCTATCTATCATCTATCATCTATCTATGAGAGAATAGACAGTTTTTATCCATTTTCACAGGATGGTAGAGCTGGGAAAGGGAGTAAACTATAAAGTCAAGCTTATTCATTTCATTTCTGAATTAAGCTCAAAAAGGAGATGATGTAACCAAAGTCACACTGTTAGTTGACCTCCCATCCAATCCCCATCTAAAACCCCAAAATTTTAAATAAAAAATCTTAACACTTCAATTGTGTACCTCACGCTATACCCCAATATGCACTTGCTATACTTTGTGAGGTCTCAAAAAGGTTGAAATAAACCAAAAAAAAAAAAAAAAAGCCTGCCTCTGAACTTCTGCTCACCTAATGAGTTCATCGGATTTACCAGATGTACAAAAGTGAAACAAATCTGACACACAATCAGTTAATCTTCCATCTTTCTTGGCGGGAGCTTCTGAAACAGCGGGAGGACAGTCCCGCAGCCTGCAGTGGTGTTACGGATCACAACGGAAGCATATTGTCATCAGATTAATTTTCCAACGCTCCTACCCCAACCACAAAATCCTGAGAGAACGAGTGTCAAATACACTTAATAATTGCATAATTATGACATCTGTTACTCTCCAGCACCTCTTAGTGGAAAATTAACTGAAGAAATAGCAGGTTCAAAGATGTGTTAACACTCTGATAGCAGATTTAATTGAAATATGACGGGGGAGGATAATGGAGATTAAATTAAGCTCTCAGATAATCATCTGACACAAAGATAATTGAGCCAGCCTCTGCCACGTTGATGAACGCTTCGGAGATGCTGTGCAGGGTGGCATTTCGAGTATCTTATCCTTCAGGCAAAATGGAATTCTTCTCCCTCCCCCCTTCTTCTCTCTGTCTTGTCATTCAACATTTGTATCCTCCAAATCGATAATGTGAACAGCAGCATAATTGGAAATAAAAGATGATCTGAAATCCACAGGAAATTAGGTTGAGGTGTGTGGAGGAAATACAGTTGCATCCTGGACACAGAGGGAGTTTTTATGAGTCCGCCGTGAGAGGGGTGTGCCCCGGCCCCGCGGTCTCCCTGGGAGGGTTTTTTCCAATGCCTCTGTCCTTCGTGGAGAGAATTGCCCATGGGTGAGACAGGGAGGAGGCCATAAAGACCCCTAGAATGGATGAGACAGCAATCGCTTGTGCTTTTTCTCCTTGCCCGGGGAACATTCTCCATGCTTCACAGGGCAAGCTCGGGATGTCGTGTGTGATGAGGGACTGCCCCCCATGCTAGAGGGCGTGGGGTAACCGTAGAGGGCAGCAAGCTCAGGGTGGTTAGTAGTGAATTTCCTGCAGTGGGGTGGGGGAGGCTGGGTGGTGAGCTGCTGAAAGCTGGAAGTGGGAAACAGACTTCCGGTTGCTGTCATTGAAAGGGTCAGCCTCTGACAGTCCTAGAGAGTAGGTACTCCATATGTCGCCTTCCTCTAACTCAGACAACACACGCTCTCGAAGGACTGTGAGTGTTAAGCCATGTATAGAAAATGAGATGGCCCCCAACTCTACCAGTGCCCCAACTACTCCGAGTTTCAGGATTACGATTTTATACCTGTGTGATTTATCTGCTTTACCAGTGTGGATCCAAGATAACGTGGCCACATCCCCTTTAAGAGCCCATTTAAGTACCTCCATCACATGTCCCTCTTATTCACCTCTTCTCCGGCATCACCCCACCCATGAACACCCCAGGAATGCCCTAGTCCTGGCCCCTCCCAATGCAATGACATAACTCAGAGGCACCCCCTTGAGGCTGGTGGATGCCATTGACACCAGGCCCCTTGGAAGTGGACTGCCTAGCAGACAACCACCGGGGCAAAATGGGGCCCTAAACCTAACGTAGGGTGGGGATATCTTCCCCTCACTGGTGCAGCCAAGGCTGCCCCACACGGTGCCTGCCAGGACTGGAATGAGGGGGTCTGGACAGAGCGTCTCCCTCCAAGTGCGCCCACATCCTGTAGTTCAGGTCCTGGCCTGGACAGGAAGTCCTTCAATGGACAGTGGAGCCTGACAACCAAGGCATTTCCTCCAAACTTGGTGGGAATATCCCCTCTCCAAGTAGGCGTCTTCACCCACACAGTGCGCAGGGCAGCTGGGGGAGGGTCTGGGGTCCAGGGCCTCACAGATGGCAAAGCTCCCCTTTCACTATCCAGCTTTCTCTTTCAAATCTCCCTGAGTTTTATTTTATGAGGCTCATTGTTCCCTCCTATTATTAGTCTCAGGCAGGACCTCAGATTCTGAAAGATTACTGTAATACTTAAAGCTGGGGAGATCGATAGGGTTCTCTGTTCTCATCTTGTCCCTGCCAGAAGAGTTCCATAAGTAAATGTTCCCAACTGCTGGATTTTAGCAGTAAATTTCATCTCATGCAACCCCCAGCTAATCTATGATGGCAAAGTTTGGAAGATGGCTTTGTCCCATCTGCTCTATAATTTCTGTCCTAAATTGTTAATTTATTGAAGCATCAAAGAGCAAGGCATCTCATGAGAAGGCAACTGAAGGGATTGTTTTAATCACCCTCCTGCAGCCAGGTAATATGGCACCAGAAATTCCTTCCAAAGAGAAGATTCTTGACCCTTCTCTGACCTCCCTTTTTATCTGCAAGATGGGTGTGTGGGGCCCATAAATCAATGGAACCCACCTCCCTCTGCCCGGTCTGATGCTGTCACTGACACTGTTTTGTTACAAAGAAGAGACTCTGCCCGGGGAAAATAGTAGAAAACCTTAATGTGTTCACAAGGGTGACATGCTTTGTCCCTGCCACACCTCTTAAGAATTTCTACAGTTCCTTTGAAGGGTTGTTTTTTTGAGCTGTGTCTCATTTTGTCTTCTTGGGCAAATTGTACAATCAATGCTCTATTTTGCTGAGCATATAAATCCCTTTTACATATTTCAAAATAATATCTAATTAAAATGTCAGAGTTATAGCTCATGTGGCTGGAGTGGACAAGTCGCCATCCCCCTCCCTCAGCCTCTCAAAGTAACATTTAAAATATGTCCTATAATTAAGAGTAATTATAAATTCCAATTAAAAAGAAACCCACACAATTCTGAAGATATTTTTCTTTGATGTTCCTTGCTTTAATTGATGTGCTTCTTGCACCAGATTGTCCCAGCTTCCTCAGCCATGTTTCCCGACAGAAAAGGTTCCCCAAATTGCAGGGACAAAAGCAGACCAAGTCTCAGAAAAGTAGTAAAGTTCATTAAAAAGGGTTATTGCATCTATAACTTCTAGACTTGGTGTTCATTGATTAGAGATTAAGCATCATCCCTTGTACTACTCAGATTGGGATTTTTAATTAGGATGTCATTATTACACAGATATACTGAATGCCAAATTGATTTTTGAGACCTTTTGAAATAATAGCATTGCTTCTGCAAAATGAAAATCATAATAGATTATTGACTTCTTCAGGGGTTTTGATCCAAGGGCACCTCCCCAATGTCAACATTTTCACTATTTTTAGTTTCATGCAAAGAGACCCTCATAATGAGGCTTATATTAAAAGTTTGCACATATTGACTGTGATATTAATGCTGATGGCATCACATTGATTACCCTTGAATGATAACAGCAGCAACATTGCTTGTTGCTGAATTGTTTACATACCATCTAGCCTTTGTCTGTTGTTTGTGTTTAATTTAGAAAGTGTTTATACACACAATAAGTAGCATCCTTGATTCACGGGATCAGAGGTTCACCAACTTTCTCAATTCCTCCTACCCTTCGTGTCTCACTCATGTTTTCAGGGTGCTCCTGTTCAAAAGAAATGTCTAACAGTTCCATTTATATGATCGTCAGTTCCAAACAACTTCCTAAGTCTTTATGTCCTAACAACTTCATAGGCATGGGAAAAAATACCCAGAAACTGAAAGAAAAAGTACGTTCCCTTTCTTCTCGAATACCCACAACTACTTACTAATGGGATGTCTGTGTCTGTTAGTCCTGGAATCAGATTGGACCCCACACCTCCCTCTTCTGTTCCACATCGATCTTGCTTTTCAACACAGCAACCGCCGAAAGCCCCAATTCACAAAGATAGGAAGTCATCCAAAGAAATGTCGTGCGATCTAATGTTGAAACTAGGAACTCCCTCCAGCTCCTGGTTCACGCAGTGTCCTACAAATGGCACTGTGTTTTCCTCCAAAATTTAAAATATCGGACAGCACCCCTGTGAATTCACCGTGGCGCCTGGGTGTCCCGTCACACAGTTTGGGAACCATGGTACTAGACCTGACGTTTCCGGATGCTATGGGATCTATGTTGCTCATCTGTATAGTCTCAGTGCCTAGCACAGTAACACAACAGACACTGGTTAAAGAACAGGGCTTTGGTTAGCACTTTTTTCTTTTTTAGATCATTTTAATTCAACGCAAGACAATTTGAGAGCATATTCCCGGTACACATATCCGGTTGCTGCCAACACCTGATGATGTGTTCTCTCGCACATCCTCAGGGCGCTTTTATAGCGGAAATTGGTGGAAGGTGACCTCCACTTGAGATATCTCATAGATACTTCTCTATGAACAAAGGACATATCTCTGAGGCTCCCAGACTTTCTCTTTTCGTAGGGAAATTACCTAAAGAGATCCCATAAACTGCCGACTCCCGGGGCATTAAAACATACACAGAGAAGTGAGTGCTTGGACTATTCTTTGGACCACCTGATCTTATCCCAGTGGGAATGGAGATACCCATGTCCAAAATGGAGGCTTCTTACCCACCCTTCACCTCCCTCTGAGCATGGTGGGTTTTGTCTGTAGGTCCCATTGAAACCATCCATTGAATGAACCTGAAGCACCATCTCCCACACAATGAGATACTAGCTGAACAAGAATGCAATTCTGATAAAACATGGATGAACCTTTCGAGCATGACGCTAAATGAAAGAGGCCAAACGCAAAAGACCACATATTGTATGATTTGATTTATACGACCTATTTAGAATAGGTAAATTCATAGAGACAAAAACAGAATCGGGGTTACAAGGGTCTGAGAGGAGGGCGCAATGGGGAGTTATTGTGTAATGGGTACAGAGTTTCTGTTTGGGGTGATAAAAATGTTCTGGAGATGGATAGCTGTGATGGTTTGCAACTTTGTAAATTATTACCGCTGAATTGTACACTCAAAAATGGTGAAGATTGTAAATTTTCTGTGATGTATATTTTAATACACTCACCCACGCAGCCTGGAGAATGTGATTTGCTTAAGAAGATGACACCAATAAATAAAGGTTAGAAATGCAAGAAGTCCACAGACACGGTGTCTCTTAAGCCATAAAATGCCCAATTTAGAACAAGGGTTGGCAAACTTTTTTCGTAAAGGGCCAGATAGTAAATATTTTTGACTTTATAGACCATACAGTCTCTATTGCAACCACTCAACTCTGCCCTTGAATTGCGAAAGTAGCTATAGACAATATGTAAATGAATGAGCATGGCTGGTTTCCAGCAAACCTTTATTTGTGGACACTGATTTTGAATTTTATCTGATTTTCACATATCAAAATGATTGTTCTTATTTTGACTTTTTCAACCATTTTTTTTTTAAGATTTTATTTATTTATTTGAGAGAGAGCATGAGAGAGAGCAGACAGCAGAGAGCGCAAGCGGGGAGGAGTGAGGGGATAAGGGGAGAGGAGCAGAGGGAGAAGGAGAAGCAGACTCCCCGATGAGCAGGGAGCCCGACTCGGTGTTTGATCCCAAGACCCCGAGATCATGACCTGAGCCCGAGGAGGATGCTTAACCAACTGAGCCACCCAGATGCCCCTTTTTTCAACCATTTAAAAATGTAAAAACCATTCTTAGCTTTTGAGTCTTACCAGGCAGAGGTTCCAGATGTGGCCCCCAAACTGGTTTGCTGACCCCAGAGCCAGAACCCCAAATCATTGAGACAAACCCTTACTGATAATATGTGAAATCCCTCCCGGGTTTAGAGGTGGTGTTCAATGGAAGGTAGGAAACGTCCCCCTTGGAAAATGTGTTAGTTCATGGCTTAGCCAGAATGAGGCATTCTGTGACTGAGTCAGACCTGGAGCCGGCTCTCATTTCCCCTTCCTGAAATTTTGTCCCGCTACTCAATGAGACCAGCCCAATGCCCCATAGAACAAGGTGGGGAGAAAATCCACTGGATTCACTTCAGAATGTGAAGAATGCCTTTTCACATCTTTTCCAGGGTTATTCTCACTAAAGCAAAGGCTTTCATAAAGAGACAAGAGTAAGCAAAGTTAAATAAATAAAATACATACATACATACATACATACATAAATAATAAAATTGTGGCGGGATTTATGAAAGGCATTTGCTGGGGAAGATGACAAGGAGACTTTCCAACGTTGCCAAAATAAAGTGCTAGTCATATATAGGATCAGTAATGGCAGACTTTCTAGAAGGGAATTTTAGGGGAAAAGGCAAGGGAGCTTCCCAACACTACTAAAAAAATACGATTCTGATGGCTCCCTCATTGCACGTATCCCAGATTTGTTGGATGAGCAGAATTAAACTCAACAAATTTGAGTGAGGACCTGCTTTAAGCTGACCTTTGGGCACTGGGAATACAAAGTTCTTTTTTGTTTCTGTTTTATGTGTGTGTGTTTGTTTGGGAGGAGGAGTTAGGAGAGGGGTAGCAGTGTATAAATACCCGAGTTTCTAGTGGTAAGAACTTCATTCTTATGATGGCTTCTGCTGTTGGGAAATGGGGTCTCCTGTCGGGGCTCCAACATTGTGCACTGGGCAGAGGACAGATGGGTGCGGTAGGCGGCGCTCTGTCTGTGTACTTGCCTAAAGCCCTCTTTCCAATGGTCCAGAGTATTCTCCAGAAAGTGAGGGCTGCTGAGGGGAGGAACACTGCAAGCCTACACGCCAGACTGCTGACTTGCATTTTGGCTTCTTCCTCTGGTTTTTTAACATCTCTTTGATTCTTAGATGGCTCCTCCCATCGCTGCACTGGAAGTTTCTATATTAACCCATGCTACCATTTTGTCAACACAGTGAACAGTAATCGGCTCTAAATAATTTAAATATTTGGTTACAATGAAGATGGCCACAGCCTGCATGTCTATCTGAGCTCATTAGTTCTAACTTTATTTCCCATAAAATAGGAGGCCATTTGAGTAAAATGATAGTTGGAAAACATTTTTAAACAGAACCAGCAAATAAACATGGTCTTTATGAGTTGTAACTTAATCCCCAGCTGATGTCATGTTTCATGTTTCAACTGCCAGAAAATGCCTGACATCTATATATCAGGCAGATTTATGGAGACTTCAGGGACAGAGCTAAGAGGATTCCTTAAATAAGGAGAGTGTGTTGGTCTGGGGGTAATTTGGAGCCTCTGTTATCCATAGATTGAAATGTGCACATTTGGGTAAATTATAGGAATATGCCTTTTCGCTTGATCTTTTTTTTATGTTTAAAAATGCTTCAGATCAGGGCGATGAGTACATGAGAGGCAGGAGGGAGAGGGAGAGAGAGTGAGAGCTCAAAATATGGTTCTCTTTTGTCCCTATTTGGTATTGATGCTGCTCTGGCAATACTAGAGAGAAGAGAAAAGATCCTGTGTTGCAAACCTCAGAATCATAAACCACACACAGGACCTCCCCACTCCCATGCTTCTCTTGGTGGCAGAATGGTTGTGTTGGCTTCAGGGGGTAACTGAGGATGTGGAGCCCTGGTGATTCCCTATCAAGAAATTTCTGTTGGCTCTACTGCATTCCAGCAGTTACCCCACAAGGACTGAGTTTTCCAAACATAAACCTCTCTTCGTATCATGTAAGTTGGTAGCCAATTAACCAAGAAAAAATGATTTTGAATCAGTCCCAGCAAAAATGACTCAGTGTTAACATGTGTTGTCTGTAGGTTGACATTCAAGCCTCCCCATAGGATCTACTCAGCCGGGTGGATGAGTAAGAGTAAGTCGTGCTAGCTAATACAGCAAATAGCCCCAAATGTCAGTGGCTTAACATGGTAAAGGTTTATTTGTTGGTTATACTGTAGTCCTATTGAGTGGTCCTACTGAGTCACCATGGAGAAGGTGACTCAGACGCTCAATATTCTTCCATCTTGTGACTTTCCCATCTGCAGAAACTTGGAGAACTCCACTGGATACTTAGCATTCACCTGGGAAATGGGAAAGATGGAGAGAGAGTCAGGAGAACTACATGAGAGGTTTAATGGAGCCTGAGGCAGATTCGGTCACATGGCCCCACTTAGCTGCAAAGGATGCTGGGAAAAGTAGACAACTGGTTTCCAACCTCTATTTTGATGCAGAAGCCACAGCGCTGTACTGTGGCATGACCGTTGGGATTTTCTCAGAGACCAAAAGACTTGAAATAAATAACAACAACAAAACTCATTTTCTTCCATTTATATTTCACGGTTGACAAGGGCCTAAATTTCACACTAGTCCTATGAGGGAGGCAGGGCAAATGTTGTTATCCCCACTTTTAAATGGGGCTCTGAGTGAGACAGGGACTTGTCTGTGCCCCAAGTCATAAAACTAAGTGACAGTACTTGAATCAGAACCCAGGTATTCCAGTGTTAAATGGGCAGATTTTACTACTGTACAGAACTTGTAAGTGTTAATGGTACTTGGGAGGTGGGGTCAGGGTGGGGTCCTCAGAGAGCTGGGGGCTAGATAGAATCAGAAGACTAGTTCTGGTTCCATCTAAGTGTTGATAAAGACTTACTCACAGGATATTTGAGGGATGGGACATAAAATTATTTCACTTTCCTATTTTGAGCCTGAACACCAGCCCAATCCAGAGATCCAATCCTTTTGTGCCCTTGTCTTTTTATTATTATTATTATTGTTGTTGTTGTTTAAGAAATTAAAGCACAACTTTTCATGGCATTATGTTAATATAAAAATTGTAACGGTTATGACAGCCAGAATGGCAATGTGAGGAAAACATGCTATGACCTCCCATCAGTGGCTCAGAATGAATGAAAAAAACAGTTTAAAGGGAATTGAAATATTCAAGAGGGTTAAGGTCAGAATCCTTGTGTGTGTTAATTTCCACAGCTGGTACAATCCTAATAAAATGTTTTCATCCTTCGTGCCAAAGAAAGAGTAGAGCTCAAACCCCTTTGCTCTGGGTATGCAACTCCAAAGAAATGTTGCAAGGCTTCATAATCACGATTTCAAAGAGGTTTGTGGAAATGTTTCATTAATTCTTATAAAGAAATCTTTTTTTCTTAATTTTTTCATTAACTTCAGACATTTACTTGCAATTACATTTGTTCAGTGAATACAATGACAGAAATTAATAATTCATAGCTTTTGTCAGGGAAAATTAAAGAAAAGGACAGTTGTTCAATCAAATGCAACTTTAAATGCACAATCTTTATTTAAATAAGATTTTAAAAAATAAATAATGGGGACTGTTATTGTACTTCTTATAAACCTCCTCTCTTCCAAATTATATCTATGCTCTACCCAGTGACATGAAATCTTGGGTTGTTCAGAGCACATCAGGAAAATAACAGGTTCAGATCTGATGTTCTGAGACGGGGAAACTTGACTCAAGCTCAGTATTTATGGCACTGCCTGGATCTTCTGGGGCCTTGTGGTTAGTGACAGAGAATCACCCCACAAGAAAGCTGAACGGGGCCAAAAGCATTGCGCCTCCTGACAACCTCTCCTCTGACATTTGGGGAAATTAAAGTTCAGAAAGAGAGAGTGAACCTTTCAAGTTCATGCAGTGAGTTAGCGGCACAAATGAACCTTGAGTGTAGGTCTCCTGACCCTTGGCCAAACTCTCCCAATCTGCAATGCTGTCTTCAAGTTACCTTTCCACCAGGACCTGCCTCACAAGTCGCTACCTATGGATTTTGGTTTAAGGTGTCCTAGGCAGACCAAACCTTTCGTCCCAGCAGCATACCTGAAATTCTACCATTTACTTTGGATTATTAAGATTTTTTAAAAATCATGTTTCCCTTGTTAAAATGAAAATATTCATCACTAGATATCAACTTAAGTGGAAAGGAGTGATCCAGGCCAAAATTGGGCAGAAATAGGATGATAAGGGGAGCAGAGACAAATTCTTCAATTAAGTCTAAAGATAGCAGAGAGATGGCTACTTGATGTGTCTCCTCGCTGCTGGCCTGCTCCCACTTATGAGCTGAAGAGCCTGGCTGACAAATCAACTCTACCTTTTAGTTGTTCCAACCAAAAAGATGACAGTGGAGTTCGCCTTAAAAGCAAAGAAAAATCAAGGGGCGCCTGGGTGGCTCAGTTGGTTAGGCGACTGCCTTCGGCTCGGGTCGTGATCCTGGAGTCCCTGGATCGAGTCCCGCATCGGGCTCCCTGCTCGGCAGGGAGTCTGCTTCTCCCTCTGGCCCTCCCCCCTCTCATGTGCTCTCTCTCTCATTCTCTCTCTCAAATAAATAATAAATCTTTAAAAAAAAAAAAAAAAAAAAAAGCAAAGAAAAATCAAACCCTGAGAAACTTCCTAGAAATTGCTAGCCCATCAGTAAGAGGGTCCCTGGGAAAGGCAGTTCAGCATTATGGTTAAGAACTAAATGTCTCCAGGGGCGCCTGGGTGGCTCAGTTGTTAAGCGTCTGCCTTCAGCTCAGGTCGTGGTCCCAGGGTCCTGGGATCGAGCCCTGCATCGGGCTCCCTGCTGAGTGGGAAGCCTGCTTCTCCCTCTCCCACTCCCCCTGCTTGTGTTCCCTCTCTGTCAAATAAATAAATAAAATCTTAAAAAAAAAAAAAAAGAACTAAATGTCTCTAGGGGCTCCTGGGTGTCTCTGTCAGTTGAGCAACCGACTCGTGATTTCAGCTCAGGTCATGATCTCATGGGTCCATGCTCAGCAGGGAGTCTGCATGAGATTCTCTCCCTTTGCCTCTCCCACCACCCCCTCAAATAAATAAATCTTAAAAAAAAAAAAAAAGGAAAAAAAGAAGAATTAAATGTCTCTGGGTTGAAATCTTCACTGAACCAGCTATAAGTTCTATGCTTTAGGAAAATCACTACCAAGATCTCTGAGTTGTATTTTCTTTATTTGTAAAATGGAGATGTATCAGTTAGCTACTGTGCTATAACAAACTGCCCCAAAACTCAGGGGCTTAATACAGCAGTGATTTATTCTAATGTGTCTGAGGGTTGGTTCTGGAGGCTTTGCCTCTCATTGCACTCAGTGGGTTCATAGGGGTGGCTCTGCGCCTTGTATGTGTCTGCCGTCATCTTTCTGGGACCAGCAGGTTCACTGGGTCTTCCTACAGTGATGGCAGAAATGCCAGAGGGCAGGAGGAAACACGTGTGGCCTCTAAAGACCTGGACTCAGAACTGGCACTGATGCTTCCAACTGTGTATCATTGGCCCAAGCAAGGACACGGCCAAGTCCAAAATCAAGGGCTAAATTCTGCCCAGAATGAGGCTATGGCCAGAGCGTGGAAGAAGCTAGGGATAAAGAATTGGTCCCCAAAATACAATTTACCATAGGGGCTAATGAAAGTACTTTCTCACTGCATTGTTCTGATAATTGGTTAAGAAAGTGTGTGTACAATGCTTCGGTCTGGCTGTGGCCTCTCAGAGAACGGCAGGGGACATAGAGGTGAGTATGCTTTTGGTCCTCTCCTGGGTGAAGCAGCAATGATGGATTAGGGACTAAGGATTTCCTTCTTTGATGTGGGCAGTTGTTAAAGAAGGTGTCTCCTGGAAGTGAGGAAACACGTGGTCTTCCGGGATCCATCAATTTCCTGCTTCTCCATACAGTATTGACCCTCATCTCACACGGAAAAGAAGCAAATGGATTTGATTAGCAAATACTTTCATCTACATCCTAATTGAAGTCTCTGGGACTTCCTTGTTTTGGAAAAACCCATTTTAATGCACAACACATCAGGTAGCCCAAAGAATCCCCTCTCCCTGTCCCTCCTGCCCTGTCCCTCCCAAACTAGGGAGTTTATCCGCCACTGTCCCCTTAGCCCCATCTATCTGATCCTAGACTGTTATATCCAGGCTCCAGGCTGGGAGATTCTCCTCCTGTTTTTGATTCATGCTGTGAAGCACTCAATTCCGAAGCTCTTAAAACAGAGGCAAAGAACAGCCCCCAGCAGTGCCCTGGTCCAGATGTCCTTGCACCGTGGACCTTCAACTCCTCGCCAGGACTCCTGAGATGCGAAGCCCACGCTCCCTGGTAGACCGTGGTGCCGCTGAACAAAATTGCAGCTGAGGGGGCAACCATTTGGCCATCTGAAAAGTCTGACCAGTTGGCACATTGTTGTCTCCAAATGAGCCGGCCGGAAACGGGGTTTCCTAAAACTTGGTTTTAAAGCACTTAGAACAGGAAATCATTCCCCATGCATGTTAGATCTCTCTAATGACTGACTAACTAGAAACAGGCTATCTTAATACTCTGCCCCAAGGCATTACAAATGGCTTTCTTTCCAGACTTCATTAGAATATTTACTGCAATTTGGATAGAAGACTTTTGACACTGCAGTCATAAAATTTACAGGGGACCATTTTTTTTTCAGTCTGAGAAGAGACCTGGAAGAAGCGGGGAAACCCCTCAGCTCCCCCAGCCACCAATCTCATTCATTAGTGGTCTTCGTGTCTTGTGACCTCTAGTTAAGAAAATAAACATCCCTGCGGTAGTCCAACAAATTGCCTTCAGGAAAAAAAAAAAAAAAAAAAGAGCTAGATCTCTCTTTTGTCAACTACTGCCTCTTTCATATATATGTGGCCAAAAAGAGCAAATTCACAATGTGTGCCAGTCCTTGGGTTGAGCGCTCTTTATGTGATTGTCAATGACTCTTCGAAACCACATGGCCCGTGGGCACCATCACTGTCCCCTTGTCACCTCTGAGAAAATGGAGGTCCGCAGTTACCTAAAGTCACATGGCTAGTGGGTGGCAGAGCTGGGACTGGATCCGCGTGCTGTTGAAACCCAGCTCCTCCCTTACCTACTTCACTATTTTCACCTGTGCTTGAAGTGGACCCGGTCAGCACAGGCGAAGGAGATGTGGACACACTTTCACCTTATTTTAAGTTTGCTGCATCTAGTACCTTCATAAAAGCCATCAGCCGGGACCCCACCAAAATGGATACTAAGTCTCCATCCAGAGAAAAATCAATGGGGGCAACGTGTCACACTGTCTTCAGTAGTGCAGTACACAGCAGCACGTGTCATTGCTGGGTGGTGGCAAGAGCCACGAGGGAAAATAAAGCAGGGGGGCTGCCTAGAGAGTGACATTAGCAGAGAGACCGACTTTGATGACTGGGAAGGGAAGGGTTCTAATGAGGGGGCTCAAATATAGGGACCTGAAAGGAGCCAGAGAGTGGGAAGCTGTGCAGATGTGTGTGGGAGTGATCTAGAGTGAGGGGACAGGAAAGACTAGAGCTCTGTGGTGGGTCTGATGAACAGCAAGTGGCCCTGGTTATCTCTCATGGTGTCCCTGTGGTCCAAGGTGGCAATGATCACAGGAGGTCTTCAAAGTCCCATACTTGTACTTCATCAGCACGCCTACAATCATGCCATGCCTTTGGTTTTTGTCACAGGACATATGGAGAATGCTTCTCTGCGCTCAGTCATGCATTGTGGAATATACAGTCTCTATAACACTCCACGGATTTACAGACAAGATAAAGCTGATCACTCCGAAAAGCAGTGTGCTCCCTCTTAGCAAGGAATGAAGAGCACGTGACCTATCATGTTTCTCCCTTTTTGCCTTGATTCCTAGGAAGCTCGATGTTAAATTTAATATTCAATTAAAACAACAAAGTCAGCCTTCAAGGCTTTTGAGTATTTCGAATGCTTAATTGTATATCTGCTTTTCATTGCAAGCAGCCTCTAGTCCTTTTGGAAATGGTGTATAAGTAACACATGTATGTAAAATCATGCATGCCAAGAATATAGTAAGTTTGATTGACCTAAAAAATCTATATCAGCTCATTTGGATGCTTAATTCCATTTACATGGAGGCCAATCATGTGGCCAGATTGGATCAGAAAAGGAGAAAGAAACATTTCAACATTGTTATGCATCGATATGCTAACGTTCCCCCTGAATGAATGTATCAATGAATCACATCTCCAAGGACCCACATCCTTCTGTAGCCTCCTCTCACGTGAACATGGAACTTAGTCATGTGACTTGCTCTGTCCAATGAGACATCAGCAAACAATCGGCAAGGAGAAGCCTGATAGTAGGGTATAGATATCGGGGCTTGCCCCCTTGAAATGTTGCAGTCACTGTGGGTGACAGCCAGGTCCAGCCTCGTTGGAGATAATAGACTACATGGAGATCGAGAGGCCAACCATCAGAGCTTTCCTGATGGAGCCCAGCCCCACCATGATCCTCCAGCTTCATCGAGCTTCACGAGTGAGCCCAGGCAAACAGGCAAAGGAGCCATCCAAGCAACCCCAGAACCATGGGAATTAATAAATCTTCATCTCAAGCCTCTACATCTTAGAGTGGCTTGTTACACAGCAACAGGTAACTGATACGGATAGCCAAAGACCTCTTTTAAGGACAAAATTCTAGAGAATTGCTACTAAATATGTGGGTCCAATAAGCACTTGGCAGGTGCCTGAGAACCCCCGGACCTCCCTGAAGGACTTACCTTGCCAGGAAGTAAAATACATCGAGAAGAACACATATTTTGGAGAACCTACTGCATGTAAGGTGTCTCTCCTAGGCCAGGAGATGCATTGATAGAAACACATAGTCACTATCCTCAAAGAACTTGGTAGATCTTAAGGCCAAAATAATTTAGACAGTCTGGGATTGGCAGAGGAACAGGTGGAGATATGGGGGAAAAAATAGAATAGAAAGTCCATAAAGAGCTCCTAATAAATATAAGCATGCAATATAACCCCCAAAGCAGCAACCCCTATCAAAGGCATATAAAAAAATTTAAAAAGGATTTTTCCATGCATGGTGCTAGAATAATAAGTTAGCCACTAGGAAAAAAAACCCCTGAAATTAAGACCTCACATCATTCTGAATAGGAAATAGAGTAACCCCCCATCAATGTATTTTGTTCATACTGATTTTCACAAATGTTGCAAAGAGGACTTTTTTTTTTTTTTTTTGAGGGAGCTGGTGTCCCAGCACATCATTGACAATGTGAAAGATTTATGTACTTGACTACACATATATTTAAAATTTGTTTATGAAAAATCTAGGAAATGAAGTCAAATAGGTAATATAGTTCATTAATGCAAAAGATATACATGCATACAGAAAAGTGTCAAAAAGAAAATATTTCACCGTATTTTTCTTTATACCCATCTGTGCTTTTCAAATTTTCCACAATGAGCCATGTCTTGCTTATGTTGTCAAAAAAGAAAAACAAAACAACAACAATGAACTTTTTAAAATTTCACTTTACTAAAAAAAGTCAGAAAAAGTCCTTTCCCCTCTCAAATAGTAGAAATAGTTAATACTTACATGCCAGGCATTAGATTAAGGAATTGATGCTTGTCGTCAAATCCTCTCCACATTCCCAGTTTGCAGATAATAACATCAGAGCCTGGAAATGTGAAATGACTTGGTCAAGGTCATGCAGCCCATGAATGGCTGAGTAAACTTCTACATTTGCTGGTTTCAGTATTAAATTGTGACAGATGCTACAAGTCACTTTGAATCACTGATTCCCATAAAATCCTATAAAATTCATAGATCCATAGGTCTCTCCAGCTTTCTCATAGAGGCTAATTTATTTTTATTTTATTTAGTATTAGATGGAGCACAGGGGGGTCTGGGTGGCTCAGTCGGTTAAGCATCCGACTCTTAGTTTCGGCTCAGATCGTATTTTCAGGGTTGTGGGATCGAGCTGAGTGTGGAGCCTGCTTAGGGCTCTCTCTCACTCTCTCTGTCCCCCTCCCTCTCTCCCTCTCTTTCTAAAATAAATAAATAGATCTTTAAAAAAAAAAGAAGAATATGGAGCACGGTTCACATGGTCAGTCAGAACATGAAAGGTGCTAACTCTCAGGGGACAGGAAGACAACCGAAAGATTAAGACTGTGAGCCCCTCAAAGACCAGGGGCTGCATCTTGTTCACAGTTACATTGCCTCTACCTAGCTTGTTGCTGGCCCATGGGAGGCTCTCAATACATGTTTCTTGGATTTTTTATAATTGCAAAACATTTTTTTTTAGTGTTATCAACTATAGTCATCACGTTACACTTTAGGTCTTCAGATCTATCCGTCTTATAGCTGAAAGTGTGCACCCTTTTACTGACCTCTCCCTATTTCCCCCACCTTCCCAACCCCTGGCAACCACTTTTCTACTCTTCCTATGATCTTTACTTTTTTTCTTTAGATTCCACGTATGAGTGATACCATGCAGTATTTGCCTTGCTCTGCCTGGCTTATTTCACTTAGCAGAATGCCCTCTGGTTCCGCCAACATCGTCGTCAGGGGCAGAGGGAAATGATTTGATACTGGAATCCAGTCTTTCCAATGGCACCTTATATACAGTAAGCACTCAAAAAATGGAAACTATAATTAGTGAATTAAGGACAAAATACATCTTTCAAAGTTGTATGGGGATAGTTTTTTTTTTTTTTTTTTAATTTTGGAGCTTTATTTGAGTTAAAAATAAAATCCAGGCTCCAAAACTCTGGCTAAAATGTTAACCTCTAATCTCATCTCAAATCCTAGAGCATGTCTGGGGCATTTATTATCTATGACTCAGTGAGATTTTGTAGGACATATGAAGGTAGCTAACTGATGTGTAAATGGCGATCTTTATTTGTGACTAATTTGTTGGAGTTACTACGTGATTGTTTGACAACCAAGCTTTCTTCCTCTCCTGGGTAGGGGATTTCAAATCTTAATTGAATTTGCTGTGGGTTATTTTGATCCAAAGTTTAGGGAGCACTGACTAGGTAACTCCAATTCCTGTTTGTCATTTTCTTCAGAAATATTTGATCTCTTCCACCCATGTCCTTTTGATACCGGATTCAATAAACACACTGAGCAAACAAGCAAAACCAAAAAAATCCAATAAATCCCTTCAATTCAGAGCCATGTTTTAAAAATTCAAAATCTATGCCTTCTGACCCAATGATTGATGATCCACTCCCATGGCTGCCCCTTATTGAGCAAGCCAAACAGGAATTCTAGAAGGAGGGGGCTACAAGGAAGCCCAAACCTTGGATACATCTCCATGGCAGAGCCAGAAACTCTCATTCCCAAACCCAGTATTTGTAGATAGATATTTATTTTTCAGAGGAAAGGCCCCCATAAAATTTGTTGTGCCCTTTACCACAATTTCCAGGCTTGCATCTATAATCCAGCAAAGCTCTGTGGTCTCCTTTTCAAAGCCAGGAAGGATCACAATATTCTACTTGTCTTTTCTCTCTGGTTGACCTTTCAGTGGAGGAGAAAAGGTGCGTTAGTTACAGAGACCCAGTCCTTTTTGTCAGAGTCACGTATTTACCCCTTAGTATGACTTTAGCTAGGTCCCATTCATTTCTGCTGGGCACTCTATCCACTCTTCATTTGGACTCCAGTTTGGGCACAACGAACAAACAAGATATCCTCTTGGGAATCCCATCCAACTCCTGGTTTTTATGAGCTTCTCGTTTCTGTTCTTTCAAGACTTATTTTACAGCAGACTCATGGGTCTCCAAATCATACATTTCCCTACCCTAAAATTTTAACCAAGATTCACAACCCAAGACAGCCCTGCTGGTGAGAGAAATAAATCAACTACATTTATTTCTTTCTTTCCATGATGAAAAGGCCACAGTGCCTGCCTTGTTCTCAAGCTTGGCTTTGAAAAGAAACCTGTTCCCTCTGCTGACAAAAAGGGAATTTCAAGGGGATTTCACAAGTTATTTACTCTTGCAGGAAGTCTTGTTGCTGTTTATCTAACATATTCTATCCGAAACCCATCCTTCCAGGCTTCCAAGCCCTCCTCCCCTAAAACGCTTGCCAGAATCCTCTAGCCTGCCCATCTCCCTGACTTCTCAGAGCACTGAACGGCCATCGTATTCATCTTGGTAACTGATAACATACTGTTTTATACTTATTTCTAATTTATTTCCCAAGTGAGTCTCTCCTGTGAATGCACGGTTGCCTGAGAAACTAAGTATTAAACTCCTCTGTTCTGCAGATACCCAGTGAATACTTGTTCAATTGGATTTCTATCATGAATGTTTTCATACATTTTACATATTTTCTTTTTTTTTTTAAAGATTTTATTTATTTTTATTTTGACAGAGAGAGACACAGTGAGAGCAGGAACACAAGCAGGGGGAGTGGGAGAGGGAGAAGCAGGCTTCCTGCTGAGCGGGGAGCCCGATGCGGGGCTCGATCCCAAGACACTGGGATCATGACCCGAGCCGAAGGCAGACGCTTAACGACTGAGCCACCCAGGCGCCCCATACATTTTACATATTTTCAAGTAAGCATCAGAGATAAAGAGAGGTAGAAAGAGAAACCAGATATTTTTACAGCAATTAATTCAAGTGAAATGATCACACGAGATCTTTGATTTAAAGACTCGTGGAATCATTAGAATTGAAAGTGCCTCATCGTATATAAATCCTCATCCAATCTTGAATTCTTACTAACCTCTCCTAGGAAGTTATTGAAAGAAGCATTTTTCAATATGTTAAGTATAATCACCCCCAAAATTTAAACCAGCCCAAAAGAGAGAGAGAAAGAGAAGAAATGAGCTATTCTTCATGATCAATTATAGTATATGTTACGCCTATGTATTTAAAACATGCCCAGGATGCAGTAGGAACCGCATTTTTTGTTACTTGCTCCAAGTTAAATTCCAAGTAATTGGTCAGTGAGATTAAAAGCACTAGGATACAGTGAAATTTTAATGGCCTCACACCTGCCTTCCCGTAAAGCCGCAACCTATTCCTGCTCTGTAACCTTTAAAGCTCACCACCAGCAAGTTACTGATGTAGCCAATTAGACAACAAAGGGGTCAAGATTTCAGAAACCCTTTCAGTGGGATCAGCCATTCCGGTCCCACGACCCCGAGGAGCTACATCCAGCCTGCTGAGCTTCTCGCTGAGAACATTTGCGGCTCTCTTCCAGGTTGGAGCTCCGTGGAATTCCTCCCACCTTGTGAAATTACTAGATACATCATCACCAAGAAACGTGTCACCAGACCATCAGGCAATCTCACCTTTTGTCCTCCCATTCTTACTTCGATCTGGTTACTTCTCCAGAGCAAGCATCTCCCCATCAAGATTCACATTGGCCACGATCAACACAGACCCCTGGCTCTGGCTCTAGAGCTCTAGGGCTTGAAAGAAACATGGGACTTAGGGTGACTTTCTCACCAACGCACGTTGAGTTGATAACCATACAATAGTGATTAGATCTCTTGAACATCTTGATCCTCCTGGGTTTCTTGCTCTACTGCCATATTTTGGTCCATTTATTAAAACCTTACTTACCTAGGAATGATTAAGTCCCAAAGAAATCCAAGCACATAAGAGACATGAATTCTTCAATCATTCACTCAAGAGCCTCTAATTTTCTTGCGGAGCTGGACACTAAAGTTCACTGATGGCAGGGAATGCCCTTGGCCGACATAGACAGCCATCTCGTGTGGAGCTGGGAGGGGAGTTCTCTGTGGACAAGAGAGCATCTGCCCTTAGATCAGTGAGTGAAGGGAAGAGTTTCATGTGTGCTGAAATTGGCATGACCTACTTTTCTCATAGGAGCCATTTTTCTGGCAAATATGCCTGCCCAGCATTCATTTCCTTTGGGCTAATTTCATAACCACGGTCCACTTTTCACTGATTTCGCTTAAATAAAGACACTAAAAAGTAAAGGAATAAGAACCTTGACATTTTGGTCAAGATTCCGGGTAAATCTTGAACCAAAAAGGCCATTGATGATTTTGAAATAGATCTGTTCAAGGCTTTTATTTGCTTTCAAATCAAACTCTGTAAAGAATACAGGTAACAGATCTCCTAATTAGATTTTTGCTTTTGCAGTCACTAGGAAGACAAAAATTAAAGCTCATGAAATTTTGCCTTGTATCAATTGGCTGGCTTAAATTAATGAGAAATATCTATGTAATATTTATGCCAGAAGTGACTCAAGCTTTCAAGACACCTTTAAGATGTGATAAATTGGAGTTTGGATTATTAATGTGCTCATTTGACAGCTTCAGTTTCCTTTTATTTTAAAGAAATGAAGTAATTAGTCTTCCTCTTATGTTTAGATTTATTCTCTAGTGTGGCCCCGTGGGGGTGCACTTTAAGCACTTACTCTAAAAATGCAACAAACTTAAAATGACATTACAGATTAGTAAAAATGGAAGGATACATCCAAACCCCATTCTACACAATCTTTTTCTGTTGAATAAAAAACCTAGATCCCTTCAAAATTTAGTCCTCAAAACTTTATATGGCTCAAAGCAAAACATCCAAAAATATGTTTACATATAAAAGAGATCAGCAGAGGGGAGTTTATACCTGTAAATTATCTTTTTACTGATTGTTCTTGTTTGCTTGCGGAAAAAATGAAAACTCAGTATTGGTTGCAGTTAAGCTGACTTCGGGATTATATGCCCCAGAAGAATTTTGAAGATTAACATTAAAAAAAAAAAAAAAAGATCTTTTACACCCTTTTCAAAATTGCCTGGGAAAAGAAAATGAACACAGGTGATGTGCTGATCCAGTTTCACCGTTCCGTTGAGAACTATCGAAAATTATACTATACAGAAAAGTTTTCCATAAAAAGAATTTTGAACACATTTGAACATTCAATTGCTTATGAAAACAAGAGAGAATTTGGTGCTAGAGCTGAATCCCTCCTAATCAGGATTATTTGAAGCATTTTCAGGGGGAAAACAAGAGACAGAAACCACACTGGGTTTAGAATCACTAGCACCAGTGGGCACATCTCACTCACCCTGGATAATTCTTCCACCCTGACATGAACCACCCTGCACACACACCAAGCCCCACCTCCCCTCCGCAGATTGTCAAAACCATGAGGGGCAGCATCTTTGAAGATGGAAAGCCTGGATTCCAAAATTAGCCAAGCTGAGTCTCCTTGGGGCAGGCTACTTTGCTAAGCTTCAGTGTTTCCACTTGCAAAACTCAAGTGACAACAGTGGATACCCACCCACCCCCTGTCCCGCGGACTGGTTTTAAGGACCGATTCAGGTAATTCACAAAAAATATTTAACAGAGGGCCTGGCACACTGGATGAACTCAATACACAGTATTAACTATTTACAGCAGGAACACCACACGTGTTGGTGCAACTGGATCCCACGGTAGGCTGAGCGGGGCACGGCCAGCGCTAGCAAAATTGACCTACACTACATCCGATGAGGTCCCAGAACATTTTGCCTTTGGAGATTTTTTCAACTGAAAAGTGAGAGGTAAGTACTTCACTCCAGGCAGGGGAAAGTGAGAGGAACAGAAGTGACGGGGGAACTGTCGCAGAGGAAGTCATTTGCAGAACATAGAGATGAGAGAGGAGGCTGAGTGGTAGCAGCAGAGTAGAAATTCTTTGCAACTAGAAAGTCTGAGGCTCATTTACCATTCTACCCATTATTGATTGTATGGCCTCTCATTTGGTGCGTCACCTCTGTGCCTAATTCCTTACTCATAGAAGTGTTATTCAAAGTCATTCTAGGGGCGCCTGGGTGGCCCAGTTGGTTAAGCATCCAACTCTTGATTTCTGCTGAGGTCATGATCTCAGGGTGGTGAGATTCAGCCCCAGTGAGCTCTGTGTTCAGTGGGAGGGAGTCTACTGGAGATTCTCTCTCTCCCTCTCCCTCTGCCCCTCCCCTCCTCTTTCTCTCTCTCAAAATAATACATCTTTTAAAATAAAATAAATAAATCAAAGCAAAACAAAAAAGTTATTCATTGGGGCACCTGGGTGGCTCAGTCAGTTAAGCGTCCGACTCTTGATCTCAGCTCTCGTCTTGATCTCGGGGTCGTGAATTCAAGCCCTGCATTGGGCTCCATGCTGGGCATAGAACCCATCAATTGGACTTGATGTGAGTGAAAAGTAAATGCGAATTATAAATATTAAGCCACTGAAATGGAGAGATAATAATAATCGGATAGGCCTCTAAGGTGTATCCAAACTTTTTCTCTAGCCATTTTTATCCCCCCTGAAATTCAGTATGTGATCCAGCCTTTACCCCATAAGAATATTTAAAATTTTGATTCTATTTTTTTTTCTTAAAATGTAAACAAGGCCATTTGTTCTTTGCACTTAATTAATTCTGTTTATGGAGGTAATTTCAGCTTCAAGGAAATTCTAAATAAATTAACATCAAAGCAGCTGTATGAGGACACAAATATTTAGGACATTAAAGGACCACCCTCACTGAGAAATGGGACAATATGAGAAATCTATGCTCATCCAAACGTCTCTATCCCAACTAAAAACTCAACACAAGGGGTAGGAAAAAAAACAAAAAAACAAAAACAAAAACAAAAAAAAGCCTAACAAAATTGTAAATCAGTGTTCAATTTATACAATACTATCAAATACCTTTTTAGAGTGCTTTCAGAGATTGAAAATCATTTTATTATTTTTTCTCATCGTGAAAGGAATCCAGCCCTTAAAAATATTCAGCAAAAACAGAAAGCTGTAAAAACAAGAAAGAGTCCAAATTATCTATAATTTCACCACTCAGAGGCAAGTCTACCAGTAAAGACCATACATAGGAGACTTATTCCCATCAACCCTCACTGACCCTGGATCACCTCATCTCTATATTCTGCCAAAGTGGTAAGGGAAAAGTATCACATCCTCATGTTAATTTTTATTTCTTTGATTATCTGTGGGTATAGGTTATGTGTATTTCCTGTGGCTTATTGTATATATTTCTTTTGCACACTTTTTTTTTCTTTTGAAATGTCCATCTCCTATAGGTTTTTAAAAGTTCTACATAGAATATGAATTTGAATTTTCTAAATAGAAAATAAATTTGAATATTCTCTCTTCATATATATATACATATATATATATATTCTAAATACATTTAAATAGTTCAACATTTTGAAATAGATTTAGATTATCTTTGATAGGATTTCTTTGAGCCTTGGAAGATATTAATAGTTGTAATTTGCATAAGGATTGGAAATGTCATGCAGCTGGGTAGTCTTCCACTGCAGGGACCTAGGCTCAGACACCACCTTCAACTCTGAACATACAAGATCTCATGTAATTGTTGATGTAAAATTGCTCACAATTGGCAAGGAAAAGCACCACAGGTTTAAGTGTTTGTTAATTGACCAACACTGTGGATATTTGATGCAGTTTATTTTTTATTCTTAATACTCTTAAATGATAGTCAAAAAATTTTTGAATAATCTGGTGATAACTAAAGCTGTCATTGTGTCTTACTTGAAGATTTTCTGGTCTGGAACACAAGACAGGATAAAACTCAAAATAACAATCACTTCTTTATTTGTACCTATACTTTATAAGGCTCAGATTGCTTTGAGAGCTATTATCACATTTGATTTAATGCCAGTCTTGTAATAAGGACAGCATTATGGAGCATTACTTTGTTTTCATAGGTGGGATGGATCAAAGTTTTGAGATATTGCTTGACTTCTCTAGAATCACAGTGAATAATAGAATTAATGATATTTAAGATTCATTAGGTCCCTATGATGCAATAAATCAGCTTTAGCATGCTTAATCTCATTGAATCATAGCAACCGTATCTTACAGATGAGGAAAAATAAAGCTGAGAGAGAAAAATAAAGCCCAAAGTCACACAGCAAGTAGATGGTGGAGCTGTGACTTCGACTTGGGCAGATTCTGGAACCTGGTTTCTTAGGCAGCACTGATTAACTCCATTGGAAAAGTGGCAAATCAATAGTAGCTGAATGTTGGTGTGTTGGTGGGGTCCAGAGCCGACGGCCAAGAAAGAATTCTTGAGACGTCTTCGTGGCAAAAAAGGTGGTTTTATGAAAGCAAGGGGACAGGACCTGTGGGCAGACTGCATGCTGCTGCCTGCATTGTGAGGGGCAACTGATTATGTACCTTGGGGTTGGGGGAAGTAAAGCTAAGGGAAGTTCCAAAAGGACTTCCATATGCTAAAGAAGACTCAGGATCCTGGAGGAATGTTATACTCTGCCTGTCTCAAGTACTGCAGATTACAAGGACATTTAATTTTATCTACATTTCCTTCTGCCTTTGTTTCCCACATCAGTAGCTACAGAACCAGAACCAAAGCCTAGGGCTCAACTCCAAACATAAACTTGGAATTTTGCTCTTTGCCAGTCTTCTCACAAAAGCATCTTGAAAGAGCTTCTCCTTGCAGTTCCAAGGCGAGGGTGGGGCTTGATTACAACAGCCAATCAATGAAAGAAGGGCCTGCCTCGCTGGTCAGACTTTTCCCAGTCATTGGCAACTGTAACTTTCCCTCAAATCTGTGATTATAGGATTATTGCAAACTCAACCTGTAAATTGCTGATTTTGAAGCATGCATGTACAGAATTCTGGCAATATCTGACCCAAACAACCATTGTATGCCTTCAAAGTGTTCAAGAACCCACTTCTTAATTTTTGTACAAGGAGATCTTCAAATATTATAGAGGTGGTTCTTAGCATAGAAGGTTTTGGGAAAAAGGGACTCTGAACATAAATGCATAGATAAAAGCTGTCTGATCTTCTGAACTCTGTTGCCTAAAACATGCATTTGTGTTATAAAAATAAATGCAGACATTACAGAGAAACGTTGGCAGGGAACTCTCCCACATTTAATGAATCCTGAAAACACTGTCCCCACTCCAAACCAGTGACTGGTTTCTTGTCTCCCCACTCCCAAGTTTAGACACTGAAAGTGGTAGGGTTTTTTCTTTTCTTTTTTCTTCTTTCCTACTGGGAGAACAGCACACTCCCTGATTCTTCATGTAAACTCTTCTCCGATGGAGATGTACTCTAGATAATAGGGGAATCCTTTGCAGGGGTGGTAAAATGCCCCAGCCAGCCTCTCCTAGTCCCTTAATTTTGTTTAAAATTGGAGCTGGTGGGCACCTGGGTAAGGTGCAGTCTCTTAAGTGTCACACTTAAGAGACTTCAGCTCAGGTCATGATCTCAGGATCGTAAGATGGAGCCCTGAGACGGACTCTGCGCTCAGCTCGGAGTCTGCTTGAGATTCTCCCTCCCTCTCCCTCTGCCCCTCCCCACCCCCTCATGTGCACACGCTCTCTCTCTCTCAAATAAATAAATCTTCGAAAATAAAATAAAATAATAAAATAGGGGCTGGAAGGCAACCTAGAAGTAATTGAAACCCAACAACACCTTTTTTTTCTAAACAGATGAGGAAACTATGGTCATTGGAGGTTTAAAAACTTGCCAGAATCACACATCTCATTGCAGAGAAGCCATGGTTCCAACTCAGATCTGAATTTGTCTTTCCATATTCTTCTCCCCAGTCTCCATAGCACAGTGACCACCCAGCTTCTTGGCACTGTCTCCATGACACCAACGTCTGGAAAGGAGGGATGGGGGAGGTCGAGAGGTCAAGTCTGCTGAGCTCTAGCTAGACCAAGAGGTAGTATGGCTGCTTGATGCTTCAGCACACACACGGACACCAGTGGTACCCACTTCCACTTTATCGGCTCAAGAACAGACAAGTCTTGACTGCTGTAGAGGAAAGTCTCATGGTAACCCAAGCACACCTCCAAGGAAACAATAAAAGCCAGCTCAGGCAGGGCACCCCAGAACCTCTGGGGTCCTGCATCCAAAAAAGAGCATAAAATGGGGCCGATTTCTAGGGGTGCAATTTCTAGGCATCTTTCTGAATAGCAACATTAGGAGCAATCGGAACCCGGGTGGGGGAAGAGTCCATGCTTTTGTTGGTTTGGGTTTTTTTTTCTCTTTTCAAGGGGTCAAAAGCCAACAATCTGACACTTTTTATGAAAGTGTCAGCCCAAAGGGGAAGTCTCCTTGGAGGATACGCTAGCTCACCCAGCATGTATCAGAAACTGAGATTCAACACCACGCTTTCTTTCTCTTCTTTCCAGCAGCCTCTGTTGCTCGTGGCAGATTTAATGGTGTGATTTACAGCACTGAGAGACCTTTGTCAGGGCCAGTAAAATGACAAACAATAAATATATGGAGCAGTATGTTAACAGCCCACCACACAATACCTTGTCAGTTACAGCTTGATAGCGATACATTTTAATTTTGTCTTTCATAAAAATCTTGGCATGTATGCCTCATTTGAACACAGGCTTCCAAGTCAAGTGTGTCATCCAAGCATGCAGTTTATCACCCTCTATATTTTCTGTCCTTTTCATTTAATGTCATTCCTATGGCAACAGACATCGCCCTGGAAATCATTTTCAAAACAGCTTATTTGTTGAAAGGGACTGGGTGAGGCTAAAATATGTGTTTGGCTGGGAAGAATGTCAGAGTGTGAATATGGCTTAGTTACATTAATCATATTCTTTGAGGACTTTGTGTAATCAGATACTTGAAGGAGGCGTATTGTGGGGTGGATTTGACATCCCCACCCCACCCCCAGCTTTTTACGGTTTTGCATTTCATAAGGATAAAAATAAGAAAAGCAAACTTGCAGTGCACTTTGCGTAACGCGGTATACACTTGTTTATAATGCAAGCCAGTCTGTGTGTTTGGGGGCTCGGGTAGATGGGTGGGTTATAACTCTAATGTTAATGCTGAGCTGCCATTACTCCGAAGCTGATTATACAAACCCATTTATTCAACACATCTTTATTGAGCATCTACTAGGTAACAGGCATTGTGCTGTGAAATCAGTAGTGAATAAAACGTCGTCTCTGTTCCCATGGGGAGAGCATGGGTAGAGCTCAGATTCTGGTGGGGAAGACAGATGGCAAACAGGTTAAGAAATACATTGGCTAAGTAGAGTTCTTTAGAAACAGGGTCTGAGATGACGATCGTTCTGAGGTATCAAAGACTCAATAAGCAAGGCTCACATGGCAGAAGAGGGCAATCTAGACAGGGCCCACAGCTTCTAGTACATGTACAAAAACCTACAGTCTGTTCAGTTAGTAGGAATGCTAGGAATAAAAGAAAAGAGGATGGCCAGTGGTGGAGGATAGGTCATGAAATGCTTCCTTGAAGAGAGGACATCTGAGCGGATACATGAATGACAAGCAGGAGCCAGCAGCATGAACATCTAAACACTCTCTTTTGGGGTAAATGACACAGCAAGAGCAAAAAACCTGTGAATTTTGGGCGGTGGGGGGCGCCTGGGTGACTCAATCGGTTAAGCATCTGCCTTCGGCCCAGGTCATGATCCCAGGGTCCTGGGATCGAGCCTGCTTCTCCCTCTTCCTCTGCCCCTCACCCTGCTTGTGCACTCTCTCCCTCAAATAAATAAATAAAATCTTTAAAATAAATAAATCAACAAACTTGTGAATTTTTTTAAGGGTGACAAGTTTAGGATAATGAGAAGCAGAAAGAAAGTTCAAGTAGATGAAGGGCCATGAGCAAAGGACGGTGTTGTGGTAGAGGATCAAGTCAGAGACAGGCAGGGGTCAGACCTACAGGGTGTGGCAGGCCATAACAAGGGGTTTGGATTTTATTCTAAGCTCAGAGGAGGGCCTACTACTACGGGATTAAGCCAACCAGCATTAGATATCCCAATCTAGAAATTAAACAAGTAGCCCACATTCAGCCCCTCCTAGCACTATGCTGGGTACTCTGAGCTCCAAAAGTACTGAGTACATACCGTGCACACGAAGATCTTTTGGTTGTCGATTCACAGAGCAGCCCGCAAGAGCTTCCTTAATCTGTGTCTCGGATGACCTGTAGCTCTGATGAAAATCTGGAGCCTTTTCACCATGCATTATCCCTATACTTAGGATTTCAGGAACACATTGTCCCCA